>NC_089502.1:137459425-138098175 GCF_036850765.1 Saccopteryx bilineata | reverse complement strand
TTCTTTGATCTTTCCGCTCTTCAGGGTTTAGGCCAGATGTTTGTACCTTGCCCATACGGTATGTAGAATTAATATTTCCAAGCCTTTATATGCATTTAGTCTACACATATTTAGGGCCCACTTTGGTGGCGATGTATAAACTATTTTTGCTATGTATTCAGAAGCTAGGGGTATAGGTGTGTATCTAAACATTTGTATTAGGATATCCTATGGAACTTCTTTGTCTACTATGGTAGCCACTATCTACATAAAGCTATTGAGTACTTGAAATGTGCCTAATTCAAACTATTGTGCAGCAAGAATAAAATAACGAATTTTTGAGAATTAGTATGAAAAATATATAAAGTATCCTAATTTTTTATATGTATTACATGTTGGAATAGCAGTATTTTCGGTACACTGGGTTACATAAAATATATTATTAATTTTGCCTGTTTGTTTTTTAATGTGCCTACTAGACAATTTTAAATTTTATCTGTGGTTCGCATTATTTCTATTGGGCAGCACTGCTCTAGAAGGGACCAGCAAACTATGTTCTGCAGCTGAGTCCAGCCAGCCTGTCTTTGAATATGTTTATTAGAGCAAAGCCATACCATGTATTTATGTATTGTCAGTGATTGCTGTCTCTGCTACAAGAGCAGCAGAGTTGAGTAATACATACAGAAATTGGACTGCCTCCGAAGTTAGTTGTCCCTTTAAAGAAAAAGTTTGCCAAGCCCCTGTTCTAGAACAATGCCTGGTATGGTCGATATATGTAAACCTTTTAATGGTCGTCCTGTATAATTGTCAGTCAGGCTTACTGTGTGACAGGTGTAGTTCTAAGAACTTTATAAGGACTATCTAGTTCAGGGGTCCCCAAACTACGGCCCGGGGGCCACATGCGGCCCCCTGAGGCCATTTATCCGGCCCCCACCGCACTTCTGGAAGGGGCACCTCTTTCATTGGTGGTCAGTGAGAGGAGCATAGTTCCCATTGAAATACTGGTCAGTTTGTTGATTTAAATTTACTTGTTCTTTATTTTAAATATTGTATTTGTTCCCGTTTTGTTTTTTTACTTTAAAATAAGATATGTGCAGTGTTCATAGGGATTTGTTCATAGTTTTTTTTTTTATAGTCCGGCCCTCCAACAGCCTGAGGGACAGTGAACTGGCCCCCTGTGTAAAAAGTTTGGGGACCCCTGATCTAGTTTAATTCTCATATTAATCCTAGGTTGTGGATTTCCCCCATTTTGTAGATAAAGAAAATGAGTCACAGAATGGTCATGAAGTTTCCCAGTGTGCTCACCTCACTTCTGGGAACTGTTCCTTTTGACTCTCCTCATCCCCAAGTGGCTTGGCATGCTGCTGCTGCTGCTGCTTTTTTTAACTAGAATTTTTGTTAATTTTTTTACATTAGATCTGAGATGAGGTTAGTCCTCGTGAAAGAAGATGAGGGGACCCTGAGCCTAGGTGCTGTGGGGACAAGCCAGGTGATATGTAGTGACAGAATTAGGTTTGCAAGAAGACAGGAGAGAGCATCCTGAATGCTTTTCAGTCACTTAACAAAAAGGATCTGTTGAATAATAGCACTGGCCAGGTGCTCGCCAGGTGCATATCAGTGCATGAAACAAGTCATTCTTATACTCTTGAGGAGAAGACAGACAATAAAAAAACATTTAATGTGATACGCACCATGAAAAAACAATTTGCAAACCCGTGATGTTTTTAACAGATTTCCTCATCTGTAAGATGGAGATAAGCCTGTCTCAGTTCTTCTGGGAATTGAGATGACATGAGTGTGTAGGGCACATAGAGTTGCTCAATAAATGTCCATTGCCTTCTGCTGTTAAGAGGTAAGCGAGGGAATGGATGCCGGGAACTGGGTGCGTCATGACACTTAACATTGCCATCACCGAGGTTCTCAGACAGTTGTGCCCAGGAGGTGTTGTGGGTTTTTTTTAAAGTTTTTTTTTTTTTTCACAGAGACAGCGAGAGAGTCAGAGAGAGGGATAGATAGGGACAGACAGACAGGAACGGAGAGAGATGAGAAGCATCAATCATCAGTTTTTCGTTGCGACACCTTAGTTGTTCATTGATTGCTTTCTCATATGTGCCTTGACCATGGGCCTTCAGCAGACTGAGTAACTCCTTGCTCGAGCCCGCGACCTTGGGTCCAAGCTGGTGAGCTTTGCTCAAACCAGATGAGTCTGCATTCAAGCTGGGGACCCTGGGGTCTTGAACCTGGGTCCTCTGCATCCCAGTCCGATGCTCTATCCACTGCGCCACCGCCTGGTCAGGCAAGATTTTTTTTTTAAAGAATCTATTTTGAGGTCCAAGTGCATAGCATGACCCCCCCTTTTTTTTTAGATTTTATTTATTCATTTTTTAGAGAGAGGAGAGAGAGAGAGTGAGAGAGAGAGAGAGAGAGAGAGAGAGAGAAGGGAGGAGGAGCAGGAAGCATCAACTCCCACATGTGCCTTGACCAGGCAAGCCCAGGGTCTCGAACCAGCACCCTCAGCATTCCAGATTGACGCTTTTACCCACTGCGCCACCACAGGTCAGGCCTTAAGATTTTATTTATTGATTTTTTTTTTTTTTTTTTAGAGAGAGAGGAGAGAAAGAAAGAGAAAGGGGGGGCGGTAGGGCAGGAAGTATCAACTCATAGTTGCTTCTCATATGTGCCTTGAGCGGGCAAGCCTAGGGTTTCCAGCTGCGGACTTCAGCATTCCAAGTCCACATTTTATCCACTGCGCCACCACAGGTCAGGCATGTGTTTTAATATTTCCTGATTTAATTGGTATCTAGCAAATCACAGAGAGGTTCTGAGTGTTCAGTACGGGAGCGGGACCAGGAGCTGCGTTGCGGCTGGCTGCATACCTGGCGTGGTCCTGCTGCGGGGAGGGAGTGCGCATGTGCAGTGGCGGCAGCTCTGGTTTAAATCAGAATCACCTGCAGAGCTGAAGCAACACCCAGCCTACCTTCAGAGCTTCTAATTCATTGTGATATTCTGTCAGACTGGGGCCTGGTATTGTTTGTTTTTGTTTTTGCTGCTTAATTTCTCCAGATGGTTCAGAGTTGCAGTGAGAATTGAGCGCCACTCATGGTGAAAGATGAGCCAGGCCAGGCAGCTACTGGAGCAAGGGCCCAGAGCCATGAGGGGGGCAGTGCCAGCCAGTGGTTCAGCGGGGGCACTGAGGGGGCTAGAAGGCGGTTTCTCATTACCTGGCGAGGGCCTTGGCTCCAGCCCGAGAGCAGAGGGAACCCCTGACGGGCTGGATGGGGGAAATGTGGGAGTATCTGGCTGAGTCTGTACTAGAGGATGACCCCGCTCACAAAGGGCCGTGAAGCCGGTGAGGAAGGAGTTGGAGCTGGCCAGGTGACGGGAAGCCCACCTTCGGTTTCAGTATCCCTCCTATGCGTGTCCCCGTGGTTTATCCTTGGGGAGTTTCATTGACTCAGTTTTTTGTCTTGACTCCTTCCACTGGGCTGTCAGCTCACTCAAGGCGGAGAGTATCTCTTTAGGCTCAGCACCTGTAATGTACTAGATACATAATAAATGTGTGTGGAATGAGCTGTGTAGAACTCTAAACTGAACACACAGCTTACTTTGTCTCTTTACAGCAGTTCTTAAATTTTGCATCCCAGGTGTTTCCAAACTATAACCTCCTAGAGTACTAAATGCTTTATGTTCACATGATTGTCCCACAGGGGAATAGAAAGTTTGACAGGATTTAAATGCTGTTGAAAATACAAAGGAGAATGGAAAACATTATGGCAGATCCTCAAAACATTGAAAATAGAATTACCATATGATCCAGCAATCCCACTTCTGGGTACATACTCAAAATGAAAGCAGGGCCTTGAAGTCGTGTTTATACCGTCATGTTCATAGCAGCATTATTCATAAGAGCCAAGAGGTAGAAGCAACCCAAGTGTACATCGGTGGATAAATGCATAAGCAACATGTGGCTTCTTCATTTGATGGAATGCTATTCAGCCTTAGAAAGGAAGCGAATCCTGACACATGCTACAACACGGATGAAACTTGACGATATTATGCTAGCTGAAATAAACCAGTCAAAAAAGATAAATACAGGGGTCCTCAGGTTACTACACAGTTCAGGTCCTACGACAGCGATATAACCAGAATTTTGGTGTAAGTCGAAACACGTCCTAGCCTAAGTCACTTCCCTATCCTAACACAGTTGTAAAATCATAATCTAGAACATAGAAACACAACTAGGCCACAGAAAAAGAAAAAGGACATACATATACTGTAGTGTACACTGTACCGTGTTTTCTTCAGTCCTGTGCAACCAAACTAGTTTGCCCACGTAATCCATAAGTACGTTGCTAATGTCATAAGCCAAAACACGTCTCAATCTTTTTAAGTTTTTATGGGAGTGAGCGTCATAAACTCAAAATGTCATATGTGGAGAGACTGTGGCAACCCGAGGACCCTCTGACTGTGTAATTCCCCTTATATGAGGTATCTAAAGTAGTGAAATTCATAGCATAGAGATGAAAAGTAGAATGGAGGTTGCCTGGGTCTGTGGGTTTAGGGGGAGAAAGGAACGGAATGGGGGGGAGGGTTAGAGTTTACTGGGTACAGTTTGTTTTGCAAGATAGAGTCCTGGGGGCTGGTTGCACAACACTGAGTGTACTTAACACTTCTGAACTGTACACTTGAAACAGGTTAAGATGGTAAATTTTGTGGTACGTGTAGTTTACCACAGTTAAAAATTGAAAGTGAATAAATAGAGAGGAGAGGTAACTAGAGGAGCATATGGAGTGAAGAGCAAACGTGCTTGCCCCTGAGTGCATTACCTTCTATGGATGTTCGTATGAAGGAATACGTGTGCTGGGATGCCTGACGGCTACTCTCATGGCAGTGATGCCCGGAAGCCACCGTTCAGTTTCCCTTCAGAATCTCCTTGAGACTCTGACCCTTTGTTGAGAAATTCTGACCTAAGTTAAATATTGCCTAATCTCCTTGTGGGGACTCTAGATCTGTCTCTTATTAACCAGCTTGCTAACTAACATCCAGTGAACTCCAATCCTGATTTCTTCGGTATTAGTGTATGTAGAAGGAATAAAGAATGCAGGCACGGTGGCTGTTTCTTCTTTGTTAGGAAACTTTCCAGCAAGTGGGGGAGGACTTGTGACGTCATCATCATGACATAGCTGCTTGCCTTCCTCTGGATACCGAGAGCTCAGGCGGACAATCTTGAGACAAATATCTAGCAATTGAGGGTGTGCATTTTTTTTTTATTTTTTTTTTTTTTACAGAGGCAGAGATAGACAGGGACAGACAGACAGGAACGGAGAGAGATGAGAAGCATCAATCATCAGTTTCTCGTTGCGCGTTGCGACTTCTTAGTTGTTCATTGATTGCTTTCTCACATGTGCCTTGACCGTGGGCCTTCAGCAGACCGAGTAACCCCCTGCTGGAGCCAGCAACCTTGGGTCCAAGCTGGTGAGCTCTTTGCTCAAGCCATATGAGCCTGCGCTCAAGCTGGCGACCTCGGGTCTCGAACCTGGGTCCTTCCGCATCCCAGTCCGACGCTCTATCCACTGCGCCACCACCTGGTCAGGCAAGGGGGTGTGCATTTTTAATTTTTCTGTGCTATCTTGCCTGTTCTTTATTATTATTATTATTATTATTATTGATTTTAGAGAGAGAGAGGAAGGGATAGAGAGAGAAACATTGATTTGCTGTTCCACTTATTTATGCACTCATTGGTTGACTGTTGTATGTGCCCGACTGGGGATCGAACCCACAAAGTTGGAATATGAGGACGATGCTCTAGCCAACTGAGCTACCTGGCCAGAGCCTGTTCTTTGTTTACTGAGCCTTTGATTTTGGGGAAGACCTCTTTTACTGTTTTCAGTCTTTAGGAGTAGAATCTTAAAAAGGAAAAACAATGATCTTGAAGTACTGAATCTTGATAATTAGAAAAATAGCAACTTAAGATCCTGAATTGATTGCCCAATGAGTGACTATTACATGATGAAAAAAAAAAAAAACAACTGCCTGAGTTGTCTACATTCCAGGTGTAAAAATGCAAGAGCTGGACCCTTGGCCATCCCCGAGCTGACTCGCAGGGAAGCACCAGGAGGCCTCATAGCCATGGCCAGGGGTACTTCATTCTTACATTGGTGGGAAAGTTTGAGGGGAGAGTTAGCTGTTTCAGAGTCAGCAACAGACTTCTGAGGAAACTGTGAAGACTAATCTGAATGCAAGCCACAGGTAATGGGCTACCTTTCCAGTATTCTGATTCTAGAGTGAAAGTCCATTGATCCATTTACATTGCTGTTTATCAGTAGGTGTATATCTTAAATGTATATAGAGTTTATCATGAAATTATATTAGACTAATAACTCTCTGATTATGAAAACAATACATACTCAGCACACTCTCCCTCCCAGAAGCACACCCACACCTTTCTTACCCCACAGCCGTGCATCTCCTAAACTCTAAGGGTCCCCACTAGACTTGCAACCAGGGCAGTGGGATTTTGTCCAAGGCTAACCCCCTGAACCGGTCTCCAAGACCCCTTTCCTCCGACTTTCCAAAAGTGAGCCAAGGCAGCCCTACCTAGTCTTTCTTCCCTGGCTTTTTCTGTCTTAAGCTTTTCTTGTTTCACTGTCCCCAGCTTTAATAAATGCACTTTCACAATAAAAAAGAAAGAAAATACATATTCATCATAGAAAATACAGAGATGAGTAAGAGGACAAACAAAAATCACCAGTCTAAAATTTTGTGTTTCTATTTTCAGCCTTTTCATATGTGATTTTTAAGTATAATTGTTGTGACTCTATATATTGTTTTTATTTTCTTAAAGTTTTTAAGTAAGAGGAGAGGAGATAGAGAGACAGACTCCTACATGCTCCCTGACCAGGATCCACCTGGCAATCCCCATCTGGGGCTGATGCTTGGATCAACCAAGCTATCCACAGCACCTGAGGCCAGTGCTCGAACCAATCAAGCCACTGGCTGCAGGAGGGGAAGAGAGAGAGAAGGGGGAGAGGGAGAAGGAGGGAAACAAATGGTCGTTTCTCATGTGTGCCCTGACCAGGGATCGAACCTGGGATGTCCATACACTGGGCCAATGCTCTATCCACTGAGCCAACTGGCCAGGGCCTATATGTTGTTTTTAAATAGCAGCTTTATTCAGATATAATTTATATACCATACAATTCCCCTATTTAAAGTGTTTACTTTAGTGTACAAGATGAAAAGGGTCCTGGAGGTTGGTTGCACAACACTGAATATACTTAACACTTCTAAACTGTATTCTAGAAAAGGGTTAAGATGGTTCATTTTAATGGTATGTGTGGTTTTCAGTATATGGACAGTTGCACAACTCGTCACCACAACCAACTTTAGAGAAGATTATCCACCTCCCCCAAGAAAGACTCTCTACCCGTTAACAACCACTCTCCTTTTCATTCCGCCCACTGGTCCTCCCATGCCTGGTCTTCGCTTGTTCCCGGTCCCCCCTGCCTCCAGCCCTAGCCAACTGCTTATTTATTCTCTGTCCCCGTGGATTTGCCTGTTCTGGACATTTCATATAAATGGAATCATACAACGTGCAGTCAGTCCTCTGTGCCTTTGACATAGCATAATGTTTTCAAGGCTCATCCACGTTGTAGCGTGTATCAGAATTTCAGTACTTTTTATTGCTAAATAACATTCCATTGTGTAGATTAGACCACATTTTGTGTATTCATTCATCAGTTGATAGACATTTGGGTTGTTTCTACTTTTTAAAAAAAATTTTATTTATTTACTTTTTTTAGATTTTATTCATTTTTATTAGAGAGGGGGGAGAGAGAAAGAGAGGGGGAGAGATAGAGAAGGGGGAGGTGCAGGAAGCATCAACTCCATATGTGCCTTGACCAGGCAAGCCCAGGGTTTTGAACCGGCGACCTCAGCATTTCCAGGTCGACGCTTTATCCACTGCGCCACCACAGGTCAGGCCATGTTTCTACTTTTTGTCTGTTATGAATAATGCTGCTATGAACATTCATGTGGAAGTTAACCATTTTGGAACTTCTAGTTTCTTCTCACTTTGAAGAAAATTCTCGTATACCAAGCCTCAGCATCTCTCATTTCCTCGAAGTAAATTGATGGAGGGAGATTTGCTAACTCAAAGGACGTTATCTCTTACAGCACTTGTCACATAGTTTCTAAGAAGACTGCATTCAGCCCCTCTGTAATCACCTCAGTGTCGGTAGCCTGTGTATGTTCAGTGATGGTTGTGAACTATCAAGTGCTGTAAAATGTGAGTCATTAAGTTTTTAGAAGACAGGGTCCCTGCCATCGAGATGCTTATGTTCCCATCCAGACCAGGTGGGCAGACATAGCCAGCCCCACAGGCATCTTGTAGGCGAGCTTATGTATATTCTGAGAAGAGAAAAGTAGACTGCATAGGTCAAGTGAGCGTTTGCCTGTCCTGGGTATGACTTACATAGACATAATAATCAAGCAGCTTTTTACACCTAAAAGTTAAGGAAAAAAGTGAACAGAACCAAACTCTGGCCTAGGGGCAGTTAGTCCAAAGTCACAAACCCTCTAGCTCCCTTCCTCTGAACCTTTACCCTGTTATTCAGAAGACTCGAAAGTCAGCACAGTGGGGCTTGTTGAACACTCTGGGGCCCGTCAGACCTGGCTCCAGCTGCCTCCCAACCTTTGCTAGCTCATGACTTCTTTAGATTCCTTGGAACATTTAAATGGATCCCCTTTTGGCCTGTTTCTAATTCTCTTCTGTTTGGAAAAGTACCACATCGAGATGATAAAATCAGCAAGTGGTTTCATTAGATAGCCTTGCTCAGCCGTACCCTGTTGATGTTGACACTGGCCTGATTTCATCCCCACGTGACCACTGAATTCCATGCAAGGGCACTGACAAATCAGGATCCAGAAAGCTCATTGGTTTGTAAAACTAGAGGTGGCAAGAGTTATAGCAGATTTTATCGCAAGCTTCCTTTAAGCAGCTGTTAATGCAGAAGCTGTTTGCAGTGGCGTTTTTTATTTATTTGTTTGTTTTTAACTACTGAGAATCAAACTTTTGAAATTACACCATGCCACACAGAAGGCCCCATTTTCTAACATGTCACACTCATTTTTACTACCTAAATCCTTTAGAAAACATAGGTAAATGACAGAAAGCGCTGTGCCACCTTCAGGAATATGTGGCTGGCAAACACAAGTCTAAGAAAACGGAAACCTTTTTCTCTTTGCAGCCGTGAAATGTCTGACCAGACCCAGATGGCTTCCAGAGCTTCCCTGATTGAGCGGCTGACATCCGAAAGGAACTTCGGGGCTCTGAGCAGCCACCTGACTGAGCTGGAAACTGTGCGTGTGACCGAGGAGCTTCTCCAGCAGACGGGTGTGGTCAGGGCTGTGTACGGGGTTCTCAGAAACTGCCCCTCGGCGGCTTTGAAAAGGAAAGCCAAGTGTTTGCTATCACAATGGAAAGCTCTTTATAAGGATCCTCATTTCAAACCAAGGGACAGCCCGAAATTCTTATGTACTGGTGGAAATGACAAAAATTCAGGACTTTCTTATGACTCAAGTCAAGATAAGATAGTGGGTGGCTCCAGTCCTGATTCTCTGCCGTCGTCCCAAGATGTCCTGGCAAAAGCCACTGAAATGCCTGTGCCAGAAAACAGCCCTAGTGGACTGGAGCGTAAGGAAGAGCATGTCCGGGGTGGTGACCCTAAGTCGAACGACGAGAGAGCCAGCGGGCTGGATGCTGCAGTGCGCGTGAGAACGAAATGCACAGAGCTTCTCGCCGAAGCTTTAGCTAGTTCTGCCGCCGATCAGCCCAAAGCCGAACTGTGGCAAAACTTTGCAAGAGAGATTGAAGAGCACATTTTTACCCTTTATTCAAAGAACCTCAAAAAATATAAAACGTGTATCAGAAGCAAAGTCGCCAATCTGAAGAATCCCCAAAATTCTCACTTACAACAAAACTTACTCTCTGGGACCGTGTCGCCAAGAGAATTTGCCCAGATGACTGTCATGGACATGGCAAGCCCGGAGCTGAAGCGGCTGAGAGCCTCCTACACGGAGTCTGGCATACGGGAGCATTGCCTTCCCCAGGTGACTGAGGGCACACGGACAGAGAAGATCAAATGCAGGCGCTGTGAGAAGTTCAATTGCAAGGTTACCGTCATCGCCAGAGGAACACTGTTCCTTCCAAGCTGGGTGCGGAGGTCAAACCCGGACGAAGAGATGATGACCTATGCCATCTGTAATGAATGTGGGGAGCAGTGGTACCATAGCGACTGGGTGTGCTTGTAATCGCAAATAAACGTTCTCAACAACAGAACACCAGACTGGCACCTTTTATTTGTATCACCCTTTTATGCTTGTTTTAAAAATCTTATCCCCACTGGTCTTAAAACAACCCTAAGAAGAAGAGTCGTTTGCTGAAGTTCACACCATTGCACTAAAAGGTGATGGTTTGGAGAGAGGGTGGATGCCCGTTTACATTGCGCTTTGTGGCCACTTAGTGCTTTGCTACCCTCACAGTTGTTGAGAGCAGCTGAGCAGGACCTAGGAGCAGGTTAGAAATGCAGATTCTCAGGCCCCAAGCTACCGAATCCGAATCTGTATTTTGGCAGGGTCCCTGCATGATCCCCGTTCAAGGCAGTTGAGAAGCGCCACTTTAGTATTTGTTTTCCAGAATGTCTCACAAAACAGCAGAATATACCTCTGAAGACAAGAGGCAAGTAGTGCTAGCTCTGTGAATTGTCCCTTCTCGTGTGAATCCATAAACTGCCACAGACTGACAGAAAGGGAGAAGTGCTACCTTAGCAATCGGCCTGGAGTTCTCAGCGGGAGCTGCTTATCAGAATCCTTCGGGGAGCTTTGAAACCCCGCCATGGCTGAGGGCCCACCCTACAACAATTCCATCTGAATGTGTGGGCTGCAACCCCACAAGTGTCAACATTTACTTTTTAATTCCTCAGGTTATTTTAAGACATCACCAGAATTGAGGACTGCTCATACCTAAGCTCTCCCTTGATCATTCTCACGGCTCTAGGAAAAGACGGTTGTTCTGTAGACTTGACAGACGGTGAAACGGGTCCGCAGGCGTGCTGTGACTTGCCCAAGCTACGCAACCATAGAGAGCCGGACTCGAACTCCCCCAGGGTTTCTTCCTCCACACTCACTGTGGAGACCGCCTCAGTATTGCCTTCCGAGAAATGTGTTCCTGGAGGTATGGGACTAACTGAATGGTGCCTTCAGGCTCCCACATTGGCTAACTAGAGCTTTGTTATTTTCCCTCTCTCTACTCACTTTACAGGTTTCCCTTAAGGCACGAAAGTTAACCTACGACTAATCCCACAGCATTTTGTTTCAACTTCTTGATTAGTGAAGCAGTCACGTATTTTTTATTTTTCTTTGCAGAGGTCTCCTGGGCATATAAACCCTTCAGCTGTGACATTTGGTTTCGGTGTTGAGGAGTCCTCATGTCTCAAGAGCATGCGTATTAGGTTTGTAGGGGGAGGACAGAAACCTCCTAGGCTCTGTAACTGGAAGGCTGCAAATTAGACTGAGGAAAGACAGATCAACGAGCGGAAACCAGTGTATCGACACTCCCAGTGTCCTACATGCAGGACAAATTCAGTGATGAGTACTACAAAGGGGTGGTTATATGGCACCTTGGGGTTATATGGCATCTTAACAAAGAAAAATAAATTTGTAGAGAAGTGACAAGACAAAGGGGAAGGGCTTTAGGCTTCCAAGGGCAGCAAACTGGGAAGGTAAATATGGAGGGCTTAGTAAAGGGTCATGGTTACTAGGTTGGTTTGTGGAGTGTCGGCTCAGTGCCTTCTCATCTCTGGTGATAAGCGAGTTAGCTACCTCCTCCCCGCTATGGAGTTCATGCGGGAAATGTTCGTTCTGCTCTCAGGGAGGGCAGACAGCTCATCCTGTGTCTGATTCTTCTCGTTTGTTTGCAGCTCAGAATACTCCTTGTGCTAGGGTGGCACACCTGGGGTGGCATGCTCTGAACCCGTCTAGGTCTGAAGTCCCAGTTCTGCTCATGTGAAAGCAGGGATTAATCTGGCAGAGAAGGTCTGTGGCTGCAGCGTTTGAATCTACCGACATGTCTCTAGCTAATTAGCTGAAGAGGAAATGACTTCTTTGAGGCCTTGCAAACAGTGTTGAACCAATCAATATAATCATTTAAACACAAGCCTTCTACGTGATTATAGCTTTTTTTCCCTTTTAAAAATTCATAAATGTTAATTGTACTAGTTTTAACTAGTTTACTTCTGAGTTATCTACAGCCTAGATAACACACATTTTCTTTTCTTTTTTTTTATAGAGACAGATGGAGGGACAGATAGGGACAGACAGACAGGAAGGGGGAGAGATGAGAAGCATCAATTCTTCGTTGGAGCTCCTTAGTTGTTCATTGATTGCTTTCTCTTATGTGCCTTGACCAGGGGGCTACAGCGGACCGAGTGACCCCTTGCTCAAGCCCGCGACCGTGGGCTCAAGCTGGTGAGCCTTGCTCAAACCAGATGAGCCCACGCTAAAGCCAGCGACCTCGGGGTTTCAACCCTGGGTCCTCGTCCCAGTCCGACTCTGTATCCACTCACTGCTCCACTGCCTGGTCAGGCAGCACACATTTTACCAGTCCTGTTCTAACTTTCTTAAGTTGCTCCGCCAGCACTCTGAAGCCTAAGCACACGTACAGTTTACCAGCCTCCTGGCAGAATTCCCCCCAAAGTGCACAAAACTGAAGGAGCTTTGTGTTTTCAAATGATTTTGAAGAGATCGGGTGAGGCCACCAAGTGAGAATTCTATTTTGATCTCTTCTCTCCCTGTGACTTCCCAGGGCTGCTGACTGTGATGTGACATGTTCGTCTTTCAAAGAGAAACTTGCAAAGTCACCTAAAACTCTGCGTTTCACAAAGTGTGGTTTCATGTGACTTGGAATGGTCTTAAAAACTATTCATGGGTCTAAAAGACCACAGTATGCAAAAAGCAAGTGTGATTAGTGCATGCCAGTGGAGGCTTTTTGATTAGGGGTTTTTTGTGTGTGTGTTTTGGGGTTTGGGTTTTTTTGGAGGGTAGTTTTTATTTATACTGGAATTTTACAAACTAAATTTGTAGATGAAAGCACCTGAAATGGAAATTCTTTTACTCTCCAAGATGTAAAAGTCTGCGTAGTCTTCTTCATTTTGTATTAACTTCGTTAGAGACTTTTGTGACTAAAGTTCGGAGAATAGTAATCTGGATTTTATTCATTTAGCCAATGAGATAGGAGATAGTATTATTTTTTCTAAGCATAGATCGTCTTTCTTTTACATCCTATGTCTTATTCTCTAAAAATAAAGGGTTGTTTTGTTTTGTTTTGTTTTGTTTTTTTTTACTGCTTCAGGGTAAAGGATCTTTCATTTAACTTAAAATCGTTTTTACAGGAAAAAGCCCTAGGATGGGAAGGTGCGCGTCACAGAGGAGGTACAGCAAGGGTCCGCTGGGGCTGCAGTGCAGTGGGAAGGGGGAGGAAGGGGAGAGGGGACGTTAGAGAACCATCGAGCTCATTGAGGCCCTGTCAGTCATAATAAGGACTCTGGGTTTTCCCAAGCCTTGGGAAACCCTCGAAGCTAGGGAGTTTGTAGTGATAAGATTTGAATGACCTTTAGGAAGGATCTCTGTGGCTGCTAGGTACCTGTAAGTGGCCATAGCAACAGTCCAAATTTCCTATGCCTAGTTTCAAACACGAGTACACAGAGACAGCTCTGTCTCCTTAGAGTTGACAAAGCCCTTGATGATGTCATTCAGGACATGCTGCCCCCAAATATGGCACCTTGGCTCATTGGATATTTTAAGCTGAAGGAATTTGGAAATGGCAGACACGGGAAGGACTCTCGGATCTCCCCTTTCCCCCCTGAGGCAGGTCATAGGCTCCTCAAGGGAGAGGTGACCTCCCCACCCCCAAGGTAAAGGCTGTTGTTCTGTCTGCATGGAGAGACGAGAGGAACCCAAAGGGACAGGCCTCACCAGGTTTCCCCAGATTACTACCCTGGGCTCCTAACCTTAGCCTAGCACATTTCCCATGACTTTGCACTCTTCATCAAACCTAGTATAAAAACACGGGGTGAACCATTTCTTTGGGTAGTTATTTACGTATGAAAGCTCCCATGTCACGTAAAACTTATGTTAAATAAGTGTGGCTGCTAGGTACCTGTAAGTGGCCATAGCAACGGTCAGTTTCCTCTTGTTCTCTGTCTTTCGTTACAGAGCCCCGCCAAGAACCTAAACAGATAAAAGAAAAACAACTTTTTTTCCTCCCTACATTGGTAGTATTCCAAGCGGATGTTTCATAAAATACAATCAACCCTAAAGTCCCTACCTATAGCCCATAATAAAAAACAGCAAACAGCACAGAAACTCCACACAGCGCAAGTATAGCCTGGATCCTGGTTGCCATGGTGATGAGGAGGTGCTCTTCATCGGGTACAAACCTCAGTTGTTATACCTGAATGCAGAAAGGCTCTCTTCATGGGTTTTCCCACACTACTCTGCTTTTGTCCCTGTCACTTCTTTCAGATCAGAAGTTGGTACAATTGCCGCTCTGTCTCTTCCCTAGCCCTTCCTGTGATCAGAGGCTCCTTTCATTCCTGATTTCCATTTCCAAGGACCAGTGAGGAAGCCCGCCACTGGCAGCTGGCGGTGCTCCACAGCCCTGCAAGGCCGGGCCTTCATCTTCTAGGTCAGATTGCTTTGTTATTTATAACTTACCAGTAAATGCAAAATATTGGACTGAAATATATATATTATCTCTCAGAGGTATTCACCATAGGGCCTAGGTTATAGAAGGCACCTTCTTGCTTTCAGAAGAACCCACAATCTGCAGGGGTAGTCAACCTTTTTATACCTACCGCCCACTTTCGTATCTCTGTTAGTAGTAACATTTTCTAACCGCCCACTGGTTCCACAGTCATGGTGATTTATAAAGTAGGGAAGTCACTTTACTTTATAAAATTTATAAAGCAGAGTGACAGCAAGTTACAGCATGTAATAATAATTACTTACCAAGTACTCTGTCGGATTTTCACTAAGTTTGGCAGAATCAATCTTTATAAAACAACTTACTATAGTTAAATCTATCTTTTTTTATACTTTGGTTGCTCCGCTACCGCCCACCATGAAAGCTGGAACGCCCACTAGTGGGCAGTAGGGACCAGGTTGACTACTACTGAAAAGGAAGAACCTATGACAACTGCATATAATCTCATTTGCAATATTATTTTAAAATTAGGTTTCCAGAGATGTGACTGTGTGTTAGTCACATCAGGAAGACCATGCAGAACGATTGCACATTTCTTTACACTTTGCCAGGTGCTGGGGGCAAAGAAATGACCAAGACTCCATCCCAGGCCTCAGGGCCCACAAATGCTGGCGAAATACCAATGCCATGTGGCTAGTGGTCATTTTACATGGTAAGAGACTGAAGAGGGAGGTGGGAGGGGATGCGCGGCAATCAGGGAGGGCTTCACAGAGGCTGTGACTCTTCGGGAAAATCTTGAAGTTAATCAGGCAGAGGAGGGGCAAGGATATTCCATCACCATACTCACTAGATTAATGGCACTTAAAATATATATAAAGCATCTCATATAATTTTCATAAGCACTCTGCCAACATTTAAAAAAAAATTTTAAGATTTTATTTATTGATTTTTACATAAAACTTGGAGGAAAATGCATGGGTACATCTATATAACCTTGGATTTGGCAATGGATTCTTACATATGACACTAAAAGTATGACCAACCAAAGAAATAATAAATTAGACTTCAAAATTAAAAACTTTGTGTAAAGAACATTATAAAGAAAGTGTAAAAACAACCAACAAAATGGGAGAAAATATTTGCAAAATCATATATCTGATAAAGGGCTAATATTCAGAATACATAAAAAACTCTGACAACTCAACAACAAAACAAACAATCCTTTTTTTTTTTTAATGGGCAAAGGACTGCCTGACCAGGTGGTGGTGCCAGCCTGGGGCACTGAGGACCCAGGCTCGAACTCCCAAGGTCCCAGCTTGAGCACGGGCTCATCCAGCTTGAGCACGGGGTTGCCAGCTTGAGCATGGCATCATAGACATGACCCCCACGGTCACTGACTTGAAGCCCAAGGTCACTGGCTTGAACCCAAGGTCACTGGCTTGGCTGGAACCCCACGGTCAAGGCACATATGAGAATGCAATCAATGAACAACTAAGGTGCCATAACTATGAGTTGATACTTCTCATTTCTCTCCCTTCCTGTCTGTCTGTCTGTCCCTCTCTCTATCTCTGTCTAAAAAAAAAAGGCAAAGGACTTAAAGATATTTCTCCAAAAAATATACACAAATAGCCAACGAGAACATGTCAATGTCATTAGGAAAATGCCAATCAAAACCACAATGAGTCTGACCTGTGTTGGCACAGTAGATAGAGCACTGACCTGGAACGCTGAGGTCACTGGTTTGAAGCCCTGGGCTTGCCTGGTCAAGGCACATACAACAAGCAACCAATGAACAACTAAAGTGAAGCAGCTATGAGTTGATATTTCTTACTCCACCCCCATCCTCTGTAAAATCAGAGGATTTGTTGATTTTAGATGAGGAGAGAGAGAAAGGTGGGAAGGAGGAGCGGGAAACACCAGCCTGTAGCCACTTCTCATATGTGCCCAACCAGGCAAGCCCACGGTTTCGAACCAGTGACTTCAGCATTCCAGATTGATGCTTTCTGTATCCACTGCGCCACCACTGGTCAGGTGGTTTTTTAAAATTTTTATTGTTTCATTTTTAGAGAGACAGAAGAAAGGAGAGACAGAAAGAGAGAAAGGCATTCATTTGTTGTTTCACTTAGTTGTGCATTCATTGGTTGCTTCCTGTGTGTGTGGCCTGACCAGGGATGGAAGCTGCAACCTTGGTGTTTTGAGTGATGCTCTCTAATCAGCTGAGTTAGCCAGCCAGGGTGCCTTGCTAGCATTTTAGAGGTAAGAAAACGGAAGCTAAGAGATTGTTACTTGCCCAAGGGGACATAGAAACAAAGCCAGGACTATTTCATAAAACAGGTGGGGGTGTCTTTGGCATATCAGTTTGCTTCCAGAAAGGGCCGGGCTTCCTGTTAGTTCCACATGAGGTTCAAGGCTTTTTTCTTTTAAATCCGGGGTTTGGTTTTTCAATGACAAGAGCATGTGGTTTGGAGACTGGACCTTGGCTGTGGATTCCTTCCTCTGATGGAGACATAGCCAGGGAAATGGCGTGGGTGGCCGCTTTCCTAGCACAGGGAGACCTTCCTGAACCTTCTGCTGTCACATGTTGTGTTATCTGATTTTCTGAAAAGGAAGTGATTTTCAAAATACTTATCTTTTAAAATATAAGAATGTGTAGCTTTTAAAGATATTTATATGTTTATATTTTTATGAATTTGAAGACTATAGGTATATACAGTTTCAAATACCATTTTCTATAAAATTTAATTTTAAAAGATTTTTTAAAAGATTTTATTTCTTGATTTTAGAGGAGAGAGAGAGAAAGGGGGAAGGAGCAGGAAGCGTCAACTCCTAGCAGTTGCTCATTGCATGTGCCTTGGCCGGGCAAGCCCAGGGGTTAGAACCAGCAGCCCCAGCGTTCCAGGCTGATGCTTCAGCACTGCACTGCCACAGGTCAGGTTTAATTATTTTTTAATAGATTTTTTTTCCCATTGATTTGAGAGAGAGAGAGAGAGGAAGAGGGTGAGAGAGAGAGAGATAGAAGCATTAACTCTTTGTTCCAGTTAGTTTTTCCATTTATTTGTACATTCATTGGTTGCTTCTCATATGTGCCCTGACCAGGGACCGAACCCATGACCTCTGTGTGCTGGGATGATGCTCTATCCACTGAACAACCCGGCCAGAGCCTTCTATAAAACCTAGTGACTTTTATGTCTTCATTCTTTTGTCTGTATGGCCTAGGGAAAATATTTAATACAGATAATAATTATGACAAAATAGCCAAGCTGTTTTGCATCCTTTGTTAAATTATTGCAAGCATTCTATAGGACAGTTAAAAAAATTAATTTGTTGGGCATATTTCTGGCTTTCTTTTCAAATATAAACAAGGTACAAATAGAGGAATACAAATAGTCATTAATTTTTGTCTAATGATGACTCATGTTTTTAAAAAATCTAAAACAGCTGTGGGAAATTTACTGATCTAATTAATAAGCAAATTAAAATATCGGTCATTCAAAATTTTCTTATTATTTTTGGAATATGTTCACTTTCAAAACGTATAAAAACACAGATATAGAGTGCTTCCCAGCAGCTGCTTTTATTTATTTTATTAAAAAATTTGGAAAAAGAAATTGGGGGGGGGGCCTGGCTGGTTGACTCAGTGGTAGAACATCAGCCCACCTGTGCAGGTGCCAGGCTGGACTCCTGGTCGGGGCACACAGGAGAAGTGACCTCTGCTTCCGCACCCCTCCCCACTCTCTTCCTCTCCCGCAGCCATGGCTCAGATGAGCAAGCTGGCCCCAGGCGCTGAGGATAGCGCCATGGCCTTGCCTCAGGTGCTAAAATAATTGGGTTGCTGAGCAAGAGGGTAGATCGCAGTGGGTGCACACGTAAAGGTCTGTCTCTCCGCCTTTCTGCCTCTCACTTGATACAAACAAACAAACAAAAAAACAAAATGTTTTTCATCCCTGGCCAGGTAGCTAAGTGGTTACTATGTCACCCTGATATGCCAAGGTTACGAGTTTGATCTCTGGTCAGGGCACATACAAGAACCAACCAATGAATGCATAAATATGTGAAACAACAAATCAGTGTTTCTTTTTCTCTCTCCCAGCCTCTCTATCTCTAAAATCAATAAATAAAAATTAAAAAAAAATTTCAATTATAGTTGATATTCAATATTGCTTTATATTAGTATATATATATATTAGTTTATATATATTAGTATATATATCCCACAGCTTTTTTATCCACTTGTCTATTGATGGGCACTTGGGTTGCTTCCACACCCAGCAGCTGCTTTTAAATCATCAAAATGGTATCATAATTTGCAAAATCCACCTTTGTAGATGGAAACCAAGAATTAAGACATATCTAAGGGTGCTCAGTGAGGCCGGACCCCACCTGCCATGCCTATGACCGAAGGCACAGCGCTGCAAACCAGTTTCCACTTTCCTTCCCTACCCACAAGGCGCGTCCCCCAGGGCTTATCCAGCCAGGGTTCCACTGAGCTCTTGCCATCGGCAGGGGGGCAACATGCCCCTCTGTCGGGACGAGCTGAAGTGGAGGTTCACCATGTCTGCCAGGAAGAACTCCCGGGTTGAAGTGGACGCAGTGTTGGCTTCTCCGAGGCCCCCGTGCCTTGCCTTTAGTGTCTTCTCCATTGAGGACTCCCATCTCTGCAGTTTTGTTCTCATACAACAGATGGACGTCTACTGCCCCCCCCCCCCCGCTCTGTGAACTCTCACACATTGTCGAGCCTTTGAGTGGATTTTAATACTTAAAAATGAGACAATAGCTAAAGGGTGTGGGGGCTTCTTTTGGGAGTGATGAAAACACTTAGAAACTGATTGTGGTAATGGTTGTACAGCTCTGAATAAACACCATTGAATTATATGCTTTGAATGGGTGAACTGTATGGTCTCTGAATTATATTTCAATAAAGCTATTATGAAAAAATCAAGTGAATGGAGAGGGAATTGGAGACAGGATCTCTATTGGATATTTATCTCAGCGAGTCATTTTGTCCATGCCTATCATGGAACTACTTTATTCATACCTATCATGGAGAAATACGGCAGTCCTCCTCAAAGGGGTCTCCTTAAGAGGCGCCCTGCCAGCTTCACTGACAAATAGAGGAGACAGCTGGCATCCAGTGGCCACTGTCTCAGCAGCTTGCTGGGTCCTGGCCTTTGTATTTTCTCCATAGAAAGCCCCTTCCTCTCTCAGTCGCACAACAAACAGGGCCAAAGCTTCATTCCACAATCATTGCTCCCCACTTCTCTCGGTTTCTTCCTCATTTCTCAAGCACAGATTTGAGCTGCACTGTCAATGATATTAAGCCCCTGGAACCTAGAAAATCTAGAATCAACCCTGAGCAGTTGCCATATACGTCCGTGGTAGGATCCGTACTCAGAAAAGAAACTGCAGATAAAGTCAATCTTACACTCTCGCTACTCACAGCGAGGCCCTGGTGTCAGCAGTGTCGGCATCACCTGAGAGCGAATACCGAAACGGGGGCTCCATTGAGACCTACAGAATCCGAATCTCCCTTGTCACAAAGCCCTCAGTGAGGCCTACGCATGTTCCGATTTGCACAATGCTGTCCTGACCACAGCAACTGGACCTGTGAACTCTGCCTCCCAGTCACACCTTTGGATGAAATGCCTGAGTTCCTAGCTAGCAGTACTCTCTCCACTGGTCTTGGTCACAACTCTCTCCACCCTCCACAGTGCTAAATTCAAGGGACACTTCTCAGCCAGGAAACCTATCAGCAGCATTTACATACTTGCTTCCATCTTGAAAACAATTTGTTTACAGGCCTGCAGTGGGTCACTGGCCTCCGTACTGGTCCTTGACTGTGCCAGGCACGCACCACAGGACCTTTGTACTGGCTGCTGCTTCTGCTTGCAATGCTCTTAGCTCAGATGCCCAATGACTTGACTTACCTCTCTCAAACCCTAGCTTACATGTCATCGTGGGCAGTGAGGCTTTCCCTGGCTCTTTACTATATCCCCAAGGACCCTTTCAGATTCTTTTTTTTTTTTTTACAGAGCTTATTCTCTGTTGAAAAACAATGCTTTACTATTGATATTGTTTACTGTCTGTCGCCCCCCAACTCCCACTCAATTGTAAACTCCATAGGAGCAGGGATTTTTGTCCTTTTGTCTTTTTGGGTCACAGCTTATCCCCAGCCTCCAGACAGTTACTGGCACATAGAAAGTCTTCAACAAATATTTGTTGAATTAATGCACTTAAGAAATCAGACAATCTAGAAATACGACACCAATACATAGGTACATCTATGTAAAGGATTAAAAACAAGTTTAGAGGGAGTGATTGTAGTCTACAACAGGCAAAACAATTTGAGAGTGGAAAGAATGAAGAATTGGAAAGAGAAAACATGTTTTTCCCAGAACAGTATCTTTGAGCATCAGATACAAAGTGTCAGGCCATACATGGTCACAGGGTATACATAACTGCCCAGTTGTCCTCTGAGCTCTCCCTTTCTCGCTATTGTTTTCCATTTTAGTATTCAATACCATTTTTGCCAGAGATAAATAAGGCAAAGGAGGTAAAAAAAATAAAATTATATTCATTGTTTTACTTGTCTAAAGACCCTACAAGTATTTAATAAGAATATAGTTGAGACGCCTGATCAGTGGTGGTGCAGTGGATAGAGCATCGATCTGGTGTGCTGAGTTCCCAGGTTTGAAACCCTGAGGACACTGGCTTGAGCTCAGGCTGTCCAGCTTGAGCATAGGGTCGCTGGCTTGAGCGTGGGATCATAGACATGACCCCATGGTCGCTGGGTTGAGCCCAAAGGTCACAGGCTTGGGCCCAAGTTCGCTGGCTTGAGCAAGGAGTCACTTGCTCTGCTGTAGCCCCAGGGTGAAGGCTTATATGAGAAAGCAATCAATGAGTAACTCAGGTATCGCAACAAAGAAATGATGCTTCTTATCTCTCTCCCTTCCTGTCTGCCTGTCCCTATCTGTCCCTCTCTCTGACTCTGTCTCTGTAAAAAAAAAAAAAAAAAAAAAAAAAAATTAAAGAAAGTAATCATCCTCAAATCATATATATAAACACTTTGCAACTTGTGAGTTTTAAAAATTCATGTGCGTTTACTTATTTTTGTTACAATCCAGTGATTTTTATTGTATTCACAAAGCTGTGTAACCATCAGCATTATTTAATTTCAGAACCCTTTCATCCCCTAAGGAAAGCTAGTCCCTCGAGCAGTGACTCCACCCCCCACCCCCAGAGCTCGGTCCCGCTCATCTGCTTTCTGTCCCAATGAGTCTGCCCACTCCAGACAGTTCATACAAATGGAATCAGACAACATATGGCTCTTTATGACTGGCTTCTTTCACATGACTTGTTTTTCTTTTAAACTCAAAAAGTAAACCACATTTTACTAACCAAAGGAACTGTGCTGACCTTTATTTAAAGTGCAGCTTTAACTGAATTTACCTAAATAATTTAACATTCACACCTGTCACAATTACACTTCTTCAAACTTTTGTGTCAATGATTATTTTTGGTTAACCACATGCAAAACTTGACATACTGTCCTCAGAAAAACTCGACTCTTAGCTACAAGATAAAGGTCATATAATTTTTTTTTCTCTAAGAAGAAGGATATATGGATATTTCCCCTTATTTCTTAACTTAATTGGCAAAGGTGAGTTCAATCAAATTTTATCACTGTGACCACTGCATTTAGTAAGGCACTGTTTTTAGTGAGTACTAAAGTTTGGGATTCTAGCAACATGTAGGATCATTTTTTCCTCCCTGCGTATCTCCTTCCAGACACACATACCGTCTGGCATTGAATTACTGTGCTTTTGAATGTATGGCTTGTTGTAAAGTAGTCCCTTCCTCACATTATTCCATTACGTCCCTAGGCTCAGGGATTTCACACTCAGCTCATCTGGTCAGTTTTCTGTATTCTGTCTCCCCTATTTTATCCCTGTTTTATAGTATTTGTAGACATGTGTTTTTTTTCTTTCATTGTCCATCAAGTTATGTTTGTATCTTTCAAAGCACCAAGGTTAACTCTGTGCATGCTCGATGCTTAATGCAATTTTGTAACATCAATTTTTACTTCCCAGTGGGAGTGGAATTTCAATATGAGTTCACACATGTTTCTGTTCTGCATATTTCACCCCACACTTTGAAAGCACTGCATCTAATTTTAATAAACTAGATTGTGTTACTATTATTAATGTTTCGATTCCAATCTCCAGAAAGAATAATTTATTCCAAATAAATTTATTTAATCCATGTTATGGAATTTGAAGCTTACCAGATTAATAAAACAAAGCCCTGAGTCATAAGAGTGGAGTTGGATTTTATTATTGTTCAAATATTTGATGACCCTTCCAGGGGGACAATTCTAGAACACCACAGCACTCAGATCAGTGCCCTTGGCTTCAGAAGAGTTGCACATCACAATGTTGGACTTGCTCTGGCCAATGATATTTAGGTGGACATGATGAATGTCACTTCTTGGGTGGAGATTTTAAGAGCCGAAGGGATATTATCATATTTTGGTCTCTTACTCTCAGCCAACGAGACCTGCAATATATCAGACAGAGTTAGCTCCATTAGTTCAGGTTCATAAGCCTGGGTCCAGAGGGAAGATGACATAGAATGGAACCACAACTGACCCATGAGGACATTACATGAGAAATAAATCTTTGGGTTTTTTTCCACTGAGCCACCTGTCCAGGGCCAGTTAATCTTTCTGTTTTTTTCTTAATAATAAAATTTTTATTGATTTTTAGAGATAGAGGAAGGGAGGGTGAGAGAGAGACAGATCAATTTGTTGTTCCACTTATTTATGCATTTATTGGTTGGTTCTTGCATGCGCACTGACCAGGGATTGAACCTGCAACCTTGGCATATTAGGACAGCACTCAAACCAACTGAGCTACCCGCTGTGGCTAAATGTTTGCTTTTTATAAGCCACTGAAGTTTGGTGGGGGTGGGGGAGTGGTGATTTTTCTTCTTCCCACAGCATGGCTTAGCTTTAACTGACATGAAGTGTTGAGAGACGCGTAATGCCATGTGCCTGCATTTACATTATGAATCACAGTAAGCTAGTGCATGCTAGTTGTGTACCATTCAGAGTTTGTAGCTGCAAATAAACACATTAACTCCTTCTGACTTAGAAAAGGAATTTTTTGGGGAGATAATGTTTTTTTGGAGTGTTGTTGTTTTGTTTGCTTTTTTTTTTCTTTAGTGAGAGAGAGACAGACAGACAGGGACAGAGAAACAGGAAGGAGAGAGATGAGAAGCATCAATTTATACTTGTGACATCTTAGTTGTTCATGGATTGCTTTCTCATATGTGCCTTGACCCAGGGGGCTCCAGCCAAGCCAGTGAGCCCTTGCTCAAGCCAGCAACTTTGGGCTCAAGCCAGTGACCATGGGGTCCTGTCTATGATCCCATGCTCAAGCCCGTGACCCCATGCTCAAGCTGGTGACCTCAGAGTTTTGAACCTGGGTCCTCAGTGTCCCAGGACAACACTCTATCTACTGTGCCACTGCCTGGTCAGGCCCCTGTCATAATTTTAATGATAAGTATTTATTATATCTGAATCTGGGGCCCACTTGTAGCTTTTCATCAGAGATACCAGCAGTGATTTCTTTCCAACTCTAGCTCGGAAAGGGATATTAACTCCCAGTGCTCATGTACTAATGAGTAGGTGTCATTTAAGGAAAGGAATCATTAGTGCCTAGCAACCTTGACCTCTTTTTCCTCCATGAGTGATGCAATGGATGTTTACAGAATATAAACATGATCCTAATTAGATGAAGCGTGCTAAACTAGGTCAGCTCTTAAATGGTTTTCGTCAGCAAACAAGTTCATGGAGCAAGAGAGATAGAGAGCATCAACCTAATTTGTGTTGGCTTGCCAACCATACACGTTCCACCACAAAGGTCCCCCAAACCTGCCCTCCAGGGAAAAGTCTTGTGACCCATTCTACTCTTCCACTGTCAAGGCAATAACTGGATAGAGGAGTGAATGGTGGAAGAAACTACACGAGGATTCTTTTTTTCTCCACATAAACATCCATTTTATTCCAAATAATGACATCATTTAAAGAATTTTTCTAAAGCAGTTTTACAAAGAATAACCCCAGTGTCATTAATTCTGGAAATTCTCTTTTGCACATTAGCACTACCTAAGTGGAACTGCAACATTCCAAAAATTCCAGAGCTTCTATAGATTTCATATCTGAAATTAAAAAATGTTTATTTTATTATTTTCCATGATAAATTGATGCTCCTGAAAACTTTACATGGTAGACTTTTAGTTACTTCGATGCTTTGCAATCTTACAAAGTAACACACACACACACACACACACACACATAAATTAATAATAAGCCAGCCCTGGCCAGGTACCTCAGTTGGTTGGTTTCAGGTTTGATCCTAGTCAGGGCACCTATAAGGATCAATCAATGAAGAATGCACAAATAAGTGGAATAACAAATCAATATTTCTCTCTCTTTCTCCCTTCCTCTCTCTCCAAAGTCAATAAATTAAAAAATATTTTAAATAAAATAATAATAAACTAGTCTAATGCCTTGCATCGGAGGCCAGGGATTGGTATTTCATTAAACTCAAACTGAGCAGAGTAGAATTTAGGTTAATACAGAGAAAGGCATGCTCTGGATGTCTCATCCTTTGTACTTCCTGAGGCATCAGATGAATTGCAAAAAGGTCAACGAGTTTCTTATTACTCTTGATTTTAGAAAGTTTTTCTAGAATAATACTGAGCGTTTCTAGTATTTGAAGACCAGGCTTAGGGGTCCGAAGAAGCACAGAGCAAGTACGAAAAAATAAAGTGTGGCTCCAGGCTTCTAGGAAAGGCTGCAAGCAGTTGGATTCCCTGTCATCCGAAGCAAACTGTCAGTGACATTGGATAACAGTCCTTTCCTGGATATTTTTAGATGATTTAATATTCCTGCCCCACATAGGGCAGCGCAGGGCTCAGAGGAGGCCCCTCAGAGTTCCTCTTCACCCTGCCACCCATCTTGCCCTCTGGCTGAGGGGTCTCCAGACTGCTCCACTCCAGCCTGAGGTCCACAGTAGGCCACGCCCCTGGCAGAATCACACAACAGTGGGCACGGGAACCCCCCGCACCAGATTCTAATTCCTGACACACCAAGACCCCCTGGAAGCTCAGGTCCCAGGGTCATCCCAGCCTAGCTCAAGCCTCCTGGCCCATGGCGCCACCTGGTGCAGGTGAGAAGGCAAAGTCCAAATCCAGGTGTCCCTCCATGGGAAGGACGCCACCTCAAGCCAGGGGCCTGGTAAATAATGAGTCTTTTTAAGTGTCAGTTGGTTAGTGTCCAAGTAATAGTTATTTCAGAAAAAGTAACTTTTCTTATTCTTTCTTCAGGTACTGACTGTAAACTACACTTAGATATGCTGCATGCTTCACTTACATTTTGGAAAAGCCTAAGAATCACTTTTAAAACCTACTTAGAACACTTTGAAAACTCTTGGATTTCTCAAGGCTTTCTTTACGCCAAGATACACTAGTCCTGTAACAGTAGCATTTCCTTAGTGCCCGTATGCATTGCTTGCAATTTAGTCCAAAGTACACGACACTATGTTTTTTTGTTTTGTTTTGAAAAATTAACTGCAATGCTCTTATATGTTTTATTGTTTAGTTTTACTTATTACATGTTTTAAAATAACATCTCTTCCCCCTACCTATTTTCAACAAATTTGAATTTTACAAACCTTTACTCATATTTTCTTGGAGAAATATCCTGAATGCATAAAATATAGGATTTTTTTCGTATAAAAGAAAAATGTATTTAAACTCAAACTAGAACGCAATCTCATTTTCACAAGTATTCTAAAACTTGTCTTTTTATATTGCGAGAAACTCAAACATAACCATTCTAGCATTGAATAAAAAGACTACATTGGATTCATTGCCTGAAACTGACTCCCTAAAGAGCCAAAGGTTATTTAATGATAATCCAGCAAACCATAAAAGTGAGAGCTTTCTCCTGGGAAACAAAATATGGAGAGGTCACCGTAAGCCCTCAGGCCTCCAGAGCTTGAGTCGTTAAGATCCATGAGCTCAACTCCGTAAATAAAGTGAGGAATTGAAAACTTGCCCAATACTGTCTTTCCCTCACCACTGCTTTATATTTAGAGAGACAAAGGCCGTATTTTAACATGATTAAGAAAAGATTTAAATCTCATTTCTGTTATTCCGCAGTATCGCAGCTGTTTTCATTTTTCATCTACCCATTGTTTGCACATTCGCTTTCTCATCGAATTCACAGCATCCCGTGATGGTACTTCTGCGATGTGTTTATTGCCACATTACATAAAGTTTTAAGGTACGTCGTGCCCTTTGTCGCCAGAACACAGGCGGAGGACCTGAGGCACAGCGGAATAAGGCTTTTTTGAGCGAAGACCAGCCGCGCGGAGTGAGCGAGGTTGCGGCGGCGGAGGGCGACGTGGGTCCCTATTCCTCGGCCCCGCCCCTAACCCCGCCCCGCTCCAGGCCCCGCCCCTGCCCGTCGCCATGTTGTTCCCGCGGCGCTGGGCGGGAGCAGCTGCATTCGGACTCGGGAAGCGTCTCCGCCGCCGCGTCCAGCCCGCGGGTCCCAACCCTCTCCCTTTCCCTCGTTGCTCCTGGACAGGCCAGGCCGGAGATCCTGGACCCTCCGTGTGGCTGCGAGGTGAGCGGGGTGCGGGGGTCCCTCGGGGATCGGCCGAGCGGGGCGGGGCGGGCCGGGGGCGGCGGCGTCTGGGTGTGAGCACGCGCGGCCTTGGGCGGCTGGGCGGCTGGGGCGGCTGGGGCGGCTGGGGCGCGGGGCCCGCGCGGGGCTGTCGTCCTCCGGGGAGGGCGCGGCTGGCGGCCCCCTGCCTCCACGACCGCTGCGGCGGGCAGGACGGTTCCCGCGCCCACATCCCCGGGCGAGGGGCACGGACACGCGGGCAGGGCAGCCGTCCCCCAGCCCCGCGGGAGCGCACCCGCCAGCCCCGCACACCCGGCCCGGGGCTCGGCCGCTGGCTCGGCGAGCCTCCCGAGCGGGTCGTGGCCACCGGGGGGAGGAATTTGGAATGTGAAGCCAGCCGGGGCGAGAGGCGGTTTGGGGTGTTATCTGATTCGGACCGGCTCGGGTTTCAGGACCGCCTTCCCTCCTTTCCTCGCGCGTGGTGTGTAAGGGGGCAAGACGAGAATCCTGAGTGCTGACCAAGTCGCCGCGGAGCTATTGGTTCTGTTTCTTTTCAAGTTGATGACACATCCCGTGACCACGGCTCTTTTGAGGAATGATTTTTTTTTTTTTTTGCTGGTTTCCAAATTGTCACGTGACCAGCCTTTTTAAAAGGATTTCAGAGTCCGGATGGAGCCAATAGACAGAATTTGCTTTTTGGAAATTAACGAAACGTTTTCCTTTATTTGTCTGTCTTTCGGTCTTTACCACGGTGGTAATGGAAAATTCCTAAATTGCCTGTAGTCTTGAAAACTGGTTCGTGGATCTAAGCTATAGAGATGAAGGAAACCCAGGACTCTTCAGTCAGAGGCTTTTTTAAAAATTGGATTTTTTTGGGTAACATTGGTTAATAAAATTACATAGGTTTCAGATATAGAGGGACTTTTAAGAAGACTGTTTTTAGGTTCTCGTTTAGAAACTTATGTTGAATTTATCGCTATTTGAACTCTCAGTATCTTGTTTAGATTTCCAAATCTAAGACAATGGTGTGGCAGTCTAGCGTTTTCAGTATTTTTGTGCAGACATTGTAGTAACTTCCTCTTGCTTATACTAAAAGGTTTCTGGCTTCCACGATTTATTTATTTTGGGGGTTTTGTGAGCAAATAATGTCACCCAGGAAGCTAAGTAGAACACCTTTGGCCTTGATTCCAGCCTGGATTCTTGGAGATTAGGGAAATCCTTTCATTCTGTTCCCTTTTTCCAGCCTCTCTCTTCTCTTTTCATTTCTTTCTATCTCAGCCACTTCTTCCATCTAAACTACACTCCCTGGAGGTCTGAAGTTAAGTTCCTTTGGTTTTAGAAGTGAAGTTTGCCCCTCCTCTCATGTCTTACCATTTCTCGGGCAGGCACTCTGGCTCTGCGTGTTCCGTGGGTGTAAATTATGTACATAGTACATACATCACGTCATTTAATTTTCACAGCATTCTGGGTTATTAGCTCCGTTTTATAGGTGAGGAATTTGCTGGGGCGTTGGAGGGTCAGGTCTGTTTCCTGTGGTCACCATGGGCAGAGCCAGCATTCAAAGCAGGCCTGTTGGATTTTAGAGTGGTAGTTCTCAACTGGGGACTTGGATAATGTCTGCGGGCATTTTTGGTTCACACCTTAGAGTGCTGCAGGCATCTGTTGGGTAGAGACCAGGGCTGCTGCTCAACAGCAGACAACGCATGGGGCAGGCCCCACCACAAAGAGTTGTCTGGCCTAAAATGTCCCTAGTGCAGGGGTTGGGAAACCCTGTTTTTACAGCAGTCTGTGTAACTTCAGAGCTCATATTTCAGCACTTCTGTAGTTCTTCAAAAGCAATGTCGTTTTCCTATTAGGATAACTCCTTCTCATTTTAAGAAAGAGCAGGGGGGAATTTGAGAACTTGAAGAGATTCCCCTGGACTAAGAAGCCTATTCATTCATTTGAAAGATTGAGGCATGAACAAATAATTTCTGATAAGAATCCTTTTATTTTTTTTGAAGGCAAAAGTGACAAAAGGCACTTGAGAGCCATTCAGATAGATCCATGGCAGCAGACTTACAAGTTTGGTTTCCATACTATTCCAGTTGTCAACAAGCATTTTCTGATAGAAAGGTGCGGACAGGAAGGGCAGTAGGGAGCTGAGAGTAATCACAATCATACAATCTGATCACAGTCCTACAGTCTAATCACAATGATAAGATCAGGTTCTGACTTTGTCCTAGAGCAAATTTATTGCCTGGGCTTCTCAAGGTCAGGGGCCAGGTGTCATTAAAAAGACAAACCAGGCCCTGGCCGGTTGGCTCAGCGGTAGAGCATCGGCCTGGCGTGCGGGGGACCCGGGTTCGATTCCTGGCCAGGGCACATAGGAGAAGTGCCCATTTGCTTCTCCACCCCCCCCCCCCTTCCTCTCTGTCTCTCTCTTCCCCTCCTGCAGCCGAGGCTCCATTGGAGCAAAGATGGCCCGGGAGCTGGGGATGGCTCCTTGGCCTCTGCCCCAGGCGCTAGAGTGGCTCTGGTCGTGGCAGAGCGACGCCCGGGAGGGGCAGAGCATCGCCCCCTGGTGGGCAGAGCGTTGCCCCTGGTGGGCGTGCCGGGTGGATCCCGGTCGGGTGCATGCGGGAGTCTGTCTGACTGTCTCTCCCTGTTTCCAGCTTCAGAAAAAATACAAAAAAAAAAAAAGACAAACCAGCCTGACCGGGTGGTGGTGCAGTGGATGGAGCGTCAGACTGGGATGCGGAGGACCCAGGTTCGAAACCCTGAGGTCGCCAGCTTGAGCGCGGACTCGTCTAGTTTGAGCAAAACTCACCAGCTAGAACCCAAGGTCGCTGGCTTGAGCAAGGGGTTACTCAATCTGCTGAAAGCCCGCATGAGAAAGCAATCAATGAACAATTAAGGTGTCGGTGTCGCAATGTGCAATGAAAAACTAATGATTGATGCTTCTCATCTCTCCGTTCCTGTCTGTCTGTCCCTGTCTATCCCTCTCTCTGACTGTCTCTGTAAAAAAAAAAAAAAGACAGACCGAACAGGTCCTGGATCATGGTATTTCCTGTGCCTGCGCACCCCTCTGTGAGGTGAGGAAAAGCGGTGTGCGTTGGGTAGCTTTGTGGGTTGAGCAGATGTGAATACCTATAAGAATCAAGTTGACTAGCCATTGTTGATCACAAAATTTCTTAAGTTTAGCCTCAGTAGACAATAATTATGCATTCATTTTATCATTAAATCAAGAAATAAATGAAAATATTTTTTAAAAATGAGCTTTGCATCATTTTCTTTCTTCTTTTCCTCCTTCCTTCCTCCCTCCCTCCCTTTCTCTCTCTCTCCCTTCCCTCCATCTTCTTCCTCCCCTTTCTTTCCTCTTTTTGTTGTGAGAGGGACAGAGAGGGACAGACAGGCAGGCAGGGAGAGATGAGAAGCATCAGTTCTTCATTGCAGCTCTTTGTTGCAGCTCCTTAGTTGTTCATTGCTTTCTCATATTTCCTTTCTTTCGCGTTATTTTCTTGCATTTTCCAGCCTGTTTTCACCACGCCTATCTAAGACTAGGCCCTTCAGTATCTGTACCACTTCATTCTGGTGGCAGATGTAACTTTTAGGTCAACTTTGAGAGTGATCGATTGAGAGGAGCAAACAGGGCGAGCTCGTTTCAAGAATCTCTGAATGGTATTCATGCGGTGAACATGGCGTCTTTTGTGGGTAGGTTTGCTTTATTACTCCTGCTGATGGACAGTGTTCTTTGCTAATGAATAGATTTCTCTGCCTTTCATCAGGATTTGTCTGCTGTAGGATAGAAGGGATGCCAGATTATACATCTAAAATGATTGCAGCCCTGGCCAGTTGGCTCAGTGGTAGAGCGTCGGCCTGGCGTGCAGGAGTCCCGGGTTCAATTCCTGGCCAGGGCACACAGGAGAAGCGCCCATCTGCTTCTCCACCCCTCCCCCTCTCCTTCCTCTCTCTTCCCCTCCTGCAGCCAAGGCTCCATTGGAGCAAAGTCAGCCGGGGTGCTGAGGATAACTCTATGGCCTCTGCCTCAGGCGCTAGAATGGCTCTGGTTGCAACAGAGCAACGCCCCAGATGGGTGGACCATCGCCCCCTGGTGGGCATGCCGGGTGGATCCTGGTCGGGCGCATGAGGGAGTCTGACTGCCTCCCCGTTTTTCCAACTTCAGAAAAATAAAAAAATAAAAATTAAAAAAATAATAAAAATAAAATGATTGCTAACAAAGGAATGTGTGTCCTTGTCTTACTGGAGGGGCTTTATTCTGGGAAGGGTTAAGAGGAATTGGTGCAGGAAAAACATCTCTTGGCTCCGAGGAGTCTTGTTGGACCTGTAGTTGGCTTGCTGCTCTGGCCAAGTTAGGTCACCACATTTCTTTCTTGGTAAAATGAGACAGTTATACTGTATAATCTCTGAGATTACATGACTCCAAGCAGAGACATCAGATTATTGGTTTCAAAGTAGTTCCCTCCCACGCAATTTGCTGGATCCGCAGCAGGAGGAAATACCGTATTTTTCGCTCCATAAAACGCACCTGACCATAAGACACACCTAGGATTTTAAGGAGGAAAATAAAAAAAATATCCTGAACCAAATGGTGTGTCAAAATCTTTAATGAAATACTGTATTTTTCACTCCATAAGATGCATGGGCATTTTCCCCTCCACTTTTGGGGGAAAAAAGTGCCTCTTATGGAGCAAAAAATACAGCAAGCCAAATGGAAGTGTGTGTGTGTGTGTGTGTGTGTGTTTGAAATGTCTCACTTGAAAGCTAGCTAGGTAATAAATTTGTTAGTCAAAGCCACGGACAAGAAAATAGGGTTTGTGATTAAGTAGGTCATCAACAGAGAATATTTATTAAGGAATTTGGGGCGGGCAGGATGAACCCACAAAATGCCTTGGGAAGTTTGGAAAACTGACGCAGATGAAAGGTCAGAAAACCTGAGGGAGGAGACTTGGGACACTGAGGTGTATAGTGGGGGAGGGGAGGCTGGAGGCTGTTCCAGGCCCTGTTGACTGGGGAGCTGGGCTGCCTGGGCTCATTCCATAACCTGGAGGGAAACCCGTTTCCCACAGTGAATCTTGCTACTGCACATGTCGTGAAGTTGACATGTCAGGTTTTGCCACATTTCGGCTGATGCCATTGCTGTTTCTTCAGTTTTGACCATTGTGGGTTCAAGTTTTGGAATGCTGTTGCTTACTATGAACATAGAGAGGCTGAGTGTATGTACATGAACGTACATACGTTCATGTAACAGCTAGATCTGCATGGGTGGAGAGATGGTGTGTTTTGGAAGAGACGTAGAAGTGAAGCCGGCAGTGGAGGCTTCACTGAGCCTGGCTTATTTCATCACAGGGAGTCTGGACACAGACTTCCCTTTTGTCCCAGGCCTGATGCCGTACAAATGTAGGCTATTGTTTGACCAGGGACGGAGAAACAGTATGGCACAACTTGATAGGTTCATTCTTGGCCACAGTCACTAGCCAGTGTGAAGGGTGGCAGAGCAGTATAAACCACAGACTGAACTGTCAGTGTTTTCTGAACTGTTTTCATTCTAAACTCTTGTGCCCTGCATTAGGTCTTTGGGTACAGAGGCCAAGGTAGTTCTCATAAAAGTGGTTGTGTAACTAGTGTGAGAAGCCTGAGGAAAACCTTATAGGTTTCCCTTTTTAAAATTTATTTATTGATTTTGGAGAGAGAGAGGAACAGAGAGGAAGAAGTGGTGGGCAGAGAAAGAAGCAGAGATCTGTCCCTCTGTGCCCTGACCAGGAATGGATACAACTTGCAGCCTCCAAATTTCGGGACGACAATCTAACCAACCAAGGTATCAGGCCAAGGCAAAACCTTACAGATGTCTGTTTCTAGAATTTGCTATATAAAACTAATAGAGGAGTGTTTAAATGATTTAGCAGACTCAAAAAAGTCACAGTGTACTGGGCTATGTATGCTGTAAGGCAGTGGTTTTGAACTGTTTTACACTTAGGGACCCGCGAAAATAGACTTGTTTCCGGGACTGCTAAGGCAGAAATCAGCCTGAGCGTAAGTAACTTTGACTAAGATCGCTGGGTCTGGAATCATCACCCATCAGCGTGGTTAACTCTTTTGCATACCAGCACGAAATTTCCGGCAGACCTGGTCCCTAGACCAGTGATTGAAAACGAGTCCTGTGAGGTGACTAGTCCTCCAGCCTCAGGCTTGTGCTCAGAGCAGTGATTAGATGAACAGGCCTAAAAGACCTACACAACATGGCTTAGTTGGAAGTCAGGACAGAAAACAGAACTCCTTGAGGACCATGCATTGGTAAACGCAGAGCATTCTCCGTAATGAGTTCCAGTCTTCTTAAATAAAATTTCATAAACAGTTGTTTTGGAGCAAACAGCTGCCACTCTCATACCCTGTCCCACATTCATATTTGTGCAGTACTTGAGGTTTTGGTCACACCGGCCCTGGAAAACCAGCTTTGCAAAGATGTGAGGTCATGGAAGGAAGTGTGGTATGATCTCATGTTGAAAGGCACTGCCACTTCCTCGAGGTCCAGTTTGCACGGTGTCCTGCGAACTCCCTCGGGGCCAGTACCTCTGTGGTTTCCTCAGTTACAGCAGCCTGCCTTGCCCGTGTCCCATGCGGACTGGCCCTTGGTCCCCTCTCTCTCCTTGGTCGCAGTGCTTCCTTCCCATTTTCTGCTGCTCACACTTTTTTTTTTTTGTATTTTTCTGAAGCTGGAAATGGGGAGGCAGTCAGACAGACTCCCGCATGCGCCCGACCGGGATCCACCCAGCACGCCCACCAGGGGGCGATGCTCTGCCGCAACCAGAGCCATTCTAGCACCTGAGGCAGAGGCCATGGAGCCATCGTCAGCGCCCTGGCAAACTTTGCTCCAATGGAGCCTCGGCTGCGGAAGGGGAAGAGAGAGACAGAGAGGAAGGAGAGGGGGAGGGGTGGAGAAGCAGATGGGCGCCTCTCCTGTGTGCCCTGGCCAGGAATCGAACCCGAGACTCCTGCATGCCAGGCTGGCACTCTACCACTGAGCCAAACGGCCAGGGCTGCTCACACTTCCTTAGGAGGGAGCTCCTCAGGTAGAGAAAGGGGTCTCTGGGGGCTGAGGGGTCCGGGGGTCTCCGGCCTGCCGGAGAAGCCCTGGCCCGCCACACCGCCCCGCCGGGCTGGCGCGTGTCTGGCCAGCAGTGTGTTGGCTTCCCTTCAGGCTGCCACTTGTGGACCGTTTGTTTTCCATCTTCTCAATTTTGTTGCTGTCTCTCATCTGTAGTTCCTTCTTGTCCTTTTTGGGTTTGTACATTTTTTAGCCTTTCTGTCATTTGGTGGGAGTCAAAGTAGCACATGTTTGACCTGCCCTGTTTATTTAGACTGGGAGAAGTTTTTTCATCTTTGTGAACTTGCATTTGTTGATCTATAAAACATGGATGATAGTGTACAACTTGCAGGTGATTTGAAGGTGCTGTATGCCTACCAGATATTTAATAAACAGTGGTAGCTAATATTATTCTGGTCAGAGCATTTGTTTATTTTTAATTTTTTATTGATTTGAGAGAGAGAGAGAGAGAAACGTTGATTTATTGCTCACTCATTTCTGCATTCATTACTTGATTCCTGCATGTGCCCCAACTGGGGATTGAACCCACAGCCCTGATGTATCAGGACGCGACTCCAACCAGCTGAGCTACCCAGCCAGGACAGCATTGGTTATTTGAGCAAACATGACAGTAGCAATGAGTGGGGAACTGCACATGTTTCTTGTCCATTGGGTGAATGAAGTGAGTAAGACAGAAGAAGAAAGAGATTCTGGAAATGGGGAAATAATTAGCTTGGTTTTAGATATGTTGAATTGGAACTGTCATCAGGGTACCAGAGGAACGTATTATAAAGGGGGCTAGAATTCTTGCCTGGTCCCAAAGGGGGGAAGGGTGGAGGTGGATTTAGTTTAGAGATTACTGGGTTTTATATCCCAGGAAGATATGTTTTGGGAAGAGATAAGGGCTTCAGCCTTGCCACATACCAACGTTAAGGAGTTCCTCTGGAAAGGGAGCCGCCTAGGTTGCAGAAAGCTAAGGGGTGAAAGGGAGAAAAGGTGGAACCTATTGTCAAAGGTAGTTTATGGATGATTTACGTAGGAAGCATTTTCAAGATCACTGCCAGGCTGTGGCTGAGTCCTTGTGCCTGCAGCGCAGGTGTGATACTTTGCAAGATTCTTTCCCAGTTGGGCCTCCATTGCCTTGTTGTGTGTGTGTGTGTTTTTTAAATGCTTGCTTATAAAAAGAAAATAAGGAACCCCTCCCCCCCCAAAAAAAAACAAAAAAGAAAATGCTTACTTAGGGGCTTGGGATGTGGTTGTTGGCAGTACATTTTATGGTGGGGTCTTGAATTGAATGATGAAATGTAAATTAAAACAAGCCAAATTATAGTGGTTTTTAAAAAATTTTCACTAAACAAGCAATTGAAATACATGGCACAAAAATAAATGGTAAGATTATTGTAAAATGAAATGGATAGAATATTCTATTTAATTTTCTATCTATGATAATTTCACAATAAAATCATAGTTTATTTTGTTAAAAACAAAGAATGCCTAAGTGCCCTTTAGAGATTTTTATGTCATCTACATCCAGACACATGGCTACATCTGAGAGCATTCACTGTCGGCTGGCTGGGCCTCCAGTGGGGACACTGGTTAAGCCTGAGGGTGTTTTCTGGAAGTTTCCACTGCAGTCCTAAGAAAAGCACTTTACTCTTGATTCACTTTAGGGCTACATGTGCCTTAGGGCTTAGGCCATCTAGATGGCGACTGAGGAAGCCTTTGGATTGGCTGTTAGGAGTTGTCTGGGACTTCTGTGTATACGGGAGTGTGTGGGGGTGAAATTGGGAGCCTGTGTGTAGTGAGCAGAGTGGAAGGTTGGTCACACATAGATGTGAAATGGGTAGTGATTCATGGTAAGCGTAGGCTTGGAAAGGTTTTTGTAAGCAAAGTCAGCTTTGTTGCCTTGGTGGGGGCAAATAGGCATCATTGCTGGAGAAGTGGGATGAAGTGAACTTTCTGGAAAGCTACCTGAAGCATTGTTATGTTCTTATTTTGACTTAGTGACAACTTTCCTGCAGCATGGGAGCCTTTAATCTGGCTGAGTCCTATGTGTCAGATATATGGCTATCCTCTTGAAATATATCTTCTTGGGAAATTTCTACTTCTCTTACTTAATTTCTCTAATAGCCAAGGAGCTCCACTTTGTTGTGGCTTATGCCTCCTGTTCTCCAAACCCTTACACTTTTCTCCTTCAAATTAAAGACATCTGGTTTCTTATCTAACTTGAGAGTCAGAACCAATGTTTCCTTAGGTTACAGCAGATCATTGTAGATCATGTTTAATTTGTGTCTACCTGCTTTTTTTTTTTTTTTTTTTTTTAAAGATTTTTTCTTTATTTTTTTATTTATTCATTATAGAGAGGAGAGAGAGAAGGGGGGAGGAGCAGGAAGCATCAACTCCCATATGTGCCTTGACTAGGCAAGCCCAGGGTTTTGAACCGGCAACCTCAGCGTTTCCAGGTTGACGCTTTATCCACTGCGCCACCACAGGTCAGGCATGTCTACCTGCTTTAATGTATTGTTCTAACATGCATATTCAAATTCATTTCTTTTATAATGCATTCCTAAAATAACCAGCCTAATTCCTAGTGCAGCCTGACCAGTGGTGGCGCAGTAGATGAAGCGAATAACCAGCCTAGTTCCCAGCGCAGCCTGACCAGTGGTGGCGCAGTAGATGAAGCGAATAACCAGCCTAGTTCCCAGCGCAGCCTGACCAGTGGTGGCGCAGTAGATGAAGCGAATAACCAGCCTAGTTCCCAGCGCAGCCTGACCAGTGGTGGCGCAGTAGATGAAGCGAATAACCAGCCTAGTTCCCAGCGCAGCCTGACCAGTGGTGGCGGAGTAGATGAAGCGCTGACCTGGAACGCTGAGGTCGCCAGTTCAAAACCCTGGGCTTGCCTGGTCAGGGCACAGATGGGAGTTGATGCTTCCTGCTCCTCCCACCTTCTCTCCCTCCCTCTCTCCCTCCCTTTCTCCCTCCCTCCCTCCCTCCCTCTCTCCCTCCCTTTCTCCCTCCCTCCCTCCCTCCCTTTCTCCCTCCCTTTCTCCCTCCCTCTTTCCTTCCCTCCCTCCTTCCCTTTCTCCCTCCTTCCCTTTCTCCCTCCCTCTCTCCCTCCCTCTCTCCCTCCCTCTCTCTCTTCCTCTCTCCTTCTTCCTCCCCTGCTCTAAAAAAATGAATAAATTAAAAAAAAACTAAAAAAATCACCTGGATTTGTGAAATTTTTCTGCGTAAAGTCAAGATATATATTTTCCATGCCTGGATCTGACTCCCCCTTTTTTATTATGGTATAGGGCAGTGGTCCCCAACCTTTTTTGGGCCACGGACCAGTTTAATGTCAAAATATTTTCACAGACCGGCCTTTAGGGTGGGATGGATAAATGTATCACGTGACCAAGACACGCGTCAAGAGTGAGTCTTAGATGGATGTAACAGAGGGAATCTGGCCATTTTTAAAAAATAGAACATCGTTCAGGCTTAAATATAAATAAAACGGAAATAATATAAGTTATTTGTTCTTTCTCTGCGGACCAGTAGCGGTCCACGGCCTGCGGCCCGGGGGTGGGGGACCACTGGTCTATGGCTTTGGAAACCATCAGGGGCTTGGAGAAGACCAGAGAGAGGGTACTGCTGATAAACTACCCATAAACAATAGGTAGTGCAAGATTCAAGTCCACAATAGAAGAGTTGGAAAAACCGTATTATAAAAAAGGAAGAGTTGACATACAGTGCTCTCTTTTTATTTTTATTTTTGAGGTATTGACTACAAATATGATGCATTTTTGTTCCTGCCAATGATCTACTTACCCAGTTTCCATTGAGATTAATGTGTGCCGTATACATGTGTTAGTTCAGTACTTGGTATTGAAATCCTAAAATAGTATCTATTGTGCCTGTAAGTAGTCTGTCTAAAAGGACATTGCTGCTTGGACAAGTTGATTATTTGTGGTTGTGTGTAAATCTAATTTAGGATCTTGCTGCTAATAAGACTTTAGGCCATATATATGTGTATGTATCTATATTTTTATATAACTCACCATAAAATTCATCCTTCTAATATATGCAACTCAGTGGTTTTGGTTTTTATTATATGTATAAACTTATGCAGCTATCACCATTCTGTCATTCCAGAATATTCTCACCTTTCTCCCCCAAAGAAACCCTGTCCTCATTAGCAGTCACTCCCTATTTCTCTCCCCCTCATCCCCTGAAACTAGAGATTTCCTTTCTATCTATTGATTTGCTTGTTCTGAAATTGTCATAGAAATGGAATCCTATCATATGTGGCCTTCTGTGTCCGGCTTCTTTCACTTAATTATAATGTATTTGGGGTTCTTCCATGTTGTATATATCAGTGCTTCATTCCTTTTTATGGCTGATTAGTCTTCCATTGCATAGATCTACCTGCTTTATTATCCATTTGTCAGGTGATGGACATTTGGGTATCTACTTTGGGGCTGTGGTGAATAATGCTGCTTCAAACATTCATGTACACATTTTTTTAATTATTTTTATTCTTTTTTAGAGAAGACAGAGAGAGAGAGAGAGAGAGAAGGGGGAGAGGAGCAGGAAGCATCAACTCCCATATGTGCCTTGACCGGACAAGCCCAGGGTTTTGAACCAGTGACCTCAGCATTCCAGGTCGCTGCTTGATCCACTGGGCCACCACAGGTCAGGCTCATGCACACATTTCTATGTGTTCTCATTTCTCTTTGGTATATGCCTAAGAGAGGAATTGCTGGGTCGTTTGGTAATCTGTGTTTAACCTTTTGAGGAACCAGGCTGTTGCTCATTATCATGATACTATTCTACATTCCCGTCAGTAGTGTATGAGGGTTACAGTTTGTCCGCAACCGTGTCAACACTTGTTATGGTCTATCTTTTTTATTCTAGCCATCCTAGTGGGTGTGAACTGGTATCTTGATGTTTTCATTTGCATTTCTCCACTGGCTATTGATGTTGACCATTTTTGCTCATTTTTAAAAGTTGAGTTATTTTTTTATTAGTGAATTTTAAGAGTTCTTTATTCTGGATACAAGTCCCTATTTGGTTTCCAAATACAGTATGTCCGTGAAGTCATGGTGCACTTTTGACCGGTCACAGGAAAGCAACAAAAGAAGATAGAAATGTGAAATCTGCACCAAATAAAAGGAAACCCCTCCCAATTTCTGTAGGATGATGTGGCAGCATGTGCGCATGCGCAGATGATGACGTAACACCGTGTATACAGCGGAGTAGCCCACGCCCATGCCAGTCGAGATGTGGACGGCACAGAGGAAAGTTCAGTGTGTTCTGTGGTTCGCTAAATTGGAATCCGTGACCAAAGTGCAACGTGAATATCGGCGCATTTATAATGAAGCGCCACCACATAGGAATAACATGACTCGGCGGGATAAGCAGTTGAAGGAAACCGGCACTTTGGTGGAGAAACCCCGTTCTGGTAGGCCATCAGTCAGTGATGAGTCTGTAGAGGCCATAGGGATAGCTACCTAAGGAGCCCTAAAACATCTGTGCATGAGCCCACATCTAACTGCACTGAATAGGTATGAAACTGGGAGAGTTTTCCTTTTGTTTAGTGCAGATTTCATATTTCTATCGTTTTCTGTTGCTTTCCTGTGACCGGTCAAAAGTGCACCATGACTTTACGGACACACTATATTTTCTCCCATTCTGTGTTGACTTTTCATTTTCTTGATAGCGTCCTTCTTTTTTTTTTTTCTGAAGTTGGAAACGGGGGGCAGTCAGACAGACTCCTGCATGCGCCTGACCGGGATCCACCTGTCATGCCCAACAGGGGGTGATGCTCTGCCCATCTGGGTTGTCGCTCTGTTGCAACCAGAGCCATTCTAGCTAGCACCTGAGGCAGAGGCCACGGAGCCATCCTCAGTGCCTGGGCCAACTTTGCTCCAATGGAGCCTTGGCTGCAGGAGGGGAAGAGAGAGAGAGAGAGAGAGAGAGAGAGAAAGGAGAGGGGGAGGGGTGGAGAAGCAGATGGGCACTTCTCCTGTGTGCCCTGGCTGGGAATCGAATCCAGGACTCCTGCACGCCAGGTTGATGCTCTACCACTGAGCCAACTGGCCAGGGCCTGATAGTGTTCTTTTAAGCTCAAAAGTTTTTAATTTTTGTGAATTTTAATTTATTTTTATTTTGAGAGAGACAGGAAGGGAGAGAGATGAGAAGCATCAACTCATAGTTGTGGCACATTAGTTGTTCATTGATTGCTTTCTCATATGTGCCTTGACCAGGGGGCTCCAGCCGAGCCAGTGACCACTTGCTCAAGCCAGCGACCTTGGGATCATGCCAGAAATCTTGGGCTTCAAGCCAGTGACCTTTGGGCTCAATCCTGTGACCATGGGACCACGTCTCTTACTAACACTGTTGAACACAAACAGTTTTCCTCTAGCGTTGGAAGTTACTGCTTTTTCTTTAACCTAGTGGCTGGTGAAGTAGGCTGGCTGTGTAACAGTCATGTATAACACTGAAGTCCATCTGATGACCAGGATCACACAAAGCGCTGAGATACACCTGACATGCCCACACAAGGGGCCCGGGGCTGGCTGAGGGAGCTGCAGGGTTACATATCACATCTCTCACGAAGGGAGATGCTGGCAAAATCCCCTGCACTGTTTAAGTTGTTCTTTGGTTCTTGGTTGAGTGTGAATAGTTGTATTCAATACCAAGGACAGACTCTCATTTGTAGGACTTACCACAGTTGTAATGCCAATGGCTTGTGTGTGGATTGTCACCTCCCCCAACTACCAACTCCAGGAGACTGCGTGTGGCTGCATCCTCAGGGTGTGGCACATGGTGGGCACTCAACTAAGTGCTTGCTGCAAACTGCTTCCCGCCTGCTCCATTGAATGCTAGGGCTGTGGGGTGGTGCTTCTGAGTTCTGCAAACATTGAAAACATGCTTAAGCTGTTGAAACTAATAAAGCTTAGGCACACTCATCATATGTGCTTTGTACTGTATGTCGGTGGATTGACTTCTGCTAGTTCTGTCAGGTTCACTTGGTTTTTGTGCAGATCTTGAAGTAAAGTGAGCAGTTGAAAGACTATTGCAGCTGCTTATTTTCATTACACCCACGACAGCAACAGAAAAACCCTCCGAAGTAAATGCATAGGCAGCTGAGCTGAGCGGGTTAAGTGCAGGGGTTTAGAGCAGTCTGCCATATTTATATCGCCTCCACCTTTTACTAGCTGTATGACCTCGAGCAAGGTGTGTAAGCTGGCTGAGTCAGTGTCCTCATCTGCAGTATAGGGATAAAGCGAGACCTGTGAGGACTGAGTGCAGTGAAGCAGAGTAAGTGGTTTACAGGCCTCAGCTGTTGCCATTATTACAGCTATACCTCATTTTATTGTGCTTTGCTTCATTGCCCTTCGAAGATATTGTAGGGGGTTTTTTTTGTTTGTTTGTTTTTGGTTTTTTTACAAATTGAAGGTTTTTGGCAACTAGTAGCAAAAAGATTATGAGTCACTCAAGGCCCAAGTAAATGGTTAACATTTTTTTTTAACAATAAAGTATTTTAAGGTATGCACATTGTTTTTTTTTAGACATGATGCTCTTGCACACTTGATAGACTGCAGCATACTATAAAACATGGCTTATATGCATTGGAAAACCAAAAAAAAATTCATGTGACTTGATCTGTTGTGATAATTTGCTTTATTGCCGTAGTTTGGAACTAAACTCCCAATATCTCCAAGATATGCCTGTATTATTATTATTATTGTATTCTTTTTTTTCCTTTTTTTTAGTGAGAGGAGGGGAGATAGATTCCTCCATGCGCTCTGACTGGGATCCACTGGCACCCCCCCACCCCCGTCTGGGGCAGATACTTGAATCAACTGAGCTATTTTCAGCACCAGAGGCTGATGCACTTGGACCAACCAAAGTATCCTCAGCGCCTGGAGTGGACACTTGAATCAATTGAGCCACTGGCTGTGGGAGGGGAAGAGAGCAAGAAGGAGGAGAGTAGCAGATGGTCGCTTCTCATGTGTGCCCTGACTGGGGATTGAACCAAGGACGTCCACACACCAGGCTGATGCTTTATCCACTGAGCCAGCTGGCCAGGGCCTTAACTATTCTCAACTCCAAAATGTCAGGGTTTTAAAGAGTCTTTATTTTTTGACTGATTGAATTTATAAGTTAAAGACTGCTATATGTAAGTCCCACAGAAATGCCCTTCACTTTAAGGTGGTAGTGGGTTTGAAACCATTGGTTTAGAGAGGGGGGCTAGTATTTTAGCACAGCTGCATTCATCACTGGGAAAGCTTCACTTTGGACTTGGTCTCTAGGGCTAGGATACTTTGGTTTCCTAATGTCTGCCTGCACAATCTTCTCATTTGTTCTGCCCATAACTTGTTCTGAAATTTGACTGAAGAGATGGCCATAAAAGAAACCTTGCTGTGATACTGCCAGTAAAGATTGCTTTGTGTATTCCGTCCACAGAAACTTCCTGCACGCCTGTAGGGAGCCTGGCCCAGTGGTGGATCGCGCTCCCCGTTGTCTGTGTCTGAGCGAGTCTTCCCAAGACACCTGGAGGTAGGTGCTGTTGTCACTGTTGTCCTGTGAGCTTCAGGACATCGAGTAGCTTGCCTGCGGCTCTGTGTTCTTGGCCTTCAACAGCAGGAACCAATTCTCCTTTCTGACAGTGGGCTTTTAAATTTGGTCACAAGAAAGCTTTCACCTTGGCCTTGGCTGCCCAGAGAAACTGACTTTTCCTGTGTCCCATTGGTGTTCCTCCCTCTTGTCGCCCTTCTCTTTTCCTTGCTTGTGTTAGCTTGCTTTTATTATTATTATTTAAGATTTTATTTATTGGTTTTACAGAGAGAGGAGGGGGGTTAGCAAGAAGTGTCAACTCAGAGTTGCTTCACCCTAGTTGTTCACTTGCTTGTCGTATGTGCCTTGACCGAGCAAGCCCAGGCTCTCAAACCCGTGACCCAGCGTCCCAGTTCAGTGCTCTCTCCACTGCGCCACCATAGGCCAGGCTGTGTCAGCTTGATTGTATTCTCTGAAATAGGATTATTCGAAGCCACTCAAAATTTAGGCAAATGTTGAAGAATGAATGAAATTTTATCTTAATAAAATTTTATAGCTGTCTGAGTGTGAAACTTAGGAAAGGAGTTTGGTCAGGTGAAAGATTTCTAGAAAAAACAGTGATTAATGTGTATTTGCTTCTAGGACTCCTAAGGTTGAGCAAGATCATGGGCAGTTTCCCTTTTAAATTAAGAATTTAGCTGCTAATAGAAGTCAGATATTTCTTTCACATTTTTTAAAGTGTTTATTTTATTGACTTTAAAGAGAAAGGAGGAAAGAGATAGGGGGAATTGAATGTACGTTGCTAAGCTGAGCTTTCTAATTTTTTTCTTTGTAGATAATGATGCTAGAACTGAACAATTAAGGTGAGATTTATGAACTATGAAGCATGCTTTTCTTACTCAGATTTCCTTATAGAATTTAGTTGAATTGTTAGAATTGTGTTTTAACCTTGGTGAAAAGTGTTGCCTTTGGGCAATCGTTCCAAACTGCGGATTATAAAAGATTCACATTATTAAGGTAAGTTCTGAAAATAACATAGCAGCGTACCTTTATTCATTCAGCTTATACTAAAGAAATTTCAAAGAGTTTTACTGTTTTTTAGGAAAAAAGGAAACATTTTTTAATGTCTGTAAACTGATTATGGTTATGTTAATGTATAGATTGCATGAAGTGACTTACTGTTAGATGCCATTGGGAAATGAGATGTTTTATTTTTTTTATTATTTATTTATTTATTTTTTTTAACAGAGACAGAGAGAGTCAGAGAGAGGGATAGGTAGGGACAGACAGGAACGGAGAGAGATGAGAAGCATCAATTATCAGTTTTTTGTTGCGACACCTTAGTTGTTCATTGATTGCTTTCTCATATGTGCCTTGACCAGGGGCCTTCAGCAGACCGAGTAACCCCTTGCTCGAGCCAGCGACCTTGGGTCCAAGCTGGTGAGCTTTGCTTAAACCATATGAGTCCGCACTCAAGCTGGGGACGTCGGGGTCTTGAACCTGGGTCCTCCGCCATCCCAGTCCAATGCTTTATCCACTGCGCCACCGCCTGGTCAGGCAAAATGAGATGTTTTGTATATTATCTGTATCACCACGTATGTTTATATAGAACTCTATAGTTAGAATCAGAGAGCTTTGTGTATAATAGTTGTTTTAGCAAATGCTAACATACTCCCAAATAGGATATCTGGGAGGCCTCAAATTATAGATGAAACAATGTAAACATTGAACCCCCTTTCCTGGTATGTCGGTCTAGCATTCCTCAAATTTATTTGATTAGAATAATGGCACAAACTAGGAAATCCCATATTATTATGAAAATAAAAAGAACTGTAAACATGTTCTGATTAAAATGATAAATGACAAACCCTAAGGAACTTCTAAGACTTAATTTGGTAGATGTATGCAACCAGTCATCTGAGTGGAGGTCGTTAGAGTGCATAATCTGGTTTCTAATTTGATGTCGAGATTTTGACAGATCAGTGCTGTACAATAAAACTGTGTTTGGCAAGGGCGTTGTAGACCTATTCAAAGACTGGGGTAAATGACAGACTAGAGTAACGTACATCCGCCACTCCCTCCTAACAGAACATGGAATGTTTGTGTTCACCTATCTTAAACACTGTGTGGAAAAAACCTTGGAACGGGGGCTGCTGCGGAAGGTCTCGTGTTGGTGGTGGCCATGCCAAGCAGCTCTGAGGTCCCAGCGGGTAGCGGGGAGGGAGGTGAATGCTGTGGGGTCAGCAGCGGGAGGAGACCAGCATGAGCCAGGGCGAAGGCAAGGGGGAGAGTGTGAACTGAGCAAGTGGAACTGAATTTCCGTTCCGTCTAACTGTGCTTTTCCAAAAGACGGGAGCAGGGAGCAGGGCCAAGTGTCTGGCCTCAGAAGTTAGACTTAGACTAGAATCTCTGGAGGACTACTGACATATGTGAAGGAGGGAGCATCTGACAGATACTTTCCCTAAGGCAGAATAGTTGCTGTGCTTTTCTGTTTTTGTAACTCCTTTTCCTGTAAGTTGAAGTTGTTGAAGCAAGATTGCAAAGAATTAAAGGAACTGGTTTAACACGCTGTTACATGTCAGGAAATTAAGATTCTTCAGATTGTTTCAATTTCCTCTTTAACATTAATTTAGTCTGGGCATTGGGCAGAGTGATCCATTGGCAGTCAAGTCTCCAAGAGGTATGCACCTTGATTGGCTTATACTTCTGTTGGTCAATTTAAATTGTCTTAATTATAGCAGTAATTACTATAGTAGTGATTTAAAAGAGCCAGTAAGAGTAAGGGCCCAGTTGCTACAGGTTTTACCAGAACAGTATAGCATGTCATTGGAAATAGACAGTTTTTGCACATTATAGGAAGTGCTCAGTTACATTACACTGGGTCACATTTTCATATAACTAGGAGGTAGCTAGATAATGTTTTACTACAGTGATCTTGCAGTCATCCTCATCACAATTGTTCTTGTCTTTATTTCCTTCCTATTGAGGGATTCACAGTGTTTCCTCTCATTTTAAAGCTAATTCCCATTTTTGTTGGAGAGCTGTGCTGTCCCGTGTAGCTATTGGCTCTCTAAATATGGCTATTCAAATTAGTTAAAATTAAATAGAGCTTGAAATTCAGTGTTTCACTCCCTCAGTCATTTGCCAGGTGCTCAGTGGCCACAGCTGGCTAGGGGCTGCCGAAGCGGACACATGGTCGGGGACATCCCCCCCATTGCAGGGAGTTCTGTTAGTGCCACTCTGAAGGTTGTCTCTCATGAGTAGTAGTATACTAAAAGCCACTCAGTACTAAAAGATTTACAGATTCATTGATACTTGATTCAAAACAACTAGGAGAAGGCAGAATGGGGAGGTAGAGAGGAAATAGGATTTGCCATATGCTGTTAATTGGTGAAGCTAGGTGTAGGGTCCATGGGGTATCATTATGTTATTCTCATTATTCAGAAATTTTGTGTATGTTTGCAATTTTCCATAATAAAACATGGAAACAGAAGCTTAAACTCGAACAGCACTTGGAAGCAGCCGTCAGTCAACAGGCATGGGAAAGCACGCCCCAGCAGGCCGGTGCCTGGCGTATAGGAAAGTTTTTAACTCTGCCCCATGGTGTTCCCTAAGGGGTGCGCAGAAGCAGCACGTTTTTATTCATTCCCCCTCAAAACACACACGGAACAGCACAGGCTTGCTTGCGCTTGTTAAGTCAGAGCTGCCCAAATGGGTCTTGTGGGTAGAATGTGCTGTATGCCAATATTAACAAGTCCATTGCTGCTGACTGATTTTGGCAAACTCAAAGCAGTGTTCTTAAGAAGAGAATCAAGTTCATTTGCTCAGTGGTCAGCTTATATTTGCTCCCTGCCAAGTAAGGCGACCTCTGTCTCTGGTTCTCCAGTCGCCAGCTTGCACGGTGATAGCACTGGAAGAGAGGTGGGGTCGCGGACCGAAGCCTGGGCAGGAGAGGAAAGCTACTGGTGAACGCTGTCCCTGGGTCACCCAAGGGCTGTTGGAAGTTGTCCTAGACACTTGCCCACTTCAGTCTCCAGCTGCATCTCTAACAGGTGGCAGGGCTTATTGTAAGTAGAGAGAAGTGGTGGAGAGCAAGGTGTCTGGGGTCTGACTTGGCCTTGAGTGTCAGTTTCAGTCCGCTGAGAGCTAAGGAAGGGACGAGGGAGCCCTCAGCAGCTGTCGCAGGGAGTAATGGGGGAGCGCCTGGCGCACGGCTGAGTGCTCTATAAATGACAGCTTTGCTGTTAGGTGTTCCCTGTTCAGAAAGGACCTGGGGGGGGGGGTCTGTGTTTATTTCCCTCAAATGCCAACACTCAGAATCGTGTAGAGCTGCACCGTACATGTCTAAAGGAATGTAACGGTACCTTTTTATTTTACAGGGTTCTGAAGTCAAATATCTTGAGCTTAATAATGGCAGGAAAATCATCACTTTTTAAAGTAATTCTCCTTGGAGATGGTGGAGTTGGGAAGAGTTCTCTGATGAACCGCTATGTGACTAATAAGTTTGATACCCAGCTCTTCCATACCATAGGTGTGGAATTTTTAAATAAAGATTTAGAGGTAGATGGACATTTGGTCACCATGCAGATTTGGGACACGGCTGGTCAAGAGAGATTCCGAAGCCTGAGGACACCGTTTTACAGAGGATCTGACTGTTGCCTGCTCACTTTCAGTGTCGATGATTCTCAGAGCTTCCAGAACTTAAGTAACTGGAAGAAAGAATTCCTATATTACGCAGATGTCAAGGAGCCCGAGAGCTTTCCTTTTGTGATTTTGGGTAACAAGATCGACATAAGTGAACGGCAAGTGTCTGCAGAGGAAGCCCAAGCCTGGTGCAGGGACAACGGCGACTACCCTTACTTTGAAACAAGTGCAAAAGATGCCACGAATGTCGCAGCGGCCTTTGAGGAGGCAGTTCGCAGAGTGCTGGCCACTGAGGATAGGTCAGACCACCTGATTCAGACAGACACCGTCAGTCTGCACCGGAAGCCCAAGCCGAGCTCGTCTTGCTGTTGATCGTGAGAGAGGTCGCCCGAGTGTTCTGACCAACTCACACATACACACAAATGAACACGGGGAGAGGAGCATTAATGTTTGCAGCAATGGAGCATCGCTCACAGTTAAACTAACCGTATTGCTGCTTCGTGTCGTAAGTGGGTAGGAGAAGGGCTGCGTCCATTCACAGAAAAATCTATTTACTCAATAATGGCATCTTACGTTTATAAATTGTAACGGTTGTCTAATAATGTTTAATTTAAATATGTAAGTTACAGAGCTAATAGGTGACCAAGTCTTAATGATTAAAACAAAACACTTGAATATTCTAGAAATTACTCTTCTTTTCCTGGGAAAATGGATAACTACTTTTTATATGTGTATATTTTTATGTAATTAGCATTCTGTTCTCAGTTCGGGGGAAATTTTCCTAAAGTAATAATGTTAGATATTAAAGATTAAAATCGAGTGCATTTGCTCTGCAGTTACTTACTTCATTCTCTTTGAAATTGTGTTCACATTTTCATTTCATGTGTCAAAGAATTGATCTCGCTAGTAATCGTTGGTTTGTATGCCACACATCCGCTGCCCCTCCTCCGCCCCCGCAGCCAGCTTTATCATTCTAGAGGAAATGGGAAAAATTGTACTGTGTGAGAGTAATAGGAGACATCTTTATTTGGTTGTGTTTATATAGTGTCTTCTCTTTCACTGAACATGAATGATTTCCTCTCAAGACTTTTCATCTTGCTGCAGTGATCAGACTTGCTGATAAAGCAAGTTGTGGTCTTCTGTGGGTCAAGTTCATATGCTGTGCGTTCAGCCGATTCCATCCTCCGGGGCAAAGAATACATAGAGTGTGACAGTGAGCACAGGACCCTGCCTGTGGAGCGGGGGGCAGTTTTTGAAAAAAAAATTGATATATTTCTTTCCACTCATGGGGAACCACTGAAAAAAGAGTATCATTACAGTGAGCTAAGCTTTTGAAAAAGTATATGGTAATTTCCTAAAAGCAATTTGGCTGTAAGTAAATATTTTAACATTTTTATTTTTTTTTAATTTTTCTTATTCATTTTTAGAGACAGGAGACAGAGAGAGAGAGAAGGGGGAGGAACAGAAAGCATCAACTCCCATATGTGCCTTGACTAGGCAAGCCCAGGGTTTTGAACTGGCGACCTTAGTGTTCCAGGTGGACACTTTATCCACCGCGCCACCACAGGTCAGGTCATTTCAACATTTTTAAATCGGGGAAATTAAATCTTTATATTCTCAGGTTAGAGAGAGCTCTAGTTTTATTTATAATCAGTGCTCCCCCCCCATAAAACTAACCCTTCATACAAAAACTGAAATAGGAATTCATGTTAACAAGTTGGTATGTATTATGCTTTGTTTTGTTTTTTCTTGAGGGGACTTTTTTTTTTGTATTTTTCTGAAGTTGGAAATGGGGAGACAGTCAGACAGACTCCTGCATGCGCCCAATGCTTTAATTTTTAAAATCAAGTGTGTAGCCACTGTTTTGTGACTTACCCTTTTCTCAATATATCTGTACATACTAACATTCTAGTAGACTCTCCCTCATTTACTAGCCATAGGGATATCTAACAACTATTCAAGTCCTCTCTCGATAGACATCTAACAGGAGTGGAGGCAAGTCCCCTTCCCAAACCGTGGTCCACAGTATCTCGCTCTGCATGCAGGAAAGGGGGGCAACAGTGAAGCATTGTGGGAGTCACATGGTTCAAAATCCTAAGGCACAAGGGACATTACTGTTGCCACCCAGTTCCTTTCCTGGAGGCATCGATGTGTCAATTTCTTGGGTGTCCATGAGTACATAAGGAAAGCATATTGTATTAGTGTGCTAGGCTGCCACTGTATGGCTCAACCATGGGAACGTTTTCTCGCAATGCTGGAGGGTAGAGGTCTCCTATCAAGGTGTTGGGAGGTTTACATTCTCCTGAGGAGTTTCCCTGTGGCTTGCAGGTGACCTTTCCTCTTTGTTAATCCCTCCCCCCCAAATCTATGTCCAATTTTTTTCTTAAAAGGACACCAGTCAGATTGGATAGGGCCCACCCAGATAGGCTCATATTTTAACTTCATCACCTCTTTACGGCCCCATCTCCCAACGCAGCCATCTTCTGAAGGTCTGAGGGGTTCAGACTTCAACATGTGAATTGGGGGGGGGCAATTTGGCCTATAATGTATATAGTTATTTACACAATATATAATTTAGGTACTTGCATAGGTTTAACTAATATGCTCTTTTTTTCTTAACTTTTAAGCATCTTTCCAGCCAATGTATTTTCAGGTAGATATTTGAGGATTAGGCCTCCTCTCCTAGGACACCCCCCCCTAGTCCTTTCCCCTCCTCTTCCCTCACAGATGGGAATCTCCTACTCTGTGAGGGTCCTCACGGGATTGCAACCAGGGAGCAGTGGGCAGTGGCAGCTCGTCCGGGCTGACCCCGACCGTCCCCAGGGCCGCCCCTTTCCTCTGATCCCAGTGAGCTGACAGCAGCCCGCCCTGGCTGGCTTCTCTCCTGTAACATTATTCTCGACAGCCAAAGTAGCCCCAGCTGGTCTCTGGGGGCATCTCTCCTGAGCCCCCCGGTCCCACTGCCCCCAGCTTTCCTAAGTGTGCTCTCAAAGGAAATAAGGATTGGGTCAGTTGGCATTCAAGAGGTCTGGAGTTGGGCAGCAAAAATGATCAAGGGAAGGTGTAGACAGGCTGACAAGGGAGAGGAATTGAGCCTCACAGCACAACTTCAAGGGTCCGGGAAATGGGCGACATACCCAATACGGTCCTGAAACGTGAGGACTAAGAACAAAACGACTGAACAGCTTTGTCCTTCAAAGAATGTACAACTAACTGATGGAGACCTTCAAACAGCAGCCAAAGGTAGCTGAAAACCTGCTTTTGAAGAAAATAAAATGCTTTAATTGGCTGGTGTTACCTGCACAAAGATAAGAAATACGGGAAAAACAAGAGTTGGGGAACACAAGGGGGTACTGGAGGCGTGGAAATAGCTGCAGAGCCCCCCAAACAAGTGGAAGACCCGTCCGGGAGGAGGGGCTTGTTACGGTATGTCTGCCCCTCCGCGCTGGGTCAGCGTGCGCTTCCCCACTGTCTGGATTAGAAAGCCTTTGAGGCCAGTGCTAAAGGCAATAGTGACCACGGAGAACGGACAGAGACATTTGCCTGCCGAGATAAGTTCCAGCGTCCTGTGTGGGAGATGGAAAGGGACAGCTTCCTCTGGGTTACTTGAAGCTTTTGTTAATGCAACATCGACAGTGACACCATTTCTCTCCCAACACCAGTGGCTTGTGGGGCAGCGAAGTGTTAAGTAGAATAATACATACCTGAATTTGGCACTTAACAACAGCAGTACGCTCACTGGGGCTCGTTACTTGTTCCCATGTCACCTCACAAGTGGAAGAAAAGGACCGCCGTCTGCAGGGCACTGCTGTCGCCTGGCTGAGCTGGGACCCGACCCGGGGCCACCCCAGGACTGTCTGCTGAAACCCTCTGCTGCTGCTCCCTGCCAGCCGGCGTCCCAGCCCTGTGTTATATGGTCACTGATGGCAGCACCAACTGTGTAAAATAAACACGTGTTTGGGTCTCTCCAGTGAGTATGGCTGAAATTACTGCTACATTTCTAGCTGAAAATCTGTTTCTGCTCCCAAACCTCTGGCATCTAACTTGAGACGATCCGAGTTCCGTAAAATGGGTTAAGATATATATTAGTCTGCAGATTTCCGATAGGGTAAATAGAACTAAAACGATAGTTGTAGCTGGGTGAGCAGCACTTAAAAAATTTGGTATTAAACTTTCACAATCTTGAACAAACATCTTTATTTAAGAAATCAAATAAATAGATGGGATAAAAAAAATTATGGTAGCAACTTCACACAAAGATACAAGACCAAACTTAGAATCACCTGCTCAAGTTACTCAGAATGGAATAAAAGTCTTCCAAGTGCACAGAAAGTATGTGCTTATATTACTTGCTTTTCGACCAACATCTACGCGTTCACAGTAAGATTCCACACTTGTTACAGTACAGAGACCACTCCTGCCCTCCCGGTCCACAGCCTAGGCGGACAGGAGTGCAAACGTTAATGCAAACCAGGCTTTGCTTCGTTCACAGCCCTCAAGTGGCCTTGCAGTCTTTCCCGAGAACAGCTATCTACAGATTCATGTCATCGTTAGCAGACTGCTACGGGAAAGGAAGGAAAGGACAGCCTGCCTTTGGGGCCAGGACCCAGTGTCAGTCTGGACCCCGGGTCCCAGGGTTCCAGAAGGACGGCAGATGACTGTCCCTCGTCTCAGATGGGGTAGGCAAGTGGCACGGGGTTGCTTCAGTTTCTCGGGCAGTGCTGTGTGTAGGGCCTACATGGCTATAACATCTCTAGATGTATGGCTAAGGCCATGGACATGCTAGCAACTTAACTCTAGCACTCCATTCCCCACTGCAGACGCTCCCGTCTGAAATCTACCGTGTCTTGACAGTGACACTTGGTTCCGGAATGTTACATCAAGATCAAGCTATCTGAATGAGGAAAGTCAAAAGCTTATTCTCAACTTGTAATATAAAGATATTTCAAAATTATTGATAAAGAACTCTATAAATAACTTCATAAGCAAACAGTGATCTACTGAGAAATCTAAAATTGAATGTACTATTTTTAACTATAAAAGGAATTTCATTAGGTTTAGATAAATTGAGACTACAAGTAAAACATTTCCAGGCTATTTAATCAACTTACAATGTACACATTCCTGAGTATACCCCATTGTAGTGATGTTTATTTCTGAATTTCTCTGCATTCAGTTTAAGAGGTGTTTCTTCCCAAGAAACTGAACTTTTCTGTCAAATGCACTGGATCGAATAGGAGAATTGGGTTCATAAAATGGATTCATTGCAAACTAGGAAAGAAGAAAGTATTCGTGAATTTGTCAGAGTAAAAAGGATAACGAATCATAGGTCTACATTATTTTTAGTTTCACATGCACTGATCAAAGACATTCAAAACAGAAGTCTGAAGACCACATTTCTGTTTCCATGAAAATGTCCTATTTTTTAGTAACTTCCCTTAAGGAGATTTTTGTCTTGGTGTTTTAGTTTTCAGAAGTACCTGGGGAAAACTGACGGTGGTATGATAAGTGTTGTCTATGTTAAGCGAAACTAACTTTCAGGATTCAGCCCATGTATGAAATATTAATCGCCTTACATTCATTACAAATACATGGGTTAATCTGTAAGACCCCTTAACTACATAAAATACAAACTAAAAATCTTCCCTATGCTCAGAGTTGAGAAACTTACAGCATACTAATATTAAAAGTTAACTCTTCTGTGATCATTTTTAACAATCAGGTTCTTAATACAGTGGTATCTTGAGATACGAACAGACCAACATATGATTTTTTAAGATATGAGCTGCGACTTGGTCCGTATTTTTGTTAGAGATCCGAGGGAAATTCCGAGATGCGAGTCATGATTCAGGAAGCTACTCCTAGTTGGCGCACGGGTCCAGTATCAGCAGTTTGATATATGAGTTGACTGACTGACGAGCTCGGTTACAGAACGAATTAAATTCATATCTCAAGGTACCACTGTACTCTCCTTTGCCACAAGGCTAAGTGACCAGTTTCTCAGATAATGTAACGAGTGTATCATAACATGTCAGAGAAAATGATTAATAACAAATGGACTCAATAACGAGGAAAGGCCTTACCAATTTTTACACCTTAATCACTTTGTCCACCTTTATAAGAGGGTGAAATATTCTAATTTGCTACTGCTGACGAGAAATACTGTTAGCTGTGCTGACACACAAAACTTTGTTCCCATACAGAACATTTAAATTATTAAGAACATGATGTTGTTAGCACTACAGTTCAACCACCATCATCCAATTATTACTTTTTTCAAATTAAGTATCAAGAACTGCTGGTGGCACCATTCTCCTTGAATAACTATTTGATATGAATCACTTCCTGCTGTTTTATGATCTGTATTCATTGGATTGTAACATTGGTAGATGGAAAACATTTTAGATTAAAATTATAAAGCAAATTCCCTTATGGAAAGTGCTTCCTTCTCTGTCTTTACGGATCCTTAGTAACTCTAGGTACCAAAAGGAGGAGAATGAAATCAATTTAAAAATAACCAGCATGACTTATTGTCCTAAATACTTATTTTTTAAAAATTCATTTTAGAGAGGGTGGAGAGAAGAGGGGAGGAGCAGAAACCATCAGCTCCCACATGTGCCTTGTCCAGGCAAGTCCAGGGTTTTGAACCAGAGACCTCAGCATTCCAGGTTGACGCTTTACCCACTGCGCCCCCAGAGGCCGGATGAGGGTGCTGGGGATTGCTCTGACCGAGGGTGAGACAGTCAGAGAGGCAGACTGTGCTACAAAGGAATCCCTTAACCAGCCAGTTCCCTGTTAGTTTAAGCCCTTCAGATAGGTTTAAAATGTTATAGAACATACCATACCTTTATATATAAGTCATAGACATCAGTAAAGAAGTTCTTTATTCCATCTTCTTGCCTCATGTCATGAAGCATAATAAATCTCATATGTAAAATAATTAAGGTGTAATCTTTCTTAGAAATGAAAAACGAAAGGCAATCAGTTGGTACAATATCTTGAAATTAGTGACATGCATGCATTTTGTGATGGAAAAATTGAACATAAACTGGGTTCAAAGTTAGGTTGATTTTATCTTAAAGAGAACATAATCTTTTACTACAAAATAAAGTAAAATCATCCTTGATAGGGTTCAGATAAACCTTAGTTTTATAGATGAGGCTTGGTTTTAAAGTGATAAACAAAATGCATTTTCCCCCTAAAAAAAAAAAAAGTAGCCCCATAAATGGCCATTTTTCCCTGACACTTTCAAGTGCATAGACTCATCCTGGCACCTGTGCCCCAAGTTCTAGCTTGTTACCCCAACCTTTCGTCAGACATCTTGATTAAAAACGCAAGGATATGGCCTGCAGTAACAAAGGCTGAGACAAACCATTCGTTGAACTTGTCCACAGTTTTCAAGTACATGTTGTTTGACAGCCACATGTTTTCATCTACCAGGTCCAGGGCAGCGTGAGCTATGAACTGGTTCAGATGGCGATGGTCGTCCTAGATAACAGTGTGAGCAGCAGCAGGTTAACATTTCCACATGGCATCAAGACAGCCAACACTGCACTCTGTACATTCTCTAGTTTTTCTTGTGGGGGGAGACTTTCTGCTGCTTTTACTTTGCTTATTATTGGCAAAAGACTTATAAAAGATCTTCAGTGTTTTCCTATCATATTCTGCTTTTAAACTTGGTGTCTAAACCTCAAATAGCCAATTATAATTATAATACACTAATTATAATATAACATAATTAAATATAATACTGATGATTATAAATTGTTCAAGAAACTAAAATATTTTTAAATTTTGCAAGGAGGAAATGACCAGTTTCTGTAACTGGTAAAGAAAAGAAGAGTACATTAAAAAAATAGTAGATCCTCCCTTGAAGAAGCTTGTTTCTAGAGGAAGACAGGAAGAGCATCTGAGAGGCAGTGGTTCCCGGACAGTCACTGAGTCAGCGGGCTAAGGAAGAGGGGAGGGAGCACCACAGAGGTGCTGGTGGCACAGGCCTCAAGGCGACCAAGAGGGAGGCTTCCTGCCTAGTGACACCTGGTGAGCAGTGAAGACAGGCCAGGAGGTGGCCCTCTTACAGGGCGGCATCTGCTTGTTTCAGGTGTAAGTTTACATGGCAGGGGGGCCTGGGAGCGGCAGGAGGCCATGCTCAACCCTGGGAGCAGTCAGTCACCTGTGTGACAGCAGGAAACAGTCTGTCAGAACCGGGAGTGTCCTTTTCACTGGCTGAAATGGCTTAGCTGCAGAAGGTGGGAATGTCCCACCATAATGTGGAGAGGGAATTCATAACCCGGAATGCAGTCTTACTCCTGTGGAATTCTTACCTGCAAAACGCAGGTTTTGAAGAACACCTTTGTTACGGGTTGTGTCCCTCCATTCCCGTTCCAGTCCTAACCCCCAGTACCTTAGAATGTGGTCTTATCATGTTCCTAGGAGATCACTTCCAGGAGAGAAGGGGGTGGTGATGAGACCGTACTAGAGTGGGTCCCAGTCCAAAGTAACTGGTGTCCTTATGAAAGGGGACTTTTGGACAGACTCGCAGGGAGAATGCCCCGTGAGGACTGGGATTCTGTGCCACAAGCCAGAAACCAGGAGAGGCCCGAACAGACCCTTCCTAGCGCCTCCGAGGGGCGCGGCCCTGCCCAGCCTCCATCCGGACTTCTGACTCTGGAACTGAGACACATTTCTGTTGTTCTGTGCCCCCAGATTTTGGTTTTGGTAGTCTGCCACGGCAGCCCTGGGGAACCAATACAGCCTCTTTGCTAAGGAGGCTGTTTCCGGGGCTGGGCTGCAGGAAGGCCGCCAGCTGCCCTGGAATCCCTCACAGCGCTAGAGCATGTTTACTTCACTCCTGTTGCCATGACGCTGCCGACTCAGTCCTTATAGAAATGGATGTATCTTGTGTCTGGCTTACAGCAACGTTTTCCATTATTTTACGCTGACGATCAATCTTCAGAGTTTCGGAAAAAACTGTAGAAATGCTTTCAGCAGGTAAGTGGTAGCAGGAAAAAGAACTAAAATCAAATCTTGCAATGAAGTATTTTTATACACACCGCTTTACATACTAGCAGGCCACTGGCGTGAGTGCGTGCACAGGAACTCTGGGTAAGCAGAGGTAACACAAATAACTACTGCCACAGAGATGCCCAACGCAGAGCTTACTGAGCAGCACGCTCAAAGGAATGTGGGGAAGTAATGTCGCAACAACACCCGGTAAGATAATCACTTAAATTTTTCTCATATTTTGGTGACAAGATCTGAATAGTAGAAAAGCATCACCCACTTGTCTGGACATTATGCATTATTATTCATTTCAAAAATCAATTCCTGTCTCAACATTAAAGCTTGCTTTAGGAGGCTGGGAGAGACAGCACAACTTGTCAGCAACTAGGAACATGGACTAGTACAGAAAGATGGAAGGGAGACAGCTATTCTCATTTCAAGACTCTGGACATTACTGTGAATGGAGACAGGTTCTCCAACCACACCTGTTTTTCTAGAACCATTCTTGACCATAAGGAAGTTGGGTATACCCCTCCCTCACTGGAGAGGAGCGCATGTGGGCACCACCCAGCTAGCAGGTAATGGAGAAGGCCACTGAAAACCGCCCTAGTCTCAGGGGCAGCAGGAAGACATGTAATAGAGGGTCTCTTAACCCCCCCAAGCATAGACGGATCACTATGTATGTCCTGATGAAAAATACAATGTGCTGGGACACAAGAGGCTTTTACGGCATTTGAAGGCAGCGATGACTGCTCTTCCAGACCCACTATGGGCGGACCGTGTGTCTATGTGCTTAAGGAGTAGCTTTTCCTAATGTGTGGCACAGTGACCGGAAGACCAGGAAGAGTCCCAGAGCATCCTGCTAAGTACATGTTAAGTGTGTGCTGAAGTAAAGCAGGAATAAATAATGCTAGTACATGCTACGTGTGTGCTGGGTGCAGGAGGAGTCAGTGCGAGTACATGCTACGTGTGTGCTGGGTGCAGGAGGCATAAACAATTCAGAGACGTTCCCTGACTGGCTTCTGTTGACCCGTGGACTGCAGAGCAAGCCTCATTTAATGGTGGTGCATTCCAGTTACCTCATCTGTCAGTATCCCCTCCCGCTCTAAAATATTACTATACCATTATCACTACAACAGCATAACAATGCTTATGGGATTTCAAAGGTTCCATACGCACTTTGGATTCTGCTTTTCCAGCTGGCAAAAACTCCATTTCAAAAACTGGATTATCATGGTGGCCAACAATTACAAAGTAGAAGCTTCCAGACATTGTCTTCTATATATGACTCCTAATTAAATGGAAATAAGACATAGTTTTAGTAAAATGTTAGTAAGAAATCTAAAATTCAAATTTTTACTTAAAACTGACACTGTAGAGAAAGCCACTGAGCGTGGCCTGCTTCTCAGTATACTAGATAGACAGATGGCTTTTGGATTATACACATTTATACCTGGGATGTGTCCTGTAGAATCCAGTACCATATTTTCATAGGGAAAACCATAACATTCTTATGGCCTGACCTGTGGTGATGCAGTGGATAAAATATCAACCTGGAATGCTGAGGTCACTTGTTCGAAACCCTGGGCTTGCCCGATCAAGGTATATGAGAAGCAACTAGAAATTGGTGCTTCCTGTTCCTCCCCCACACCTCTCTCTCTCTTTCCTTCTCTCTCTCTCTCTCTCTCTCTCTCTCTCTCTCTCTCCTCCCTCCCTCTAAAAATTTAAAAAAATATTCTTATGACCTGAAAGTTTGGAGCATTTAGAGCGAGACAGGCTATACTTGCACTGGACTAGTAACATTAGCACTAACACCTGGAAAGATTAATAAAGGCTGATGATTAGGAAATAATTGGCTTGCATTTGGAGTTTTCAGGAGAGATGGTTCCAGAGAAGCTAAAAACAACTCTACCTCATGTCATTTACACAAAGGAGATACACTACAGCACTTCTCTATAGCCCATTAGCTGTATTTGTTTTCTTCCTACCTGAAGCACGTATGCTACAAATCGGAGTTTCTGTAAATAAAAGAGCCTACAGTATACCTCTCCCAACACCATCAATGAGAACGGAAGAAGGTTTTGTGTTCTAGAACAGATGGAAGACATAATCCAAAAAGGAAGGCATTCTGAGGCATTAGGAAGACTGGGAACTAGGTTAACAGGTGTGCTAACAAAATAAAACTCAGAGAAAGTGGTGGTGGTGGAGAACTGGTTCTGTGGCTTCCAGCACACACAGTCAAAGTCTGGACGGACGGACGGACACATGCATTTCCAGCACAGGGCATTTACAATCAGACAAAACCAGGTTCAAGTCTAGTTCTGCCACTTCCTAGCAATGTGACCGCCCAAGGGTCCTTAACCTCCCACTCCCAATGTGTTTCCTTCTTGGAGTGGGGTGTTCTCCTGGGTGAAACTGAGAATACAGTGATAGCTCCTAGGGTCAGCTTGAGGATTACACGACCTACCGCATGTAAAGCACCCAGCAGGGTCCGGCTCATAGGATGTGCTCTGTGAAATGTATCTAGAACAACACAGAAGAGCATCCACACAGGGAGACGTGGTGACTTGTAAGGCTGTAAGGCCTCCACGTGGGGCCGGAATCTGGTTAACTGGGAGTGGACAGTCCCAGGGAAAATACAGCCGAGCTATGCCAGAGCCCAGGGCACATCAAACCTCACTGGGACGCCTGCTCATGCACACACACACACGAAACAAAAGCCAAAGTAATCGGAAATAGATTTCCCAACGAACACATTTTGTAAAGGAAATCAGGGCAGAGCTGGCACATACAAGCGGCTCCCGTATGTGCCGACCAGGGAGCCGAAGCAGCAACTTCCCAGTCCAGGAGGACGTGCCAAGCCATCAAGCTGTCAGGTTAGGGCGTACTTATTTTTTTAAGAGACAGAAAGGAAGGGAGAGAGGGAGGAAGGGGAAGGGAAGGATTCATTTGTTGTTCCACTCAGTCATGCATTCATTGGTTGCATTCCGTGTGCCCTGACTGGAGATCGAACCCACCTTGTTCTGGGACAATGCTCTTAACCGACTGAGCTAACTGGCCAGGCCTGAGCTGGCACTTTTAACTCTGGAATTGGAAGGCCATGTCTGGAAAAAAGGCAGACAAGATACTCGGTTGGCATGATGAAGTAGGATTTAAAGTATCATTTGGGATGGGTCGGCCCACTACAGCCTGCAGGCCAAATGTGGCCTCATCTATTCTTCTACTATCGTGGAAGGCTGCTTTTGCCCTCCAGTGGCAGAGCTGAAGAGTTGTGACAGGGACCGCCTGCCCTTTACAGAGAAAGCTGCTCCAGTTTGGGGGGACAATGAGAAAAATGAGTAAAACTGGACAATAAAGACAAGCGGGGGGTGATACAAAAGCTATGCAAAACTAGGGAGAACTGGCCATAATTCTCAAGAGAAAGCGAGCAGAACAGGGGTGGGAGCTTGACATTTTAACCAGGTCAACATGACCCATTCCCTTGGGTCGGAATAGGTTTCCTAGCTGGAGTGTGCCAGGGGAAGGCTTCCTTGGGCACAAACATTTAAGCAGCAACAGAAGAGCATACATGTGTAAGGAAGAGCACACGCCCCGGACGGAAACCATGACCGGAAGAGAAGACGCTGTGAGGCTGAGTGGTGAACTGAAGGAGATCTGCTGAAAAGCTGTACACCGGCGCTGGCCACGGGCGGCCAGTGAGCACTGGAAATGTGGCTGGTGTGTCTGCAGAACTGAACTTGAAATTTTATAGACTTTTAATTGATTAAAATTTAAATAGCCACATGTGGTTCATGGCTGCTGTACTGGACAGCACAGCTCCAGATCAATGATTCCAAACCTTTTATCTTTTGAAGTTCTGTGACCTCCTCGACCTTCCCTCCACCCACAGAGTATTACTTAAACTCCAATATGCAACACGAACAATGCGAATAAAGCAACTGCTGTTTGTGAGTTGTGTGTCTGCTGAACTTTCCCATCACCCAAAACAGGGTCCTTCAAGCATGTCCAAGGAAGGCTAGCTCTCAAGGTGTGGAGGAGGTAGCTGGATGAAACTGGGGAACTGACGATGTTTCCAAATGTCTGGCTGAGATGACCAAGCAGAATATCAAGATGTGAGGTACTCACTGAGCAAAGTAACAAGGGCAGAAAGAGGGATGAAAATGAGCATGTCAACTGTGAAGTTGGTGTGGTAGGCAGGAATAGTGTCCCCACCCCCACCGAGATGTCCACATTCTAATTTCAGGAACTCGTGAAGGTTAATTTACAGGGCAAAGGGGAATTAAGGCTACAGATGGCACTAAGACTGTCCATCAGCTGACCTTAAGAGTGGGAGATGAGCCTGGACTACCCAGGTGGGCACAGTGCACTCACAGGGGGTTTAAAAGTAGAAAAGGGCAGCACAAGAGGAAGTCGGAGCAAACGTGACTATGGAAGGAGGGTCTTGAGATGCAAGGTTGCTGGCTGTCAAGATGGAGGGAGAGGCAGCCGGTCACGGAATACGGGTGGCCTCTAGAAGCTGGCAAGGACAGATTCTTCCCGAGAGCCTCAAGAAGGGAACACAGCCCTCCTGCTACCTGAATTTCAGCCCAGTGGGACCCGTGTCGGCCTGCTACACTAGGAACTGGCATGTAGTATGGCTGTTGTTTTAAGCCACAAAATCTGTGGATTTGTGGGACTTCATATGGCAGCAGCAGGAAACTAACACGTCAAAGCTGAAAAGCAACACCTTGCAGGTATGAGAAAAAGGGAAATAATCTAGGAAGTGTCAGCACAAAGGTAGAAAGTGCATTCTCTAAAGAGTGGGGACAAAGGGAGTTCATCTCCCATGGACATGGGTTTCAAAGCACTGGTGGAAAAGGCTGGGGGTGGGTGCAATGGTGTGTCAAGATGAGGCTACTTAGAGCAATTTGGGGATGACAGTATGGAAGAGAATAGGCTATGGTTTTTTCCAAACTGAATCCTTAACACTGAGCCCAGCACAAAGGAAGCGCTCAATGTTTGCAGAATGGAACTGCGAGGACACGGCTGTAGTTTAGACAGTGCGGAATGACCCTGGAGTACGGGAAACGCAGGAATGAGAAGCATGGTGGGATTACCTAGACCAGTTGAGGCCCTGTGCGGTGCTGGTGTGGGATGTGGGGTGGGCTTCGAGGCCCGATAGCTGAAGTCTGTTCAGGTGATGATCAGCACCTTTGTGAGAAGCTGCTGAAATTGTTAAGGTTCTTACACATACATAAATTCTCCAATACAGGGGACTAGGCTTGTTGGCTGAAGGGAGGGGAAACAGAACTCGTACCTGGGGTGAAAACAGCTCTCTCTGGTAGCGAGGGTGACCTGAGCTGCTTTCAGGAGAGAGACAACTGAAGAAATCAAGGTGATGCTACAAGGAGTTCTAGACTACCATGAACTCCAAAGAGGACGTGTACGCAGTGTCTGAAGTAGGGCACTAACTAGTAATAAACATGGGAGTGGGACCGGGGACCACAAACCATCAGAAGGGCTCAAGCCCCAGATGAGCTGAAATGTGTGAAATGTTAAACAACTTTTTTAGGCTACAATCAGGAAAAAGCAAGGGAGAAAGGTCCACTGCTTCTAGCGCCTGGTATACAAATAACGGAGGGCGCACATCTCCTGAACTGCAATTAGTTCAAAGACTGATTTTCCAGCAGCAAATGTAGAAGAATCATCAGTAGGCAGCTTGGGAACTTCGAGATGGTATTTTGAAAAATCTATGCATTTCAATAAAAATGTCTTCAGGTCTCAGCAAACATTATCTTGGATTAACAAATGTGATTATATACATTTGAGAAGTTGCAGGAACAAAAAAGAGCCATATCATCAGAAATAGGTGTTATTCCTGTTTTCAGAAACAAAAAGGCTTGTTTCCTAGTCTATAATTGGGTACTTTCAAAGAAATTAAAACACCAACAGAAATATGTATTAAACAGCTGTCCTTAGCCAGACACCACGCTAGGAGCTTACATTAAGTCATTTAATGTGAATCCCCAGACAAAAATAGAGTAGGGTATTATTCATTCACATACTCCTGGTTAAACTGAGAACAAGTCATGCCAAACTTAAATTTTTGGTTTTTGGGCAGAAATAAGTCCTTTTAGGAAGTAATTTGGTATCTGTCTAAAAATGACTAGACTAGACTCTAGTCATTTTTAGGCATCCCCAAACTACGGCCCGCGGGCCGCATGAGGCCCCGAGGCCATTTATCCGGCCCCCTGCCGCACTTCCGGAAGGGGCACCTCTTTCATTGGTGGTCAGTGAGAGGAGCACTGTATGTGGCGGCCCTCCACCGGTCTGAGGGACAGTGAACTGGCCCTCTGTGTAAAAAGTTTGGGGACCCCTGGTAGAGCTTGCCTTTTAGCCAGAGCTACAACAGTGCTGGGGTCCACGAAGCACTCATTATATGCTGACCAAGGGACACAACTCATAGCTGACTTGATCTGAATGTTAATACTCCAAATCAGACAGCGTAGGGTCTCTGGGGGAGCCTTTGAAGTGGACCTTAACCTGGTCCAGCTCAAAATTTGAATTAAATAGCTGAGATGAAGCCAACCTGTCACATTCAAAGGGAACACGCCATGGGCAGCAAATTTATTAGAAGGCAAAGACTCAAGATTCAAAAATACCTCTGCAGCAAAGAGAATTAGGTGTGAAATTTACAGAGAATTTAATGGGATGCAAAATAAAACAAAGTCCTGTACTTAAAAGAACTGAATGGCACAACAATAGGATGAGAAAACCTAATTTAAGAGTAGGTCATCTACAAGAACCCAAAAGTTTTCATTTATTGCAAGCTCAATTAAGAGGCAGCAGTCTGATACACTGGTTAAAAAAAAAGCTAATGCAATTCTAGGCTGCATTAAGAGAAAACAGTGTCCTCTTCACTAATATCTCTAAGAAATGTACTCAGTTCTGGGAATCGCATTTTAAAAGAATAACTGAATTGTGTTGGGAGGAGGAAAGGATCTTGGACTAAGAAATGCTCCGGACAAAAACTACTGAAGGAATTGAGGCCGTTTAAACAGAGGAGGGGAAAAGACTTTGGCTTTTTTTTTTTTTTTTTTTGGGGGGGGGATGTGCAGCACAACGTTATCTTTAAAGATATGCTGTCTGGAAAAAGGATTTGACTAGAGATGGCAAATGGGTTCCTTTCCTGAGCCAGTTCTAAGCAACTGGTAGTGGCTGCCAGGAAGTGGTGCTGAGAAAGTTTCTGAGAACCAGTGTGGTCAGTGGGGAGTCACTGTGATAAATTTCCACTGTTATGGATGTGGAGAAGGGCAGCTGCCTACGTGAGTGCCACGTATTTCCCTTTTGCCACTATCCAAATCATACCCATTAAGGCCCAGGTTGAAGTCACACTTTTTCCAGAGATGTCCCTACTGGCTTCCATCTTCAACCACCTTTTCTTTTTCTAAACTGTCTACCCGGTCTACAGTGCATCTTAGTTCTTATCAATTCTCGGGCCATGTTTTCATGACTGCTTTTGGACAGACTGCTTCCCTTTTCTAACTGGATTTAAGCATCTTGGGTACCCGCATTCTCTTTATTTTCCTCACCGTATGCAAAACGATGGGTAGTCAAAATGTAGCTCACTGATTTTTGCACCAGTGATTTCTGCCTACTAGACACATCTGGCAACGTCTGGAGACCTTCTCGATTGTCAGAACTGATGGGGAGGTGGTACTGGTATCCAGTGGATAGTGGGTAGGGGCCAGGGATGCTGCTCAACACCCCACAGTGCATAGGCCGGCACCCACAACAAAGACTTTTTGGGCCCCGGGTGAGCCGAATGAGCCAGTGAAAGGGAAAAGAGGCAAAGCCCCCGAAACCCTGAGCTGGCGGACATGCGTGGGCTGTGACGGCATCAACCAGCCAACGGCTAGCAGGGTTGGGCCCGGAGCTCCGGGCCACAACAGGGTGAAAAGACAGGGTCACCACCCGGATCACGCGGGCCCAGTCATCCCCTGGAGCGCCCTCCTCTCCCCCAACCCTTGCTCTGTCCCATACCTGCGCCTAGACGCAGACAACGTAAATATCCAGCGAGTTCCCGCAGCAACAGCCGGTATTCTGCACCTTCACCATAGACTCCGTGAGCAGGCCTCGCGAGACTCGGTGATGTGGGCGGGGCTTCCGGTGGGAGCGCGGCTTGCCAGCGCATGCGCTGTAGCGCTGCAGGGTAGCCTGGCTCGGCTGGGAGGGCCTGGGGAGGGGCGGGACCACTCTTGGGTACTCAGCCTCACGTGGCGCCTCGCCTTCTCGAGCCTTCTGTCGCCCCGGCTTCGTCTCTCGCGGTGTCTGCCCTCCAGCGCCCGGTCCGGTGAGAGGCGCCCTCGCGCCTGGTACACGGCCCCGCCCACCGTTAAGAACCCGGAAGAAGGAAGTGCGTGCCTCGGCCGGACTTCCTAGGTAAGAGTGGACCGCGGAGCGGTAGGTCTCCTACCTCTTCGTTTCTCGGCTCTGTAGTGTAGTCTGAGTTGGGCTCTGAGGGCGGGGCCCATGCTGGTCCCCGCCTCCAGGTGGGCGGGGCTGGCTGCCGGACAGCTCACGCTTGAGGGCAGAGCCAGGTGGCCCCACGCGCCCTCCTTGGAAACGGGAAGAGATAGAATTCTGTTTGTTTTTGTTAGGACGCGGTTTCTGCCAAGCCTAGTCCCTGGCTTGTTTCCGCAGTACCCATTCCCTCTGCCTGCCTGCTGACCCGAAACCTTCTCTTCCAGTCCAACATGCCCCCCAAATGTGACGTGTTAATTCAGGATGAACTACGAAAAAGACTGTACCAGACATTTAAGGACCGCGGTATTCTGGACATGCTCAAGGTATCAGTTTTAGGCATATCTGTTATATGACTTTTACAAAATGTAACCTATAGCAATAAGTACACGTTTACATCCATCCAGGTCTTGGGTTTTGAAAGTAGTACGTACGAGACACAGATTATGTTAGTGACCGACATTTTCATGTTTTGTATAGCTAGTTATCCTGGAACAATAGTCTCAAACGGTTTTAAAGTTAGATTTATTAAAGTGACATTAAGATGGGAGGAGGAACTTTATGAAATGAACACATTTTAATAAGGTTAAGCTGTTTTGTGAAGCTGGTTTATAGGTTCCTGAACTAATACGTGGTTTTGTAATAATCAGTTTGCCTGAACGACATTGACACCATATGTAACGTATTAAGTGTATTGCTTACTGTAGAATAGTTTAGGGAATGAGAACTTTCTTTAAAACATTTTGAAAGGTATGTATGTATATTTGACTTGGGCAGCATATACTTATTAGTATGAATTAACAGCAAGGAATAGGATTACCACAATCGTGTTCCCATTATACATTTCAGAAGTGTATTTTACACTTAAATTGGAAATTAAGGAAAAATGAGCTTGTATTTTTTCTTCTCCCTCCCCCATTGTTTTTGTAACTCAAAAAAAAAAAACAAAACCCCACTTCAGACTCATATGAAAAATACAGAAAAACAGAAAGGAGAAGTCGGTTGTGATGCAATCACTAATTGGCATAATGGGGTGTGTATTCTTTCTAGTTACTATTACATGGTGAGCATTTTCCTGTGTCCTTAAAAGTTTCTTGAAATACTCCTTTTCAGTGGCACCAGGCTCATTTTTATATGTGTGTGCAATTTATGTGGCAATCACCACATAATTGAGGCAGCAAATATGTATTAGTACACTTTATATATAAATTAACAGCAAGGAATAGGATTAGTTCAAATGTGCTTTCATTATTATTGATATATATGTATATATTTTAGAAGTATATTTTACACTTAGAATGTTGAATAGGTTATATTCAGGTTTAGACCTCCTTTAGTTACATTTCTCATTTTTCCCTAGAATAGATTAAGTGGTTTCATGTGCCTGAATGACTCTTTATCCTGGACAGTCGGATCAAAGGGCATGAGCATTTCTTTTAAAGGCTCTTCACCTCTGGTTCTAGAAAGATTGTAATAGTATCTAGTCCACCAGCAGTTTGACAATGCTTGTCTCACTCCAATAGTACTGTCACGACGTTGTAAAAACCAATCTAAGATTGAAAATCTCTTATTTTAGTATTTATCCCTTTGATTATTAATGAGGTTGCACATATTTTCTGGCCATTTACATGTTTTGCAAGAATTGGTAGTTCATGTCTCTTGCTTATTGGGGGGGTGTTAATGTTTTCTTATTAATATATAAAAACTTTGAATAGAAACAATCCTTTTTCCATTTTTATGGCAATACTTTATCTCAGTGTTCAATTTTAATTTGGCTCTAAAAATATTGGTGTTGTATTTTTATATCGTTAAATCTATTGATTTTTTTGGCTAGTTAGTCTCAGTAAGTTTTTCTCTACTAAGAACATGAATATTCACTTTTAAGTTTTTAAAAAGGCTTCAGATTTTGTAGTTAACACTTGATTCCACCTGGAATTAATTGTAGTGTATAATGCATTAGTAAGCTTTCCAATGTGGAATGGTCCTTGCATTCCTGAGCATGGCGGGTTTTCTTTTTATTTTTCTGTTTTTCTGGGTTAGTTCTGATCGTGTTTCACATGCTGTCTGTAGTCACAGTTGATATTGACTTACCCTGTTTGCACTATCCCTGTTGGGCTCTGGTATGGGGATTTTGTTACCCTTGTTCACCGCAGCTGCAGTGTATCCTTGGGAGAAACTGTCCTGTTTGCAAAGCTGGTGGTGGTGCTGAAATCCAGCTTGGTCAATGGCAGGGCAGAATTTCACTCTCTGAGCTAGTTTTTACTTTCAATTCAAGGGCTGTGGCCTGGGTGAGTTCTAATTTTTAAAATTGATTGAATTTTTAGTTGCCTAATTCTATTTGGATGTTTGATAAGAATTTTTATTTATGGTTAAGTACAAAGTCATGACATTTATCAAATCTTTTTAATGTTGGAGTCTACTCAGTCTGTCCATTTCTGGGGGAGACGTGCTGAGGATCCCAAGTCTCTTCTCCCACTTCCCCTCCCCCCACATTAATTGTATGTATTTTTGTCATTGAAAAGTTAATTCTGAGTGGGTTTCCCTCTTTACATTGGCTGCTTTAAGATGGCATGCTTTTTGTATTTGTCAAGATGGGAGTTTTTAATGTCATTTTATTTTTTTCTACTCTTACTTTCCTTTCAACCTACTTAGAGCATTCAATTAAATTCTATCCTATTTCAGTACTTGTCTATAAGACACCTGGAATCACTTTTATCAATTAAGGTGGATCTAAATAAATTACTTCTTTAGCATGTAACAAATCTAATTAACCCTTTGAGTAGTACAAACATTCATGTACGTCCTCGTGCCTCCTGACCATCCAGCGAGCATGAAAAAAACTCACTACTCAAAGGATTAAACACCTCTAAATTTTATTGGTGGAGAATGCTGTAGTTTCTCTTGTTTTATTATTTCTGTTACTGAACTGGATTAGATGAGGCAGAGCATGCATATTTTTCTCAGTGTCACTGTCTTTCGTATTATAAGATTGTCGATGTATAAGTCCTGTTCTGTACTGGTAGTTGCACACTGTTTTTCGCTCTAGCTGAAGGCTGGAAGACAGAGGTCTAGCAATTCCATTTGTTTCTTGCTTGTATTCTGTTAATATGAATCTATTATATATTATTCAGTGTTGAACCCCATGGATATGGCAATATACTCTTAAGTTCAGCCCAATTATATATTTTCAGATTATATGCAAAATTGCAAAATAGATTAGAAAAAATACCCAGTAGTTCAATGAATTTAGAAATTTATTTATCTATTTATTTTTTATTTTATTTTAATTTTTTTTACAGAGACAGAGTTAGAGAGAGGGATAGATAGGAACAGACAGGAACGAAGAGAGTTGAGAAGCATCAATCATTTGTTTTTCGTTGCGACACCTTAGTTGTTCATTGATTGCTTTCTCATATGTGCCTTGACCGGGGGGCTACAGCAGACAGAGTAACCCCTTGCTCAAGCCAGCGACCTTGGGTCCAAGCCGGTGAACTTTGCTCAAACCATATAAGCCCACGCTCAAGCTGGTGACCTCGGGGTCTCAAACCTGGGTCCTCCGCATCCCAGTCTGATGCTCTATCCACTGTGCCACTGCCTAGTCAGGCATTCTTCTTCTTCTTTTTTTTATTTTTTTTTTGAAGACAGAGAGAGGGACAGATAGGGACAGGCAGATAGGAAAGGAGACAGATGAGAAGCATCAATTCTTCATTGCGGCACTTTAGTTGTTCACTGATTACTTTCTCATATGTGCCTTCACTGGGGGCCTACAGCCGAGCCAGTGACCCCTTGATTGAGCCAATGACTCAAGCCAGTGACCATAGAGTCATGTCTATGATCTCATGCTCAAGCCAGCAACCTTGGGGTTTTGAACCTAAGTCCTCAGCATCAAAGGCCGATGCTCCATCCACTGTGCCACTGCCTGATCAGGCTGGAGATTTTCTTAAAATACTAGTTATAAGCTTTAAAAAATTGCCCATCTTGAACCTAAATTTCCTTACTTATAAAATGTGAGAAAATTACTGTATTTCACAGTGTCTTTAGATGTAAATAGTGTATATATATATAATATATATATGTATATATATTATACTATATATATACATATATATTGAATATATTATATATATTATATATAATATATTTATGGAAGGTTCTTCTTTGGGTTTACTGATTTCTCTTCTAGTTAGTCTCGTTTACTGTTATTCTGGGTTTACTGTTATTTCCTTTCAGGGAACCCAATTTTATATTCACAACTATGCCCAATAACCTGGTTTCACCCAGTATTGTTTCATATCCTCCAACAATCCACAGAGGTGGTGAAGCTGCAAAATTTTAATTTCTATTGATACCCCAATCAAGAGCTGCTGAAACAGACTCATAGAGAAGACAAGTTAGAGATTGCATGTGTTCTGGCTATCTTAGCAGGTCACTTGGAAGCTGTTGAAAGCAGGCTGCTTTTCCCAGAACCCATGGGCTACTTGTCTCACAGGGTGAGACAGAGTGTGCGGCAAGATAGTTCTTGACTTCTGACCATGGAGCTAGAAGCGGGAAATAAAATGGAGAGTTCTAATTCATGTGGCCATCTGTGTCTCTGCAGTGCAACAACCCGCTGAAGGTTTGCTCCCTCCTGTTTCTTTTCTGTTTTTCTTTGTGACCTAGACACAGCTGAGGAAGCAGCTCATTCAAGAACTGATGCACCCTGCCCTGAGCGGAAAAGTGCAGCCCCAGTCCATGGCAGTGCAAGGCAATGCCCTCTTGATAGGGGCTTCTAACTGTCTTGTGGCAGACCACTTACAGAGATGTGGCTATGAGTACTCACTCTCGGTGTTCTTTCCGAAAGTGGCTTAGCAGAGGACAAGGTAAAGTTTTTCCTTCCTTATTCTGAGTTTTCTACTAACAGCCTTTCTCCTCAGATGACTGTAAAGTTCTTCATAATAGCTGAGTGCTACTTGGCGGGCCTGGTCCTCCAAGTTTCTCAGTCATCTTTAAAGCTACGTCTTGGAATTGTTATTTAATGCAGCAAAGCAGTACTCATTTTGATATTTTATCAATTCCTTGGCATTTCGATTATTAGTCTTTTGTTAAATTGGGATGTGTAGAATCGTGCAGTGTTTCAGAGCTCGAGTTGATGTTATGATCCCTGTAGTCGACTAAGATACAGAACTGCCATTTATGTTGAATTTCTGTTGTGAGCTCAGCCCTGGGCTAGTCACTGTGCAGGTGTATGTGTGGCCCAGGTGAGAAATCAGAGTCTGGAGAGAGGGGTGATTGCTAGAGGCCACAGGATTTCTAGATCTCTAAAATGTGCTCTTTTAACAATGCCACAGACTCTGTCTCTAGATACTGCTCTTCTTTGTGAGGTATACATTATTATTTTTAAAATCTGTGGTCTACTTAAATATTAAAACATGTTTTATCACTTTTCTAGTTATTTGAACTGTATTCCTCCACCATTGCTATTGAACATATTAGTCACACGTTATTATTTTAAAGGCAGATACAGCAAACTTTCCCCATATTTTTAAAAATAGACTTAATTTTTTAGAGCAGTTTAGGTTCGCAGCGAAACTGAGCAGAAAGGGAGAGTTCCTGCATGCTCCCTGCCCCCACACGTGTGCAGACCCCCTTGTCAACATTTTCACAATTAATGAACCTTCACGGTGGCATCAGTTTTGTCTGAAATCCAGTCGAACTTAGGGTGCACTCCTTGTGTTATCCCTGTTTTTACTCTGTCTTATCCAGAATTGTCTAAAGTTTCATATTCAGAAGTTTTAAGAAAACCTGAACACTGTTAATACTTAAAAAATGTAAAACCTAAATATACTGTATTTATTCATTAATGACCAAACTACATATTAACATTAGAGGAATTCTTTTTTGGTCCATCAGTCTCTCAGGTTCTAATTATATTTCATAATTTTGCTTATTGCATGCATAACAGTCAATTATATTATTATTAGAGCAGTAATTAATGTAGTTCACAAACTTAAAAGTTTTTACTACTAAAAAATGCCATGCATGGCCCTGGCCAGTTGCTCAGTGTAGAGTGTGGGCCTGGCTTATGGATGTCCTGGGTTGGATTCCAGGTCAGGGCATGCAGAAGTGACTGTCTTCTTCTCTACCTTACCCCCTTCTTTATTTCCTTATCTCTCTCTCTATCTATCTATCTCTATCTCTTATTTCTATCTCTATCCCCCTCTTTATCTCCAGCCACCATGGCTCCATTGGAACAAGTTGGCCCCGGACACTGAGGATGGCTCCATGGCCTCCGCCTCAGGCGCTAAAAAAAAAAAAAAAAAAAAAAAAAAAAAAGCTCTGTTGCTGAGAAATGGAGCAGCTGCCCCAGATGGGCAGAGCATCACCCCTAGAGGGTTTGCTGGGTGGATTTCGGTGGGTACACACATGGGAGTCTGTCTCTCTGCCTTCCTTTTTCTCACTGAAAAAAAAAATAACCATGCAGAATATTTTCTTTAAAGGAAAACCAATAGAAAATAAATCGTCTCATTGTTCTCACGATAGATATAGTAAATGATACGTACTGTACTGGAAATGTATGTTAAGAATAGCTACTCAGGGACTGACGTCAGAGAAATGGCACCATAAGAAGTGATACCGATAAATCTCCCCCAAAATTCAACAATATCTTCAACCAGAGACAGAAAAATCTATCCTTGGAGCCTCCAGAAGTTCCACACTAAACACGAAGGCAGAGGCAGCAGCAACCCCATAGCTGGATCATAAGGCTACTAATTCAAGAAGGAAAGACTAGGAGTGAGGCTCCGGGAAAACGGACTCTCTCATTGTCAGAGCCTGCAAATGCTAATGAGCCTCGACTGCCAACGAGACTGAAGCCCAATATATGACATCGCCACAGAGACTTATCAACTGCAAACCTCTACCTAAGCGTACCACAGGGGCAGTACCCAGGGTACAGAGTCACCAACCAGGAAGAGGAAAAGAAAAGAAAAAGCAAGAAGATAACCTCTCAAAATCAAGAATAATCCACAGACTTTATAACCTGTCCCATTTTATTATATTTGTTCGTTTGTTTTTCTTCTTGTCTTGATTATTTTCTTCCTCTTCAAATTTGGTTGTTTAATTCTCTGCCAGTCTTACTCTCTCCTCTCCTTGCACTACACTACGCATAAGTGTTATAATCTCCCATTATCTTTTCTCTCTTCTTCCTTTCTCTCTATGAGGGTTGCACTCCAAAACCCTTAACTCTCTCTCTCTCTCTCTCCTTTTATTCTTTTTTCTTCTTTTTGTGTTTTCCTCTTTTTTTTCTCCCTCTATATTAGTTTCTTCTTTTCTCATTTACTTTTCCTCTCATTCAATCCTCAATCACGAAAAAATTATTTTATCTGGGACTCAAATTTTTCTTTCTGGCGCTTTGGGGTTTTTTTTTACTTCGCTTTTTTAACTCACTAGCAGTGCTCCCAACCCTGGCTCTCCATTTTATCTAGTTCTTGCTCCACTAAATACAATAGTAATTTTTTAATTTTTTCCCCTTTTTCCTGTTTCCCTCTTATTTCTCTCATCATATCTCTTAGTCAACCATCACCTAAAAGCAAGTCATTTTATTCTTGCCCCAATTTTTTCCTTTTTTGCATTTTGTGGGTCCATACCCCCTTTTTTGCCCCTTTATCACTTCTCCCCAACTCAGGCCTTCCATTGTAGGTAGTTTTTGTTCTATTTAGCACAAAATATAATTCACAGTTCACCACAAGATTTTCTCAATAAGGAGGGGAGAGGAGAGGAGAGGAGAGGAAAAAAATGGGGGGGGGAATAATATTTTTTTTTTTTACTTTTTATTCTTCATTAATTCTCATTAATAATATCAACAAAACCACCCTCAGATACCATTAAGGAAAAGGAAATCGAATATCATGGATACAAAAGCCAGAGAGGTAGCACAGATAGATGAGGAAAAATTTACTGATAATTATTTTTTTATTTTATTTATTCATTTTAGAGAGGAGAGAAAGAGGAGAGAGAGACAGGGGGGAGGAGCTGGAAGCATCAACTCCCATATGTGCCTTGACCAGGCAAGCCCAGGGTTTTGAACCGGCGACCTCAGCATTTCCAGGTTGACACTTTATCCACTGCGCCACCACAGGTCAGGCAGATGAGGAAAAATTTATGGAGAAAAAATTTAATATATTGGAAAACTTGGAGCTAAATGACAGAGAATTTAAAATAGAAATCCTAAAAATACTCAGAGATATACAAGAAAACATAAAAAGGCAATTTAGGGAGCTCAGAAAACAACTCAATGAATACAAAGAATATATTACCAAGGAAATTGAAACTATAAAAACAAAACAGATAAAAAACTCAATTCACAAGCTGAAAAACAAAGTAACAAGCTTAGCTAATAGAACAGGCCAGATAGAAGGTAAGATTAGAGAAATAGAACACAAGCCACTTGAGGCACAACAGAGAGAAGAAGAAAGAGACTCAAAAATTAAAAAAAAATGAAAAAGCCCTACAGGAATTGTCTGACTCCATCAAAAAGAATAACATAAGAATAATAGGTATATCAGAGGGAGAAGAGAGAGAAAATGAAATGGAGAACATATTCAAACAAATAATAGATGAGAACTTCCCAAGCCTGTGGAAAGAACTAAAGACTCAAATTCAAGAAGCAAACAGAACTCCGAGTTTTCTTAACCCCAACGAACCTACTCCAAGGCACATCATAATGAAATTGGCACAAACCAACGAAAAAGAAAAAATTCTCAAGGCAGCCAGGGAAAAGAAAAATACAACATATAAAGAAAGGCCCATTAGATCATCATCAGATTTCTCAACAGAAACTCTACAAGCTAGAAGAGAGGGGACCACAACATTTAAAGTCCTGAAAGAGAGGAACTTTCAGCCATTAGTACTATACCCATCGAAGCTATCCTTCAAAAACGAAGGAGAAATAAAAACATTCACAGATACAGGAAAGATGAGGGAATTTATCATCAGAAAACCCCCACTCCAGGAATTACTAAAGGGGGTTTTCCAACCAGATACAAAGAACAAAACAAAACAAAACCACAAGTAAAAGCTCCACCAAGAACACAATAAAACCAAATTTAAACTGTGACAACAACAAAAAAAAGGGGAGAGGGCGGAGATTAACAGTAGCAAAGGACAATGGAGTGCAAAAATACTCACAAGATAGTGCATTACAATGAACAGGGTAGGAACCCTTTTCATTACTTAATGGTAACTACCATTGAAAAAACCACAGAAGCACATGATTTAAAAAAGGTAGCAACAGAGGAAAGATGTATGGAATACAACCAAACAAAAACAAAAGATAGAAAAACGAAAGAAGAATCAAACAAGACACAAAACAGAAAGCAATGTATGAAATGGCAATAGGGAATTCACAAGTGTCAATAATTATACTAAATGTAAATGGATTAAACTCACCAATAAAAAGGTACAGAGTAGCAGAATGGATTAAAAAAGAAAATCCAACTGTATGCTGCCTACAAAAAACTCATCTAAGCAACAAGGATAAAAACAAATTCAAAGTGAAAGGCTGGAAAACAATACTCCAAGCAAATAACATAAAAAAAAGCAGGCGTAGCAATACTCATATCTGATAATGCTGACTACAAGACAGCAGAAGTACTCAAAGACAAAAATGGTCATTTCATAATGATTAAGGGGACGGTGAATCAAGAAGACATAACAATTCTTAATATATATTCACCAAACCAAGGAGCACCAAAGTATATAAGACAGCTACTTACTGACCTTAAAACAAAAACTGACAAAAATACAATCATACTTGGAGACCTCAATACACCGCTGACGGCTCTAGATTGGTCATCCAAACAGAGAATCAATAAAGATATATTGGCCTTAAATGAAACACTAGAGCACCTAGATATGATAGACATCTACAGGACATTTCATCCCAAAGTGACAGAGTATACTTTTTTCTCCAGTGTACATGGATCATTCTCAAAATTGACCATATGCTGGGCCACAAAAACAACATCAGCAAATTCAGAAAAATCGAAGTTGTACCAAGCATATTTTCTGATCATAAAGCCTTGAAACTAGAATTCAACTGCAGAAAAGAGGAAAAAAACCCCACAAAAATGTGGAAACTAAACAACATACTTTTAAAGAATGAATGGGTCAAAGAAGAAATAAGCGCAGAGATCAAAAGATATATACAGACAAATGAAAATGACAATACGACATATCAGAATCTATGGGATGCAGCAAAAGCAGTGATAAGAGGGAAGTTCATATCACTTCAGGCATATATGAACAAACAAGAGAGAGCCCAAGTGAACCACTTAACTTCACACCTTAAGGAACTGGAAAAAGAAGAACAAAGACAACCCAAAACCAGCCGAAGAAAGGAGATAATAAAAATCAGAGCAGAGGCCCTGGCCGGTTGGCTCAGCGGTAGAGCATCGGCCTGGCGTGCGGGGGACCCAGGTTCGATTCCCAGCCAGGGCACATAGGAGAAGTGCCCATTTGCTTCTCCACCCCCCCTCCTTCCTCTCTGTCTCTCTCTTCCCCTCCCGCAGCCAAGGCTCCATTGGAGCAAAGATGGCCCGGGCGCTGGGGATGGCTCCTTGGCCTCTGCCCCAGGTGCTAGAGTGGCTCTGGTCGTGGCAGAGCGACGCCCCGGAGGGGCAGAGCATTGCACCCTGGTGGGCAAAACGTCGCCCCTGGTGGGCGTGCCGGGTGGATCCCGGTCGGGCGCATGCGGGAGTCTGTCTGACTGTCTCTCCCCGTTTCCAGCTTCAGGAAAAAAAAATCAGAGCAGAAATAAATGAATTAGAGAACAGAAAAACTATAGAAAAAATTAATAGAACAAGGAGCTGGTTCTTTGAAAAGATCAACAAAATTGACAAACCCTTGGCAAGACTTACCAAGGAAAAAAGAGAAAGAACTCATATAAACAAAATCCAAAATGAAAGAGGAGAAATCACCACGGACATCATAGATATACAAAGAATTATTGTAGAATACTATGAAAAAACTTTATGCCACTAAATTCAACAACCTAGAAGAAATGGATAAATTCCTAGAACAATACAACCTTCCTAGACTGAGTCAAGAAGAAGCAGAAAGCCTAAACAGACCAATTAGTAGGGAAGAAATAGAAAAAAATATTAAAAACCCCCCCAAAAATAAAAGTCCAGGCCCAGACGGTTATACTAGTGAATTCTATCAAACATTCAAAGAAGACTTGGTTCCTATTCTACTCAAAGTTTTCCAAAAAATTGAAGAAGAAGCAGTACTTCCAAACACATTTTATGAGGCCAACAAAACCCTCATACCAAAACCGGGCAAGGATGGCACAAAAAAAGAAAACTACAGACCAATATCTCTAATGAATACAGATGCTAAAATACTAAACAAAATACTAGCAAATCGAATACAACAACATTAAAAAAATAATACATCATGATCAAGTGGGATTCATCCCAGAATCTCAAGGATGGTTCAACATACATAAAACGGTTAACATAATACACCATATCAACAAAACAAATAACAAAAACCACATGATTTTATCAATAAATACAGAAAAGGCATTTGATAAAATACAACACAATTTTATGTTTAAGACTCTCAACAAAATGGGTATAGAAGGAAAATATCTCAACATGATAAAGGCCATATATGATAAACCATCAGCTAACATCATATTAAATGGCACTAAACTGAAGGCTTTCCCCCTTAAATCAGGAACAAGACAGGGTTGTCCACTCTCTCCACTCTTATTTAATGTGGTGCTGGAGGTTCTAGGCAGAGCAATCAGACAAGACAAAGAAATAAAAGGCATCCATATCGGAAAAGAAGAAGGAAAGGTATCACTTTTTGCAGATGATATGATCCTATACATTGAAAACCCCAAAGAATCTACAAAAAGACTACTAGAAACAATAAGCCAATACAGTAAGGTCGCAGGATACAAAATGAACATACAAAAGTCCATAGCCTTTCTATATGCCAACAATGAAAAATTTGAGAACTAACTAAAAAAACCAATCCCCTTCATGATTGCAACAAAAAAAATAAACCTAGGAAACATAACAAAGAATGTAAAGGACCTATATAATGAAAATTACAAAGCATTGTTAAGGGAAATCAAAAAAGATACAATGAGATGGAAGAATATTCCTTGTTCTTGGATAGGAAGAATAAATATAATCAAGATGGCCATATTACCCAAAGCAATATACAAATTTAATGCAATTCCGATAAAAATTCCAATGACATTTTTTAAAGAAATGGAACAAAAAATTATCAGATTTATCTGGAACTTTATAAAAAACCCCGAATAGCCAAAGCAATCCTAAAGAAAAAGAATGAAGCTGGGGGCATTACAATACCTGACTTCAAACTATATTATAGAGCCACGACAATCAAAAGAGCATGGTATTGGCATAAAAATAGACATTCAGACCAATGGAACAGAATAGAAAATCCAGAAATAAAACGACATATATATTCCTGCTCGGTGTTCAAAGCACAGTGCAATAGAAATTCAGTATCTGGCATCGTTGGTTTTCTTGGCTTTGTGCATGCTAAACCTGGTATTTCTATTGATATAGTATAAAAGAAAAACCCCACCACATATATATGGTCAAATAATTTTTGCTAAAGGGGCCAACAACACACAATGGAGAAAAGAAAGCCTCTTCAACAAATAGTGCTGGGAAAACTGGAAAGCCACATTCAAAAGAATGAAACTCGACTACAGTTTGTCCCCTTGTACTAAAATTAATTCATAATGGATCAAAGACCTAAATATAAGACCTGAAACAATAAAGTACATAGAAGAAGACATAGGTTCTAAACTCATGGACCTTGGTTTTAAAGAGCATTTTATGAATTTGACTCTAAAGGCAAGGGAAGTGAAGGCAAAAATAAATGAATGGGACTACATCAGACTAAGAAGTTTTTGCTCAGCAAGAGAAACTGACAACAAAATAAACAGACAGCCAACTAAATGGGAAATGATATTTTCAAACAACAGCTCACATAAGGGCCTAATATCCAAAATATACAAAGAACTAATAAAACTCAACAACAAACAAACAAACAAACAATCCAATAAAAAAATGGGAAGAGAACATGAACAGACACTTCTCTCAGGAAGAAATTAAATGGCTAACAGATATATGAAAAGATGCTCATCTTCATTAGTTATTAGGGAAATGCAAATCAAGACTGCAATGAGATACTACCTCACACCTGTTAGATTAGCTGTTATTAACAAGACAGGTAATAGCAAATGTTGGAGAGGCTGTGGAGAAAAAGGAACCCTCATTCACTGTTGGTGGGAATGTAAAGTAGTACAACCATTATGGAGGAAAGTATGGTGGTTCCTCAAAAAACTGCAAATAGAACTACCTTATGACCCAGCAATCCCTCTACTGGGTATATACCCCCAAAACTCAGAAACATTGATACATAAAGACACATGCAGCCCCATGTTCATTGCAGCCTTGTTCACAGTGGCCAAGACATGGAAACAACCAAAAGGCCCTTCAGTAGAAGACTGGATAAAGAAGATGTGGCACATATACACTATGGAATACTACTCAGCCATAAGAAATGATGACATCAGATCATTTACAACAAAATGGTGGGATCTTGATAACATTATACGAAGTGAAATAAGTAAATCAGAAAAAATCAAGAACTGCATGATTCCATACGTAGGTGGGACATAAAAACGAGACTAAGAGACATTGATAAAAGTGTAGTGGTTATGGGGGGGGAGGGAGAGGAAAAGGGGGAGGGGCACAAAGAAAACTAGATAGAAGGTGACGGAGGACAATCTGACTTTGGGTGATGGTTATGCAACATAATTGATTGACAAGATAACCTGGACATGTTTTCTTTGAACATATGTACCCTGATTAATTGATGTCACCCTAGTAAAATTAATAAGGAAAAAAAAGAAAAAGAAAAAAAAAGAATAGCTACTCAAAATATCTGTTTAAAGCTATTTTCCATATACTTTAATCATTCATATTTGTAAAGACAGTAAGAATTTACTTTATTTACATTTTGATGCAATAGTCCTTTAAAATAATTAATTGCAATAAAGGACCCTGGAATTGACTTATGTATTCATTGGTTCATTTGATATTGGAGTGCTTGTCATCCATAAGGCATTAAGCCATTTCTGTCATTTCTGTTAGGCATATCATCTTCATTATGAAGTATTTGGAGGTTAATTACATGATCAACAAAAATATTTTATGTATATGACCTCAATATATTTATTTTAATTTATTTAATAGTATAAGGAAGAGCTTCAATTTTTTTATTAGCACAGTTTTAATTTTATTTTTATTTAATGTGAAGATAATTCTTAGTCATATATTTAGAAACATCCTAATTCCTCATTTAAACACTGATGTAATGTCTGCTTAATTAATCTTTTTTTTCCTTAAGGAATTTATGATGCAGGATCTATTACAACACATTAAAGTCAAACCTGACTCCAGTCTCTACAAGTCACTGGTAGGATTACTGAATTTTTATAACCTGCTTTGGCTTGTTAATTATACCTGAATAGTCAAATAAAAATAAAATATTTTCTTTTAACAGATTTCAGGATTTGATCAAGAAAACCAAGGAGGTAGGAGTCTGCATCTTTGTAGAGATATGGTAACATTTCTGTCATGTATTTTTCCTATAAAAGTATGAAACTAATTTTTAGGGAGAAGAACAGGGAATCTAATTTGAATTACGATTTTTTTTTACTGACAATACCTGACCTTTTAAATAAACAGAACAATTCATCTGTTGTTTTGACAAATGTAGATCATTTCCTTCAAATCTCAATTTATAATGGCTTTATATACTCAAGAAAATTGCAGACAGTATTAGTAGCCCCACAAATGGATTGAAAGTTTCTACAAGGTTGAAATCACACAAAAAACAACTAACTTAGGCTAAGTATCTTTAGATCCTAGATACTGATTTACAGAGTATTGTATTGATACTTGCTTAAAGAATTAAATATGTGTTCCGTGATATGTTATAGGTCTTTAGTCTGAAGTATTTATATTGGCCTGACAAATTAATTTTGGCCTTGATAATCGCCTTTGTAGACTCCATAGCTGCTATGAGACAGTATCAGTCTTTGCCTCCAGTTTCTGGCACCGAGCTCCTAAAACCCTTGTGACTTCCTCGGTGATAGGAGTGTCTTCTGTTCTAATGGAGCAATCTGGGTGGGCTCCCAGATGGTCCTGGGTGTCTCCTGGGTGAGGGCTGGTCACTGGAAAGACCAAGCCAGGATTAGAGACTTGGACTTTTCACTCCACATCCGCATTCCCTTGAGAAGGGAGAAGGACTAACAGTGGAGTCCATGATTGATTAGACCTAAGTGATGAAGTCTCCATAAAATCCCCAAAGCCGAGGTTTGCAGAGCCACTGAGTTGAACACCTGGCGGTGCTGGGCAAGCGGTGTGTCCAGCTGGGGCGTGGAGGCTCCGTGCCTTTCCATACACCATTTCACTGGGGCGTAGAGGCTGTGTGCCCTTCCGTACACCATTTCACCGAGGCGTGGAGGCTCTGTGCCCTTCCGTACACCATTTCACCGGGGCGTAGAGGCTCCGTGCCCTTCCGTACACCATTTCACCGGGGCGTAGAGGCTCCGTGCCCTTCCGTACACCATTTCACCGGGGCATAGGGGCTCTGTGCCCTTCCATACACCATTTCACCGGGGCATAGAGGCTGTGTGCCCTTCCGTACACCTTTTCACCGTACGTATCATTTCTATCTGGATATTCACCTGGCTCCTTCAGCATATCCTTAAATAAAGTGGTAGAGCTAAGTTCACGTTTGCCTGCGTGGGTCTGAGCCCATCACCGGTGGCATCTGATTCTACCTCCGGACAGACCATATTGGAATTGAGTTAAATTGTAGATACCCAGAGGGGTCACACGGAGTTGTTGGGCATGTGGAAAAGCCCCACACATTTGGTGACCGGACGTGACAGAGTGCTGTGCTATATGTCGTGTTCTCTGTAAAAGGAAAGGAGACTCGCAGGGAAGCGAGACCTAGCAGGGAAGAGCTGGGTTTTTCCCTCTATAGAAAGGGTGAAACTGAGTTTTGTTCCTCCACAACTGCTGTGACAGGGAAAGCATGGGCTAGGCTGACAATGGACTTTGTTGTGTGAGCATAAGCTGGGAAGTTGCCTGTGAGGCATAATTATTCTTGAGGTTTTTACAACAGTCTGCAACATTATGTAGTACTACTTGAACGTTGTCCATGCCTGGATCTTGTCCGTTGTCATTGCTACTGCCCCCGCCAGGACATTTATTCAGAACTTACCATTCAACAAACATTGGAGTATCTACTCCCTGCCAACCATTAGTGTGTGACTTAGTTGCCTGGTCTTTTGGGAGTAATGTTAGCAGAGATAAGGAAATAGGATCACGGGACATCTAGACTGCCTGCCAAGCAGGGCATGCCTGTGGGACTTCAGTACGGTAAGTGATGCTAGATAGAGACTTATTCTAAGCCAGTGCCATCCGGTGCACTTCTCTGTGATAGTGGGAATGACTGTGTCTCTGCTGTCTGATACGGTAGCCACTAGCCACATGTGGCTGTTGAGCATTTGAAAGATGGCTGGTGTGACTGAAGAACTGAAATTATAACTTAAATTCAAACGCCTACATGTGAATAGTGGTTATCATATTGAGCAGCACAAGTCTAAGGTATATAGCAGGTGTCTGTAGCTTAACTATTGTTTCAGAAAGAAATTAAGGCTTTAAAGGGATAATAAGAAATAGTCCACTTATTATAGGTATTTATAATTATCTTTAAAAATAGCTTTTCACTTTTACATACTCTCTTTAAATATTTCTGGTTCAGAAAGACAGCTAGCTGGCTAACAGCTTCTCCGGGCTTCACCCAGCATCCTAGTAAAACTTTTTTTTTATTTAAAAAAAATTTTTTAAGGCACACTCTTAGGTAAGAGGTGCTTTTTTTAAAAAATTCATTTTAGAGAGGAGAAGGAGAGACAGAGAGGAGAGACAGAGGAAGGAGCTGGAAGCATCAACTCCCATATGTGCCTTGACCAGGCAAGCCAGGGTTTTGAACCGGCGACCTCAGCATTTCCAGGTCGACGCTTTATCCACTGCGCCACCAGAGGTCAGGCGTAAAACTTCTGAAACTCAGAAAAACTAGGAGGAGCAGACATGTCAGACATCCTAATGGCAAAGTTTGGATAGAACTCTTTGCTAGCAATAAAATAGCCACTGTGAAAATGCAGAGATTTTAAAAATTGGTGGCTTCCAACGAAGAGACTGAGACGGTCAGAAAGCATGTCGGGAGATATTTGCCCTGCACTGCTGTCTGTTCCGGGACAGGGACTTCGGTCTTATCTTCCCTGTCTGTGCTCCACCGGGGTATTTTGCATGCACGTAACTGATCGATTTTTCTCCTGCTGACGGAGCCTGCTGATTTTCCCACTCCCTTGTCGACACTTAAGTATGATCAGCGTTTTCATCTTTGCACTCGTATTAGGAAAATCGGATTTCTCTGTCGTACTATGTATTTGCATTTATTTATTATTCTGTTTGTTATTGAACATTAAATTTTTTCTATAAACTCTTTTTATGCACTTTTCTTATTTTCTTACTGATTTATAAGAGTTCTTTGATATGAAAATTAATACTGTGTCCATTTTGTAGCAGATTTCTTTTCCCGTGTATCATTTGTCTTTTTATTTTATACCATATACAAGTTCTTAATTTTATGTTGTTAAATATTTCTATTTACCACTTCTAGATTTTTGTGTCATGCTTAGAAAGAATTTCCCTCAGAAATTATTCTTAAAAGATACGTAATGTAAGAAAGGATAATGTTATAAAACCAAACTTTATAAACAGTGTCTGAGCAATGTTTGAATGAAAGAAAGTTGGAGACTAAACTGTATACATTGTGTTTTTTAGGTTTTCTCCTGGAGTTTCTAAGAGAAGTAGCAGAATATCATCGTGATAAAGAAACTTGTGACGTGGACACCCAGACAAGTCTGACGTTTCCTAGCAAAGACTCTCTTGGTAATTGTAGGCGTCTTTCATAAGTTTAAGTCTTGCTGCTTCCCTTCTGAGTGGAGGAGATGACCTGCTTTACTGTGTTACACGTGTGTCCTAGTCTGGGAGGGATGTCAGCCGCAGACAGCATGCCCGTTTCCTCTGCTGTCACTGCTGGAAGGAACCAGCCCTGCTCTCCAGTGCTGCTCCTCCCTCCACGACCACCAGGGCGACACTGTCTAAAATCCGTGGGGATGCAAAGACCCACATTCTTGTTGGTTGGGTTGAACCTTCCACCGGGAGGCTCTTCCTGTATCTGATTTTACTTTATTTCATAGCTACTAGCGTGGGCAGATCCTATACTATTTGCATGCTAGAGAATATTCTAGAGACATCAGTGGCCCGTGGCTTCATTTTATAGTAGAGAAGGTAGAGGTAGCCCGAGGAAGGAAGCCCCTTGGGAACCCCCAGTCCGGGAGGCCCTGGTTCTGCCTCCAGGTTCTGTGGGCTGACCCAGAGCCTGTGCCGCTGTGTGGCCTTTCTGCAGTGCCACTCTGCCCTGCAGTTGTGTGCTCCGGAGAGAAGGGAAACAGCTGGCGCACGTGCTGTGATGAATCCATTTCTGGGCCTTTCCTTACTCTTAAGGAGCACAGTGCCTTTAACTTGTAAGACAGTAAAAGTTGAGTTACCTTACTCGACTTCTGTCAGCCGTTTTCTCCTGTACATACTCTTCAGTGGCATTGGTGTTCACACGACTGGGCTGCTGCTCCCGGTCTGGGTGTGCACTCAGCTGTGTGGTTGCTTCCTGCGCACGTTCGGCTTGAGGGCCGCAGGCCGCTGCAGAGGGCACTGCAATGAGACAGTCAGCAGCCCTGCCTTTAGTCCCAGTTATGCCTTTATGTAGTGGCTTAGCCCTCTGGGAGTCGCTTACACTCTGGGCATCCGTGTCCTTTGTCAAAAGGAAGACTTGAAACTCAAGGTCTTTAATTTATTTGAAGGTCAGTATTTTGAACACATGACTCGACTCTCACTAAGGACCAATAAAAGAATTCTCTGCTTTGGCGGTTCAAGACTGGAAAGAGATGTTTTCTGATTTAAACTTTGATTTCTCTTTCTCTAACATTTTATGATGAAAATTCTCAAACATTCAAAGCAATTGAAAGTTTTACAGTGAACACTTATACACCTAGATATCCTCTATCACTTATCTGTCCATTTATCTTAATTTTTAAAAATTACTTTACAGTAAACTGCAGACATCCGTGCACACTCTTCTAAATATGCTCTTTGCTTTTGAACAGGCCTCTGGCCTCTTGTTCACTGACAACATTCCTCTAGCCTCATTCCCTCTTTATTTTTTTCCTTTTTAATAGCCAAGAAGCTGCAGGCTATTGATGATCAGTTTGCAGGTGCTTATCCTCCTCATCCAAAGTTAGCATCTTTAGAAATGAAGCTAAGAATATAAGAGAGAAATAAAACAGCAGCTTCAGGCAGAAATGCATGAAAAGGTAAGTTTAGGCCTGGCCTCTGGTCCGCCAGTGGATAAAGTGTCGACCTGGAACACTGAGGTTGCTGCTTTGAAACCCTGGGCTTGCCTGGTCAAGGCACATATGGGAGTTGATGCTTCCTGCTCCTCCCCCTTCTCTCTCTCTCTCTACTCTCTAAAATGAATTAAAAATAAATTTAGCCTGACCAAGCGGTGGCGCAGTGGAAAGAGCGTCGAACTGGGACGCAGAGGAGCCAGGTTCCAGACCCGAGGTCGTCAGCTTGAGCGCGGGCTCATCTGGTTTGAGCAAAAGCCCACCAGCTTGGACCCAAGGTCGCTGGCTCCAACAAGGGGCTACTCGGTCTGCTGAAGGCCCGTGGTCAGGGCACATAGGAGAAAGCAATCGATGAACAACTAAGGTGTTGCAATGTGCAATGAAAAACTAATGATTGATGCTTCTCATCTCTCTCTGTTACTGTCTGTCCCTGTCTATCCCTCTCTCTGACTCACTCTCTGTCTCTGTAAAAAAAAAAAAATTTAAATTTAAATGATACTGTTAACAAAATGACATTTTATATATCTTTCCATTCTTAATCTTAGGTATATAGGAAAATACCTAGAATCTATTAATGAACGTGATACTGCCTTTATGTGCGTGTTGTTTTCCTTTCCACTTGATGACATTTCTTTTTGCCTTTTGAATGAATCCTGCAGGTACAGTGAATGAGACAAAACTAAAGATGAATTTAACTATTTAGAGCATGAATGTTAAACCTAAACATGGAGAACTTGTTACTATTTTTTTAGTATCGTTATTGGCATTTACAATTATTTGTGATCACTTGGCAGTTGAAGCATTTTAAAGATAGTGAAATAGAAAAAATTAAAATGGAAGAGAAGAGAAAGTCTGAGAAGGAATTAGCACAGTTACGGAATGACGTGGAAAGAACTTCTCACGCAAAATCTGAAGCCCTCCTTTCTCGGGAAAAGATGTCCCTTGAGAGAATTCAAAGGCACCAGGAGGTAATATTTTAAAGTCACTGACTGGGTGGCTCTTTGCTGCTGCTGTTAGGAGATTGGCTCACAGTGCCGGAGTGAGGCAGGGCAGTTGCTGGAACAGTCCATGGTGCCAGGTCCTAGAGGAGTAAGGAACTGTGGGCAAGAGCACACGAGCAAGACTCAGCCTCGAAAAACCTAGCAGATTTCCTTCCTCAGGTTTGCCGGAAGGGAGAATGGGTAGGAATGGCCGCGTCAGGAGTGGAAGTTGCTCTGAGTGAGTGGCGGATGTGAGATTAGGCAGCAAGCTTGAGGAGAGGACCAGGGCTAGGAAGTTGCTGCCCGGGGGCAGGGAAGAGCAGCTCAGAAGCAGACAGGGCAGCTGAACTGTTTTGGGGGCCCTGCTGCGGCCGCAGCTTGGAGGTGAAGTAGACCGAACCAAGTTCTGTGGGTGACTGTTCTGTTGTGGCTCTCAGGAGGGCTTGGAAGGTCAGCGAGGCCCGAAGGTAGGGTATTTGGAGAATGGAGCCTTACAGAGCTAGCTGAATCGATGTGAGCTGAGAAAGGCAGCCTGTTTAGTTGAAGACTCAGGTTCGGCACGATGGTGAGGGGACCCGGAGGACAGGGTAGGAGGCTACTCATCTAGGGAGGAGGGTGCGCTCCGGGGCAGTCTCGCAGACACGGAGTAGGTCTGGGGAGACTGGTGGGTGGAAGAATAAGGGGAGACCAAGAGGACAGTGTTGCAGGCTGAGGTGTCAGATGAATTTGGACACCAAAAACAATGTGCGTCCATTAGAGCAAAGGTGAAGGTCCCTGGAGCAGAGGAGTCCAGCACTGCAAGTACCATCCAGGTGTCCACTGGAGCTTGTCACCTGGGAAAGTGACTGGACAGGAGCTGGAGAGGGTGAGGAGTGGCGGGAAGTGTGTGTCGGCAGGAGGGATTGGATCCACTCCTTTCGGAAAAACAGGTTCCTGTCCCAAGGGTGTGTCAGACCAGACTGGGTTTGGGGCACGGTTTCCTGTGTATAGCCAGAACAACGGTACCAGGAGACGGCGGAAGTCAGAGCCTTCCTCCTGGCATCAACCCTTGCTTGGGGCTTCTCAGTGAGACCCGGTTATTAATGGTAATTGCACCCCCTCTCTGGTTTTGTAGAGCATTTCTGGGAATTGGGCTCATCTTAGCTATGATGATGATGATCATCATTTTAGCTATTATGATGATCATTTTAGCTATGATGATGGTGATAATCATTTTAGTGATGATGATAATGAAGAAGAAGAGGAGGAGGAGGAGGAGGAGGAGGATGGAAGCGCAGGTCTTTGAGATGATTGGATTGTATTCAGACCATCACTTTCATCTTCACGATGGGTGACTGCCTGGATCAGATCAACCACTTAGTAAACAGCCCCGAGTCCCCATTTAGTTAATGGATTCTCAGAAGGTTCTGGAGAAGGCTATTGTCCTCATAAAGTACCATGCCTTCTCTCCATCACCTGGAATGTCCTTCCCCTTCTCTCCCGGATAAAACTGCCCTGTCCTTCGAACTCCAGCTTGAGTGTCACCTCCTACTGATGCCTTCCCTGCCTCCCACTGTGGCCTCATTTAGGCGTCATTCTTGCCGTGAACCGTGAATTCTGGTTTTGAAATCATCACGTTGTGGCAGGATTGTTTCTCTCCCCTAGTAAAGTGAAGTTTTTAAAAGATGGGACAGCATCTCTCCGTCTTTGTATCCAGCTCCCAGTGTGTTTTTTGACATAATCGGTAAATTCTCACAGTGCACACACAAATGGAAGCATGGCCTGTTTATTCAGGGGTTCATAGGAGCTTGCTAATGCTGAGTCGTAATGACCCTTGGATTGAAACTTTCAGACAACTGAACCTTGGGGATTTGGTTTTGTTAAGTTTTATTGCTGAATGTGCATTTTGTTGTTGTTTTGTGTTTTCTCTGTAGAACTTATCAGAATTTTAAATAAGTGTTTGAGAGATGGTAAGTAGTATAATTACACAAGGGATGTTAGGACTATAGGGTAACGTAGCTTAACAGTCATTTGGGGAAAGAGGCAATTTTTGTGCAGCCCATACAGGCAGAAAGCATACCTTGAAGTGGAACCTCTTGAAAGTAAAATGGTTACTCTAAATGTACGTACATCGATTGTTTTTTTGGAATTTAGGAAGCACTCTATTAGTTCACATCTGTTTTTTTAGCTTGCTTGCTTAAAATGAATGCTCTCCTGTACAGATGGAAACAAAGGAAATTTACGCTCAAAGGCAGCTTCTGTTAAAAGATATAGATTTGCTAAGAGGCAGAGAAGTGGAGCTGAAGCAAAGAACTGAAGCTTTTGAATTGTAAGTAATATGTTCTCATTTTGGATATTCAGAATCTATGAGATTAAAAAGAACTAAACATGTCTAAGTGTTCTAATGCTAATTGCCAAGTAGAGTTCTTGGTTATAAAGGTGCTATCACCTGGCTTTAAAAGGCACAACGTAAGAGAAACAAAGACTAGGATCTCGCTTTTGAAATATTAGACATTAGGATGAAAAGCAGAATGTGATACCATCATCAGACTACAATGAAACCGGACAAATAATTTGAAGAATCTAATAATTCTTTAAAGAATCCTACTGCACATTTATGTTCATTCAAATCTAATGGTTGCATGTGCCCATGGTACTGAATTTCAGAGACGTTTACCTGCCTGCTATCCAAGGAAATTCGACGGCTCTCACTTGACTTGTGCTGGGTGAAACTGTCCTGTGATAGATGTGTGTACTTTTTCTGTGTGGTCACAGATGTTTCATTCTTCAAATCATACCTGGGATAAATAGCAAGCTCATTATTCTTGAATTTATGGAATAAGCTTTTTTTCCTATTAGATTCTGCTACTGACACTCACAGATACCTGTATTTCATTAAAGGATTTGTCTTCATCTTCACTAATGTCATTCTTTCATTTGTATAGGCTTGAATCATTTGATTTTCCCTCTCTGCCAACCGTACTCTCTTTTTGGCAGTACTGAAATGGTAAACTAACGAAGTTTGGGTGGAGATAGCTTATGATTATACTATCACTTTACCTCCACTTCCCCTAACTGTTCCTCCCTGCTAAGCATATAAGGTAATACATGTAGTATACTGCAGTGTTTTTCAGCCGCCAGTCTGCAGAACAGTTAACCACCCTAATATTGTAAGAAGCTTATAGACCCAGTGATTATAGCCTCTGTAGTCTTCATACAGCATCAGGGTGGTTAACTCTTGTGGACCGGCACGAAATTTCTGGCGGACCGGCAGTTGAAAACCACTGTTTCACTGCTCCTTTGCTTTACGGATTAGTCAGCAGAGGGAGCTAACACACTGCGCTTTTATCCTTTGCTTGGCATAGTCAGTGTTCCCTGGCACTTCTCACGGCTGATCTAAGTACCCGTGAACCTGATTACCTGGCTCTGGAATTGATCTGTGCTTCATTTAAGGTCTATGAAGACCATTCCATTCTTCAGTATTTGGAAGTTGTGATTGATCATGTATCGTTTGCTGTCTCTTTCGGCACTCTTTTCCGTATTCAATCTCTAGATTATTAAATGCCAAAACCAATCTTCTACCTTTAATACCTATGGGTTAATCAATTAACTCTCACAGAAACAGTCTTTTGGAAGAAACGAGCACTAAAGTAACTTAAGTTTGGTTTGTAGCTTTGTGACCTAACATCATTCTTTCTCCTCTGCCTTGATTATGGCCACTTCTCACCTTTGACCGTTTCTAAGTGTGAACCGTCTTCTGTGAAAAAGCATTTTGGTCTTGACGCTTTCACGCTCCCTCCAGCCTGGTGCCACTGTATATAGTTCCATCTGCTGTGTGAGAACCATCGTAACTTGGTCAGTTCATGGAATAGATGGAAGACTTCTGGCTCTTTCTGTTTACTTCCCAGTGGTGACAGTCACAGAACAGTTTTAGTCTGTGGAGCTAAAATCACATGTTATTTTTTCCCCTATTGTCTTTATTTCAGGTATTGTAGTTTTTTATTTGCTCTTTATATTTTTGCTAATTTCAGGGCCCAGAAGCTACAAGAAGAAAAAAATAAAAGCGTGACGGATGCACTTAGGAGACGGGAGCTGAATATAGAGAATATGGAGGAAGCCTATGACCAGAGGCTCAAGAGTGAAATTCTAAAGTAATTGGCATTTTTAAAGAAATAATATGTTTGAATTAAGTTGATGGAAACATGGCAACAGTAATGAAGTAGATAAGACGAATATTTTATGGTGAAAAAATTAATGTTTAAGAAAATACCTGTTTTCATTGACGGTCAAGGCTTTCCCATGAGTATTTGAGTTCAGATAGTTTGAAAACGATACATACAGACAATAACATTCTCTGCTTGCTCTCACTCACAGCTTCTCTAACAAGTATCAGGGGCCTGTGATTTGCTGTAGTTTTTAGGGCACCTTGTGACTTGCACTGCTGATGAGCTGTGAAGTTTGAATTATGATCACTTTTATGTCTCTTTTTCTCTACCTCACTGGTACTGCCACTAGGATGGGGGTATATGACACTTTATAAGTTATTCTATCTAGTGGGTTAGTATTTGTCAGTGAGCATATGCCTTGTAGTCCTTCAAGATTCTGCAAAGACAGGATCGAAAGAAACAAACTGAAATTAAGTATATGAGGCAAAAAAAGTGCTACAGAGAAAAGGAAATAAGGATAACTGTGGTTACTGTGGCTTTCCTATAGTCTGAGTTATTGTGACAAATATCTTAATGCAGAGACATTAAGTCCATTTGGTAACCTTTTCCTCTAATGCTCAGTGTAATGCCTGGCACATAATAAGTGTTCAGTTAGTATTCGTGAGTAAATGAATTCCTGGTGAAGAGATGACTCATGTGAGCTGCTCTAGTATTTCATAATCATTGACCTCTTTCTGCTGCCTTGCCCATAATTTGTTATTGATAATTCCATTGCATAGCACTTGCAGAGGTTTCTTAAGGTTATTCTTTAAAATAATTTTAATAAAAAATAGAGTACCTTTCCATGTGTCAGTTTTGAAATGACGGGTGATCTCTCTACATATTTGAGGTCAGCTTCTCAAATATAGTAGCAAACACTAAAGTATCTGTAGCTGTTAAACTCTTAGGAAAAACAGAATACATGTTTGGTAACTTGACACCGCCATGGAGATCATGAACTGTTTGGTATTATTTGTCTGCGTTGGGTCTCCTCTAAGACTTTGGCAAGTATTGGTGTCGGAAGGTACTCACCACAGGAGTGCTTCTCTTCCTTGCTACTTTCTCTGAACCAGAAAGTCTGCTAGTCACGGTTGGTCGAGATAAGTAAAACTGCTTGAAAATGTGCCTTTTGGTATTGCTAGCACAGGTATAAAAGTGTTGGCAGTTGGCTCTCAGTACTGTGCTCAGCACCCAAGGCAGAGTTCTTCTGGTAGGAGTGGAGGGGAGACAAGGAGGTGGGTTGGAAGTGACTGACTGCTTTTTACAAAACAAACGTATAAGAGTTTATTTGAGCCAAACTGATAACATACATAAACCAGGGTGCAAGACCTCAAATGCTTCTAAAATTATGTATTTTAAAAAATTAATTTTAGAGGGATAGGAAGGGAGGGAGAGAGAGGTGTGCATCAATGTGTTGTTCCACTTCTTTATGCATTCAGTGGTTTATTCCTGTATGTGCCCTGACCGCGGATTGAACCTGAAACCTTGGCGTATTGGAACAGCACTCTAACCAACTGAGCTTACTGGCCAGGGCTGGAAGCAACTGACTTCTTACTTTTGGTATTTAGAGTCAGTTGTATACTATGTAAATTTAACTTACTTTTTTGCATCAGTCCAGACCAATGTGCAATTACCGTTCTCAGTAACCTCACAATAACATGAGTTTTGGGGACCTGGTTTACAGGATCGCATCAGGCTGTTACTGGACTTTGTATACTCAGAATTTGAATCTCTGGCCGTATACTGAGAGACCTTGACATTACGCATGGCCGTGTTCAGTGCCATAGATAAGCTCACACACTGATGGACTATGATCTCTCCAGGAAAGGGAGAAAAATCTCACTTTTAGCCATTCTGATTTTCAGGTATCAACTTGAGCTAAAGGATGACTATATCGCCAGAAGGAACAGACTGGTTGAAGACGAAAGGAAGAATAAAGGTGATTCTTGGGGAGGGGGCTGTACTTTTCATTTCTGATATAGGTTATTAGCTTGCTACATTGGTCATGTTATATGTTGTGTGTTTGTGTGTGTGTGTGTTATATATACACTGCTCACAAAAATTAAGGGACAGTTTATCGCTTCATATTCATTTTGAAATATCCCCTAACTTTTGTGAGCAGTATATATAAAAGCTTATACTTCATTGCTACTATAAAATTACACCTTTTAATTTTACAAGATATAAAAAATAATCATTGCCTTTCACTGTGCTTTGGCAAACCTTCATGTATTTTAACCTTTTGTATATTAACAAAGGTCAGTGATTTACCGGCAGGATTTTATCCAACTTTACATGTTTTGGGGTTTTTTTAATAAGAAAAGAAATATATATTAAACTGAGAGTAAGTAGTATATTCAGTATTTTTTCCCCATCTACCCCCCTCCCTCCCTTTTGGCAACCATCAGCTTATCTGTATCTGGGGGTCTGTTTTTGATTTTTTTAAGATTTATTTGGTTTTTCTTATTTGGATTCCACATATAAGTTAATTGTATAAGTTAATTATATAGTAGTTATCTTTCTCTGATTTATTTCACTTACCATAACACCCTTTAGGTCCATCCATGTTGTCACCAATGGCAAGATGTCATTCCTTTATATTGTTATAAATAATATTCTGTTGTGTATATAAGCACCACGTCTTCTTTACCCACTTATCTGTTAATAGTTCTAGGAAGTTTCTTGTGACGAGAAACTGGCTGCTTCCGTATCTTGGCTGTTACTGTACTGCTGCAGTGAACACGGGTGCACACGTATGTCTTTTTGAAGTAGTGTTTTTCAGAGATACCCTGAGAAGTAGACTTGCTGGATCATATGGCAGCTCTAGTTTTAATATTTTGAGGCTCCTCCATACTGTTTTCTGTAGTGGATGCACTAATTTATAGTCCCACCAACAGTGTGTGAGGGTTCCCTTTCCCCACAGCCTCGCCAACACTTGCTGTTTGTTGACTTATTGATGGTAGCCCATCTGACAGGTGTGAGGTGATATCTCAGTGTGGTTTTAACCATGAGAGTTCGTTTTTTTTTACTTATGGAAAACTTTATTTTAACTTCCCTTTCTCCTGTGACAATTCCTTATTTCTTTTACTTTTTTTTTTTTAACAGAGACAGAGAGAGGGATAGATAGGGACCGTCAGGGACGGAGAGAGATGAGAAGCATCAATCATCAGTTTTTTGTTGCGACACCTTAGTTGTTCATTGATTGCTTTCTCATACGTGCCTTGACCAGTAGTTGGGTTACAGCAGACCGAGTAATCCCTTGCCGAGCCAGAGACCTTGGGTCCAAGCTAGTGAGCTTTGCTCAAACCAGATGAGCCTGCACTCAAGCTGGCGACCTCGGGGTCTCAAACCTGGATCCTCTGCATCCTAGTCTGACGCTTTATTCACTGCGCCACCGCCTGGTCAGGCTCTTTTACTTCTTATGTGTATATGTATTAAAATAATTTTAGATGGATATTTATTTATTTATTTATTTATTTATTTATTGTATTTTCCCAAAGTTAGAAGTGGGGAAGCAGCCAGACAGACTTCCGCATGTGCCCACCTGGGATCCACCTGGCATGCCCACCAGGGAGCAATGCTCTGCCCATCTGGGGTGTTGCTCCGTTGCACCCAGAGCCATTCTAGAACCTGAGATGGAGGCCATGGAGCTGTCCTCAGCACCTGGGCCAACTTTGCTCCAGTGGAGCCTTGGCTGCAGGAGAGGAAGAGAGAGATAGAGACAGGAAAGAGAGGGGGAGAGGTGGAGAAGAAGCAGATGGGCGCTTCTCCTGTGTGCCCTGACCGGGAAACGAACCCAGGACTTCCACACACTGGGCCGACACTCTACCGCTGAGCCAACCGGCCAGGGCCTAGATTGATTTTAGAATGAGTGGAAGGGAGAGAGGCAGAGGGAGGGCTGGGGTGGGAGAGAGAAATATCAGTTTGTTGTCCCACTTACTTGTGCATCCAGTGTTTGATTCTTGTGTGTTGCCTGACTGGGGACTGAATCTGTAATTGTGACGTATTGGGACAACACTCTAACCAAGTGAGCTACCTGGTCAGGACTAATATATTTTTATGCTTCAAGATATTTTCACTTGACATATAACCCCCTAAACTGTTGTGTATGTTAACCCAGGACTGGATAATTTTTCAGTCTCCAGATAGATTACATTTCAGTATAGTTCTAGGAACTTTATTGTGAAACAAGAAGTTGAACTTTAGGTGGAAATTTCAAGGGAATTCTTGGAGTAAACTAGGGCTGGTTACTTGATGTTGACCTGTAAGGTCACCCAGTGTGTGGCTGCTCCTTTGTGACTTTCTGTGATGACTAAGACTTCTTTTGGAATTGGTACCATCATGTTGTCATCAAAGTATTATATTTTAGAATTTGATTTATTGATTTTAGAGAACGGGCGGGGAGGAGGAGGAAGCATCAACTTGCAGTTGCTTCTCATAGGTGCCTTGACTGGGCAATCCCGGGGTTTCAGACTGGTGACCTCAGTATTCCAGGTCATTACTTTGTCCACTGTGCCAGCACAGGTCAGGTACAAATTATTTTTTGAGGATATAGCTATATAGACTTGTATTAGCTAAAGTGAAAATGACAAAACAGTGACTATAATATCCTAAGACAAGTCTTTGTCTCTGAGGAAGTTCTGATCTGTCGGCATGAGGGGTCTGAACACATGCTGTGAGTGTGGCTGGTGTGTGTAGCACAGGGAAGTTCAGCACAGAGGTGACTCTTAGAAGTAACTTCCCAGCACTTGCTGGGTAATGGGACTTACTCCTTCTTTGCCCCATTGGTTTTTAAACTATCATATGTAACTCTGACATCTCCTAGTTTAGATTATGAAACAATGCTCATTAGGTCTTAAATATTGGCCATGGATTCTTAAATGAGTTTTGTATTCAGTAGGAAAATATGTTTAATTGGTTGGCTCTCTCTTTCAGAAAAAACTAGACTTTTGCAAGAGGAGCTCACATCTCTTAATTCAAAGATGGAGGAACTCAAACACTCTGCAAATTATGTGAAAGAACTTGAGGTAATTGTTAAGCCTGTTATTTTTTTTAAATTGATGTTAAGCAATATGAAATTTTAGGTTCAGTCATACGTAATTTACCTTAAGTTATCTTTTCGGTGTGTTTCGACTATTATATGACTAAGAAGGTGATGGTCCAACTTAAGTTGACTCAGTAGTTGTTCATTTCCATCTTAGTCTCCCAGGGAAGCTTGGAGCGGACATCCTTTGGGGCTTGGGGTCCTGCTTGACTCCTGTCTCTCTCCTTACTGCCTGTGTGCCTCAGGCGAGTTCCTTCAACACTGGGCGTTGCCCACAGTCCATGGCGTTAGGGGACGTCAGTGGGCTGGTTCACGTGCCTGGTCCGTAGCAGGGGCCAGTGCATCTTAGTTTCTGCCTCGGCCTCCTCTCTTTCCCATCAGCAATAGGTCCGATTCCTTTCATTACATCGGGATGCTGCTGAGAAAAACAAAATGAGATGCATTTCTTCACGTGCCACTGTTAACTTCATTTCTGTTTATTCATATAGTCTTAGGTACTTAAATATATTCTGTATATAAAGTTTATTTTTGCAGCTGTAATGACATTTACTTGATAAAATTGTAGGCTTTTCTATGCAAACGTGAAATATACTAAGAAACGGAATGCTCTCACATATATTTAAAAACATATTGCTACAGTCTGTAACTGCTATTGGGACCTTTGCTGCATCTGGAAAAGGGGGTGGTAATCTTAATCGGAATATTGCTCTGTAGGACGGGGTTCTACCTAAGTGTGAAGTTGGACGAATGGCAGCTGCCCCAACTGTAGGGCTAAGATGACTCCCTTTATTGTAGTCAGGGTCTTATTCTTACAGAGAGCCAGACCTCTGTCTGCGACCTCAGTTAAACTGTGACTCCAGCTCAATGCGGCCTGCCAGCCTTTCTGTGAGCAGTACTGTCAGGTTGCTGTCCAAGCACAAGGTTTCTCTCTAATTCCAGCTTGAGCTCAAGTCTGTCAAAGCCCAGTCTGCGGCAGTAACAAAGCAAAACCACCTGCTGAAGGAAAAGATGAAAGAGATGAGTGACTACTCACTTCTAAAGGAAGAGAACGTAGAGCTGCAGGCACAAACTAAGTTACTTAAACAACAACTGGAAGAGAGTAGAAATGAAAACTTGCGTCTCTTAAACCGTATGTGCTTTTTCCTGGTTTGCATGTTTTTGTAACTCTGTAGCCTAGTAATACGACACTGTGCTCTGTACCTCCAAGGGAATCTTCATTTGGGAAAATTATAAAAGAAGAATCTCACTTTGAAGTTACTTCATTGTTGCTTTCTATTGCATAATTAGTAGTGTCACTAAGAAATATTTTTAAACTACAAATCTGCCTCTCTGGATGGTACTGGTCTTCCCTCGCCCTCTGCTGCTCGTGTTTGGCTGGTGGGGTCACCCGTGCACTGGTGGAAGGGCAGGAGGATGAGTGAGGGGGAGGTCGTTGTTACCCTGTTGCCCACCCTCCCCGCGCAGTGTACGGTGGCTCTGGGCTGGCCTCTCCTCTCAGTCAGGCGACATGTCAGTGATTGCGGGACGGTCTCTCCCAGGCCCTGTGCTCCCCAGCGCCTGCGCCGGCTCATTCTCTGCAGTCCATCTAGGCCCAGGGAGTGATAACTGCACGGCCTCATCCCTGGCCCAGGGAGCTACACTGCCCCTTGTGGCTGCCCTACGGAGTCGCCCTTTATTGGAGGGTCCTCCAGGGACTGCAGGGGCAGAACTCCATCTGCTGTCTGCCCGGCCCCCGAGCGCTGCTGACAGATGAGAAATCGGGTTTGACCTCAGGGCAGTCGTCATCAGATTTTGGTGGAGGGCCCCTTCTATACCTCTGTGCATGGAGAGGAAAGAGTTGCCCTTTCAAATTAATTCAAGGGTTTGAAAGAATTGTTTGACTTGGAGGAGGACTAGGAAGAGTAGCAAAGTTTGTATTTGCATGCATTAACTTCTTTTATTCTGAAATTTGTGAGTCAGGATTGCTCTTAAGTTCATTTAGTAGAATTAAAATAATATTAATTACGTGTGAACAAAGAAAAGAATTTAAAATTTCTTGAGCTGCTTTTGCTGAGTGAAATGAGAAAACTTACGGTTGATCATCCCCAGGCCTTTTTACCTTCTCAGGTATAGCTGAGCCATCTCCTGAGATGGCAGATTTTCAGAATTAAAGAAAGCAATAACTGCATTTGTGTTATGGCACAAGTTCAAAACCCACAAGGAAACTCTGAACAAACAGCTGCAAAGTGAGGTGAGTCCTCTCTTCCCTTGGCCCGGTGTTCGGCCAGTCCACTCTGTCCACGTGGAACTTGGCATATGTCACACCGGCGTCAATCAGACTGATTTTTAACATCAGAAGTTACTCCCCGGACGTGTTAAGGGGCAGTGGTCATCTGAGAAACTTCTTGAGGGATTATGCGGCTTTACAGTCACTATAGTAATGAAATGCAGAGGAAAGCAGGTGTGCGTAAACACAGAATGGTGTTTGGTGTCGCAGTGCCCGCTCGTAGTCTCTGTCTTGAGTCTCCCTGTGACTGAGAAAGAAATAGTGGCACCCTCTTTCTGGTGTCTGCCTCATGCCCTCAGTCGCTGTGTTTTGAGATGAGTGAAAAGGGAGGTGGGAAACTTGTGTGTTCTGTTGTTTTCTAGGGACCTGTGGATTGCAAGCACGAAGCTGCTCAGAAATGGCAAAGCAGAAGAAAGAGAAGAAGGCTGATGAGAGAGAATTGGGCCTTTGGAAGTGAGCGGGGATTTCTTTCACACTGACCTCTTTTCCCTCTCTGACTCTTTTCAGATTGAGCCCTCTGCAAAGCTGAAGGCCCAGACCCCAGATTATGATGCCTCTGTAAAGAGGTTAACTACGCAGGTGACTGATTTAAAATTGCAACTGAAAGAAACTCAGAGAGGTTAGTGGCATTTTAACCTATAAATGTGTACGTGTGTGTAAAACTTCTGAAGTATGTGGAAATGCCGTGATCGTTTCTCATTGAGTTTGTAGTAATTCTCCTCGTAGGGGGAAAGCCATAGAAATATGTCATCTTAGAAATAAAACTTCTATCCATTTCAGGAATACCAGCCAGCTGGGTCATCAGCTAATGTAACTTGCTTCTGCAGGTGCCACATGGCTTGGGAGAGCCTCACCCGAAATAGGAGCGGTGTAGTGGTGACACCAGTCCCTAAATTCATCGTGGGCCTAAGAACTTTTTTATATTTGTCACCCCAATAGTAAGATCAGTCTGGCTCTCCAGTGCTTTTACCTATGCCTTGAGAGATGAGTAAACATACGGGGCAAGCCGGGGGCTTGTGTCATATCATCATGAATCAGATAGATTATATATATTTTTGCTTTTGCACCCTGAATTGGATGTTAGTTGATGGACCTTGGGCACACTGAACTTCCTCGGACCTCAGTGTCCTCGTTGATAATGGGGCACGAGACCTACCACGCCCTGGTGAAGAAGATGGAATGAGATGGGCCTGCGACATCAGATGCTCAGAATGGTTCCGGCTTTCACGGTGGGCCAATCACGGTGCCGTTTGGTTGCTCCACTAACTCATGAAGCATGGAATGCCCACTAGTGGGCGGGAAGGACCAGGTTGAGCAGCACTGCAAAATTGGGCGGTTTTTATAAAAAGGTTCGCCATCATGGGCCTAGGCATCTGTATGAGTGGTGCTTCTCTTAGTATGTTTGACACAAAGAAATCTTTCTGTTCTAGTAGGTGGCACTGACTCACAAGATGTTTTAGCTCTTTCCCTTTTCTAGCTTTTCAGATTTCCAAGGGTAGTGGTTACCTCCCCTTGTGGTCCTCTTGCCCTAGTCCCAGGGGACCACCCCACAAGAGAATGGGCTGGGCTTGGGGCTCCAAATCCGTGAAACCCCAGCGCTTTCTGCTGCAGCCAGATGCTGCCATCAGTATATCTGCAATGCGTGGGGGAGGGTGGGCTAGGGCAACTTGGCAACCTGGCTGCCATCTTAAGTTTCTTTGCCCTCCCAGAAATGGAGACCTCAGACCTCCACAGATTCCCCGCTGTGCCGTGATCCTGGGACCATTTACAGAATGGGCCCTTTGCTCAGGGAAAAAATGATTCTATAGCACCCGTTCTCAGGTTTGCAGACAATGTGCTCCACAGCCTTGCCTCCCGGGCAAAGGGAGGTGAGCTTTGGGAGGTTAGGGGCAGCTAGTCTCCATGGCTTTCTCTATCTTGAATGCCGACAGCCGGACAGTTGAGGTCACACCTCTGTGCTGTGTCCTTGGCGAGGTCTTGGGACTCAGCTGCAGCTCGTACTGACCACTGCTGCAGGAATGCCCACAAACTTCTTTGCTCCTTGCAGCTGAAGGTCGTGTCAGCCATAACCCGAATGTCCCCTCTTCGGGCCGAGTCCTGCCGTGCGTTCCCAGTTGGAGGGCTGTGACTGTGGCTCAGCTGAGCATTTCTGTCCCTGCTTCCCCAGTTTGCTCCCACTTGCCCACCTTCAGGTCTCTCAATGCACAGGTCTCGGGTGTGTTTGTGCATTCAGCCGGGACTCTTTGTGGAAGTACAGCTTTCCAAGTTGCTGTAGCTTTAAGGGGAGAGACCAGGGGTATCTCTCCTGCTGTGATTCCTTTGATGCCAGTCTCTTATTTTCATCATATTTCTTTGCTCATTTCTGTGCTTTCCTATTCCTTATTTTCTCTCAACAATTCCATTTGCCAAACTGTCCACAGCTGAAATCAGTGATCTTGAATCATGAAAAACAGTTTGAGGATGGAGTCCTTTCAAACACACGCACTGTCCTGGAGGCACTGCGGGAAAGTAGTGGCCACATATACTGGCTTTGTGCTCGGAAGTCCCAGTGTGTGTACACCTTGCTACCTGTGGGACCCGGCCTCAGCCTCCTGTCTGTAAGAAGGGAGGAGTGAGTTCTTAGCCCACAGCATTGTGACTGCAGATCCTCATTCCCTTATCTGAAACTTGGACCCTACAGTGATTTTGTCTCAGCTCGGGGATTTCTAGGGAAGGGGAAGCATCCTCAAATGAAACATGTTTGCAGTCAAATGTATGAATATCCATGCTGGGTAGAATAAATAAAGATTATGAACGAGTTTGCATCAGTTTGGGTAAAATTTATCAAACAAATGGGTTTAGGTACAGTTAGGCTATGTGAGCAAATAAATTATGAATAAATTTTCAGCTCTCAGAGCTTTTTGGATTTCAAGAATGTGTATTATGGATTGTGAAATAATATATATTAAAAGAGAAGGCTAGCCCTGGCCGGTTGGCCCAGCGTGTGGAAGTCCTGGGTTTGATTCCCAGTCAGGGCACACAGGAGAAGCGCCCATCTGCTTCTCCACCCCTTCCTTCCTCCTGTCTCTCTCTCTCACTTCCCCTCCTCCAGCTATGGCTCAAATGGTTTAAGCAAAGTTGGCCATGGGTGCTGTGGATGACTCCATGGCCTCGCCTCAGGTACTAAAATAGCTCAGTTGCTGAGCAACGGAGCAGCAGCTCCAGATGGGTAGAGCAACGGCCAGTAGGGGGCTTGCCAGGTGGATCCCAGTTGGGACTCATGCGGGAGTCTGTCTCTCTGCCTTTCTTTCTCTCACTTAAAAAAAAAAGGCCTATGAAGCTGTAGCTGGTATATAAAAACTTTCAGTAAATGCTAGTAATTGTTAGCATTACCACGACTTCAGACATTGTTTAATGTGCATATTTGTTCGTATTATAATCTTTCATTTTTCAAAAAAACTCTCAAGCATATTTGAATTTTACTCTCTGCTCATGTGTGACATTATCTCTGTAACCCACAGCTCTTGAGAATGAAGTGTCCTGCAATCTGAAGCAGCCTCTCCGTCTTTCTGCCAGTGAATTCTTGTCTGCCAGCAGTGAAATAACAGGAAATCCTCTCAAACAGGAAAAGCTGATGGCACGCACAGTTACACCAAAGATCACTAGTTACCCAAACGCCAGCACAGATAGTAATTCCAAACTTGAGTTTGTAGCCAACACCAAGGCAAAAATGAAGGCGCTCGAGCAGGAAGCCAAAACCTTAGAGAAAGTTTTTCAGGATTACTGTCAAAGAGTTAGTCAGTGCCCCTCCGCCAGAAGCCCACCAGCATCCGGCAGCCCCCCGCCCCCGCACGGGCAGGGGACCCGCAAGAGCATCTCTTCAGGCTCCTCGAAAAGATGTATTTCTGCGGAGAAAAGAGCTGCGCCCAGGTGGCCTCTGGAGAGGAGCACATGGGCGGGCAGCACGGCCTGCCAGCTGCGCAGAGGCCCGGGCAGGCGCCTAATCTCCACGCCCCTTGAGAAAGCTACACGGAGCCTTGATGCTGCGATGCATCTGGAAGGTAAGCTTCAGCACAAAGGATTGCGGGATGCTCTGGACTTGGGTGGTCTCGGTGGACCCTTAGCTGAATGACAGCGAGCCCTGGACGGAAGGAAGCGGCGGAGAGCGCGTGCTCAGCTCAGCCCGGGCAGTCTCTAGCCTGAGCAGTGTGTCCTCCCTGCACCTGTGGTGGCCTGCTTACCAGCAGCGTCTGTCTCCCGTATGGCCCAGGGCTGGTGGGGGAGGCAGTGGACAGAGTGGCAAGTTCCAGCACTCTCTTGGCATGCAGAGGTGCTCAGAGGGTGGCAGTCGGTGGCTTCTCCTTTCCTGCTGATTAGTTTTACACATTTTATTGTAATCACTGCAGTTTCATTTAGGTGCTTGAATTGTTAATGCTGTGTGTCATTGATACATCCTACTCAGCTGTTTGCAAGGATAATAGAATTTCTTTTCAAACTATTAATAATAGAATTCCTTAGAAACCTCGTTACTTTTTTTCTCCATGTAATGTGTACTATTCTTGCCCTGATTTCTTCTTCCCCTTAGGTCTGGGCCGATCCCACGTTGCTGCCCCCAGTCCTGGCCCTGAGAGGATGCTCCAGCCTTCACCTGCTGAGTCTAGACACAGCCTTTCCAACCCTTTGCTCCGCAGCCCTCTGGAGCAGAAGGCTGGGTAAGTCCTGTGTTCGGGTTGGCCTCAGTCAAGTCTGGTTCACTGCATAAGGTCTTAGCCTTGACGTGTTTAGTTTTTTAAGGTGATACTCAAGACCACAAGGCTGCATAGAATTTTCAGTCAGATTGTAAGGTGCCGTGTGATCTTTGAGAATTACCTGGGGGAAAAATTCCCTTTAGCACATAAGCGATTTTTTCTTGTTTACTAAACCTGATGTATAGAATACGCACTATGGTATCAATAAGCATCGTCATAGTGCCATGAAGAGACACAGTGAATAAAGATAAAAAAGCAGTATTCAAAATCTGTGAAAGGAAATTGAGTTTATTTTTAAACTTGAAATAGTTTCACACATCTTTAGAAAGTTATTTTAATAATGTTTTGGCAGCCTGACCAGGCATTGGCACAGTGGATAGAGCATCAGACCGGGATGCAGAGGAACCAGCTTCAAAACGCCGAGGGCGCTGGCTTGAGCGTGGGCTCACCCGCCTTGAGCGCAGGCTCTCCAGCTTGTGTGCAGGGTCATAGACACGACCCCATGGTCGCTGGCTTGAGCGTGGGCTCACCGCCTTGAGTGCAGGCTCACCAGCTTGTGTGCAGGGTCATAGACACGACCCCATGGTCGCTGGCTTGAGCGTGGGCTCACCCGCCTTGAGTGCAGGCTCTCCAGCTTGTGTGCAGGGTCATAGACATGACCCCATGGTCGCTGGCTTGAACGTGGGCTCATCTGCCTTGAGCACAGGCTCACCAGCTTGTGTGCAGGGTCATAGACACGACCCCATGGTCACTGGCTTGAGCGTGGGCTCACCCACCTTGAGTGCAGGCTCACCAGCTTGTGTGCAGGGTCATAGACACGACCCCATGGTCGCTGGCTTGAACGTGGGCTCATCTGCCTTGAGCACAGGCTCACCAGCTTGTGTGCAGGGTCATAGACATGACCCCATGGTCGCTGGCTTGAACGTGGGCTCATCTGCCTTGAGCACAGGCTCACCAGCTTGTGTGCAGGGTCACAGACACGACCCCATGGTCGCTGGCTTGAGCGTGGGCTCACCCACCTTGAGTGCAGGCTCACCAGCTTGTGTGCAGGGTCATAGACACGACCCCATGGTCGCTGGCTTGAGCGTGGGCTCACCCGCCTTGAGCGCAGGTTCACCAGCTTGTGTGCAGGGTCATAGACACGACCCCATGGTCGCTGGCTTGAGCAGGGGTCACTCGCTCTGCTGGAGCCCTGCAGTCAAGGCACATATAAGAAAGTAATCAGTGAATAAGGTGCCGCAACGAAGAATTGATGCTTCTCATCTCTCTCCCTTCCTGTCTGTCCCTATCTGTCCCTCTGGCTCTGTCAAAAATAAACAAACAAATAAATAAAATAAAAATATTTCAGCAAACAAGACTCGAACTGGTCTATTGAAAGAGATTCCGAAGTGGTAGTGGGTTGCAGGGTCTGACTGCTGCAGCAGGGTGGAGTGGACGGACTTAGAAGCTTGGCGGTGGGCCTCCCAGGCTGGGATTCAAGTCACAGCTGGTATTCCTTCCTGTGCCTGATCCTTAAGGTGGGAGACGATGAATTTTCAGCTGGGCTCCACGTTGGACTTCTGTTTGCATTCAGTCTTACTGTACAGAGTGGAAGCTGCCACGTGTGCCTGCCATGGTCCTAGTGCATGCAGTGTCCATGTATATTTTTATGTTGCTCACTCTTGTGATAAAGCCAAGAGGAGAGATGGGACAGCACACGGTGAGTTAGGGCACCTTGATCCACATGGGCTTGTAGTATTGCATGCATTATTTCTGACTTGTACTCACTGTGTCCAGAATTTGCGTTTTTCAAAAATGTTTGTGGTACTTGGTAAAATAAACAGCACTGAGAGTGTAATATTATTCTGTGTTAACAGTGGTAGCACCCTGCCTCACAGTGTACGGTGGTTCTGAGGAGGCCCTGAGCTAATGGCTTAATTGCTTAGAATGCTGCCCGGTGCACAGAGAGTGCCCAGTGCTGTGTGGCCCTTATTCTCAGTGAGCACAGTTCATTTTCTAAAGGGTTTTCTCAAGTCACAACATGCTTTTCATCATTGCGTGCTCTTGGTTTTTGTGTTATTACAGCTTCACACTCATGAACTTTATTCTTCCCACCCAGTCTTTATCAGAGAGAAACTGAACTTCAGGACAGAAATGAAGTTCCAAGTCCAGATAAGCTATCTCTTAAGAATAATGAGGAGTTTGGATCATCTTTTGGATGTAAGTTCAAATGTAAGTACCTGTACTGGTTTTTATAAGTTGAAAATGTAGAAAACTTAGCTTTGATGAGACATATCGATTGTTATAAAAATCAAACAGTTACAAATTACGACATTTATATTTTGTGATAAAACCATAAATATAGATATATTGCTTTGTTTTTATATCACAAAGATTTTCAGGGGTACATTTGAGTTCCATTTTAAAAACATTTTAGGATAACCAATAATTTCTAAGTTAGAGTTAAACCCACAAGTGAACTCTTAATTTACCAAGTTTGGGATGGCCTAAGATTTAAAATGTTTTATTTAAAATAAGATTTTTAAACTTTTCCCCCTATTTTTATGGAATATGAAGATGCTAAGATGCTAAGTTATTTTCTTTAAGTTGTGCAGATTCTGTCGGGAGCCTCGGGTTTAGAAAGCCCATTCTCAGTGAAAGCTCGGAGGTGGATATGTTGGCTTCCCTGTCAGACTGGTGGCCGGCTCGGCCAGCAGTCTGCCTTAGACTGCTCCCTGGGCGCCGGCTGCTTAAGTGTGAAAGGGGATGTAAAGCAGTCCGCTCAGGTTCCTTCCAGCGTGGGAAGTCTTTATACTTGTGTATAACATGTCGTTCTGCCTTTCGGCTTCATTGCCAAGTTGCAAAGTATATTTGGAACAGTTAAATGTCAGGGCTTAGTAAAATTTTCAAATTCTTTGCAACTGACTTGAACAACTTTGTTAACTCATTGCTATTTAAATGGAGTTCAAGTGATTATCAGCAAGCCAGGTGAATTCTTCTGTCACTTTCCTGTTGCGTCATGAACCTGATTTGGAAACAAATCTAATTCTTCAAAATTGACGAACACTTTGAGAAGTGAGAACATTGGCACCTGGTTCTGCTGAACATGCCTTAGAATGAGTTCCTAAGGCAAGGCCTGGCCTGGTTGCTCAGGCTGGCACTTCTGTGCTCTGTGATGAGTTACCCCCACGCTGCACCGCATTCTCTTGCTGCTGCTGTTCAGGACTCATGGGACCCTTGTCTGTACCTCATGTAGATTCAGGGGACATGCCAAAGCAGTTCCAAGTGGATGGCCTCCATCCTGCTGGCAATTCGCCTCGCCTGGATGCTGCTGCTCCCTCCCCAAGTAAGTTTCCTTAACTAACAGGTGGCATGAGTGCACACTGATCGTGGCTCCACCCTGTATTACATTATTTCATGTATGTTGGAGGACCTTCTGAAAGCGTAAATGATTCAAGCGTCAGGGTTGGGGTATTACCAGTGCTAATGACATTTCTGAAGTAACTCCCGACTCGAATATGTAAAGACAGTGCCGAGGAGGAAACTGTGAAGAAGGTCTTCTCATTGAGTCTTCTTGGGCCAGTGGCTTTTCATATTTTTTTCTTTACTTGTCCACAGTCTAACAGAGCAGTTACTTTTTTGCTTAAGAACTTCTGCAAAGACAGTTCTGTCTTGGGAAGTCATAGTGTAAAATTCAAACAATGGTAAGTACCCGTATACACTGTACATCTACAATAGTAGTTTATACATTTTTTAAAATTTTATTGCTTTTTTTATAGAGGAAGAGAGAGAGAGAAACACTGATTTGTTATTCCACGTATTTATGCACTCGTTGGTTGGTTCTTGAATGTGCCCTGCCACAAGATGAAACTTGCACCCTCGGTGTGCTGGACGATGCTCCCGCCCACTGAGCCACTGGGCAGAGCAGTATCTGTTTCTGTCCCTTTGCTTCATTACGTCTTTAGAAATGAGGACAGAAACAGCTTTGCGTTTCCGTTATTGCAAAGCTGGTGAGACTGGAGGGAAACTGGCCATCAGACTGGTCTGGTCCACTTCCTCTTTCCTCGTCTCTGCTCCATATTACCCACTGCCCTCACCAGCGGGGCTGGGCCGGGAGGAAAGCTGTAGGGGAGATGAGAGCCTCGTTCCCACCAGGTCCTTCGCTCCTTGAAACAGAGTTTAAGCCTCGAACTAGAAATTGCTCAAGTCAAGCTGTTGTTTTCCCAGTGTTTGGGCAGCCCTGTCATCCCCCAAATCCCGCGTAGGCAAAGCCTCTTGTAAGTAGTTTCTTGGTTTAAGTCAGCATGCTCAGGAATATGAGGAATTACTGAAAGAAGCAGGAGACTTTGAACGGGTTGTAGTTGCTGATTTAGAGTAAATCCTCGTGGACAGCACTCGTTCCGTGAGACGTGCTGAGGAACCTTTGCTGTGCTGGCGCTGTGCTGGGAGCCGGGCACACAGCAGGGAGCCAGCCCAAGTCCTGGCTTCACGGGGCTTCTGTGGGCAATTCCGAGAGTCAGCAGCAGTCATCGAGGGCCTCTGATGGGATAGGTACCGAGTAGGGCTGCTGGCCACCCAGAAGTGGTATGCTGGCAGCTGTGTGGCACAGACCTGGGTGAATAGGGAATAAAAATAATGTAACAGAATAAGGGAAACAGACTTAGACAGGTCTTCTACCACTGAGATGTAATGGGAATTATAGTGGCTTTTAAATTTATTATTAAGTAAGTGGTCACACTTTGATCATTGAAATACTCTCTTATAGTCGTCATTTCCCCTCCTTGTCTGGGTACAAAGGGAGATGGGAGAGGCCGAAACTTGGTATTTGAGGTGCCCAGGAGAAACACTTTTCTTTGCTCTTACACCTCAAGAGGCTTCTGTATGTCGCTGTGCAGCTACGAAGTGCAGGCATGTGCCGCCTGACAGCGGGGATGCATTCAGAGAAGTGTGTGCTTCGGCGACTCGTCAAAGTGTGACCGTCATAGAGGCACTTACATAAACCTAGACGGTGCAGCCTGCTGCACACCCAGGCCGTGTGGTACCCCTTGCTCCTCGGCTACGAGCCTGCACAGCGTGTTACTGTACAAAACATGGCATTAAATCAGTGGTTCTCAACCTTTCTAATGCCGTGACCCCGCAATACAGTTCCTCATGTTGCGGTGACCCCAAACCAAAAAATAATTTTGGTGGCTACTTCATAACTGTAATTTTGCTACAGTTATGATTCGGAATGTATTCTCATTGCTTTAGGCGACCCCTGTGTTTTGGTTGTTCGACCCCTACAGGGTCACGACCCACAGGTTGAGAACCGCTGCATTAAATCAAACAAGAGAAAAGGATGCCATCAAAGGCATGGTCAAGATGAGGTGTGTGAGGTAGGGTTTTGTGGGAGAGGTGGGAGAAGGGGGTGTGTCCGGCCAGTGAGAGAGTGAAAGTGGAAGCCCAAGCAGGGGAAGTCCAGCTGTGCTCAGGCAGCAGGGCGTCTGCCTCTAGTCCAGCTGTGCTCAGGTACCAGGGCATCTGCCTCTAGTCCAGCTGTGCTCAGGTACCAGGGCATCTGCCTCTAGTCCAGCTGTGCTCAGGGAGCAGGGCGTCTGCCACTAGTCCAGCTGTGCTCGGGTAGAAGGGCATCTGCCTCTAGTCCAGCTGTGCTCAGGGAGCAGGTAGCCTGCCGCTAGTCCAGCTGTGCTCAGGGAGCAGGGCATCCGCCGCTAGTCCAGCTGTGCTCGGGTAGAAGGGCATCTGCCTCTAGTCCAGCTGTGCTCAGGGAGCAGGGCGTCTGCTTCTAGTCCAGCTGTGCTCAGGGAGCAGGTAGCCTGCCGCTAGTCCAGCTGTGCTCAGGGAGCAGGGTATCCGCCGCTAGTCCAGCTGTGCTCGGGTAGAAGGGCATCTGCCTCTAGTCCAGCTGTGCTCAGGGAGCAGGGCATCTGCTTCTAGTCCAGCTGTGCTCAGGGAGCAGGTAGCCTGCCACTGGTCCAGCTGTGCTCAGGCAGCAGGGCGTCCACCGCTAGTCCAAATGCAAAAGGAAGTGGTACTCCAGGTAAGTAAGATACTCCAGAAAGAAGAAGGCAGATGTCAGCTTCTAGAGTGCCGTGGGTGTGGACTGTGCAGAGCAGAGGCAGCAGCCCCCGATGCAGGTCTCAGAGAGGAGGAGGGGAGCGCTGTGGTGAGGCTGGGTTGCTGGAATGCAGGGACCGTGCTGTCAGGGACTACATGGACTAGGTTGTTTCAGCTGTCCGGGTAAACAGTGATACGGACTCAGATTGCAGCAGGAGGCGGCGTTAGCACCTGTACGCCCAGGTGGCCTAGTGACCGTAGTGTAGAAAGAGCATAAGTAAAGGCACAGGAGTGATAACTTCAGGTATGAAGCTGGTGTTCTAGGGCTTCCATGTGTCGCTGGCAGGAAACCCATCAGAAACATGCGGTGAGGCTAGGAGAGAGATCAGGACTCCAGGAAAAGACGTGGGCGTAATCAGGACAGAGGCTGTAGCTGAGCCCAGGAAGGGACCAGCCTGGAGGAAGTGGGGAATGATGGCGAGCTGGCTGGGGGCCGTTGGCGTACAGGCTGGTTTTACACCATTCTGGGCAGCAGAGGCTCAGGCGCCTTTGTGGAGGTCACCAGAAGAGTTCTAAAAGGGCTGCGGCAGTAAATAGGGACTGACGGTTTGGTCAGAACCCTAAGGTCGTGGAGGGGTTATAACCAACCAACTGTAGAGGTAGAAATGCAGGGCTTGGGAAGGATGAAGGAGGGAGCAGGCGGTGAAGAAGAGGAGAAAGTGTGCTGCGGAGGGGAGGACCGTTGAAGGTGTCCATGGGGAGGGTGACCTGTGTGCATCTCAGTGGAGTAAAGGGGTTGCGTGCTATGAGGGGTGCTGGCGGCTGGGGGACCGTGAACATGGACCAGCAGGCCACAGCCAGCTAAGCACGAGCATCTCTCTGCACCCCCCCAGGGCCCCTGGGAACCAGCACTGCGTGTGTTTGAAAAACTGATGCTGGAAGCTGCTCTTTATTTTCTGCCTCTTCAGGTGTAGATCATAAGCGAATCAGAGAAGAGACTGACGATGACAAGAGTGAAGAAGAAAAAATGTGGAGGCTGCCAGAAGAAGAAAAAGAGAAGGCAGAGTGAACAAGAAGCTTTAGAAAGGGAACAGAGAGAACTAGAAAAGCGGGATCAAGAGAGGGTAATCAGGCCCTGGCCGGTTGGCTCAGCGGTAGAGCGTCAGCCTGGCGTGCAGAAGTCCTGGGTTCGATTCCCGGCCAGGGCACACAGGAGAAGTGACATCTGCTTCTCCATCTTTCCCCCTCTCCCTCCTCTCTGTCTCTCTCTTCTCTGCCCGCAGCCAAGGCTCCATTGGAGCAAAGATGGCCCGGGTGCTGGGGATGGCTCTATGGCCTCTGCCTCAGGCGCTAGAGTGGCTCTGGTCGCAACAGAGCATCGCCCCCTGGTGGGCAGAGCATTGCCCCCTGGTGGGCGTGCCGGGTGGATCCCAGTCGGGCGCATGCGGGAGTCTGTCTGACTGCCTCCCCATTTCCAGCTTCATAAAAATACCAAAAAAAAAAAAAAAAAAGAGAGAGAGGGTAATCATTGTAGATGTAGTGAATTCCCCGTGCTAGCCTCTGCATGGTCCACCCTCAGTCAGTACCTTACTCTCAGGGAGGTGAGTCCCCAGAGTGTCCCAGAGTCAGAGCAGGATCGAGAGAGGGTAATCATTGTAGGTGTAGCTGAATTTCTTATGCTAGCCTCTGCATGGTCCACCCTCAGTCAGTACCTTACTCTCAGGGAGGTGAGTCCCCTGAGTGTCCCAGTATCTGAGCAGCAGGTTACTTAAATGCCTGCCGTAGGCTTCCTGAGCCTCTCCTTTGCTTAAGCACGCTGCGAGGGGCTGCGCACACACACCCCAGGACTCGGCAGAGGAGCTTCTGCAAGCCTGTACGCGCATTTCCACCGGGTCCTGAAAACACACCCGTTAAGGAGGTGGACTGTGCTTCGCTATAGGCCCCCCTTAGTAAATAGGGTTCACACGTCAGCCAGCTGGGACCAGAGGAACCCCGGGAGGTGACTGCCAGTGCATGGTGGCTTCCTCAGGCTTCCCTGCCCCCCACCTGCCTGATTCTCTTTGGCCGTCTATGTCCTGATTCTGTCCCAGACAAATGGATGACGCTGGCCACTGCACATGCCTGCTGAATCTTACATAAATTAGTCTTCCATATGAATGTTCCTTCGGCTCCTGGTTGATTTGGTGTAATGCACAGGACACAAATTAATCCCTTTACACATTGAGAAGACACGCATATGTCCGCCTTTGATGGTAGCATGACTTCAGTGAAAAAGAAAAGGAAATCCATTTTCTGGCATGCAGATTTCACTTAAAGGATTAAAGTTATATTACTGTGCGCTTTTAAACTGTATTTGTCTGTTTCCTGTTTGGTGACCATGTGTTTCACAGCAGATGAGTGAAGAGTCATTGAAGATTGAACTAGAGAGGAAATTAGAAATGAGTGTTCAAGAAATGAAAGACGAATCTGTTTGTGGTGAAAGTCCTTTGGAGAAGTACATGAAAATCATCCAGGAGGGCCGAGAGCAGAAGACAGATCAGGTGCGGACGCTGTGGATGGCGGTCTGGGGCCACGGGGGCTTCTGTGGTTTGTTACAGCGCCTTGGGACGCGAGTCTGCCTTCTCCACTGGAGACAGAAAGGTTAACGCAGAGGAAATCCAGACTTCAAGTGGAGCCTCGAATTTGAAATACATTACACCCTTGACAAATTTTATTTTTTCACATTTGCTTGGGTAAAAAATTAAACAGATTTTTATTTGTTGAAGTTTATAAAGGTTGAGATGTCTCATTATTTTCAGAACAGGTATGAAATATAATGAAAATTGTGACAATGAGTGCATTGGTGCTAAGACAGTAATACATTATAGAAGTCTGAAATACTGTGGGTATTGAGAACACGTGCTAGGTAGTTGATAGGCTTGCTAAATTTCATGTTTAAATAGCACCTCTTCTCTTGGACTCAAATGATATGTATATTTCAAAGGTTCTTAGAGAAAGCAAAGTGCTTAATAAAATTAATACATATCTGATTTGAAAATAATTCTTTTCCCCTCTGTACCAGAGCTCAACAAACCTTGTCAGAGAAGATTCAGAAGTGGACACACTGCCATCTAGTGACGAGGACGAAAGGTATAATAAACGATACATTGTGTTCTTATGCACACTATTATGTTGCTGGGTTTGTTGGCCAAGGGAAACTTTCAGAAGTTGGAGTAAGACATTATTGAATTAATCAAAATTACTGACTCCAAAACAGATCTGTTGCATTGTTAAGTTATGGTGTTCCTACTGATAAAAACTGTTAAGTGAGGGCAGACACCCCACAGGGAAGGAATGAGAACGTTATAAAGGTCCCCAAATAAACTGGAAAAGAATTTAACAAAAAATTTAAATGTTTCTTTCCCTAATTTAGTTTCAGTGGCTTTTCTCTTGAAGAACCAGATGATGCTTGGTAAGCACATGTGCTGCCCTGCTTCTTCCTCGTATAACACAATGAGAGGCCTGTGAAGTGTGGCCAGCTGCTCGGCGGAGCAAGGCTTTCCTTCCGGTGAACTACAGGCGTCCCCAAACTACGGCCCGCGGGCCACATGCGGCCCCCTGAGGCCATTCATCCGGCCCCTGCTGCACTTCCGGAAGGGGCACCTCTTTCATTGGTGGTCAGTGAGAGGAGCACATTGACCATCTCATTAGCCAAAAGCGGGCCCATAGTTCCCATTGAAATACTGGTCAGTTTGTTGATTTAAATTTACTTGTTCTTTATTTTAAATATTGTATTTGTTTCCGTTTTGTTTTTTTTACTTTAAAATAAGATATGTGCAGTGTGCATAGGGATTTTTTTATAGGTTTTTTTTTATAGTCCGGCCCTCCAACGGTCTGAGGGACAGTGAACTGGCCCCCTGTGTAAAAAGTTTGGGGACCCCTGGCGTAGAATGTACTGCCAGGCTCTTGTCTGGTGTTCGGCCTGGCTTCTGATATCCAGGTGAGAGACCTGGAGAAGTGTGCCTCAGGCCAGACTTTTGAGCTGATTTTCAGTCCTCGCTCAAAAGAATTTGTCCCAGATTTCCCCCTTTGCCCTCCGAAGAAGAAAGAGGTTTCCCTGGAGGACATTCAGAGAAGTTAGAAGCTTCAGAAGAAAGATGCAAGTCCCATGAAGCTGAGAGGTCTTGAAGCAGCTCGCTGAGAAAGAAAAGCACAAGAAAGAGGTGCTTCAGAAAGCAGTAGAGGACAACTGCAGTGAAATGGCGGAAGAGAAACTGACCCACAAAGTGGAAGCCAACAGGGAGAGCCGAGAGACACAAAGGGCTGCCACACTGGAGCGCTTGTGAGACGAGGACAAGCACATCGGAGAAGTGCGGAAGAACAGAGTCCCGAGATCCTGCCCATGAAACAGGCTGATCAGTTTCTTCTGAGGACTCCCCCCTCCCCTTCCTAATTACCCCAAGACTGTCCTGGCCAGTGTCATTTGTGCCCTCCCGACAATTATTCTAGAAGCTGATGTGGGACCACAGGTAGATGTAGCCTGTATGGTGGTGTTTTAGGGGGTAAGGGGAGAAGAGAAACTGAAGTGTTTTACTTTTTTTCTAGTGTTGAAGGCTTTGTAATGTAGCTGTTTTTCTTGTATTCTTTCTCCAGTGACCTGTGTACTGGGTCTGTAGAAACGTTTGTGAGGAGTCTGTAGTGGCTTTCAGGTTGTTAGATGCTGACTATCTGTTCACATTTCAGTCCCAATTCTGTCCTGATAGGCCTGCGACTTCTCTGTAATAAGATAGTATTCTCAATAAAAATTGTTTATGGAATCCAGTGTGGGTTTCTTTTCATAGTTTTACTTGGTCTAAACCGAAAGTAATCTAGCCAGGTGACACCTTTTCAGAATTTCACATTCTTAGGCCTTTACACTAGAATGAGCTATGTGTTTTTTCTTTTTTGTGTTAGGTTATATTTCTTTGAAAACTTACCTTATTGGTCAAATTCCAGTTCGGCATTTTGGAAGTTTCATCTGTGTCTTCCTCTCCAGAGTCAGTAGCCACCTGTCACCTGTCACACAGGAAGCCATCTTTCCCACCCTGTCCTTCTGATTTGTCCCTCAACACAAAGACATAGGTTTTTCTATTCTACTTTCCAGAAATAGTACAGTATCACTGCAGGTCTTTCCTTTCCACATCTTGGTCTTGAGAATCAATACACACCCTTAGCTGGTAATTGACAAAGGTAACATTTACTGGGCTCTTAACATGTGCCAGATACAGTGTTAGACCTGCACTGACATTAACTCACGCAATGCTCATGTTAGCCACATGAAGCGTAGGTACTGTGACTCCACATTCTAAAGATTAAGAAGTGCGGGGCACAGAGAGGTTAGCGACTCGACCAAGGTCCTGTGACTCAGCAGGTTCTGCAGGTCCTGTGACTCAGCAGGTTGTGCAGCCAGGACTCGCAGGTGTCAAGACCAGAACCGCCTCTCACCTGGGCTGACCTGGAGCCGCGCTGGAAGACGTCCCCGGACCCAGAGTGGCTCACCCACGAGGAGTTCCTCTCCAGAATGACCTTAGAAACTGCCCAGCCCAATCAGGGTGAGCGCAATCGAATGCAGCGCCAGCATAACTTCCACACAGGTAAGAGGAGACCCGTTTGCTCTTGCCGCCCCCATCTCTGTCAACGTGAGCTCTCAGCCCAGCATCGTGCTGTGGGAGTATCTTGGGAGTCATTTTACTGCCACTGCCACTATAGTTACCAAAAGCACAGCCAGAACTGCGCAGAGGGGCACAGCAGCCCAGCTTGCCCGGCCTGGGGGTCTCCCAGGACTGACACTTGTAGTGCTGACCAGTGGCCACCCAGCTCCTAGGACAGGAAGGGTGTGTCCACTCTGTCTTTCCAGTAATCCTAGAGCAGGTCATTTTCCCTTACAAATCAAATGGCTGAATTGTTTTTGCCAGTGATGCTCGTCTGGCCGTAGAGTTCCGTAACTAACTGGGAAGGCTTTTTAATGTTCATCATTCCTTAGGCTTCTAAGGAATTTTTCGTTGAAGAATACGTTTGGAAGTCAGCGAAAGAAATAAGTTGTTCAGGCACTATCCATTGTCACACTTAGCATATCAAACAATGAGCCATATTTCCACCAAGAATTTGGCATCTTTCAACAGCATCTCAGGTAACTTTTTTCTGCTTTATTGAGATATAATTGGCATATAACATTGTGTGAGTTTAAGGTATACACTGTGTTGATTTGATATGTTTATACAGTATGTCCATAAAGTCATGGTGCACTTTTGACTGGTCACAGGAAAGCAACAAAAGATGATAGAAATGTGAAATCTGCACCAAATAAAAGGAAAACCCTCTCAGTTTCTGTAGGATGATGTGGCAGCATGTGTGCATGCACAGATGATGACATAACACCGTGTATACAGCGGAGCAGCACATGACCATGCCGGTTGAGATGTGGACGGTACAGAGAAAAGTTCAGTGTGTTCTATGGCTTGCTAAATTCGAATCCGTGACCAAAGTGCGACGTGAATATCGGCACGTTTATAACGAAGTGCCACCACATAGGAATAACATTACTGGGTGGGATAAGCAGTTGAAGGAAACCGGAAGTTTGGTGGAGAAACCCTGTTCTGGTAGGCCATCAGTCAGTGACGAGTCTGTTTTTTGGGGTTTTTTTGTGTTGTTTTTTTTTTTGTATTTTTCTGAAGCTGGAAACGGGGAGAGACAGACTCCTGCATGCGCCCTACCGGGATCCACCCGGCACGCCCACCAGAGGGCGATGCTCTGCCCCTCCGGGGCGTCACTCTGTTGCGACCAGAGCCACTCTAGCACCTGGAGCAGAGGCCAAGGAGCCATCCCCAGCACCTCCGGGCCATCTTTGCTCCAATGGAGCCTCGCTGCAGGAGGGGAAGAGAGAGACAGAGAGGAAGGAGAGGGGGAGGGGTGGAGAAGCAGATGGGCGCTTCTCCTGTGTGCCCTGGCCAGGAATCGAACCCGGGACTTCTGCACGCCAGGCCGACGCTCTACCACTGAGCCAACCGGCCAGGGCTTCAGTGACGAGTCTGTAGAGGCTATACAGGATAGCTACTTCACATTTCTATCGTCTTTTGTGCTTTCCTGTGACCGGTCAAAAGTGCACCATAACTTTACGGACATACTGTATATCACAAAATGATTACCACCATAGCATTAGCTAACACTTCCATCACTTCACATTTGTTTTGTGGTGAGAACATTTAAGATTCACTCACTTAGCAACTTTCAAGTATATAATAACTATAATCACCATGCTGAATATTGGATTTCCCAGATTAATATTCACCTCCTAACTGGAAGTGTGTGCTCTTTGACCAACCTCTTTCCCCCGCTCCCTAGCCACTGGCAAACCCCCGTTTTAGTTAGTCTCTGTTTCTACGACTTTGTAAGACTCCAGCTATAGAGATCACACAGTATTTGTCTTTCTCCGCCTTATTTCACTTAGCATAATGCCCTCAAGATCCATCCATGCTGTTGTAAATGGCAGGCTTTTCATTTTTCTCATGGTGAATAATATTCCATTGTACATATGCAATGTCTTAATCCATTTATCCCTTGATAGACACTTGGCTTGTTTCTATATCTTGGCTACTGTGAACATGACTGCATTTTATCTGCTAACAGGGGTGCAGATAATTCTTCAAGATCCTGTTTTCATTTCCTTTGAATAAATACCCAGAAGTGGGAGTGCTGCATCAAATGGTAATTTTAAGCTTTTTGAGAAACCTTCATGTTGTTTTGCATCGGGGCTGCACCAATTTACATTCCTATCAATAGTGCACACCCGTTCCCTTTTCTCACACCCTCACCAGCACTTGTGGTTCTTGTCTTTTTGATGAGCGCCATTCTGACAGGTGTGAGGGGACGCCTCGTTGTGGTTTGGATTTGCATTTCCCCATGATTAGGCCAGTGAGCCTGTGTTAGCCATCTGTATGTTGTCTACTCAGTTCTGCACATTCTTTATTGGATTGGGGCTTTTTTTGCAAGTTGTCTGAGTTCTTTACACAGGGTGGGGCAAAAGTAGGTTTATAGTTGTGAGTACACAAAAACTGTTCATTATTTATTAATGATTGTATTATTTTCCATATGAACAACTATACACCTATTTTGCCCTACCCTGTGTATTTTGGATGTTAACCCCTTATGAGGTATATAATTTGCAAACTTTTCTTCCATCTAGGTTGTTTATTGCGTTGGTGGTTTCCCTGCTGTGCAGAAGCTTTTTACTTTGTAGTTTATTTTTTCTTGGTTGCCTTCACATTTGGTCTTAAATCCAAAAAATATCATTGCTAAGTCTGACGTCAAGGCGCTTACCCCTATGTTGTTTTTTTTTCTAGGAATTTTACTGTTTCACGTCTTATATTCAAGTCTTTAATGCATTTGGGGTTGATTCTTGTATGGAATAAGATAGGGGTCCAGTTTTATTCTTTTGCATGTGCCTACCCAACTTTCCCAACACAAAATTTTGAAGAGATGGTCCTTCGCTACTGTACATTCCTGACTGTGTCAGCGTCCCAATGGGGAGGTTCAGTCAGCACCTAGACGCGTTTTGATTGGAAGCCAGACTCTCGGACAGCAGCTAGGAAAGGGCTTACAGCAGTTTTCTATATCCGATGTTTCACTTCCTGCAGGTTGTTACCCATGTCAATCATGGTCTGAAAATAGTAAATGGAAATTCTAGAAATAAACAATTCGTAAGTTTTAAATTCCACATCATTCTGAGTAACGTGATGAAGTCTCACTCTATCCTGCCTGGGGTGTAGCGTCCTTTGTCCAGCGTCCCCATGCTGTGTACACTACCTGCCCATTTGTCACTTTGTAGCTGTCTCAGCGGCCAGCTCTACTGTCGTGGTATTGAAGCGCTTGTGTTCAGGTCACCTGTGTTTTACTTGATAACGGCCCTGGAGCCAGTTGCATAACTATTATTACAGTATTATTGTTATAATTGTCCTGGTTTATTTGTCATTGTTGTCAATCTCGTACTGTGCCTAATTTATAAGTAAAACTTGATCATAGGTATGTATGCATAGAACAAACATAGCATATATAGGACTTGGTATGATCTACAGTTTCAGGCGTGCACTGGGGGCCTTGGAGTGTATCACCCGCACATCACTGCACTACTGTCGTCCCGAGATGAACTGGGGGGAGGTGGGCATTTTGTCTACTCCCTGTGCGCTTGGCCTGGATGTGATACCATCTAGGTTACTGTTAACGCCTGGTAAGAAGTGCTGCTTTGTTTGCTACAGTCCTGCGGGACTTGTGAATGTAAGCGCTGTTGGCTGTCACAGGCAGGCAGTCCAGACGTCTGTCCCTGGGGTGACAGCTACAGCTGGAACACAGGCGTGTTTATAGGCTCCTTCCTGGGAGAGACTGGTGATCCATTAGCTTCTCCTCTAGGGAGGGTGGTAGTCACTCCCAGATGTGTGCTAAACTAGAACCTGGGGCTCTCAGGAAGCAGCTTCTAATATATGCAAATAGACCCTTTTCAGGGAAAGACCAGGACGTGGTGAGTCCTCTAGAGCCAGATAAGAACTAGTTCTTTGTTAGTCCTGTGGACAAAAGCCCTGTTGTTCTTAAGCTAGGTATTTGGGGCCTGTCCCTCAGGTGGGATTCTTAAAAGCTGGGGCGTTAGATCTAAGGTCCAAACCCTTCACTCTTCAGGTAGAACTGTGGGGTTGGGAATCCTCCTGAGTGTACAGTGTCGTGCTGGGGATGGGGTTTAAAGCAAGAGCATGTCGCAGACTGTCCTTGTTTCCATGTGAGTATTACCTTGTTCGCTGCATGTGCAAGAGCAGCTCAGCTAGTTTCGGGGTTTCTGTCACAAAAACATACTCCGTGTGTAGTGGCACATTCGGTGTGTCCATGGGAGAGGGGAGTTTGGGAGTCTCCTATCGTCACCATCTGGGACTAGAACCCTCACATAACTTAATGCTTTATGGTATTGCTTAGTTTTTAACCCCACCTTGTATTTCAAAGCCCTTGTATAAATAACTCACTGTACACTTCGTTTTCTAGCTTGGGGTTTGATAGCTTCAGTTTTTGTTTTGGGTGTTTTTGTGTTTTCAGTCAACTTAAATTCTAAGTGTTCTTAATGTTCCGTGTCAGGGCAGAGTCCATTTAAAGAAAACGAAGTCATTTCCTACGTAGCATTTGGGACGGCACATCACCATGAACACCTATGGAAACAGTTCGAGATGTAAGCCCCGCGGCCTCCCCGCTGCGGCCTCTGCGATGCCGAGTGAGCCTGTCTTCCCCAGGTGGGTACAATAACTTAAATATTAAACAGCCGGGAAGATTAGTGGGGCAGTTTAGGAAGAGTTGGTTCTTTGCCACACCTGGTTTCTATTTGTATTTTTATTTCCTCAAAACTTTCTGTAGTTTTATTCATCCTAAATATTCATTTTTGTGTTACCTTTAGTAAAATGTAGAATTTCTCAGAAACATCTGGGAACACATTAATTAGCCTTGCACTAGCTAGAGAAGATGCCATAATTTAGGAAAAGATGCTAATTGATTCTTAAATCATATTATAGCTATCATAACATTAAAACGCCCTAAAAGGATTTTTCAAAATTTTTATTGTGGATTTTTTGATCCTCATTTTCTAATGGACTTAGGCAGTGATTTTCAACCTTTGTTTCTCACGCACTCATAAACTAATTACTAAAGAAAAAGGGGCCCTGACCTCTTCTCCCTTAGTAATTAATTTATTTGTGCCATGAGATGAAAATGGTTGTATTTAGTCAGGGGCACTGACCTTAGTAATTAGTGTGTTTGTGCCATGGAAAAAAAAGGTTGAAAATTACTGACTTAGAGTATTTTGCTTGTTGGTTTTTAAATGAGTACATCCTTCCCCTAAAATTTTGACTTTCTTTGCATCTGATAAAATTTGTTTCCCAAGGTATAAGTAGAGGAATGGACAGGCCTCTGCTCTGGGGGTCTTTACCTTTGTGGCAACCTTACTACTGATAGTGGAGAGACTGCGTGTGACCTTATCTAGCCATGGCTTGCACACAGTTTAGTCAGCTGAGTTTTGTAACTTAAGTAACTGCACAAGTGCTAAGCAGTAGCAGGTCTGACGTAGTGACAAATAGCCAGCTAACTGGGCTCGGAATTTGTTCTCCGCTGAACGGAATGAAGGGCGGGGATCCGGGGACAGCACTTCCCTTAGAAATGCCATGGCACTGGCGACAAAGGCTGGTCTTTCCTCAGAAAGGTCAGATGGAGAAAATCCAAATGTGTCATCATGCTTCCAGAAGTGGCTTAAACAGGTTATAAAACCAAATCTTCACAGACTTAGCTCTGTTGCTTTAGAAAGTAGCTGTTAGCTCTAGATCTTCTTATTTTTAACTGAATTTATTGGGATGACACCAGTTCGCAAAACCAGATAGGTTTCAAATGTGCAGCTCAACGTCCCAGCATCTGCCCAGTGCATTGTGCGCCTCCGCCCCTGCTCCGCCTCTTCCTGTCCCCACCTCTCCTGCTCTGCCCACCTCCACTAGCCCACCCTCCTTCCCTCTGGCCATCACCACACTGTCCACTGTGTCCGTATGTTATGTACTAGGCTTTTTGGTTCTAGAACATTTCCTATATTTATGTATTCCCAAATAAATCTTTCAGTAGACTTTTATACCTCGGGTTTGTAAAGTCGCCAATGGCACATGGACTCTTAGGACGATCCTTCCTTCTTTCCCCGAACTTAAGTTGTATGTTAATCCCATAGGTATACTGCTTCCATATATACTTTTTACAGAGAACTCTAGTGTTAATGGCACCTTATGTAAAATACAGACTAGTGGGTGACACCATTTTCTCAGGTTGCTCTCACTTAAAAAACATTTGTCAGAATGAAATATGTAGCACTCTTATAGACTTGGTTTTGTATGAATGTGAAATCTTGATTATGCATACTATTTAAAAATGACATTAATACCGAGAACGGAGAAAAACAGTATTTATGTATGTAAAAAGGCAACTGCGTGAAGCTATAATTTTATTTAATTTCTCTTAGTACATCCACAACTGTTTCCACCTAAATAGATCTTTAAAATAAGCATACACAAGTATTGACTATTATCTACAAATATTTATTGTAACACTTGAATAGAACTACAGGAAGCCCTTGGCACTGATAGAAAATATTGATCCACTGTTAGGTTACAAAACTTTATACATAGCAAAATTTAATGCTCTTTACATAAAAAATATTAGACTACTTAAACAAAACTTTCAAAAATTCTTGGTAATAGCTACCAGAATTAGAAAAGTAAAATTAGGCGTTAGACACTGCTGCTTCTAGAACACTGGACTCTAACAGTACCTGCACTGCTGGAAAAACATTAAAGTCTGTCATGCAACAGGAGAACAAATCACCAAGGTATTCCGGAACAACTGTTCTACACGGGAGAGAGCTTCCCCCAATTAAAATAGTCAAGGTCCAGATAGGCATTTTTAGGCATCAACAACAACAACAAAAAGAATCCAAGTGAAATGTAACTGATGATTAATTTTAATAGCGTATCGATAAAGGTATGCTTCCCTTCATTTTAATACATTTCTGCACATGTATATGTTTTAAAATCCAGGAAACAGCCAAACCACAAGTTAATTCTTAACAAGGATATACATAGTTAACCCTATATTATTCAGCCCCTTTTTAAAAGTACTGATGCCCCCAACAGTTATACATATTTCAGAAAGAACAACACAAAGTTCACCATCACTAATACCCAATACCTATAATCACTTCATGTTCTGCAACACAATGAGTTAGAAGGCAAGTTTCTTTTGAAAATGGCTTAAACTCAAGCAGGTGGGGTTTTTTTTGTTGGTTTTTTTTGGTTTGTTGGGGGGGGGGGTTGTTTTTTTTTTTTTTTTTTTTTTTTTTTTTGCTGAACATCGAACTTTATTATTCCAGGAAACTAAGATTTAGATAAGAAAAAGTGAAATAAATACCAACCCTAATTTAAATTACTTAAGTATTCAAAGCTATAAAAGTAGGAGGTCTGTGGTCTATTTGTAATTAGGTTTTAGATAGTTGGTAGGAAATTGTAAACTCACTTTTCAGACCACATAAAAATGGTTTAGAATGGTGGTCATTTTAATAAGGTAACACTTCTTAATTAAGAAAAGCATTTGTGGGAAAAATTCTATGAAGGATTTTGGGTCTCCTGTTGTGATGTAAGTTCTTAGAAATTTACAGCAAGTACTCATTAAGGCAGAGCTGACATTTATTTTCCTAGAAGGATGATGACAAGTGGGTCATTTTATTAAAATGAGACCTCTTATAAAATTGATTTTGGAAAACTTGTCAATGAGTCAGAATTCAACTTCTTCAATAGTAGATATAGCAGAGTTATAGTAGCACATATAGTAGCATTATTGAAAAAAATTTCTGACTGGATCATGAGATTAATGTGTTCCAGTCAATTGTAAAGAATCACATTATTCTTGAGGTGCCACAGTTTAATAAATGTCAGGTGTCAGAAATGGAACTTCACACCAATTCCGTTTTATTTCTTATTAGATCCATTTATTGAGGACAGACGGCATACGTGACTTTACGGTCACATCCCTGTCAGGGAGTATACCATATTCTCAAGGACTGTCTTGGTATGATTGCTCTAGCAATAAATGTGAACATGCCACAAATTTCAAAAGGATGAACAATCATTTTGTCAAAGTGTTGCCTTTTAAAATGGCTAACATGAAACCTCCAATATCTGTTCTAAAGAAAAAGATTTCTCTACTGGGAGGTTTTCCTAGAAACACATCCCAGCAGCTGACAGCGAAGTATTGGTAGTGGTGCATGAGTTTGGTGGGAAACATCTGTACTGCAGAGCAGCTGTGTGTGATGACGTGTCACAGCTGTCAATTCGTCGGCTGAAGCACTCTGGCAAACATTTATGTGTACGAATTGAGCTGTTCTTTTGACCGGGACTGGATGTCTTGCAGTTCTTGTTCTTCCTTTGCTTTGATATCCTGGTAAGCCTGCATTTTGCTCGCATCCTTTAAGTAAGCCCAGTTAGAAGACAGTATCATGAGGAAGTGGATCTGGAAAAGAAGGGTGAGCATGATGGCTAGTGAGCATGTCAGAGGCAAAGCAAGCCGGGGGCAGTTAGATGGTCTTGACTGTAAAAGGGGAGAGGGTTATTCTGTATTAATACTCATTCTGGTCAGAGGCATCAGATACTGGGAGCATGCTCTACTAGTAGGCTTAATATTAAAAGGCAGAAGAAAAGTTAGTATATAGAGACATAATGAACTTGAAAAAATGGCCCAAGTTATTATTTATAAAAAGGCAAAAATTAAATACAAGAGGGTGCTTTTTACCATTTTGAGAGTACTTTTCAAAACTAATGCAGAAGTTCAGAAACACAGTGGTGGTTATTTTTAAATAAGAGTGGTGCAAAAATCTCTCCTATCTGTGGATAAAAATTCCCCAAAAGGCCTAAAAGTGTGAACAATGTTTGAATAATAATGAAAAACTATGTATTTAACAGGAAAAAATTAAGTGAATGTCAAAACCAAACTTAAGAACTGTAAGCAAAGCATGGAGTCTCTGTGTTAACAGTTTTAGTAATAAAAATACAATTTCCATTTGATGACTGCCATTATTTCAGTTCACAGACTGTAAAAAGCCATTCTGTCATTCTTTACAGTTGATGTGGCCAACATTCCTTCCCACTGATTTTCCTCATATTTCCTGCAAAATCTACATCTCAAGGTCCTCATATTTCATATTTTCTTCTCAACATATTTGAGACTTTCTGATCCAGGAAGAACTCCTCTTCCATTAAAATCTCACATGCAGTTTGAGAACTGGCTTTGAGGACTCGGTTACTACTCACCAAAAACAATTTAAGGTGATCAGTTTTGTGGGTTCTGAAAGAAAGGATCGTGTTACATTAAAAAAAAGACCCCCACATATATATCCTTTTTGGGGGAGAAAATAAATGTGTGGCTTTTTTCTTCAAATTTTTGTTTGTATTTAAGGGGCATTTATTTGGTAACCATGAAACAATGTTAATCAAATCTAAAATATTTTTGTAAAATGTTTCCAGAAGGAGCCTGCCCAAGCCAAATCCCGAGTAAGACGGTGTGCTCTTCCGCTTCGTCTTCGGCCCTTGTTTTCACCTTCACCATTGAACTTGGGTATCAAGCCAGCAAAAGGAACGGAAAATGCAGGTATCGCAGTTTTAATACTTCATTCAGAGATACTGCTCAAAGTTTAATGTCAAGAAATTATGTGTTTTAATGGGTGCTCAGCAATGTCAGTAAAGAACTGAATCCTTTTCAAAAGGTAGAACTAGCCAGATCTCCCAATTTTATAATTTATAAGTGGTAAGTCATCTTATTAATCTCCCATGCAAAATGAGTGGACTAAAGCTATTTACAAATTAATTCCTGGTACAAAACTGCAGAAAGCTAGACTCTGCTTTAGTCTGGGGTGTCAGCGATACTCAGGCCACATCGTATAGCTCGCTACAGCTCCTTACGGGCCTTATGCAATTTAGAATTTAGTGCAGCAGTCTTCCCGACTCTTAAACTTCAAAACCGCATAGTTATATGTAGTAGCCATCATGTAGATCAGCTGGTGGAAGAGAACAAAACAGGACAGTAAGATACAGGCAGTGAGGGCCGGTGCCACGACACTTCTACACTTGGGTGTCTCTTTTTCCCGTTTATAATCACAACAGAAGATTGTCATGTCTAGCACACGCAAACCTTTTCTCATGTCACGTATACCATATCAGTCCTCAGCTCTGGCCTCAGTACGTTTATTAGAAAGACTGGGATGTGTTAAAGAATGACAAGATGGAGTTCTGGGTCAGCAGCAGCCAGCCCTCCTGCCTGTCCAGCTGAGTGCGCGCAGAGCAGTGCGGACAATGGGCCGCCCCGTGGTGTACCGGGTGGTTGCTTTGCATGGACGTCATGGGAAGGAATGACTTCCTGGTTGGTAACCCTGGGTGTCACTCATTTCCCAGCAGATGCGATGTCCCCCTTGCTGTACATATCTCAGATTTCTTGAAATCACAAGCCAAGCCCTCCAAAGTACATATTGGTACATACACCTGTTTATACATTTGATCCTCATCATTCAGATTCCGTATTTGCGAATTTGCCTACGTACTAAAATTTCTTTGTGACCCCCAAATCAGTACTGAGAGCACCTTCACGGCCATTTGTGGACACGGGCAGAGTGGTGAGAACGTTAAGATGCCCCTCAGAGGTCGACCAAGGTGACCCCGCCTTGTTCCAGCCCTCAATCTGTACATGTCCTTGTTGCAGTCTGTCTAGTGCCATGTTGTTTGCATGCTTGTGATGTCACCTTTTAACTGCTCCCTACTGGAAGTGCTTGTGTCGTGTTTGTAAGTGCAAGAAGCTTGAGGAGCCTTCCAGAGAAAATACATGTACTGAGTGAGCTTCATTCAGGTGTGAGTCAGTGCTGCTGGCCGTTAGCGCACTGTTTAATAAGTGAGATGTCTTTGAAAGACTCACACAGAACAAGGCTGTGTACTGGATCAGTTTGACCAAATATGTTGTGACCGGAGGCTCGTAGAAACCTATCCCTGTACTTCCCCAAGGCATCATGACTCCGTAGTCATTGATTCAGTGTTCCAGGAGACTTCATGGAGCATAAATGCTGTGCCGATAAAGATCCACTATACTAGTATGTATGTATATGTGCATATTCCCTTTTGAGAAATGAGTAAGTAATGCCTCAAGTGACCATTTGTCCACAACTGAAGTAATGAATGTAAGGGCTAAACAGGCCACAATGCAATGTCCAGTCCTAGTTCCCAGGTGTTCCAGGGGTCGGCACCCTCGCTTCTGTCCACAGAATCCAGTTTACATTACCTACACTCGGTGCCGGGACAGCCGAGTGCACCATGCCATCTAGACGTGTGCTTGGTTTACAGGTGACATTTCACCAACCTGGAGTCCCGGGAGTTTGCTGGAAGGGAAGTCTGTCGTTATGAAGACTGCTGGGAGAGGGAACTAGACCAGGCCAGTGCTCGGGCCATTACTCACCAGGGCGATGACGGTGGCGCCAGCTCCAGCGCAGGCCACGATGAACAGGTGGTAGGACATGTAGAACTAGGAGAGAGCAGGGCACCCACATAAGCATTTCATGTGCAGGGAGATGGCCTGTGTCACCTTTCTCTGCAGCGCTTTGCTCCAAGGCTGGGTGGGTGTGAGTACACTCCCGTCAAGCCCAGCTGGGGCCACCTGGTGGGTTGTAAACCTTTCTGATGCTCACGCTAGTTGATTCCCAGACTAGTCTGTTTTTCAATTGCGGGTCTGCCACAAATTTTGTGCCATTCCATGAAAGAGCTAACCACGCTGATGTTGTGTGAAAAGTATAGACCCAATGATCTTAGTTGAATTTGCTTCTGCTCAGGGTGATTTCTGCCTTAGCAGTCCCCAAAATAATTCTCCTATTTTTATCAGTCCCCAGGTGTAAAAGGTTGAAAACCACCACCCTAACCAGTGGTCAGCAAACTCATTAGTCATCAGAGCCAAATATCATCAACAGTACAACATTGAAATTTCTTTTGAGAGCCAAATTTTTTAAACTTAAACTATATAGGCAGGTACATTCCTTATCGAGGTAGCGCCCGCACATGGTATTTTGTGGAAGAGCCACACTCAAGGGGCCAAAGTGGCACACGTGGCTCGCAAGCTGTGGTTTGCCGACCAGGGCCCTAGGCCGATTAAATCTGAGCATGTGAGGGCTGGGCCTCAACCATCAGTATATTATAAGCTCTCTGATGACTGCAACGTGCAGCCAAGGTTGGGAGCTCGTGGTCAGAGCCAGCCCACATTGTGGACATACAAACTGAGCACCCAGGTTGGTCGGGCCAGTTATTTTGGTAACCAATTGCTTTCCTTACTGCGTATGAGGATTCTCTGACACGTGCAAGCTCCCACTAGTGCATTTAAGGCTTCGGCAAACAGTTATGAACCAATGCCTGAAGAATAATCTAGGGCCCAGAGATTTTTTTAAGCCCAAATGTGTTAGGATCTAGTGCCAATTAAGGGTGGATGAGAAATAACAGCAAACCCTCTGGAAGTATAAGTTATAAAAATGTGGCATACATACAAAATCGGGGAATCTTTGAAAATTAATTTACATTGGTTCTGTGACAAGTGTTACTTTGAAAACTGTCTAAAGGTGAAAGAAAAGGGTATATATTATTCAGATTTGCAGGATTGGGATCACTTCAAAGTAGTGCCTAAAGAGAAAGCTTTGATTGCTAAAATCCTCACTGGAAGGGCTGGACCAAATGAAAGGGCCATTTTCTAGCTCAAAAATGGCTGAATATGGGCAGTTACCTACAATTCACTCGTTGAAAGTGTGCTAAGAAAGTGGTCCTTAGCGGCACTCGAGCCGTCACCCCTGCCATTTCTCCCCAGGAGAAGCCATCTGTACTGTGTGACCACCGGGAGACCCCAGGCCGGGCTTTACCTCATTGGTGTTGCAGATGTTCTCCAGGGCAGAGCCGCATATTTTTCCTGGGAAGGCATTCCACGGAATGATACCTGTGAAGTGAATCCCAACAGAATGTTCGGTGCTGCTGCAGACTGCAGTGCTCCCTGCGCGCCGCGGTCCTCCCGCTTGGGAAGCCAGGCACAGTGCACTTGTAGGGGGTGTCCTTCATCACCAGCTACTCTGGTGGCTTTTAGGGATGCGGAGTAAGTCCTACTTGGACTAAAGGGCAACAGCAAAGTCAACTAGTCTGTAAGAGACTTAACTAACCTGAGATCATTTTTCCTACAAATTATGCTTTGATTAGTGGAGCTGATAGCTACAAAATTGATTTAATTTTTTACTTATTGAATTTATTGAGGTGACATTGATTAATAAAAGATTTTTTTTAAAGAGAGATGGACAGAGATGAGAAGCATCAACTTGTAGTTGCATCACTTTAGTTCACTGATCGCTTGCTCATATGTGCCTCGATGTGGGGGCTCCAGCTGAGCCAGTGACCCCTTGCTCATCCCGGGCTTTAAGCCGGTGACCTCAGGGTTTCTCAGAATTTTGAACCTGGGTCTTCAGCATCCCAGGTTGACCCACTGCGCCACCAACTGGTCAGGCTAAAACTTGACTTTCAAAGCTGAGTTATCCCTCCTGTGAATTTTGAACAAACCCCCTCATAAAGCATCTCATCATGCAGAAGTCGAGTCTGTTTCACCATGAATTCCCTGGCCTGTGGCCTTGTTACTCGAACTCTTTGGTAATGCTTTGCCACAAGATAAGGTGAAAAATTGAGAGTCTGCACCCAGAAAGTTTCATGGAGGTTTGACAGAGTAATTTGTTATGTAATTTGGAGTTGTATTGTGTAAGTCCTTGCTTTTGTATTCATTTTTATTGTGTTTTTCAAATGTATTGGAAAAAGCTGGGGATTGAAAACACCAACCGTTGTCACAGAGAGTGGGCCCGCATGGTCTGTGGCCTCACTCGCTGTGACCTGGACTCCCCCTGTAGTGACATTGCCCATCAGTATGGTTGTCTTTTCGTCATTAATGAGCAGGTGAGCACTTAAATATTGAACAGCTCAAACTACACTTCTCCCAAGAGGTAAAGGAGGAACTTGAAAAAATTCCTTATTTGCTCCATCCTTGCCATAAGCCAAAAGTAAATTTTCATGCTTCAGAAGAGGAGGAAATGATAAGTCTATCAATCATCACTGAAGCCAATGATTTCAAATACAGATTGAAAAAGATAATTACCAATGACCCAAAATTTGTAGTGAAAATATTTAAGAATAGGGAAATGATATTTATTTGGACATTCATTTATAAATACTTTAAAAAATCAACTTGAGGCTATATTTTCAACCCATCATAAAGAACAGCACGGTTGAGCCTTGGTCTTTATGAGAAGAAATGATTAGCCTGATGGGCAGCTGTAGGCGAGTTTGGTATTATGTCATAAGGTAAGAGGCTCAGGACAAGCCCTATGGGGAACACAAGCAACACACATGAAACAGTCATCTCTCAGAAAGCTTTGAAGTTATTTTCTCTTTGATTCTAGTGAAAAGCTGTTTTCCCCTAGTTGTTTCTGCCAAGAACAGGATTTCCTGCCATGCTGGCAAGAAGCACTAATTAAACGCTTTACTTAGGGGATGCTGCCTTCTCTCAGCAACTAAGTCAAGTCTCAAATGAACAGACAGGCAAAGCAATGCCCCCCCCCCCCAGGAGGCTAGTCAGAATGAAGCAACCTGAGCTGCCCATTGGGATGATCCCATTCATTTGAAAATATGCTGGAACCTGTTTCTAAGAGCCAGCTTTTATAGGATATATTCTGATGACTTTAAAATACATTTGGATTTCCTGTCGTATTTTTTGGTATAAAGTTTAAGCAATTAATTGGCCATTTTAAAAAGACCTGCTTTGAAGAGTCAGACATACAAATTAATTGGATTCTACAGTGCATGCCATAATTTAGTTGGAAAGTGAGATGGTATAAAACTGGAAAATTGAAAAAATATGTAACCTTTTTCCTAGTGGACATCCAGAAGTCTTTTTTTGATTGAACTGCATTATGAAGTAACTTCTCATTATAAAATTTTTTTTTACTACACACTTGAAAATATAACAAAATTTTGAATGGCACCTTTTAGCAACTCAGACCCTAAATGAGCTTTGCATTCAGAAAATGGAGCATATTGAGAGAAAGAGTATACAGCATTGCAGTAAAAGAATGTAAGAAACAGATCATGAGGATTAAGAAAGATGCCCATGTGGTAACTAAGGTGCAAACAGTGCACTAGAGCACTAGCGTTAATGGGCATTAAAGGAACTACCTACCGTACTGTCTGATATCCACGCAGATCTGCTCCACACCGGCTGTGCCGTTGGTCTGGGGGGACTTGATGACTTCACAAGTTGACCATATGTTGTAGAACATAAACACAGGCACTGCAGAGAAACCAAAGACGCCGAGCCAGGCCACTCCCAGCACATAGGTGAGGAAGACAAACTATGCCAAAAAGGACAAGGAGAAAGAATTGTCACTGAACCTGCCACGAAGTGATCTCCCTTGTCTAATGTCACAGCTAATTAGTGTGACAGACCTCCCGTGTGGCATTCTTTGTAAACATCAGTTCTGTACTTACTACCACGGGACAGTGTCTGGTGGTTTCACAGGCCACTTGAATTGTAACTTCATACTAATTTCCCCCAAATTACCTTTATTTTACATAATAGATGGGCGGTATAATGGCAGTTGCTATAGGAAACCCTTTCTCAAAAGGAATTTTACTAGTTTCATGATCTTACAAAATGACTGAAAATGTTAGGTGCTTGAACCTACATGAAAACTTTAAAATAGCCTCAAACACAAGCTTAACACACAGGGAATCTGATAAAATTCTCATTTCCCTCCAGTTTTCATCTTTAAGATTCACAGCAGCTCTGCAAGCAAAGCCCTGGTTAGGAGAAAATCGTCGTGTTCACCCACACGTTGCCGTGGGCAATTTCAGGAAGAATATAATCCCATTGCTTGACTTTTTTCCTAACCTGCCTTGACTACCAATTTGCAGAGGGTTTTGAAAGGCTGTTTGAAAAGCACTGCGGTGTTTATATTTCCAGGATGTGCGCCCACAGAGCGTGTGGGTGAAGGCTGGGAGCCCTGCGTGGGTTTTTCCATTCTCCAAGCTGCTGCTGCAGACCTCCAGCTAGCAGCTAGCATGCCCACTGCAGGAGCTGTGGGTGGGCTTCGGACCAGCCCCTGCTCGGCCCTCAGGAGACTGCAGAGGCCAGGCGTTTTGTCGCAAGGACATTTACACGTTTTAGAAGCATTTGCATTTCTAAAAATATTCCAAGAAGCAGATTTCAGCAGTTTCACAGCTTCCTCCCCAGTGCTGGGGCTGGGCCACTCCAGGCTTTCCTTTTCATACCCTTTAGAGAAAAACTTTCCTTGCTTTCTAATAAAGGCACAAAGACTCGAAAACGGGTTGGTGGTCCTTTGCCTGCTGAGCCTTCCCTTCCCGCAGTGGTCAGAGCTCCAGGGGATAGCCAGTGCCCAGTGGACAGGGCTTGAGGGGACATTTGTGTCCTGGGGACCTCCAACATTCAATCTATCCTTAGTGACAGACCGTGAGGGGCCCCCAAAGCCTACTGATCCCCATCAGGCCCTGTGCAGACAAGGTGTGCCGACCTCTGATCTAAACGAGGACAATGCTTAAAAAGACGGGGTTACAGCCTGACCAGGCGGTGGCGCAGTGGATAGAGCATCGGACTGGGACACACAGGATGCAAGTTCAAAACCCCGAGGTCGCTGGCTTGAGCACGGGCTCACCAGCTTGAGCGTAGGGTTGCCGGCTGGAGTGTGGGATCATAGACATGACCCCATGGTTGCTGGCTTGAGCCCAAGGTCACTGACTTTGCTGGAGCCACCCGGTCAAGGCACGTATGAGAAAGCAATCAGTGAACAACTATGGTGCTGCAGTGAAGAACTGATGCTTCTCATCTCTCTCTTCCTGTCTGTCCCTCTCTCTGATTCTGTCTTTGTCATCCAAAAAAAAAAGGGTTAAGAGAGCAGCAGCTTGGAGGGAAACTCAGGGTGGGTTAAGAGGCTAGTACAGGGAAGTCTCTATGGCCACAACCCACATTCAAGACGTGAAGAGGAGCACCGAGACGATATGTGATTACCTCCTTCCATAGTGGGAACTTGATATTTGAGAAGTAGTTCCCTCATTAGCTATACACTGACAAGGGAAATGTTTACTGCCAGCCATAGACTTGAACATTTCCAGTAAAATAGTGAAGGTGTTTTCATATTCTCAGTTCTAAACTGGTAAGAACACTACAGGCACAGATTAGTTTTACTGCACTTCACAGATGTGTGTTTTACAAATCGAAGGCAAGACCCTCCACCACCAAAAGATTGCAGCTCACTTTCTTGGGATACTTGCTTCACTGCTGCGGTGGTCTGAACCGAACCTGCAGTGTCTCCGAGGTGTGCCTGTGTTTGTGTCACGGCCTCTCCCTGCACTGCTAGCTCGTAGCTTTTCTCAGCTCCAGAGAAGTGCAGCGAGGTGTGGCTCTGCCACCTGCCATTCGAACTCACCATTCCACTGATGCATCGGCCACAGGCGGTGGTTTTAAATTCCCCGTGCAGTTCCTTCACTGCGCTCGTGGTGTAGAAGCCTTCAGCCAACAGAATGATCCCATACAAGAAGAAAAAGGACGCGATCCCGTAGATGACGTACTGCATCAGCTGGATTCTACAAAAAGGAAGGAGAGAGCCGGGAAAGGTAAACCCGCCGCATGGTGAACCGCTCAGCCTGTGGGGGAGGGTGGACATGAGGGGGGATGTCCCTGGAATGTCTGCCCCTCCGATGGCTGCGTGGGGCCTTCCCTCCGAGGTGGGCCTGCTGCTATAGCAGACAAGGGAGGTGTTTCCTTTGGTCAGGGCGAGTTGTAATATTGCAATACTTACACAAGTCCTGTGCCGTGAGGGTTAGAACCCTCATTTTGTAAATAGGTCAACACAGGCACTGAGGAGTCAAGTTACTCTTCCAAGGATACAGGGTTAGTGGCAGAGCTAGCATCTGTGCTGGTCCAGTGGACATGTTCCTTCCGCCATATCAATGCCTCCAACCAGGCCTAGTGGTTAATGTTGTCCTGATACTCCCTCAGTAAGCACCACCAGAGCTTCCTTAAGAAACCACTCGGGCAGCTAATTTTTGCATGTAGCTTCTTACTACACAATTAATCATGTGTCAAGTAGGTTTAAGCTACAAAAAGTTACTTCACAACTAATTTAGTCCTATGAAAGCTGACCGGGACCCAGATGACTGTTTCTCAACCTTTGGCCGTCCTGGGGAGCTTTCGGAAATACTGGTCCCTGCTGCCACCCCCAGAGGTTAGGACTTAGCTGTTCTGGGGTGAAGCATGAGCACGGGGAAGTTTTCAAGATTCCTGGAAGTTTGAGAGCCCGCCATCAAGCTCACTAGCTAACCCCAGCAACACACCTTTCCCGGGTCTGGTCGTGGTAACTACTGGTCTCCTTTGCACACAGTTGTATTCATTTAGTTAGGCCCTCATCCTGCTTGACCCTCCTTAGGACCTCCTCCACCCCTGCTCATTTCTTTAGATGTCATTCATGACAAGATAAAGAGTAAAATTCCCTAAGCACTCTTCCAACCTGAGTTTGTATTGTTCCGTAAACATTCGTGCCTTTTCCAGTCTGGAGAAGTTTTTTATAATCACAGGACCTCTAAGTACTGTGAGACTTTGGGAGTCAAGGAAAGAAAAAGACTGAAGGCCACAGAGAAAGGGGAAAGAAAGCATATGAAGGAAAGAACGAACAGCGTTGCTGGGCTTGCGCAGTTAAGAAACTTTGTGTGGAAGTTGTTGAGACTCCACTGAGACTGATTCTAGAATGAGGAGGCTGAGGTTTGGGGCCCAGCCTCCCAAACTCCCTTTTCTGCCTTGGAAGATGCTCTGTGATTTGTTCTTCTGCCTAAAGAATTCGTGTCAAAGTCCTGCTCCTGTAGAATTAGGGGGTAGTCCTCAACAAGGTTCCTATTATTCCAGGAGTGGTCGTTTCCTGTGAGACCACTGGAGGGCGCCTGTTACTTGAGAACCATGATAACCGGTGTGGCGGTCAGCGGCAACACCTGTCACCCTGCACAGCTGCCCATGTCCACGGCTAGTGTGTGGATTGTCCTCCGTGTGTACCTTGCCATTCCCACATGAGATCCCACACACTCCCTGCAGTTTTGGCCCCTTTTCTCCGCATATGGTGAGCTTTCACGAAAAGCACCAGCTTTCTGCCAGGAAAGCACACTAGTCTTTTTTAAAACATGGGGTGGCGGCTGCATTTCTAAATACATTTTTAAAGGGAAGCAGGTACTTACACCTCACTCAGCAAGGCGTGGTCGCTGGTATTAGTGGAGAAGTGTTGCTCAAGAATCGCCACAGTGCCCGCAAGAGCCACATGTCCACAGCCACAGAACAAGGCGACTCCAGAGAAGCAGAGGATGGTGGCCACCAGAGAAGCATAGGGGACTCCTCCCAGACACTTGATACAGCATTCGAAACAGCCTGGACCCCCAGGAGAGAAAAGGCAGCTGTTAGGGGCCTGGTGCATCTGGTCTTCATGAACACCACACCTTACCCGGGACGGCTGCACTCTTCCATCTTCCCTCTCAGACTCTATGGTTAATAGTGCGACAGCCCGAGGACCAGTGTGGTGGTGGCCATCACCTCACACTCTGGGTGAGGACCCTGGGGCTCCAGAGTGAACGTAGGCTAATTTGCTCGGGGTGACTGGTCAAGCAGCCACTGGAAAACGATGCAGGAAGTCACAATTCTAGAGCTTCCTGATGGACCGGGGTTGGAGGGTGACCTGCTGCATGGAAGATGCGGAGCAGTTATTCCAGTTAGGAGAGGGCAGCGCTGAGGCCGCCGTTCAATGCAGAAAAGCCACCATTAAATTCCCCCCAACCTCAACCTTCTGGGCTTTCAAGACCTTCTATTTCTGTAGCACAATGGCTTTGCCCAGGCCTTTACCTCCTGGGCAACCAGAAAAACCAAGTACAGTAATTAGACTGTTGCTGCATTCAGGGAAACATCAACATAATCATTTTGGAAAGGTGATGAGTATTCTGATCCCCAGAAGTACAAAGGCACTAACCCCACGCAAGTGGATCCCCTCAAGTTTCTTTCCTGTCAGTATCAGAAATGACTTTGCTTGTCATTAAAGTGCCCTCTCTGCCCAGGCAGCACAAGCAGTTTATTCCTAGTCCTCCCCCTCCCCGGCTTCCATCTGCCCCTCCCCGACACACGCTCAGACCGAGAACCCAGAGCCAATGGATGACATTGAAGTACTTGCAGAAGGAAAGGGAACAGAAGGGGGGAAAAGACAAAATGAGCATCCATGAAGTGAAATGGAGGAGAGAGAGAGAGCCACAATTCACTCTTCATCTTGAGAAGAATAAGACTGATTCATTTTTAAAACCAACTTTTGCTTGAGATGTCCACGGAGACCTCCCCGAGGGGCAAAGCCAGGTGCCATTTTCAGTTTGGAGACATTTATGTTTCAGTAGAGCAGTGCTGGCTTCAGGATAACGTCACTACCTTCCTGACCTCCGATCCTTGTTTCTGTCATCCAAATCCTTAAGTAAATGGCTTGTCAGGGAAATCGAACTCTGAGTGCATTATGAGGTCTAACAGCAATCAAGAGCAGTTCATTACTTCAAGCAAGCACAGTAAGCCAGCTGTGTTTCTTTCCCCCAAATGGTCTTTACAGTAGACAGGGAGTGACTGCCCCGCATCAAACACTGCGGACCGGCTTTTCCATTTTGCTGAGTGTCCCATTTTAAACTAGCATCTGCTTAAACCCACCAATTACCAAACTTCTCTTCAGTTCATTGGAAAATAAGAAATGTCAGGGTTTCATTAGAAAGTGTATTTCCTTTCATTTCAGAAGATGACAAGCAGCTTTCATGAAGACCAACCTCCCTGAAATGGCTTTCTGGGACTATATACATAAAATGGTAACCAGTGCACAATACAGTCCAAGTTCACTAGCAAGTCAGTACCTTAAAGAGCTCCGGACACAGGATCTGTGAACAAGCATGATGGAGTTCAATCTTATTTTGACATACAACTTTCTGGGGGCTGAGGTGAGGTAAAGGAATGCAACTCAAAGACCAAATTCTTTCCAGACTCCCAAACCAAGAGCATCCCCAGCTTTGATATGTCCCATTACATAAAACAATATAGACCTGTGTGCGTTCCCTCATCCACACCCTTCCTACTCAGCCCCCAGGCTGTACGGAACAAGATGAGTGCCTGCTTCCCTGTAACAAAGTTACATCAGGTCCCTAGTGGATAGAGATGTGTGGTCCTAAGACTGTGCTATCCTGTATGGTAGCCACAAGCACAGTGGTCCCCAACCCCCGGGCTGCGGATCGGTACCGGTCCGTGGGCCATTTGGTACCGGTCTGCAGAGAAAGAATAAATAACTTACATTATTTCTGTTTTATTTATATTTAAGTCTGAATGATGTTTTATTTTTAAAAAATGACCAGATTCCCTCTGTTACATCGTCTAAGACTCACTCTTGACGCTTGTCTCGGTCACGTGATACATTTATCCGTCCCACCCTAAAGGCTGGTCCCTGAAAATATTTTCTGACATTAAACCGGTCTGTGGCCCAAAAAAGGTTGAGGACCCCTGCACTAGCACATGTGGCTATTTAACTTGTTTAGAACTAACTAATAAGTTCAGTCCCACATTTCACATGCTCAGCAGCCACATGTACTAGTGGCTGTCCTATTTGGACAGAGCAGATAGAGGACATTCTATTATTGCAGAAAACTGCTTTGAGAAGATGCAGTTTAACCTGCCATATATTTGATTTTCTGTAACATGACCCGAGTTCTAAGTTTTACTTTGGGTTTCATTCATTATTTTTTGAAGACCTACTGGATGCCAAGCACTGTGCTTGGCACTGGGTATACAGTTATGAAATCAGACATCTTCTTGCCTTCAAGGAGATCAGTGTAATGCTGCAGGCAGACACAATATAATTATTATAGGACAGCATCATAAGATACAGATTGCTGGAGAGCCAGTGGATGGTGGGCAGGGAAGGAGAGAGAGAAGAACGGAAGGGATATATCTGTTACTGGAGAGGAGTTAGGAAAGGCTTTCTACAGAAATACCTAGTATGCAGAATATAGCTGACATGGTGACATTGATATATAATCTGATACAATGCTCATTCCTGAATTATTTGTGTGTGTGTGTTTTTATATATATATAAAATAAACCCACATCCTTATCATTTGGAGTTAGATTAGGTATTATGTCATAGCACAGTTGCCCTTTAACAATGTAACTCATCTTTCCAAATCCAGTTGCCACTTCAAAAGTCTTTCATCCAAAGGGTTATGGTATTCTGCTTCTTTCAAAGGAAATATCACAGCCGCTCCCTGACTCTACAAGACAAGTGGGGTTAGAAGAATGCTGCTGTTCAGTCCCAAATTCAGCACCAGATCAAGGCTGAAGTTTCCTCCTAATTCATATCTCTCAAGGACTCTATATACCCCATGCTGTGGGTCTGGGTTTTATAACAGCGGGGAAAACCAAGGGCTCAAGGATTTGGGCGACCACATCAATGAATCATAGTCTCCCAGCACATGGTTTCATTTGCAGCTATCGGAACTCCAGCTTCTATAGAACAGAAGTCACCATGTTGATCATTATTCCACATGCGCAGATAAAACTCTTACAGACCCTGCCAGCGATTGTGAGTAGAAGCTTGTAGAATACCACACAGGAAACATTTATAGGAAATAATACAGCTGGATGCATAGCTTATTCTAGTTTGGTTGCCAGTTATCTGAAATATGTGTGGTGGATATCCAACTATCTATAAATGGATTGCTCCCTACTTCAGTGCTCACCTAGAAGCTACTTCTATCCACAGGGTGTAAAGTATCTTTGGACACTGGGTAGTTTGGTCATATGCCACATACTTATCCAAGAGAAACTAAAACTGAAGCAAAAAGTAAAAACCTAGGTAAGATGGATTAACAGGGCCCTAATTTATTCTCCTGCCTGAAACAACTAATACCCTGGACAAAACATATGAAATAATTGTCTTCAAGATATTGGACATCAGGCTATGAAGAACTGTCCATGGCTAATGAGTCAGCTATTAAAATACTCAACTGAACCAAAGAACCAATGTCAGAAGACCTGTAACTCATTTCAAAGAGGCAAGTTGCACAGGTTCACCTGAAGGCACAGCTCAGCCCTCCCTCAAACAAGAGAGACTTCATAACCTTGCTGTTATCATCACTTTGGGTACTGGGGTCTCTTAAAGGTCTTGTTTAGTTGAAGCTGTCAGTTAATCGGAGTAACAGATATGGGTGAGGTTGACAGCGTTGGGAGGGAGGGAGCAGCTGGCCATTCATTCTATTTCATTCACTTAGTGGATATTCAATGCTCACCAAGTGTCTTCGATGTCCCAAGCACATTACTGGGCACTGGGGACTCAATGGTGAGCTAAGATAGGCATGCTCCACACTCTAATGAAGTTTATAGTGAGTGGGGGAAGTGGACATTAACCAAATGGTTCTTAGCTCAGAAGTGCTAGGAGAGCAAACATTAAGGACTTACTTAGGCTTCGGGGGGGTGGCCAGGGATGGCTTCCAGAGTTTAAATATGAAAGATGAATTTGAATTAATTAGGTAAAGAGAGAAAAATGGGTTAGGGAAGGTGTTTCTGGAACAGAAGGAACAAAAGCTCTCTACTGAAAAAGAATAGGGCATGAGAAAAAGAATAGGGCTTTCCTGGGCATGAGAGAAGCCATAACAGAGTACACAGATGGTGGGACAAAGAAGGCAGGAAAAGACTATCAGAGGTCGACCATTAGGGTCTTAGTCTGTCCTCGGAATTCTGGACTCTATTTTCAGAATCATGTGAAGCCATTGAGCATTTTTAACTATAGGGAACAGACTGGGGTTGCAAAATATCACTGGGGCTGATGTGATGAGGACAAAGTGGAAGTGGAGATGAGAAAATCCAGTGCAATGGTTCACCCAAGGGATGACAGGATCTTGGACCAGGGCAAGGGTGTCGGGCATGGGCGAAATGAATGGGTCTGAGAGATGATTAAGATGTCAAATCGGCACAATTTGGTGTGGCTCATGGGGATTATTTGATCATGGGGTTGGGGGTGGATTGCTGAGTACCAAGGGTGACTCCAAAATACCTGGCACATGTAAGCAGATAGATGTCGCAGTGTCCTCTGAGCTAGGTAGACCGGAAAAGGGCTAGGCTTTGAGGATGAGGATGTTGAATTCCCTTTTAGACATTTTGAATTTGAGGTGACTGGAGGTCATCTTAAGGGAGGATTTCTGGTAGGCATGGATACATGGGTCTCTAGCTCAGAAGAGCAACAAATGGATACTGTCAGCTTCTACTGGACAACAATAAAAACTTTCAGAGGTCAAGAAAAGATATGAGTGGACCATTTATTAGTTGAAAGTGTTTTAGACCTTTTGTTTTTGCAAAGTGTGGTCCTTGAATCAGCAGCAGCAGCTTAGGCAGGGTGCTTGGGAGAAATGCAGAATTTTAGACTCTCCCCCAGACCAGCTGAATCCGAACCTGCATTTTGACAATACTTCCCCTGCCCCACAGATGACTTGTGTGTACAAGAGAGTTTGAGAAGCCTATTATTAGAGTCCCATCTTCCCAGTCTCAGGAGCGGTGTCCTGAGCCCCTTGGAAGTGCCTGCTTTGTGTTCAGCCATATTTGGGTGTTTTCCCCTTAAGAGGTGGCCTGCTAGGCTTGGCCATAACTCTAGCAAATCAAATGGCAAGTTCCAGGGGCTGCAATGAAGAAAACAAAATGTTCCAAGTTGTTCAGCTGTCTTGAAAAGAGAGCAACTAGAGTGCTTTTTCTGAGCCAAGCAAGTCCTCTTAAGCTCAGAATTTTTGACAAAGATGCTTTAGAGCCACGCCATAGATACGGCCTGAGAAAACAGACTTATTCCCACCCCCACCCCCCACCCCGCCATGAGGCTAAGTGCGCCTGCGCAAACAAAGGAACTGGATCTGTGATTCCGGCCATCCCCAGTCCTCAGTGTGAGAAGTCACAGGGCAAGGCTGAGTGTTGAAGTACGGAGGCGGTGCCGAGCATCAGCAGAGCAGCGCACTGTTCAGGCTCACGCTAGCTAAGGAAGCTCAATGCCTTTCTTGGATACTCCTGTAAATCCATACTCAAGTTGCCTCAAGCTTCAAACCAGCAAGGACAACATTGGTTAACGTGAACCAGAAAAGGCAAGGAAAGCATTTTTGATGACTGTGCTCTACTCAAGTAAAAAAAAACAAAAACAAAAACAAACAAAAAAAAAACAATGCCATGCCTTCAAGCACATTTTGCTAGCATTTCTCAATGTCTCACTAACCTCCCAGAACTTATTAGGTTAATAATGTCATTAGCTGGTTTCTGTAGCTCAAGAGAATTTTGAATTTTGGGTTTTAATTGACACAAAAACTCCAGCGTGCATTAGCCTAAGACATTTAAAATATAAACCACATAGTAGGGAGTAAGAAATACACATCAATGCCTCTTTCAATGGCCATTTTGTTTCCAGTATCTCTAGAACCTTCTGTGCAGAACAACAGAATAAAACCCATTTGTCCTTGGGCTTGTGGATGGCCGTTGCCATGGCTGTGAGTTCACAACGGCCCAGTGATTTGCCCCAAGTTGTCTGTGATCCTGGCTGCACATTTAATGCTGGCTGGAAGGAGGGCCGGCGGGAACAAGGGCTCAGATTCTTCCCCAGGAAATGAATGTCATGCGCACGCGCACACACCCATATACACACACACCACACTCCACACATGGCCTTCTACTCTCTTGATTCCTAATGAGCCACAACTTTAAACAGAAAAGGAGAAGTAGCCAAGGTTTGCAACTTTCAAACAACCAGCATCAGGAAAGTGGAGGTGGCCCAAGAATCCTATTTAAAAGAAGCAAAAGTGAATGTCAGCTGACAAAGGCCTCCCAGATTCCCACATGGCTTCGCAGCAGTTCTCAATGGGGGTTGACTCTGCCCCCATGGGACATTTTATAGTGTCTGGAGATTATTTTTGGTCATCACAATTGGGGAAGGGGGTGCTAATGACTCCGGTGGGTAAAGGCCAGGAATGTTGCCAATCCTACAGTGCACAGAACAGCGCCCCCAAGTATTCAACCCCAAATGTCACTAGTTTGCAATTGGGGAATTTCTGAGACAGTGTGAACAAAAAAACAACTATACAGGATTTAGATCAGTGGTTTTCAACTGGGATGATCTGGCCTCCCAGGGACATTGGGCAGTGTGTAGGGAGATTTTCAGTCATCACCACTGGGAGGGCACTGGCATGTAGTGAGTTGAGGTCAGGGGGGCTGCCGAACACCCGACAGCGCACAGGACGGCCCCTCCCGGAACAAAGGATGATGGGATGCCAAGTGTCAGTACTGCCATAGGTGAGAAACCCTGCTCTGGGGCTATACTGCACAATCCTAGTCTGAGACACGTACAACTAAAAAAAAAAGCTTAAAATAAACTTTAAAAATACATAGCAGAAGTCCTCAAGTTTTGCTTCACAGTTCAATTACCTGGAGACCATTTGAAAGCCCTGACTTCACCCTAGACCAATGAAATCAGAATTTCAGGGTGTGGGATGCAGGGATGAGAGATTTTGCTATTTTAAACACAAAGCTCCCCAGGTGATTTCAATGAGCGCCCATGGTGGAGAACAAGTGTTACAGAGCAGGGTCAGCGAACTGTGGCCCACAGAAGAAGAATATCTGTGACACATGAGAAGTATATTGAAATACAGATTTCTGTCCATAAATAAAGTTTTGTTGGAACACAGCCACACTCACTTGTTGATTGTGTATGGCTGTTTCCAAGCTACAAAGGCAAAGTTGACTGGTTGCCACATATATTTACCATCTGACCCTTTACAGCAGGGGTCCCCAAACTATGACCCGCAGGCCGCATGCAGCCCCCTGAGGCCATTTATCCGGCCCCCGCCGCACTTCCGGAAGGGGCACCTCTTTCATTAGTGGTCAGTGAGAGGAGCATAGTTACCACTGAAATACTGATCAGTTTGTTGATTTAAATTTACTTGTTCTTTATTTTAAATATTGTATTTGTTCCCGTTTTGTTTTTTTACTTTAAAATAAGATATGTGCAGTTTGCATAGGGATTTGTTCATAGTTTTTTTTTATAGTCCGGCCCTCCAACGGTCTGAGGGACAGTGAACTGGCCCCCTATGTAAAAAGTTTGGGGACCCCTGCCTTACAGGAAAAGTGCACCAATACATCCCTGGGGGAACTGGTGAAAATGCAGGTTATTAAGTCTGGGGAGAGGGCTGTGCATTTCTTACCCTCTGCCTGGTGGTGATTCCATTCTGTCAGTCCACCCCAACACTGAGCCAAGAGGGTAGAGTTCTCAAGAGAAGAATGGGTTTGTGCAGCCCTGGAAGACCCTGAGACTCTTTCAGGAGGTCCATGAGGCCCACGCTTTCATAACAGTACTAAGATATTGAACTCACTGTGTTGACATCTGCATAGTAAAAGTGCTGATAGCACAAATCAGGCAGTGGCACTAAAGAGTAACAATCAGCAGTGCATTCTTCACCACTGTGCACTCATATCCACAGATAGAACAAAATAGATGTTTTCACTTAAGACTGTCCTAGACGCAGGAAAAAAATCATGAATTGTCTTAAATCTGAACCCCTAAGGATACACCATTGAAGATTGTGTATGATCAGATGGGAAGGATGCAGAAAGCACTTCTGCTGAATACCAGAGTATGACATTACCTTGAGGCAAACTTCTTGCATGCTTCAGTTACTAGCTAAACTAGGACGTTTTTTGGTAGAACACCATATTTTCTTCAAAACATGGCTGACAAGCTATAGTTATTAAGACTTGGATATCTCACAGAAATTTTCTCAAAAATGATCCAAGTAAGCTTGTCACTTCAAAGAAAACAATTGACAGTATTGGTTGCCAGTCAATTTTGGGAAACTTGCACCTGCCAGAGGTAAAGAACCAGCTTCCCAATACTTACCAGGCTTCTTGATAAAATTGGTAATACTATTAGCAAATGTGACTTTTCATATGGTATAATGAAAGCTCTGCACAGCTCAGAGAACCAATACTTTCCAAATGACCAATGTGTGATGTTACAAAATCATTCTAGAATACAGAGCCGAAATAGAGCAACAGATTTCTTTTTTTTTCTTTTTTTTTTAAATAAATTTTTATTAATGGTAATGGGATGACATTAATAAATCAGGGTACATATATTCCAAGAAAACATGTCTAGGGTCTAGGTTATTTTGTCATTAAATTATGTTGCATACCCCTCGCCCAAAGTCAGATTGTCCTCCGCCACCCTCTATCTAGTTCTCTGTGCCCCTCCCCCTCCCCCTAACTCTCTCCCTCCCTCCCTCCCATGTCCTTCCTCCCCCCACCCCTGGTAACCACCACACTCTTGTCCATGTCTCTTAGTCTCGTTTTTATGTTCCACCAATGTATGGAATCATGTAGGTCTTGTTTTTTTCTGATTTACTTATTTCACTCCATATAATGTTATCAAGATCCCACCATTTTGCTGTAAATGATCTGATGTCATCAACAGATTTCAACAGAACAGTCATTGATATGGTTTCGGACTCCACATAACAGGTAATCTTTTAGACACCACCACTTGCTGAATTTTGGTGTAGTAGCAGGAAGAGTTCCCACATATGTGAAAAGGCCCTTCTTCAAACAGATACCTGTGAGACCCTGTTTTCTTCATATACTTCAATAAAAACTCAATATCCCAAGTAGCCTTTAAATGAATGTAGAACCAGATATAAGAATCCAGCTGTCTAATATTAAGCCATATATTAAGGAGACTTACAAAAATGTAAAATATTGATAGCACTATGCTTCTCACTGAAGTTTTATTTTGTTTTGGAAAATAGTTATCTCTCCTAAATACTATTTATGTTAACATGTAATGGGTTTATTATTGGTTTATTATTGTTTTAAATAAATGTATTATTTTATAAAATTTTCATTTATTATTTCTAATACAGAAAATATTCACAGATATAATCCACATGAGCAAAAGCTTTTGGGGTCTTCAATTACTTTTACTGATTGATGAAAGTGAGAATGAGGGAGAGAGAGCAGTCACTTGTTCCACTTAGTTGTACATTCATTGGTTACTTCCCATGTGTGCCCTTCCCATGGGGGATCAAACCACAACCTTGGTGTTTTGGCACAACGCTCTACTGACTAAGCAAACCAGCCAGGGCTTTACTCGAGTGTAATGGGACCTAACCCCCTAATGTCTGTGAACCACTATTATGATGCATTAAGAAGGTATCAATAGCCTGACCTGTGGTGGTGCAGTGATTAAGGCATCAACCTGGAATGCTGAAGTCACTGGTTCAAAACCCTGGGCTTGTCCAGTCAAGGCACATATGAGAACCAACTACTATGGGTTGATGCTTCCTGCTCCTCCCCCCTGCCTCTCTCTCTCTCTAAAAATCAATAAAATAAAATCTTAAAATAAAAGGTGTCAATAAGTCAGTGGATGGGGAACTTCCTGTTAAAGAGCTAAGTGAGAAACACTTAAATGATAGGTTGCTTTGCATTTCTCTCTTGACCTTCTTAAAGTTTTTGATGTAAAATTTCAATTTTATAATTCTAAGAGTGCTGAAACTTTTTTAACAATATAAAGGGAATTGCGTTTCAGCAGATTCTTTTAAAAAGCTTGTCCTAAAATCTATTAAATAGATTAAAATCTTAAAATAGATTAACTCCTAATATTTGCAATATGGCACCAGCAGTAGACATAAGCAATTACACAAAAGTAGATACATTCACATGGTGAGAATAACCCAATTCTAGAAACAGATGCTTGTTAGCCTCTTCCTTTGCCTTTGTGGGACCTGACTTTGGTTTTCCTAAAGACCATATGTGTGTCTTAGCCTCGTGAAGTGGGGAGCAGAGAATCAGGGAAACCAATGGTGGGTAGGAAAAGCTAGCTTTGAGTTCAGATGACACAGATTTTAAGAGCATGAAGATATGTAGGTTAAGAAATTTGAGAACTATCTGCATTATGAAGCTTTGGCAGCACTCAACCTCCTTGACCAGCTGGGTAATGGCGTCTATGCTTTCTTGGATTCCACTGAATTCAGTGAGTGTCCATGGCAGTGATGCTATGTGCCAGGCATGGCAGTGGGGGATGCAGTGTTTTGCCCTCCTAGCATTGACACTTCGGAGTGGGATAAGGGACAGAAACACATAAGAAATCATTAAAGCAGAATAAGAGAGAGATGACTCTGAGACATGAGGAGTGAGGTAGGAACAGGTTTCCTTGGTCTATCTAGTATGAGGGGGTCAGAAAAGGGTGTATGGTGGCAGCAGTGTGGACAGGCCTTGAAGAACAGGAGCCCATGGCCAGGCCAGAGGGAAAGGCTTGGGGGAAGGAGAGCAGGACCCATCTACTGAGGGGCGTGTGGGGGGAGTGCATGGCACAGCCAAGTTTATCAAGGACGGCAGGGCAGTATCAGGGGAGGAGCTGGAGAGGCAGGGGGCCCTCCTATGGGGGGTCTCCAAGCCAGCCTGCAGCCCTGTGGGCTTTGTGTTGCTGGTGGTGAGGAGAGAGGGAAGGTTGGTGAACAGGCGAATAACATGGTCCAAGGTATGCTTTTAAGAGTGATCTGAGGCCCTGGCCGGTTGGCTCAGCGGTAGAGCGTTGGCCTGGCGTGCAGGGGACCCGGGTTCGATGCCCGGTCAGGGCACACAGGAGAAGCACCCATTTGCTTCTCCACTCCCGCCCCTCCTTCCTCTCTGTCTCTCTCTTCCCCTCTCGCAGCCAAGGCTCCATTGGAGCAAAGATGGCCCGGGCGCTGGGGATGGCTCCTTGGCCTCTGCCCCAGGCGCTAGAGTGGCTCTGGTCGTGGCAGAGTGAGCATCACCCCCTGGTGGGCAGAGCATTGCCTCTGGTGGGCAGAGCATCACCCCCTGGTGGGCGTGCTGGGTGGATCCCAGTCGGGCGTATGCGGGAGTCTGTCTGACTGTCTCTCCCCGTTTCCAGATTCAGAAAAATACAAAAAAAAAAAAAAGAGTGATCTGACAGTGGGGTGTAGGCTGCATTGGAGTGGGTGCAAACTAAGCTCTTCTACTGTAGGTGGTAGCAGCACGGGTCTTTCTGAGTTTTATTCAAAGTACACAGGGTGTGTTCCATGGAGGCTGGAAGGATGAAAATCAGACAAAGCTCAGAGCTATTCAACAGTCACTGTCACACAACATTTTATGGGAATAGTTTGGCCAGAAACAGAGAATTAGGTCATTCTGGAAAATGTAAACTAATCCAGAGACAGAAAACAAACCAGCAGTTGCCTGGAAGGGAGGGCTTATAGAGGGACCTGGGGAGAGGTCAGGATTAATGGACACATCACCATCTTGCCTGGGCAGATACATAATGTCAGAACTTATCAACTAGGTTGCTTTAAATATATGTAGTATTATATATGTGTGTCAATTATACCTCAAATATATATATATATATATATATATATATATATATATATATATATATATCTGCTTTTTAAGTTCATTTTTTACAAAAGACACGAGTAATTTAAAAATGTTGCAAATCCCTTTTGGAAACTAATAATTGGCAGCAAAAGGCAGTAAGCACATGAACGTGGGTGGGGTGCTGTGGGGAGACATGTCCCATGGCTGCAGAATCAATAGGCTCCTTTCACTTGGTGACAGGTAAGTGAAGGCGCCAGTGCCACCGAGGAGAGAAGATGGTGCTCTGAGGACCAAGAGTGCATCTCCACTTTGATGCAGCAGGCACTCTTCTAAGATACCCCAGTGATCCTGCCTCCTGAGGTTCACACCCTTGTGTCATTCCTGAGTGTGGGCTGGACCTACTGACTTGCTTCCTTGATTAGGGTTCAAAAGACTGCGGCAGCGCTTGGCCAGTTGGCTCAGCGGTAGAGCATCAGCCCAGCATGGGAAGTCCCGGGTTTCATTCCCAGCCAGGGCACACAGGAGAAGTGCCCATCTGCTTCTCCACCCTTCACCCTCTCCTTTCTCTGTGTCTCTTTCTTCCCCTCCTGCAGCCAAGGCACCATGGGAGCAAAGTTGGCCCAGGCGTTGAGGATGGCTCCATGGCCTCTGCCTCAGGTGCTAGAAGGGCTCCAGTTGCAACAGAGCAACGCCCCAGATGGGCAGAGCATCACCCCCTGGTGGGTATGCTGGATGAATCCCATTCAGGCACATGTGGGAGTCTGTCTCTCTGCCTCCCCGCTTCTCACTGCAGAAAAATATGAAAAATAAAAGGACTGTGGCTGATGTGTTGCCAGCTAGCATTCCCTGTTTCTTGGTGGCACTCTCTCTTACCCACTCACTTGCTCTCTCTGATGAGGCTGGCTGTCAAGTTGTAAGAGAGCTGTAGGAAAGCCCACATGGCAAAGAATGAAGGGAAGTCTTGGGCAAGCAGCTAGTGAGGAGCTGAGGCCCTCAGTACGAGTGACGAGGAACAGAGTCCTGTCAACCATCACAGCAGTCAGCTGGGAAATGGGGGATTCCCTGGTGGGGCCTTCGGATGAGATCCAGAGACAGACAAGCTGTGCCCAGACTGCCAGCTGACAAAATACATTGTTGTTACTAGCCCCCGAGTTTAAGATTCATTTGTTATGCAACAATAGATAGCAAATACACTGGCTTTTGCTTACAGCTCTACAAAAGAATCTTTTTCTATTTTTTTAGATACACAGAGATGTAATGACAATATGAAAACATCAAGAGGAGCTTGCTTCAAATTCAACAGCACTGTCTGCTAAGGATGAAGTGGGTTGGTTTGGGGGCACCTTAATAGTATATATGTATACAAGCTGCCTATGAATTTCAAGTTTATGTTCTTCAGAAAGGTATTTTGAACTGAACACTTTAGCAAAGATGTTGTAATGAGGATCTATTTCCTTAACCAAGGTATGATCCTCTATGTATATGGTAGTGATGGTTAGACTTTAGTGTGCATCTGAATGGCCTAGGTAGCTTATTACAACATACCGATTCCTGGGGCCCACCCCAAAAATGGTGGGTAGGTCCTGGGAATCTGGATGTTTAACCAGCATCCTTGGTGATTCTGATTCAGGGCATTAGAGACTGGTACTTTGAAAAATCACTTAAAGAAGTGACCTCCCAATGTTACATTGAATAAAATATAAATCATCTCTTACATATCACGGAAAATAAAACTTGCTAAAGTACACTGAATGAAACAATAGATGAAAACAGCTCCATTTGACAGGACTTGGTTTATTATGGGATCACTCAGAGAACACCCTGAAAGAGGTCAGAGGGGCTGAGCTTCCAGAAAAACCCAGGAGCCTTATCTGGAGAAGGGCTGAGCTTTAGTCTAAAGCCTGTGGGAAATGGGTCACCCCTCTCCCAAGCAGCAAGGATTCGGGAGCCTGGAGAGAAAGTGACAGTTCCTGGATGGAGAAGATTTTTGGAAACTGAGACTAGCAAAATTCTTAGGTGTTGCCCACCCTAAGTAGATTGTATTTGCACTAAATCGGGTTGGCAATTTTTTTTTTTCTGTAATGGGCCAGATAGTAAATATTTTTGGTTTTGCAGGGCATATGGTTGCAACTGCTCTATTCTGTTGTAGCAGGAACGCAGGCAGCCACACTGTAAATGAATGGGTGTGGCCGAGTCTAATAAAACTTTATTTACAAAAACATCAAACCGCAACGGAGACTCCATAATGCACACAAAAAGATTAAGGTGTATTTCAAGTGTTTTCAGAAAAGATTTCAAGCGTATTGGCCTTACAACCTCACGTTAGGAAAGAGTGACGCTAAAGAACAATAACTAAATCCAATAGCATTTCCTAGGACTCATATCCATTGGTGTCACTATATAAAGCAGACCCAGGAGAGAGAAGTCTCAGGCTCGGCCTCGCCACAGCCAATGGGATAAAGGCTAGAGATTTCAGGGGGCCCTCTTTCTCAGGTCACTGGTGGGCAGACACGCAGAACTCACAGTGTGACCAGAGTCACAGCAGTGAACAAGTGAGATACGTTCGCTTATCTGTCCCCGCCGCTCTCTCCAGCTTCCTGTCCTTCCATGGCTGCTCAGGAATCCATTCTTGGCTATGGAAATACCAACACTTGGGCTTCCTGCTAAACTCTCTTCCTGCAAAACACCACCATTCTCCCACACTCTCCATTGTAGAGCGTATGTGAGAGGGCTCTCTCTTTGGACCTCTAGAATTATCTACACCCATCTTAACTCAAGTACCAGAGCACTTTGGATTTGGGAAATGGGTAGAGGGGGAAATTGGTGATCAGTAAAGGGGAGTGGTTTTTCCACTTTTTACCTGTCAGAGGGTTGAGCTACAGATTTACGGGGGGTATGAATAGTCATTCTGGCCCGTTTGTTTATCGCCTATATTAACAGCACCTTGCATGTCACTGGATACTAAAGAACACGATGAGTGATACTTGAGAATCTGTCCCAAGGCCCCATCAACTACTTTCTCCTTGCCCTCTCTTTGCCACAAGAAAAAGGAACCTTTCCCATTTTCACTGCTCCTCCCCGGCCTCCTTTACCTAGACCAGGGGTCGTCAACCTTTTTATACCTACAGCCCACTTCTGTATCTCTGTTAGTAGTAACATTTTCTAACTGCCCACCGGTTCCACAGTCATGGTGATTTATAAAGTAGGGAAGTCACTTTACTTTATAAAATGTATAAAGCAGAGTGACAGCCAGTGAAAGCATATAATAATAATTACTTACCAAGTACTTTATGTCGGATTTTCGCTAAGTTTGGCAGAATAAATCTTTATAAAACAACTTACTATAGTTAAATCTATCTTTTTATTTATACTTTGGTTGCTCTGCTACCGCCTGCCATGAAAGCTGGAACGCCCCCTAGTGGGCGGTAGGGACCAGGCTGAGCACCACTGCTCTAGATTGTAAACAAAGGAATAAGAGGAGGCATGTTTTCAGACAAGTCGATAAGAGAATCAAAGGTCACTGTCTTTCAAACTAATCAGGGCTCAATGCATTAATGACTGGCAATTGTTCTGTACACCTCTCCAGAGAGACTGAAAGCAGAATTCTGTTTTTCCCTAGGCTAAACAGAGGTCTAGCTCTCCAGGGTAAGTTCACTTCAATTCCTTTTTGTCCTTTCCTCACTCCTGGACCTTCCTCTAAATTAGTGTTTCTCAAACTTTAATGTGTATAGGAACCATATAGAAATCTTGTTGAAATTCAGGTTCTGATTCTACAGGTCTGGGCCAGGGCCTCAGATGCCGCCTTTCTAAGAGGGTTCCAGGGGATACCAATTCTGCTGGTCCACAGAGCACACTTGGAACAAAGGGTCTAAATTCTCTCCCACTGTACACTGAAGCCGGCGAACACAGTCCACCGCAGCCCCAAGCAGTCCCTACATGGTCAGCGCAATCGCACACTGAGCACAGGCATAGCGCTACTCATTCCTTCTAACACGAATGCCAGCATCTCAGACTGCAGTCGCAGGCCTGGGCCCTAAGGCAGCACCACCCGGCGTGGCCCACGTGGCCATCCATCCTCGGGTTCCCTGTGGGCCTAGAGAGGATGTGGGTATTACCTGAGTAAAGAAGTTAAAAAATGAAAAAATAAAAAAGCAACAGATGGTGAAGGACTAACTATCCAAGTTCTAAAAATGTACTTCTAGTGGGAAGTTACACTCAAAAAATGAAAGGATGAAAAGACCAGGGGAAAGGAATTGGGAGCTACTGGCCTTCTGCAATGGGAAATAAGGCAGCTGGGGGCGGGGGAGAGGCAGTCCCAGCTGTAATAACTGCACGGGTGAGAGGGTGAGAGACGTCCTCCGGCAAGGTGTGGTCAGCTGGCGGCAAAGCCTCTTCCCCCCCACCGCCCTCACTACAAAGAACCTGAGAACGCTGCAAGCCGGAAAAAAAAAAGACGCAAGAGCCATATGGAATTCTCTATTTTTTCTCTCGCACCATCTGGTTTGGAACCTAAGTACAGAATGGCAACTGCATTGATTTAGAAGTCGACAAAATCTCCAAGCAACTAGGAAGGCAACAGCATGGCTGGGCTTGGGCCCCTCACTCTGAGGTCTGCACTGTAATCTTTCTACTACGCTACGTGCAAGGTCTCTGCGGCTGGCTCCGGGCAGGAACGGTCCCACTGTGTGGGCCACAGAAGCGCATTTTGTCTGATGATTTCAGTCACTGCACAGAGAAAGTCGAAACTACGTAGAGATGGTTTCAGGATCTCAAAAGAGGATTCTATAAATCAAGTTCAGTGCTTTCGTTTCTCCCCCTCAGACAAGAACCTGCTTGTTCGTGTAATTCTCACATGAAATATCACCAGCAACTAGATAGCATTACAGCCTTACAATTCCTCCTCAGACCCCTCTAGAAGCCCCCAAACTCTAAACACTAAGGATTATTTATTTATTTATTGGTCTAGTGCATCTGGCAACAAAACCTGTTCCGATCTAAACTTCTTTGGTACCAACACTCAATCGAAACGGACTAGAGGCTATCTACAAGCTTCATGCACGCACACCCACAAAAATGAATCGATGGATTTGTGGGAGCACCCAGACTTAGCTGGTGATGTCATATGCTGTGTTACTTTGCAAACACTGAAACTCTTCTGAATTCTGGAACGAATCTGGCACCGAGTGTTTCCGAAAAGAGACGGGAGCCTTGTGTTTTTCTGCTCAGCTGCAGCTGCTGTTGAAAATGGCCAAGCTCCGCTGTGCGGTTGGAGGGTCAAAGCACGTCTTTTTCTGATGCTCTTACAGTGAACTGCTCAACCAGTGAAAGGCTCATCAAGGGCAACTCTGAGAGGCTCTCCCCTAATAGTGATGCTTACTCTTTGCCACATACTCCAAGAATTTTTTTACCTCAATCTCCAACCTGCCTGGTGTCTTCCAACACATTTTTAAAGTGGAGACTCTTCTCTCAAGCAGTTTCTGATAACTTGGGGATCTTCTGCTTATATTAACAAATGCCCTGCTTTTTTATTCTGCGCTATTGAACTCTGCATATCTAATAGTGTATTTGGGGGGCTGTTTTTAAAAACAGCTTTAATGAGATATGGTTTACTTATAAAATGCACCTGTTTTAAGTGTATAATTTAATGGTTTTGAGTAAATGGACAGAGTTGTATAACCATCACCATGATCAAATTTTAAAATATTTCCATCACTCCAAAAAATACCCCTTGTCCGCCTTAGCTGTCACTTCCCTCCCACCTCAGCCTCTGGTGAACACTTCTTTACTTTCTGTCTCTATGAACTTGTCAATTCCAGAAATTCCATATAAATAGAAGCATACACTATTTGGTTTCTTGCAACTGACTTCTTTTACGTGGCATAATGTTTTTGAGATTCATCCATGTTGTAGCATGTGTCAGCAATTCATTCCTTTTAATTGCTGAAGAGTATTCTTTCGTTATATGGATATATCATGTCCAATGGCAATGTTTAAAAATCAAGATTCTAGAACCTTCCTCCATTCTTAAAGGACCTATAAGAACAAATGTGTGATGTCCCTTCTTGCTCCCTTTTTCTAACCAGCACTGCTTAGGCACACACAGGGCTGGCTGGCTTCTAATAGCCCTATGTTGAATGACGGAATGTGTAACTTAGTATGTAAAAACTAAATCCCGAGTCAGAGTTGATGCTAATCCGAAGTCACAATTTAGGTTTTAAAAGAAAAGTAAGTTTTGCTAAATTAACTACAGGTATTATGACTTTGTATTTCCACAGGTGTACGACATTGTACTTAACGACTGTTCTTTCTAGAGTTGTAGATTCTACACTGTCATTTCTGAGGTATTCCTGAAAAAGGAAGAAACTCTTTGGGAAAAAAATGACGCTGTGGGTTCATGCAAAATTGTAGCAAAACTTTATTGTCTTTATTTGACCCACCACCATCCCTTTATGGTCACATTTTAAGTAACTTGAGATCACAGAATTTTAGCTTCAATTGAGCTGAGTATAAAGACGCATGTAGACTTTTGGGAATGTGGTGCATGGATGTTCATATTACTCAGCATTCTCCTCCTTCTGAGCCCCCCCATTCAACTGATGCACATTCTACCCAGGCCCAGAAACTAGTGGTTCCTCATGAAAGGCCATGTTCCTCATGAACAAGGAAACCGGAAGCCAACCCAATGGCCTACCTGTCAGTAGTTGGCAAACTCATTAGTCAACAGAGCCAAATATCAACAGTACAACAATTGAAATTTCTTTTGAGAGCCAAATTTTTAAAATTTAAACTATATAGGTAGGTACATTCCTTATCGAGGTAGCACCCGCACGTGGTATTTTGTGGAAGAGCCACACTCAAGGGGCCAAAGAGTTGTATGTGGTTCGTGAGCCACAGTTTGCCGACCAGGGGCCTACCTGACGGGATCAGGTACACAGTAACCCGATCCCCATTTCGTGATCTTTGACTTTCCCATCTCATAAGCAATAACAGAAATGAAATCAGAGCGGTGCACAGTATCGGGGCCAAGATGACACTTGGGTACACTCACGGTACGCTTGGAGCCAAGGCTCCTCGAGTGTCCTGGCTTAGTTCTTGGTCCTAAGGTGGACGTGGGTGACATCTCGCCCCCACCCATGATTGATTCAGACACTGGGAATTTTGTGATCGACCCAAAGGTGTAGTTCACTATATACCCTTGGAGAAGAGGTAAGGGTGAGGAAAGGGGAAGGAGGGAGAAGAAAGAGACGAAAGATGCGGTGGAATGGAGAGGAGAGAAAAAGAGATGATTAAAAATTTTTAAAGGGCCAATTCCACCCACGTCCCTGTGAACAAATTAATGCATCAAGCAAAACATAAAATATCACCAATCTGAAAGAACCATTACAAATAATATTAACGATAACAGATGACTTGCTATTAGAATTCACCCCAAGGCTGTATTTACCTGGACTGCTCAAGGGGCTAGCCCTGTCCCCCAGGGTTGGCACGGGATGGTACTGGTGGTTCTTTGAGCCTGGGTACATCCAGTGGTACCTGCCAATTTCCATTTCAGCTCTGCTGTTCACTGCCAATTTCAGGTGGCAAAGAGTCAGTGTCTCTATCTCCAGCAAAGATTCGATATCAGCATTTTTAGTTATTCTTTTACCATACAGTTCAAGGAAAAGAGGGAGTTTCAAATATGCGATTGGAATGCAATCTTTCAGTACCATCTTATCAACTCAGCATGATAAATTGAAAATGTTGGAATCTGCTGCTTCGTTTTTCAATTTCAGTGTACAAAATCACCATAATTGTCTTTTCTTCCCTTATTTTATCCATATCCTCCACCCCCACTACTTACAGTGCTCATTTTGGGAAGACACTATAAGTAAAGTAAGTAAAAATCTCGCTTCTCACAATGATATTTTTCTTTGTTCATTTCTTTTCAGACCCACAGAGTGCCAAAATTATTGCAGCTGCACAAGCAAAGGTGACTACAGGTCCAGTCTCCATAATGGGACCTAGTCCCAGCCTCGAACACCTGGCAAAGAAGCTGCCGGCCTGCTGAATCTGAGATGAAATGCCTGTCCTCCTCCTAACATCTGCAGTATTCTCTGTCACCTCATCTTAAACTCAGTACTTCAGAGCCTAGAATGTTCTGGATTAAACCCTGACCCAATGATCTCCCAGTGTTTTATAGACCCAGGGATGTTGGGCTTGGACCACTGTTTACTCACCCACAAGATGGCAATTGGTATCTTGGGGACTTGGGTCCCTCTCTGGTAATATAATGATATTTCCTACTTCATAAGGGATTGGAGAGAAAAACATCTTCTAATTTGCCTGACACAGAGTAGGCTGCTGGTAACTATTAGTTGAATCACAGTCTTGAAATTCCCAAGAAACCATAGGTCAGTATGCCAGTTTATGTTTGGGAAAACCATAAAACCCAATAAGGTGTTATGTCCTCTGGGGTATCACAATATTTCAGGATAAAAAGTATATGATTCCAGCACTGACATAATTAGTTATTCCATCAGAAGATCAGGTTATAATGCTCCATGTGGCACCTCAGAACACTGAGGATGAGGACTAAGGCAAGGAAGAACCTGCATTGCGAGACCATAGAGCAAATCAAATGCCCCAGTCGGGTATTCTGCAAACCTCACAAGGCTTTACAACATCCCAACAAACTTCCTATGGCCTCGCAAAAACTCTCAAGGGATTTCCGATTGGGAAGTGGACACTTTCTTCTCTAGGTAGTGTTTTAGAAAAAGCCTTTTTTGGCTTCAAGTTAAAGTAAAATGTCTTGAAGACTTTTAAAGACATTGAAGGGGGGGAGATGTTAGGACAACCAGAACTGCACATTGGAAATGTTTGGCTGTTTTTGTTGTCCATGATGATTCCAGCTGCATGTTACCGAGCACTTAATGGTACGTGGATCATCACACAAAGCACATTGCAGTCGGTACCTCATCTGTCATAAGCACCCATTGAAACAGGTACTACTATTCTTCCATCTTTACAAGTGAAGAAATGGAGGGAAATGAGAAGTCAAGTCACTTGCCCACGACCATGCAGCATTGGGTGGAAGAGCCCGGGTATGAACCTGGGCATTGAGTCCAGAGGGCATAGACTTGAAACCCCCATATTATCCTACTGAGCCTTGTGCAGTTGCTACCATTTTCTACTGTTTTTCTGAAGCAATGGTTAGCTCAACAAGAATTTTTCGGATGTCCATTTGGAGGTGAGCTATGCTTCGGAGCCTCCTAAAGAAATGTTTCAGGTCCCAAGCTTCTGGTGCTATGTCAGGCTTCTGAAATCTTCTTAACTCCCAGCCTTCCCAGGGGTTAGGTTTTTGCTTTACTACTCAGGAGACTCTCTCTCAGACATGGGCTGTGCCACATTTTCTGAAAGCAAAATGACTCAGTGGGCTGGTGGGAGAACCAGAAGAAGGGCCAGTCACCTCACGCTGGGCCTTGGTCTCCTCTTGGGAAAGTGGCTGTGAGCCCTCCATATTGACCTCAAGCAAGAGGATTCCATGTAGCTCTATCACTTTTCATCTGAAAAATTTTAGCCTCCTTTAAAAAAATTTCTCTCTTCATCCCCAACACACAATAGATACCCCCAAAAATGTGTGCTGGATAAATATTTGGATGTTAAGGAGCTTCTTGAGACCCGTGGACCAAAGAAATGAAGAGCCTCAGATCTCCCTGCACACTGACCTTGCCTAGGCCAGGCCACGTGATTCAGGGACTCTGCACAGGACACACCTATTCTCTATCCTCGTCTCTTCACGGAGTGGAAAAGTCATTTGGATAGTCAGGCTCAGGCTGCTAGGTAATGACAATGAAAAGCATGGACTGTCCAGCACTAAAGTGTTTTCTGGGAACAATATGGCAGCCATGCCTGAGATGCTTAACTCAGCATAAAAATACTACTACTCCAGCAGATACGGAGATGGGAGCGGCAAGCGGATGGAGGTTTTCCAATACTTCTGGGAAGGCCTTTTTATGACAGTAAGTCTTAAGATATGAAAGAAAAGAAACTCATGTCCATTTCATGTATTTGAGCCAAACTTAAAGACGTTAAATATAAAATTATTTACTAAATTTCAGAGAATACTGTACACATTTTGTTTAAAAAGACAGGGTCCCAACACTTAGAAGAGAGTCACGTGATTGCAAGGAGAAACCTCAGCTGGAATGGTATATTAATATGTCAATTCTGGGCAATTGGCAAGAAATGGGAGAATGTGTACACCAGGACCCTGCCTTACAGAGGAAAGGCTGCAGATGCTCCCCTGAGAGTAGAAGAGAGAGATGGGCAAGAGGCCAATCTATATTCTTGAAGAAGCACAAAAGACTGACATCTGAGATACTGTTTATGGTTGGAGCTGCAGTGAGCGATGGTGACTAATAGCCATAGACACAGCTGTGGTTGGTCATCACCAAAGGTGGGTATGAAAGAAACAATGGAAATTGAGAAAAGAAAAACAAAACAATGCCTTGTACACTTCTTCATTTACTTAGATAACGTGATTTAGTGGCAAGGCTGAATGACCTAGACTGTAGATTGCTAAACTTTCTAGCATCTAGGAAATTATCACTGGAAGTAACTGAGTAACAAAGGCTGAGCTTTCTAGAAAGAGCATAACACTAGGCAAGGTCTTTGAAAGCTATATCATCCTTCATTTTTAGCTATTATTTAAAATATGAAAAACTATAACCACTCTATAGAATATAGCAGAGGTAATGAATAATGGCCAACTACTTTTTAAATAAAGTTTTATTGGAACACAGCCACACCCATTTATTTAGATACTATCTATGGCTACAAATGACCGACTAGAGTAGTTACAATAGAGACTGTGTGGCTCACAAAGCCTAAAATATTGACTCTCTGGCCCTTTACCAATGAGCTGGGCTAATTATTCATTTGGATATAGCTAATAAGGCTAGACTATATAAAGAAGTTAATGCAATTAATCATATCAGCCTACAAAATAGGAAATCGTTTTTCTTATTTGTTCTCTAAAGAGAAATATCTCTGGGTTGGCTAAGGATCAGAATTCTCTCTGACATTGTCTGCTATTTAATCTGCCACCACTGAGCAAAATTACAGTCAAAACCATGATTAAACTACACATAATGGTCCCTAAAATGAGTTAGCATCCTTCTACCCTTATGACATGAGCTGAGGACAGAGAAAGGATGATGGTTCAGAGGAGGACATTATTAAATGAATAAACGAACGAACGAATGAATGAATGAATGAATGAATGAATGAATGAAGGAAGGACTGTAGCATCCCTCTCTTCAAAGCCAGTGTGCATCATCTCCTTCTGTCCCACAGCAGTCCTGTTCCTGGCCTACCATCTCACGTGGATGTACATTTGTTATAAGAAGAAAAAAGCAAGAGAATATCTTTGGAATAATCCAATTCATCATCGTCCCAGTGAGGGGGAATTTATGTCCTGAGGATAACTGCCTATCTCACGTGCTCTCAGATACATCAAGGCTGGTAAGTCATGTTGTTAAGATTATTTACTTTAAATCAACCTCTACTTCCAAATAACAGAGAAATATAATTGTTAACATTACAATTTTAATTCAAGATTTCCACTCATGTTCAAAGTTAGGCAAATCTAAATTTCCAGAACTGGGCCAGAGTTCTTGGTCTAATGAAATAGCAAGACCAAGTCTTGAAAAGTATGCTAATGGCAACAATAGTGTAAAAGTAGGAGATGTACCAAATGGCTCATTGAGATCTTCTCCACACTTGTTTTCTTTAAAAAATGAAATAAAAGCAAGCTGTATCATACCTACCACATATGTCCAGCACCATCTGGCCGGCCACGCTTTTCTCTACAGCCTATCCCCCAGACACCCTCTCTTCAAATGTCCTCCTTGGCAGATTCTTATAGGGAAAAACTGCATCTAAAACATTCTCTGCACCATATTCATATATTCAAGTTAGAGAACATCAGTAAAAATCGTAAAATCAGATCATTCATAGATCACCAGAAATAGTGTAACATGTTAAATGTGTTACTTTGGGTTTAAACATACAGGTCATACATTCTAGACAATTCATGCACATTCTTTCTAAACAAATAAACAAACAAAAAAGAGAGGGTCTAAAAGTATACACATTTTACAAAAAAAACAAAAACAAAACCTAAGCACATAAGAAATTATAACTATTTGATTAAAATATTTAAATGGATGTATTAATTTTTAAATCAAGTCAACAATTTTAATTCATTTCTTACTTTGACTATGTCCTATAACTGATTTTAATTACGCATTATTTCCAATTTACCACCTTTTTCTTTCTATGTGGTTAGGGACTGCATTTGATGCCTGGAATTCTGGAATTTATTTCAGCAATGATTCATAGGAGCTCAACTAGCCTGCTATAATTGCTTCAGGGGCTTCCAATCTCCTACATGTAATAAAAGTAATTTTCATCACAGATACTTAATTTTTTTTCACGCAATAGAGCAATTGATGCCCTTGTTTTTCTACCCTGCAATTCTGTACTCCCAGCAATTCCAAATGTGTTGGTTTTCAGAAACGAATTGACATCAAGTAATAGTCCACAGAAATAAACAGAAATGGAACTCCGTTCTTTATTCAGTCTCATGATCTATTATTTCCTTTTATTCTAATTCATTTCCTCCACTTACTCCATTTCAGTGAATCTGCTTACTCAGTTCTCACAATTTGATTTAATTTAATGCTTCCACTTTAAAGACTGTCATTTGTAATAATTTGGCATTTCTTACATCTGTCTGAGAAAACCTGCTTGCTTTCCTTTAAAAATTCTTGAGTAACAAATACTTCTTGTGAATTTTGATCATTCGGTAGTGTTCTCTGACAAAAACGATGAGACTGTTTCAAAAACACAGTTCCTTTCTTTTTTAAAAAGGACTTGGATTATTTTTGTTTCAAATAGGAACAGAGTTCTTCTGATTTAATTTAAAGGAACAGCTCTCTTTGTCTTGTAAAAGCTCGTGGGAATTGACACCAACTAGAAAAGTTGAGGTCGATTTATAAAGCTAAATTTAATTTATATTCTTAATAAACACTGTAATAAACTAACCAAAGCCAGTAATTTAGAAGCTACTGAATACTAGCCACTGGGCAATAATAGCCTAGATTAAGAGACAGATAATCGCCTCTAGAGCTAACTATTAAAAATAAAAAAGAAACAGCAGGGGAAAATATATGTGCATAAAAACTGTGGGAAGTGACAAAATACATAAGATTAAATTTGGTAAATTAACTCCCTTGCTGAAAGGTTTAAAAGAAAAAGAACAGCTCTATCAGTTCAAGAATTATATAACGCATTCTCTAATTATGTCAAATTCTTAAATGTTCATTTCAATGAAGGAATCATTTATTTTATAAATTGAAAATGAAGTCTGAAGGAAGACTAGCGTGACAAACATGCATAAACATGTGTGATCACCATTTTATGCCTTGAATAAAAATGGTTGAGCAAACTAGGGACCCTGCAAAGATGATACCTGTGTGAGTTTTGACTTGTGAAGTAGGATTAGGAGAGAAGCCACCCTCCAGACCAACACTTATGGTAGGTGGGGCACAGTGGTCACAACCCCTGGAGCTGCAGTGACAACACACTCCCTGGTCCATGTTCTTGCTGCAGCCTGTCCTATCTATGCAACCAAAGCTTGTGTCAACATGGCATTTTTGAATTCCTTAACAAATTTGAATTCCTTATCAATTTTGGTAAATTTTAAAGTTCCTCCAAGAATTATCTTTTGCTTCTCCTTTCTCTCTAAAAGCCCAGCTAACGAGTTTTCATACACAGATGGTCGATGTACGTAGTGGCAGCTTGTAGATTTGGTATTAAATAATATTTAATTGAATAAACTAATAGCAGTCCAGAAGACTAAATGATGACGATATACACAATTGTACAGTAAGGATTTCATATTGGTTCTATGCCCCTTGCTTGCTTTTGGAGAGAAAAACAAATGGTTTGTTTTTGCAGAGACCAATATGGTTTTATCTGCCACTGGCAGATGGACAGCGTCTTAAGAAAAAGTGTGCGCTCTACAGAGTCATTTGTTTTAGGAAAAACCTGTTGTCAACTGGGGTAGGCCTCCTCACGACAATGCTCTATCACCTGATTGCATCCGCAAACTTCGTCTCTGGTCATCGTGGAAATGAAGCTAAACTGTCATCTCGACCCTCTTCATAAATTCTCTTCTTGCTGTTTGTTCATTCATGTGCATTTCAAATACATACAAACGAGAGAAGGCAGGTTGCTGGGGGATTGAGGGCTGTTTGTTATTGTTATTGTTGTTGTTGTTTTGGTGGGGGAGCGGTAGGATTGGTGCAAGCATTGAGCTAAACTACCAATTTTAAAATTGAAGTGTTATGTACTTTAATGGCATGAAATTATACACTTAAAATGGCTTAAATGACAATTTTTATATATGTATATTTTATCATGCTTTGAAAATAATAATTTAAGAAATGAAATTGCTCTGTTTAAAGTGCAATGTTATTAAAGTACTGTGTGCAGAAGAAATTCCATGGAAAAACATGCAGCCGCAACCCCAGGCAGCTGGTAAGTCGCAAACATGCCGTTACCGCTTTTCCCATGTAAAATGGTTGACGAGCAGCAATTTCACAGTTCAGCCTATGTATTCATAAGTAAAACTTCCCTCCTGGACAATTACTCCTGTTTAGTGACTGTCAGCGGACGGCAGGGCCGTGAGAAATAACCTTCCTTCGCAGGATGGCTTTTGATGCTGGAGCCACCGTGGTTACAGAAGCCGTGCCTGTGCTTTTCTGGTCATCCAGAACTTCGGGGAGGGAGAGAACTTACCATGCAGGGAAATGCCCTTAACCTACCTGCAGCTGAGCTGATTCTGCGGGTATCAAACTTGCAATCACTCATTACTTAGAAAAAGATCAGTTTTAGCTATTTCTCTGCCACTTTCTTACCACGAAACATTTCTTTCTCCAAAAATAAATAAATAAATAAACCTATATGTCAAAATCATGGTATGTTCTAAGATTCCCTTTCAGGCACAAGAATTTTTAAAATCAATTTTCTCCCCCAAATCTCCAACTCATAAATAGCAGAAGAACCCCCCCCCCCAGCATACCCCTTTCCATCAGCAGTAGGCAAGAGAGCTGACATCCAACTTAAACAGCTATGACATGTTATAGCCAGGGCCAGATACACAGAACTAGCAATCGTATTCAATAAGAAAGTGAGAGAATGTCCGAACTGCTACAGCATGAGTGGAACCAAAGCGTACTTAATATGCTTGCCCCTCCGGTTCCTCCTTGGCATGAGCAGCAAACAATGCATCCCATGTCCCTGGATGACAACATGCAGAACACAGAAGCTAAGTTATGACATTCCATTAACAATTTAAAAAAGACCGTTTCCCCCAATCCAGCTCCTCAAGGTAGCGAGCTGTGGACACCCTTCTATGAAATACCACATTTTGTAGGAAGATTTGGAACAGGAGTGGATTGCAGAAAGGCTGTTCTATTAAATTTAACATCACGCTATCGGGGGGAACCACCCCAAAAGCAAGACCATGCCATAGGGATTACTTCTGAGCTGTTTTACAAGAGACACAAAACCCGGCTACCCCTTTTTAAAGCACCCCAGTGAAAAGCTTTAAACAGGCTATTGTCAAGAGCTGGGTACCTTTTCTCTCTTGGCTTTGTTCAGTATTTTCCTCGGCTGCAGTTTCCATGGCTGGCTTCATACCATCCACCAAAAATGCTTTTCCCCGCTCCCCCCAAACACACTTTTCCCCTCCTCTTCCTTTTCTTTGGACTCCCCTCCGTCTCTTATTTACACTCGCGTGATTGAGAGGTTCTGTTCTTCACTACAGTAGATTACAGTCCCTTCCAAGATGCAAAAGTCTCGTCAGCGTCAATTTCCCTCTGCCTACCGGTCCATAAAGACAGCTGCCAAGGAGCAGGCAGCCATACGTCACCAAGGGTCCCAGTTATGAAACAGGCATTCTGTGCTTGACTGTGCCTCCAATCTCAGTGCGGCTCGGCTCCGAGGGAGGAAGGCTCACTCCCCACCGGGCCCCTTCCTCCCTGCTCTCCTACACACACTCAGCGCATCGCCCTTCTTTCTCCTTGCCAACTGCGCCCAATGAATGCTAATTAATTCTCCCAGGGGAGAAGAGATTCGTGACATCAGAGGAGGGCATGTGGAGAAGAAAAGAGCCCCCTCCCACCACGTGACTCAGCTGCCTGGCCGTGAAGTCTGTTTTCTCAGGAGAACACATGTCTTCCATAAGCAAACTCTTTCTTTTCCATGGGATCCCTTTATGGGGCATCGCAACTGAATTTATTGCATTTACCTCATCCTGGCAGAATCTAGTCTAAGGTCTTGCCTATGGTCTCTATTTTACTTCTTTTGCTTTCTTTCAAACTTGTGTTTCACAAATCTCTAAGTAGATTGATTGATTTAAATATATATATGGGAGACAAATACCTAAGAAGGAAGAAAATCCATATTAGACTATAACAATAGCAGTGTAGCACTAGTATTGGAACCTATTTGCTGGTCTCTAGCTAACATAAATGATAGAAAGAAAAACTTGACCTCAAGCCCAATTCATAAAGAGATACATGTCATTTTAAAATAATCATAATATGCTCCAAGTATATCTAGCTGACACTTTCGTGGCTTCTTGGGCTGCAAACTAGAATACAGTGGGTTTCTTACTGCATGTGGTTATTTCTATATGGAGCTTTATTCACTGGAACCCCTGGCTCAAAGCGAAAAGAGTAGTTTCATTCTAAATGTTCAGCCTAAGGCTATTGTACCAATAGTGACTTTGATTGCTGCTTGCACAATCCTTCTTGTATACCCAGACACCGGTGGACGAATGTCCTCAGTGTTCCCACCCAAGCCTTAGCATCGTTGAGCCACGTGTTTCTAAGCATCACTAATTTCTGCACCATGTTTTAAGCATTTGGTGGACCCACTTAATTTTTCCTATCAAAAATTTTATAGAAACTCAAGTCAAGTACAGGGATGAATACCGATAACCACAGGGTAAAGGGTTCCCTGTCCAAGAACAGAGTCTGGTAGTTGATTGGGTGAGCAGCCATCTTGGAAGCAAACAAAGACAAGATAGAGACTACACTCTCTAAAGAAAATCTCTCCCAAGTTTTGAGGGTTTCTTGCTCAACACTGAAAAAAAAGTATAAGATCCTGAATCAAACCCCTCAAACAACTTGATCCTTTTATTAGCTCGAGATAATCCCCAAAGCCTTCTACATTCAATACCTAAGGCCCTATTAAACCAAAACAGATTTTCAAAACCAGTTTAGCCTGTTTGAACATTTTAATTTTACATCTCATTTTTCACTTTAATCATTGTCCAAAAACACCATACCCGCAATCAGCTATTTTCTTAAATTATGGCCCCAGACAACTTTATTGTCTCATGGTGAGAGGATTGACAAGCATGGCAGTCTAAAATGTCAGACTTTAAAAAAGAGATTCATTGTGTAAATGTACCACAGATTTTTTTAATCCATTCACCTACTGATGGGTACTCAGGCTGCCTCCAAATCTTGGATATCGTAAACAACGCTGCAATGAACACAGGGGTGAGCACACAATAAAATATACAGATAATGTGTTATAGAATTGTACACCTGAAACCTACATAATTTTATTAACCAAATAAATAAGGCAAAATGGTACATTTATGAAGATATGCCTATACTCTAAATCAGTGGTCCCCAACCTTTTTTGGGCCATGGACCGGTTCAATGTCAGAAAATATTTTCACAGACCGGCCTTTAGGGTGGGACAGATAAATGTATCACGTGACCGAGACAAGCGTCAAGAGTGAGTCTTAGATGTCACAGAGGGAATCTGGCCATTTTTAAAAAACAAAACATCATTCAGACTTAAATATAAATAAAACGGAAATAATGTAAGTTATTATTCTTTCTCTGCGGATTGGTACCAAATGGCACGCAGCCTGATACCGGTCTACGGCCCGGGGGTTGGGGCCACTGCTCTAAATAATCAATGGAAGCATTGAACACAAGATCAAGGTGAGAAAATCCTGTGTATGCACTATGGACATCATCCTGGTTGGTTGACTGGTCGCTCATGCATTCATTCATTCATTTATTCATAATTCATTAAGCACCAATTACATGCTGAAAATTGAGTCACTATTCTATATCAGATGACTGTGATTGTTCAACTGGAAATTCATAAAGTTGCACAACCATCTACCCACATTTTCTTATCATAGTCATATAGTAATCAATAGTTTGTCAAATGTCTACTCCTTCTAAATTTCTAGAATTATATTTTAAGTTTCTTTTGGCCTCCAAATGAATCTTCAGTGAGGAGTCATTAATCACTAAGAAGGGATGTGTCCATATCCCTTCAGATTAATTCCTCTGAAATTTTCATGTTTCATAAAACATTTTTCCCCAAAGTCCAGCCTCCCACTCAGTACCCAGGGAGAACCTCCTAGTGGTGCTGCAGTCCAGGGGACAGAGCCTCATTCATCTCCCTCCCTCCCTCCTTCCTTCCTTCCTTCCCTCCCTCCCTCTTTCCTTCCTCTCTCCCTTCCTTCCTTCCATTCGATAAGGATCCACCTGGCGCTCTGCCCCACTGTGGCATTGTTCCATTGTGGCCAGAACCATTCCAGCACCTGAGGCGGAGGCCATGGAGCCTTCCTCAGTGCCTGGGCCAACCTTTCTCCAATGGAGCCTTGGCTGTGGGAGGAGAAGAGAGAGATAGAGAGGAAGGAGAGGGGGAAGGGTAGAGAAGCAGATGGGTGCTTCTCCTGTTGCCCTGGCTGGGAATTGAACCTGGGACTTACACACACCAGGCTGACGCTCTACTGCTGAACCAACTGGCCAGGGCCTCATTCATCTTTCCATCCACCTCATTTACCATTCTTGGCATTACTAATTTCTTTCTGGACTGTTTCTTTTTTCCTGGTTATGGATGCTTTCTCCTTTCCAATGAGCCAGCATGCCCTCTAGATTCCTTAAGCTACCTCATCTCTCTACTGAGTAAGGAGCTAAGACTGCATTTGTAGAAGAAGACATTATGGTGGCAACCTCCAACAAAAACAAGCAACTCAGAGCCAGTGGGTTTCCCAAAACCTATTCCTTCCACAGTGTTTCTGGGGCATAGAAGGTATTCACAAGTCCCCACACAATTCACATGCCCAGCATAACCCTTCCTCTTTGCCCCTCAAAGGAAATCAATACCGAAAGCAACAACCTCAGAACCAAAGACAACTTCACTTCACATTCTAGTATGAAAATTCCTCACCTGCTTGAATGGGTGAGTTTTAAATAACTGTCTTAAAAGAAATTGTTAAGTGACTACTATTCTCACATTACTCAAAATTAAAGATGTGTTCTAGCAGCAAATATCTGAGCCTTTGGAGAGAACAGAATTAAAAATATATAAGAATGCTAAAATCTTACATTTAAAGCAGAAAAGACTTTTTTTTTTTTTTTGTATTTTTATGAAGCTGGAAACGGGGAGAGACAGTCAGACAGACTCCCGCATGCGCCCGACCGGGATCCACCTGGCACGCCCACCAGGGGCGAAGCTCTGCCCACCAGGGGGCGATGCTCTGCCCCTCCGGCGTCACTCTGTTGCAACCAGAGCCACTCTAGCGCCTGGGGCAGAGGCCGAGGAGCCATCCCCAGCGCCTGGGCCATCTTTGCTCCAATGGAGCCTTGGCTGCAGGAGGGGAAGAGAGAGACAGAGAGGAAGGAGGGGGTAGGGGTGGAGAAGCAAATGGGCGCTTCTCTTATGTGCCCTGGCTGGGAATTGAACCTGGGTCCCCCGCATGCCAGGCCGATGCTCTACCACTGAGCCAACTGGCCAGGGCAGAAAAGACATTCTTTATATAAAGTAACAATAATATTCAAAATATTAAGACTGTGCTATATTCAAAATGTTACATAAATTAAACAAAGAAACTAGAAATGTAACATAGAGCCAGAAATTTAGAATATGATTGCCTAGAATTGGGTCCTTTCCATAATTAGATCTTCCGGAAGCTTTATCAATTTGGCAAAGCTTTGTCTCCCATTACCAGAATGAAATTACTAATTTTACATCCAGTGTGAATTTTTAATGTCTTTCGATGCCTTACTCTATTCTCTTTTCTGATGTATTTCCTCAATACCTCCTTTATATTTGTTATACTTTATAGGAAATGACACCACATAAAGCTAAAAGCTGAAATGACAAACCAAATTGGATGATGTATATTAAAACTCATAAATTGCAAAGCTCTTTAAGTATAAACCATCATCATTAGTGTTTCTCTTTAATGGTAGAGGTGGTTGCCAGGCAGCCACTATCATGAAACTGGCTAATATCCGTAACAATGAGCATGGAGAAAGCTTCTGTTAGCCAACCTTTTCCCAACTAATCAGCTGTTCATTTAAGATCAGGCAGTGTCCTCATTAGGAGCTGTGTTCACCACCAAAGTAGTGATTGCCGAGTTTCACAAAAGCAACTTGAGAGGTGATGAGCCTTTCTCTTCTGGTACACTGCCACCAAACCTCATTTTCAAAAGTAGAGCGGTAGGATACATTTGGCAGGAGAAGGCTGAAGCTTCCTATGACAGATAGGTGTGGCATGAAAGCTTCCAGCATACCAGGACAAATGGCACACAGCCCAGGCAGTACTGTGGCATGAGACAGAGTGTGCATTTTCCTCACTGGTGTGGACTTCATCTGTCTGTTCAAAGCCAAGGTTAGCATTGCTGTTTCTCCTCCATTTCTTAAACCAGTGAGGTCCAAATTCAGAACTAGTAACATCTGGAGCTTAGGTATGGGGGCTGTCCTGTGCACTGTAGGCTGTTTAGCAGCATCCCTGGTCTTTATTCACTGGATGCCAGTAGCCCCACCCTAGTTCTGACAACCAAAAATGTCTCCAGACACTGCCAGATGCCTCCTCCGAGTTGAGAACTTTCTTAAACCTATCTTTTCTTTCTTAAGTTTCCTCTGTCTATTGTTATTCTATCGGCCAGTGGTTCTCAAGCCCAGCTACATATTGGAGCCATTCAGGGAGCTTTGAAAATAATGATTCCCAGTCCCTTTGCCCAGAGATTCGGATCTGAGAGTTCAGGATATGTGGCAGCACCAGAGCTTTAAAACCTCCCCCATGTAATTCTAATATGCAGCCATAATAAGAGCTGTTGTATAAAAACTATAGAGAGCAGTATGACGGATGGATAAGAGCCCAGAGAGGCCAGAGACAAGGTGACCACACTCAGCTGGGGAAGAGGTAGACACTACACTCAGCCAAGGCAGAAATGAAAAACTGGGCATCAAGGTGAGGGAGAGGAGCTTCAGGACTGATTCCTAGATGGGGGTTGGTTCTAAGATGTCAGCTTGGATTCCTAAAAGGATGGTGAATGCCATAGGGAATACTTGGGACGATCAGGTAATGTGTCGGTTTCCTAGGGCTGTAATAACAGAATACTACAAACTGGGTGGCTTGAAGCAACAGCAATTATTCTCTCACAGTTCTAGATGTTATAAGTCCAAAATAAAAGCTTCAGCAGGGTGGCCATGCTCTCTGTGAAGGCTCTAGAGGAGCAGCCTTCCTTGCCTCTTTCAGCTTCTAGTCCAGTGGTCCTCAACCTTTCTAATGCCGTGACCCCGCAGTACAGTTCCTCATGTTGCGGTGACCCCAAACCAAAAAATAATTTTGGTGGCTACTTCATAACTGTAATTTTGCTACAGTTATGATTCAGAATGTAAATACCTGATATGCATTATGTATTTTCCGATGGCTTTAGGCAACCCCGCTGGGGTCGCGACCCATAGGTTGAGAACCGCTGTTCTAGTGGTTACTGACACTCCTTGGATTGTAGATGCATCATTCCAACACCTGGCTCTGTTATCACATGTCATTCTCCTTGTGTTTCCATGTCTCTTCTAAGAACATCAGTCATATTGTACTAGGGCCCATCCTAATTAAATATGGCTCATCTTAAGTTGTTTTTATCTACAAAAACTCTGCTTCCAAGTAAGGGCACATTCACAGGTACCAGATGTTAGAGTTTCAACATATTTTTCTGGGGGACACAATTTAACCCACAATGGTAAGAAGAGTTAGTGAAAAATACTATCAAGTTTTGAGGTCACCGGGGCTATGTCTGTACAGCTGCTCAGTCTGGGAAGAATTTGGAAATGAAGACTTGAGTGTTACCAGCAGAGAGGAGTCAAGTAGCATCATGGGAGTGGATGAGGTGCCAAGGGAGATGATACAAAGGAGAAAACCTCATGGGTGCCACCAAATTTGGGGGTCTGTAGTGAAAGAGGTACTTTCAAAGGATGCAGAAGACATTGGAGGAGATCCAGGATAAGGCCCTGTCACAGGGAGGAGGGAATTTTGAGAATGAGGAGGTGGTCCACAGTCAAGTCAGCTAGAAGGCAAGGACTTGGCAAAGGCCATTGGAATGTAAAATTCCAAATTCCTTACCACTGTCAGTAGAAAGATTAGAATGGAACCCAGTTCATAGAGGAGTTCCTGAAGGACTGGGAAGCGAAGAAGGGAAAGCAGGGGCAGCCAACTTTCTTTAAAAATTTGGTAGTGGGGGGAAAGCAAAAGAAAGAGGCAGGCAGATTGAGGAAGGGGGGAACACAGTAGGGAAGAGTCCCCAAATGATTTATGTTGCAAATAAGGCAGCAGTAGAAAGAGAAATTGGAGAAGATGCAAGTGAAGGTGGATAAATGATGAATCAAGATCACAGGAGAGGCGGAGGGCCAGCTGTGAGTAGGAGGATGGAACAGTGTCCTTCCGAAGTGGGAGTGCGGAAAGAGAAAATAAAGGGAAAATAGAAGTTGATTCAAGATTTAATAAAGTTCATCTTTAAAAAGGTGGTAGGGATAGGGAGCTTAAAAGGGCAACCTGTCTGGCATTAGGAAGGGTACATTTGTTACCTCACTTAGTCTACATTGCAGCCCTAATAGGGAGGTATTATCAGCCCCATTTTATGGGCAACACAAGGAGACATGATGGCTTTGGTCTTAGCAAGGGAGGCAGCTTGCCCTGGGTCTAGATTCCTTGGGACCTGAGTCTTAAGGGGATCAGAGAGCCCAGTGAACCTGAGGAGATTAGAAACTGAAGGTAGAGTGAGGGAGACAATACCCTCCTCACTGTGTGTCTTACCATATCGGGGGAAAGTGGACCCCAGCAGGATGGAACCACATTTAAAGCCAAAACAGAAACAAAGGCAAGCTGTTGGGTTTTTAAACTGGTTTTGATTAAAAAATGAAAGTTTCTATGTTGGTCAAATAAGTTTGTAAATATGATATATAGGTTTGCTCGCTTATAGTTTGTATTGGGTGTGGGGACAGGCTGTAAGCAGGCCACCAAGCACATGGCCAACACAAACAAGGGCAGGTCTTCCAAACCTGTTAGCTGTTTGGGATCTCAGTCATGTCTTCAGAGCAGCCAGGAATGGAGGCAGAGTATTCTCTTAGCCAGAAAGAGTTGGTGGTTATCCTCACAGCAGGGTGAAATGGGGGCGTTCTGCAGGGGACTGCCCTTATCTCATCTGCCAAAACTCCAAATCACACTGCCTCGCCTACTCCCTTTCCCTTTCTGACAGGCACAGCCCAAAGCCAGCTGCCCTTAGGAAAGGGTGCCTAGGTAACTCCACTCATTTTCTTCTTGGAATTCTAACCACTCCTCAGTTTCTCAATTAGATATGCAAGCCTCTCCAAATGGCAGTTATCTGCACTGGAAAGACATCTGCCTTTACCTGCCTCCCACGTAAGTGGAAGACGGAGACTTGCACTAACCTGGACCAACCTGAATCTTCAATGTTGTACCCCCAAGGAAGGTGAGTGTCAATGATCTCTGTCCTATTTTGCTGAAGGAAGCCAGACATTTTCCAATTCAAGGTTAAACCACAACACATGTGGGCTGTGAAAATTCTCTCAACAGAAGTTGAAAAATAATGGAATGAGCCTTGCAGGGCAGGGATAAAGATGATATGACCCCTTTCAACTCTGAGAGCTCAAGGTGCATTGAGGCCTTATTCTTGGGTAGATTCAGAGTCACTGTCACCTTTCCCTAAAATCAAGCCCATGTGTGGATTGATGGGTTTCTGTCTGTTGGATGTCTGGTAGAGGTACTTTCTCAAGCAGGCACACAGACTCCCAGGTATTCCTTGGGGAACTGGACCCCACCAAGCCCACCCCCAAGAGTGCTCACTTCATACTGAGCTGAGCAACAGAAAGCATACACAGCCCTGGGAGCTGCTTGTATTTCCCCAATCTTAAAAAAAAATTTTAAAGATATTATTTGAGAGAGAGGAAGAGAAAGGGAGGGAGGGGGAGGGAAGAGGAGGGAGGGGGAGGAAGGGAGAGAGAGGGAGAGAGGAAGAGAGGGGGAGAGAGGGAGAGAGAAGGGGGGAGGACCAGGAAGCATCAACTCACAAATGTGACTTGACCAGGCAAGACCAGGGTTTTGAACCAGCCACCTCAGCATTCCAGGTCAACGCTTTATCCACTGCGCCACCAGGTCAGGCTTCCCCAATCTTTGTAATGTTTGTTTGCCTCTATCACCAAGTCATTACACACACACACACACCAAAACAAAACAAACAAATAAATAAAAAAAAACAACTATAAGCATCAGATACCAGGGACATTTGGTCAGTTCCCTTCAAGAGCTGTTTCCATTTGCCATAGGTGGAAGGTCTCTGTACCAATGTTGCTGTACGAACTTTCATCCAAAGTTCATTTGTCTTCACAATGGCCGGGAGACATGGGCATAACCGTCCCCATTGTATGGATGAAGACACCAAGACCACAGGGAGCCACACGGACTTGATCAAGGTCACGTAGCTGCTCAGAAGCCAAGAGGAGCCTTGACTCTGGCCAGTGGGTGCCACAGTTGGAGATTTGGGACTCAGACAAGACTGAAGCTAAACAAGGGCCCAAGTACCTAGATGAGCAGCTGCATCGACTACTTCACTCAGAGAACCCAGGTCACCACCAATGACTTGCTTAGAATGGCTCTTCCACAACTCGCTCCCTTCTCCCCAAGCATGGCAGTCTAGAGGTCCGCACACTCACCATCCCAAACCTCTGGTACCACACAGGGCTGCACACCTCCGCAGCTGAATAAAATTCTCATGTCTAGATCCTTGCCACTGGGAAGGCGGAGGGATGCTGGGAACTGAGACAAAAACTGTCCTCAATTTGTAAAACAGAGAGAAGAGAATTCTCTCTCATCACTGAAGAGACTTCAGAGGAGATTTTTCAACAGATCACTCATGAATACCAACAGGAAACTGATGTCTAGAAGCCAGCCTCAATTCTTGAAGAATAAGTAACACCAAACTACTTCGCTTTTGGCTTCTCTTTAAATATTTCTTTTGTGAACTTATCATATTCAAATAACAGTACAGTAGAAAAAATTGCTTTCTCTCAAGAACATTTTATGAATCAATTTTATTCAAACTCTTCTGTATCTTCCACATTGTTCATTCAGCTAATCAGAATCTTTGCCATCACTAGAACGCCACTTGGAGTCACCTAAACTTTCTCTGAGCCCGTTCGTTATCTTTGCTGCCTTCTGAGCTGACACCTAGCACTTCTGCAAAGTCTGTGAAAGATGCTGAGATCTGCCCAACAGACAAGTACCCACTCCCAGGACTCAGAACTTTACATGGGTCAGGTAGTGTCAGTTCCTTCTAAATTATATAGTGTTCATAATTTTCACATCAATGGCATACTGGGTTCCTAAAATGAATATTTATTTATTTATTTATTTATTTATTTATTTATTTATTTATTTAAAAAATAGGACCACTGAACCAGGTGGATGTCATCTTCTATGCTGACCTTGCAAACCACTCAATAAAACCCTTCTCATATTTTTGGGATTAAGATAATATAATATCAGCAACATACTGGTATGCTTTAAAACACTGTATTCATTCTGCGCTTTTAGTCAGCGAACAGGCTAAGGTCACTTATACATTCAAGAGGGATCAGAATGGCTTAGTGTGCTTTCAAAGTGGTTACTGAATGGTTGTCAACGCAGAGAGGAGAGTTTGTAGCACTGTGCCACTGGATTTTGTACATGGACTGTGCAACGGAGGTGGCCATGTTACCCAGGGCCCTGAGACCGTGGGCTATCACATTAATCTGCCCGCCTAGGCATTGAAGGTGAAGTCACTGGAGTCAAGTTACCTAGAATTTCTTTAGAGAAACTACAGTGAGAAGAATTTGGTTCAATTCTTCCCTGATTTTCTGGCCCTGCTTAAAATAAACATTATATGCACACAGAATTCTAAAAGCAGGAGGAAACTTTTTAAACCATCATGCTTTTCTTTCCTTTTCTAGCCTGTAATTAGGAAAGACAGGACTCAAGATTCAGATTTCTTGACTCACAGCCAAATATGCTCTTGCTTTTGTCTGATGCATAGTTATCAAAGTAAGTATTCTGTTAGGATATGACCCAAATTCTTCCTGAAATATACATCATATCTTTGTAAAAACATATTCATGTATTTTACAAAATACCTTTAAATCTCATTGGGCCAAGACAGAGTATAATATAGAAGACAACATAAATCTTTGGCAATCAATGCTTGTTAACGTCAATTTCTCTTTTTAATGAAAAGCCTCTGATAATCCATGCCATTGGATTCAGTGAGCTAATGCATGCCATGGGCTTTGCATAAGAGCTAGGAACATTCAATAAAAAGTAGCTGTTATGATTAATAGGCAGGACCAGAGTGGGGTTGCAAAGGCTTTTTTGCAAAGGCAGTAAAGCTGTAGGATGGAGCTTGTCAGCCAGCCCCCACCAGAGCACAATGGATGGATAATGGTCACCTGCTCCACCCACTCTCAGGGGTAACCTACGATTATTAGCAATCAGCTCCCAGCTGAGTTCCCACTCAGGAAAGTGGATGAAACTGCAAGGAAGCGACAGTGGCATATGATAAGAATAGATGTGTACATTTATAAAAAGAAAAAGGAAACCAATGCACATCTCCGTGCTTCATTATTAGTAACAGATTGGCATTTCTCACCAATTGTACCACAGGAATGCGATATGTTCCACAGCTGAGATTGGATGCTTTGGGTGAATATGAAATGCCTCTAAGCACTTTAAACGATAAAGCATTAAAAGAATCCAAGCTCTTGTTGTCATATTGCCAAAGAGGAAATGCACTAATAGCGAAAAATAAGGAAATTCTTGATTTGGGCTAATTTTTCCATTTCTGAAGCGAAATATCATTTTGTAGCTATTTTTTAAGTGCCTGGCTGACCCTACGAGTTGGCATATAAAGGATAAATTGAACAAGGCACTGTGATATAAAATGAAACAAATGAATTTAGAAAATTTAAACATGTTTATTTCTATTTGGCCATCCTGATAATTAGCTTGTTTAAAATGTCAAAAATCTTGTTCTGAGGGATTTGCTGGGTAACCTTTTCTGTTGCTCTGTCAGTTTCATGGGTGAAAGCGACAGGCAATTTGTCATGTTGATCAATCAATATGTTAATAATCCAGTATATTTACTCCTTTTTTTTATTTACTCCTTTTTAGAAAGTAATTTGATTCTTTTCACTAATTATTGCTAACCTTAGTAGAAGACCCAAAAGAAATGAGATATGACTTTCAAGCCTATTAACCTCATACTTGTTTTAATATATTCAATTGGGGGAAAGAGAAATTATTACACAATTTATTGTGCCCGTGATTACTTGTATCATTGTGAATAAAAAGCAATGAATCTATTTGCTGTGATACATCCCAGTGAGGCTTCTCTTACCATTCTCTAAAACCTCTGCCTAAAATTATAACTGCTCAACATTCAGCCAGAACATTGCCATTCCCTTCTGTTTGCCCTCCTCTTCCTCACCCATCAATAATCTGATCTTATTATTTCTGGATTAAAAACATATTAATGCCTAACCAGGCAGTGGCGCAGTGGATAGAGCATTGGACTGGGATGCAGAGGACCCAGGTTTGAGACCCCGAGGTCACCAGCTTGAGTGCGGGTTCATCTGGTTTGAGCAAAGCTCACAAGCTTGGACCCAAGGTCGCTGGCTTGAGCAAGGGGTTACTCGGTCTGCTGAAGGCCCACGGTCAAGGCACATATGAGAAAGCAATCAATGAACAACTAATGATTGATGCTTCTCATCTGTCTCCATTCCTGTCTGTCTGCCCCCCCAAAAAAAAAATATATATAAAGGCTCACAGTCGGAATACACAGGTGATGAAGGCCAATTCTTTTTAAATACCTGTAATTTACTTCTAGCAATATGTAAGGCAAGTTATAAATATTTTAAACCTTAATAACAGTTGTTTGCTTGACATATGCTTGACAAGCGCCAGACATGTGACAGGGACGGTGCAGACACTGTCTTTAAAAACAGAGTGGAGATGGTTTCACATTCAAGGAGCTATGGTGCTCTTGGGAGCAGAGGGACACCAACCCTCACTTCTGATTCAGCAAATCTTTACCTATCTGCTCATGTGGGGGGGGCACTGTCCTGGTGGCTGGACTCAGAGTACTCATCTCACCAGAATGGACAGTCCCTGAGTGGAGGCTCCATATCTGATTCATTCCTCAGTGCAAACCCAGCATCTGGGGCAGGGCAACTGTTATCGGTGGTGCTGACTGGCCACCAAGAAGGATGTGGTCCTCAGCCTCCCTGAACTCATAGCACCCAGGGAGGATGCGGGGAACCATAGGAGCAGGGATGGAGCAAACTAAACTTGGGAGTAGAACGGCCGATAAGGGCTGAGGCGGCGTATGGTAAGGAAGACTCTGTAGAGAAACACCTCTGATTGCGGACCTGCGGGATAAGGAGCCAGAGATTGTTTCCTGTGATACTTGAAGGAATTTCATAGTTTCTTTGAAAGTCTTAGACCACACTGCAAACACTAGGAATTTAAGATCTGACCCAACTTTACCAGGAAAGCAAGTCACTAAACTCCTCTGTGTCTCCGATCCTCACTCACCCATACAGCCAGATAATATTTCCTCTACTCATCTTAAAAATGACAGAGAAGATTAAATGAGGACATAACAAAGTGGTGGGAGCAGTCCCTGGTACTGTAATAAGTATTAAAGATATGGTAATGTAGATAAAAGCTAGCCATTTACATGTGCCTTTTAAAAAGCATTATACAAGGCTTTTTCCAAGTCGTAGCACAATTATCAACAGTCAGCCTAAACCATCAAGAACTCGAAAAGGGCTTTACGCATCAATGAATTTCAAATCAGGAGCAAGAGTCTCACTTTTGGGGTTTGCTTAACGCTGAGTTTTGTTCAACTTTTACATTTTTAAAGTGAAATGTAGAAATAAATACATGTTACTACTACATGTGGAAAATGCTCAACAAGGTACGCAGCAGCTTTCTGCTCTTGGAAATGAGAGCAGTGCAGCAGCTCACAGATATGACGAAGCTGATTCAGAAACATGCGAGACCTTGCTAAGAACCACACGGCTCTTAATTAAGTGGCCCATTGCTTCATCACTATGAGATTCTTGACCTGCTGTAATTCCAATCAGAAAAATAGATTAATGGTAGCTGTTTACAACCTGTGGTTTTTAATGCTAAAGTGTGTTTACCATGTTAGCAAACAGAACCCAGACCTTAATTTAAGGTAGAAATGAATCCACACAGTCTCAGTACCTGCATGCATCCAAGTATGTGAAATACTTCTTTGTCAAGGTGAATGAACCAACTCTAACCCTAGTTTCTATCCAATGAAGGTCCATGGGTATAAATAACTTCCATTCCTATAGTGTAAAGACTTACCATGTTTTAACTTTTCTAAATTTATCAAAAAGAGAAACAAAGATGCAATGTTTATTTTTTTAAAACACATCTAGAGACCATTGCAATAAAGGCATTCTATATTATGTTTCACACCTAATGTATACTACAGTCTGCCCTCTGGATCTGCAGGTTTTGCATCCACAGATTCAACCAACTGCAGATAGAATACATTTAGGGGAAAAAAGCTCAGGAACTTCCAAAAAGCAAAACTTGAATTTGCCAAGTGACGAGTACTACACTGAATCCACGAGAATGAAATGATGTGTAGGCATACCCTGCTGTAGCTTATAGGTAAATACGGTCCATCCTCAGGACATTGGTTCCAGGATCATCCCCCAACCAAAATCCCTAGATGCTCAAGTCCCTTATATGAAACAGCATAGCATTTATATATAACCTATGCCGCACACCTTCCAATTGCTACGTGACTGATAATATCTAATATAATGCAAATGCTATGTAAATAGTTGTTCTACTGTATTGTTTGGGGATCAACTTTCTGTAATTCTTTTTCCTGAATATTTTCGATCAGTGGTTGGTTGAATCCAAAAATATGGAACCCAAAGATACAGAGGGCCAACTGTGTAGTTCTGTGCAAACACTATGCCATGTTATATCAGGGACTTGTGCATCTTCAGATTTTGGCATCTATGAAGAGGGCCTGAAACCAATCCCTCAAGGACACCAAGAGATTACTATACCATCATTATCTGCCAAGTACTCAACACAAACCTAGAATTCAATTAGCATTCATTTTATAGCTTTATACAGCGGTATAACATTCACTTTCATGAACTATATAGAATACACTACAAGTGTACCTGACAAATATACAAATTGCCTCCAATGAGTCATGTGAAGTTTCAATTTGGAAGTACTTTTGCAGGTCTTAATGGTTGTTTGGTAATGCACGCATTATTCTTCAGTTATAAAATTCACACATTTAAAAAACTAACTGAGTCAAAATGTGCCCATAAGGAATTAAATCAATGCACTTCCCTGCATAAAAATCAGCCAGTCAGAGCAGGAAGGAAAACATGTTTTCCCTACAGTTGAATGTAGGATTCCACATCCAATACTTCATCTCATTGTATAGAAATCCCAGTGAAATCTGCCACATACAAATTCAAGCTTAATGCATAAAAATTTAGCTCAACATCTAGTTATCCAAGGAGAGGACCAATTGAATAATCTGAGAAAAGTAAATACAGTCTAAATTGTATTAAATTGTGATAAGACAGGCTTTGAAAGCACAAGTATCTTGATAGCCATTCAAGCACGGCTTTGGCATAAACAGTTCTTGCTGCCATTGCAGAACACCAATTTCTTTTTTCTTGGCTATGCTGTATCTAGGAGGAAGGTCCCCACCTCCACTCTGAGTCCTTGCATAATTTCCCCACCCTGACACATTTAATAATTTTAAATACACAACCTTCCTGCAAGGGAAGGGGGAGTGGTGCCCCGAGTCCCTACAGAAAGTGACTGTCTAGCACAGATGACAGGAGGCGGCGCCTGAGAAGAGGGCAGAGCGAACCCATGAGAACCCACTCAGCTCTGGGCAGCCCAGAGACCTGAGGGGTTTCACGGGTGACTGGAATTGTCACCCTATTCATCCCCTTTCTCCTTGCACAATAGGGAGCCCGAGCCCAGAGAGCCGCCTCCTCCCTTTATCATCATTCATATCTCAGCTATGACAGGCCTGAAAAAAGACTCCGAGGGGAAATGTGCCTCAAATTAGCATATTTCTTCCCTCCACACAATGAAGGCTTTTGAGCTTCAGCTTTTTAAAAGCAGAGGAGAGAGGGGAAGAGGGGGAAGCAAGGGTACCCTTAGCAACAGTGTCTGAATGTAATGATTTGCCTCCCTCAAAGCAGCTTGTGTTTCTGAATTTTCTTAAAGCAAGCCTCCTGTCAAATGGCCCCAACACTTATTAGAAAATATTTATTGGGCCACTGTGTAATAAACATCCTCCCTCTTGTTGTTAAATTGCAATTAAACTCTTTGATTAAAAAAATAATTATGAACCCTAAACTCTTCCTCCAATCCTGCAATGAACCGTGACAGCTTCCTTTCTCCTGGAAAAATCCACACAGTGAAGAAATCCAGTATACTCATTGAGGGAAGTCCTCAGAGGGGACACTCTGGCTATGTTTATTTATACATTTTCAATCTCCAGTAATAAAAACAAAAGGCTGAAAGGCAGCATGGTTGCTTCAATGACTCCAAGACTGACTATGGGGTGCAAGCCATCACTTCACATCATCTTTCCCGAGAGGCTGTCCCTGTCCCCAATGTCTTTGCTAAAGGAGCGTCCTAAAGCTGCAACAGGCGCGGGCTAGCAAAACAGACTGGAACGTTTGAAAGGTCATAAAAACAGCAGTCTAGCAAATCTAGAAGAGGTCAGCGAAAGAAATGATTTATGTTCTGTGCCACAAAATATTAATTCCTCTCAGTTTGAGGGGGAGACATTAAGATTTCTGTGGCTCATGCCCTAGCTGGGTAGCTTGGTTGGTTAGAGCAACACCTGGAAGCGCAGAGGTTGCGGGTTTGACCCCGTCACAGCACATACAGAACAGAACAATGTTAATGTCTCTCTCCCCACCTCCCTTCATCTCTCACTAAAATAAATAAATAAATAAATAAACATTAAAAAAAAGATTTCTGTGGCTCAGAATGAGTTCTTTGAAAGGGCTCTGCCTTTAACAGTAACTCAAGATCATTATGGGTACTTAAAATGACAATTCTCTTCATGAAGTTCCAGTGCCTTAACCGTGGCTCAGGTTCACTGGTTTGCAAGCCCTCCAGGAAGAGAGAGGCCAGGGTGATCCCGAGTGTTGGAACTCTCCCCAAGGGCCACAGTGGAGCCAGGAACCAGCCCCGCTAAGCTTGGCTTGGGAAGGCAGCCCATGAACTCTTGCCTTCCCCTTCCGGGAGGGAGAAGAAGGCTGCTGAAAATGATTGTCGAGGCCATCTGCTTTGCCTGCAACCATGCCCCTGCAGAGCTAGCCTCCTGCCTCTTTTAGATGCCTAGATATAACCCCCTCTGCCAGGCGCAGCCCTCCTGCGCCGACAGGGACCAAAATTCACCTTTTAAAATTTTTATTTATTGATTTTAGAGAGAGAGAAATGGAAAGAGAAAGAGACAGGAACATCCATCTGCTCGTTTGTGTCTTGACCAGGGATTGAACTGAAAACTTCTGCCCTTCAGCACGATGCTCTAACCAACTGAGGTATCTGGCCAAAGCCCAAAGTTCATCTTTGTGTGTGTAATTGAGTCTGAAGCCACTAATCTTGACTCAGCCTCTCTCTTTGCTTTCTCTAATTTATCTCCCAACCCTTAGAACTGACCTCCATCTTGCTTTCTTACCTCCAGCACACACATAGCACCTTTTCCTCGGTTGCTCACCAGCCTCAATTGTTTCTTACTTTGGGTCTCTTGTCATTCTAGGTTTTCTAGGGATTAAGGCTGAACCTAAAAAAAATGGATTTTCAAAATAATAGTTTAATTCGCTCCAATTTGATCTGTAGATCTAATGCAAATAAGTCAAAATTTTGGCAAGCCTTTTGGTAGCAATCAACAAACTGATTCTAAAGTTCTTGTGGAAAGGAACTAGAACAGCCAAAATCATTCTGAAAAAGAAGAACAAAGTAAGAGGACTCTCATTACCCGATTTCAAGACTTACTATCAAGCTCCATCACCAATCAGGACTGTGTGGTTGTGACAAAAGGATAAATGCATAGATCAGTGGAACAGAATAGAGCCCAGAAATATCCCCACACAAATATAGTCAACTGACTTTTGACAAAGGTAATCTGATGGAAAAAATATACTCTTTTCAAGAAAGGGTGTTGGAACAATTGGATGTCCATATGCAAAACATGAACTTAGACACATACATCAAAAAAAATTAACTCAAAATGGATCGTGTGTAAAATGTAAAATATAAAACCATTAGAAGAAAATATGAAATAAAATCTCCATGATCTTGGGTTTGGTGGCAGGCATTTAGATACAACACGGAAAGCACAATATACAAATGAAAAAATTGCCAAGGTTGACTTTATCAAAGTGATAGCTTAAAAGAACATGAACTATTTGGTTTAAAAGTTTTTAAAGACATCTACCTGATTGAGCTAATAAATTTATGTGAAATACCTCATTTTGGACAGCAGTGTCACCGTCCTGTCCTGTGTGGGGTACACCTGGCTGAGCATCACATCACCCACCCCTCAGGCTCAGCCCTGATCTTCCTCCTCCAGGACCCCACAGACTGGAGCTGCCCTGCTCTCTGAAGCCACAGCACTTTCTTTCCCTCACTGTAATGTTATGTTAGTGATGTGAGCATGATTTTCCTGCCTGTCTGAGACTATGAAGAGTGGCACTATGTCTGAGACTTCTCAGTGTCTCCTGTGCCCTCACTTGGTGCCTGGTGCATAGCCGCTGCACAGTAAATACTAAAGGACACTGCCAAACATTTCCATGCCATTTGTTGAGTTCCTATTTCCAGTCAAACACTATCTATATGAGAAAGAACTCCTTCTTTCACCAGTGCTCTCCTCCACTGCTTTGGCCACACTTCCTAACCTCCTTGTGATCCATCTGTGAATGTTTAAGAGTTTCTGTTAGGTGCCCAGTCTCTCACCCTCTCTAATAGGTTCAAATGGTTCCTCTAGGTTGAAACCCCTCAATTCTAAATTTTAGGCCACAATTTCTTTTTTAATCTCCAGTGGTTCACTTACAACACACATACATACATGTGTGAATTTATATACATACATTCATACACACATATATGAAGGTAAGAATGAAGAAAGTTCTCATGAGAATAGGGAAGCTGAATTCAGCTTAGAATATTTTGAATTTAGAAGGAGAGAGAGAGAGAGAGAGAGAGAGAGAGAGAGAGAGAGAGAATTTCAAATTTCTCCTTGGCCCTTTATGCAATCTTTACTGACCTCATACTTAAATGGTAAGAACAGCTGACAACCTCCCATCTCAAATCCCATATCAAGGCATATCTGTCCAAAATGAACACTTTCGTTGAGTTGTTCCCACAGTCTACAGCGGAATCCCTGCCTACTAGTTCAGGTTGACTCTCAGACCCACATGGCTCACCTTCTTCCAAACTGAGTCATCCATGCTTACACCATGCTCCTCTCAGTCACTCACAAGTACTGCACCTTCTTGCCTCTGCCTCATGTGCCAGTTGTCTTCTCACTCTTCCCTTTCTCCTTCCACTTGTGCTAATTCTATTCATTTTTGATTTTCAAAGCATAATTCAAGGGTTACAGCTTGTGTGAACCCTTCCCAATGATTCATTTCTCACATCATCTCTGGTTTATAGCCCCTGATTTACCACATTATGACATTCTGTCTTTTTCTCCAAAGCATCCATGTATTTATTAAAGTCTTACATTCCAAAGACTTGGACCTCTGATTGAACAGGGACCATATATGTTATTTCTCTAGTGCCAGGCCAAAACATCTAGCCTAGGTTTAGAAAAATGTTGTCACATTCAGTGAGAACTCACTGATTTTTCAAATAATAATATCAGATTATTTGCAATGCTTATGTCCTATAACTTTTAAAGAGTATGATTTTTCTGAAAGAAATAAAAACAGAACACATAGTAGCATTTATTTTAAGAAACCAGTAAGTAAACAGCACTTCATTACCATAGAGGGAAAATTTGGCAAAGTATATTATAAAGTATAAATTTACATATTTAACATTAAATTGGTAGGGCTCAATGTGTAGAAACACTAAGTGGTTTTAATTTTCTACCTATAATTTGTGAAGCCCAGGGGCTCAAAATGACCTCGATGTTGAACAGGAGGCACATCCATCTGCCAGCAGTAATTGTTTTTATTGACCTGATTAAAGAATAACTATTTCCATGGTCAAAAGACCTATTCAAATCCATTAGCCTTAGGCACACAATAGCAGTAATTAGAGATGCATATTTCCCTAATTAAAATATGAATCAATAGGCAGAACATAAAATAATGTACTATTAACATTTAATCAACATATTTCTTTTACTAGTTATGATGTAATATTAAGCCAAAACCCATTTTAAAAAAGTACCCTACAAATCACCTACTTAATGTGTATAATTCAATGGTTTTTAAATATTCTTCCCTATCTAGTTGTTTAAATTCGATTGTGGCAACTGTCACCGCAATCTAATTTGGTACATTTTGGTTGTCCCTAAAAGAAATTCTAATCACATTAGTGTTCAATCCCCATTCCTCTCTACCCTACCCAATACCCCAACTCTGATTCTAAGAAGCCACTAAACTACTCTATAGATTTTCTTTCTATAAATTTGCCTATTCTGGACATATACATGGTTCTTTGTAACTGGTTTTTACTGAGCATAATGTTTTCGGGAGTATTCCATGTTGTAGCATGTATCAGAATTTCCTTTTTTTAATTGATGAATAATATTCTATGGAATGATATACCACATTTTGTTTACTAATTCATGAGTTTATGGTCATTTGTTGTTGTTTTTTCTTACTTTTGGGTTACTATGAATAATTCTGTTATGAACATTGGTATACCTGTTTTTACATGGACATAAATTTTCATTTTTCTTGGGTATATATCTAAGAATGGAATTGCTGGATTATATGGTAACTGTGTTTAATCATTTGAGAGCCTGCCAGAGTGCTTTCCAAAGCAGCTGTACCATTTTACATTTACCTGCTACTGCACCAACACTTGTTATTAGCTATCTTTTTTATTCTAGTCATTCTTGTGGTATGAAGTGGTATTTCACTGTGGTTTTGATTTGCATTTCCCTAGTAACTAATTATGTTGAACATCTTTTTATGTGCTTATTGTTCATTTTTATTTATTTTTTGGAGAAATGACTATTAAATCCCTTGTATATTTTATTTAGGTTATCTTTTTATTAGTGAGCTGTAAGATTTTATTAAAAATATATTCTTATGAATACAAGTCCCTTAGAGACACGATTTTCAAATACAGTCTTCCATTCTGTTAGTTGTCTTTTCACTTTCTTAATGGCACTACAAAATTTTTTCCTTATGATAAAGTACAATTTATCTATCTCTGTTGTTGCTTGTACTTTGGATGCTGCATCTAAAAAACTATTGTCTAACTCAAAGTCATTAAGATGTACTTCCATGTTTTCTTCTAACAGTTTTATACTTTAGTTTTTACTTTTAGGTCTATGACCATTTTGAGTTAATTTTTGTAAACAGTGTGAGGTATAGATCTAACTTCATTCTTTTGCATGTGATTATGCAGTTGTCCTAGTACCATTTGTTGAAAAGAATATTTTTTCCTCATACAATTGTCTTGGTGCCTATTTTGTTCTATCCAGGCTGCTATAACAAAGTACCATTGACTGGGTGGCTTAAACAACAAACATCTATTCCTTACTGTTCTGGAGGCTGGGAAGTTTAACATCAAGGCACCCTCGGATTTCACGTCTGGTGAGGTTCCACTTCCTGGTTCATAAACAGCCAACTTTTCATTGTGTCCTCACATGGCAGAAGGGCTGAGGGAGCTCTCTGAAGCCTCTTTTATCAAGACACTAATCTCATTCATGAGGGTTCCAACCTCATACCCTAATCACCTTCCAAAAGCCCCACCTCCAAATACCGTATTATTAGGGATTATGTTTCAACATATGAATCGGGGTGGGGGGGTGGCCACATACATTCAGTCTATAGCATTACCCTTGTTGAAAATCAACTGACTACAAATGTAAGGGTTATTTCTGGATTCTCAATTTTATTCATCAATCTATATGGTCATTCTTAAATCAGTACCACACTGCCTTGATTACTATAGTTTTCTAGTTTTGGTTATTTTGGGGTTCTCAAATTCCATTTTGATAAAATTTTATTTTAACACAACGTTTTGTTGTATTAGAAGTGACTGGAAAAACCTAATTTCACATCTGACTGATGTTCATTAGAAGACAACTTTTAGTGCTATAATCTTATGATAGTTAAAAGGTGCTTTAATCACATACAGAGCCTATTAAAGTGAAAGATCCCATTTAACAAGTTCATCAACTCAGTACATTCAGAATTATTTGAACAAATAGCATCAAAATTATTGTTCCAGTTGAATACAAGAAAGTGATTGCCAAGCCTTGGACACAGACCTGGAGATGAAGAAACTGGAGAATGTTATCCTCCATGTCAATGCTGGGTTCTAGAAGGATGTGTTACTTAGGTAAAACAAAATGTTTCATGGTGTGGTCTACAGTGTTTTTCAGTTGTCTATAGCTACAGGTGGTTCCCCCTTAGAACCTACCAACATATTTCCTAGTGTCTGACCTATTTAGACTTCTAGAAGCATTCTTTACCACTGACTATATACTATGAAAAAAATCAGAAAACAAAAGAGGCAACTCAGGGTCTTCAATATGAAATAAGACCAAGTAAGCTGGGATATATCTTGCCTCACTTACTTGATTATCTGCTAACATTTGCCTGAATGTTTTGTTTTCTACAGTGGAAGTTTAAGCACCTGAAAACCTTCTAGCTATTTCAATATTTATTTAAGATAGACTGCTATTTTCTGTGTCACAAATTTTTTTAAAGATTTTATCCACTGCACCACCACAGGCCAGGCCACAAAATTTTTGTTCATTGGTATGAAATGGCCTTCCATCCAAACTATTCCAACAGCCTATTCCAAAAACAAAAGGCTTCTTTTATACATAGAAGATTTTATTTTTCCATGCAAAAGCTGAGAATAAAAATTCTCTCTCCTATATATGTACATCTGTATTTATATCTAATATACTTAATATATAATACATATATGTAAATATATATCTAATATATACATATATTTGTATTTATATCAGCTTACCACTAGTGATATATTTATAAATTAACTTTTAGGGTTTGGTATGAATCTTTGGCATTCTCTCACTTCTGTGGTATCCGGTAGATTTTTAAGACTAAGGAGAGCCAGTCAGCAACTTCGCAAGGAGACTTTTCATTAACAGGTGTTGACTTTTCAGCTGTATGTTCTGAAAGGGGTACATACCCACACAGAACCTGATGTGATCTCCAAATAACGAACCTCATTCTGTGCTTTCTCTGAAATGTCCCCTTCTCCATGAAGCAAGTCATGTCCCTCTGAGGATTCTTCCCAAACCACAAAGGGGCACTGTGCCCAAAGTGGTGGGTTCTTTGTTTTAAGAGAGAATGGCTGGGGAGTCCTATTCCCAGAAAAGTGCCAAAACCCTGCTATCCGCTCTCCATTCCTTTCTCCCTTTCTCATTTTCCATCTTCCCTTCCTCTTCCATTTCTTTGGCTGCCTTCCTGTAACAGTTAAACCTCTGGTTTTCATACCTGAACACTGTTCCTTTTCCATACTTGCATTTTCTCTATGGAATTCTGAGTTTCTACACATCTATTGATCACATCTCACAGTCACCCCAGAATTTCATTTGTCTAATTCTGATCTGTGTCCCTGGCCACTACTATCCATGTTCCCAGGTCCTCCTTGAACCAACTAACCAACCAACCAAAGAAACAAAAACTAGATGCTTAGAAAATCCACTGCTCATGATGAGAAGGCTGTCTTACACTCATTGTAGGCTCAAATTTCTGTTTTCTTGTTCCATATAATATAGAGTAAAGAGGCTTACTTTGACCAACCAGAGCAGTTTAAACTTCTCTCTCCCATCCATCCTTTTTATTTTTATTAACCTTTTCTTCTTTGACTAATCACCTTTCCTAGTACTGAATAGCATTTTTAGGCAAATGTCAGTAGGGTGGAGGACCACCAACACACACAATTGTTTGTTTCTTGCTCTCATCAGATGCATGTACAATAAGAGTGAGCGCTCTCTATGAACTACACCAATGAGACTACTACTAATGGACAGAGACAAGCAGATGCCTTAGTTGTTCTGTCAATATGTCTACTCGTATTGAGCTCTCCCCACCTCTCACTAGCATTTGTCATGATTCCATATGTACATCTATAAACATGGTCTTATAAGTACAAAATCCCAAAATCAGTAATGAGATAAAGATGAGACTCTATGAAACTGAGAGGAGGGAAAATACCATCTATACATTTACAAGTATCCTTATACACAAGCTGCTGCCACGGTTCTCAGTGCTGAACATAAAAATTTGGCAGAAAATCAGTCAAGAGAACAATACAGCAATTTTTAAAAATCTAAACTATTTTTAACGTAATATTCAGACTAACTTTTAATATGTACCAATGAGTTTCTCTCTCAAAGTTCACTTAAACAAACAAAGATTCTTGTTCTTTATGGATTTCAGTATATTATTTTTAAACTGAATTTATTGAGGTGACACTGGTTAGCAAAATTACATTATTTCTAAATACCCCATGTAAATGCTAATGAAACATTAGCCCTACCTATATCTTTACATAGTTTGAATACATGAATTATGATTCCACTCAGCCTCCTTCTCACCATCACCCCAGCTTTCACAATATCCATTTCTTCATAGAAGATGGAAGTGTTTTCTAATCCATTAGTCACTCAGCTTTAAGTGGATTAATACTGGTCCATTAGAAATGGCTTCTATATATTACATCAAACGACTAATTCCAATATTGAATTTCATAATAAAGCTAAAAAGGCATTCCATGTTACAGATTTTACACTAGCTAAAGAGCAGGGTTCTTTTTTTGTGTGTGACAGGGACAGAGAGAGAGAGGGACAGATAGGGACAGACAGACAGGAAGGGAGAGAGATGAGAAGCATCAATTCTTCGTTGCAGCACCTTAGTTGTTCATTGATTGCTTTTTCATATTGCCTTGATCGGGGGGCTACAGCAGATCAAGTGACCCCTTGCTCAAGCCAGCGACCTTGGGCTTCAAGCTAGCGACCTTGGGCTCAAGCTGGTGAGCCTTGCTCAAATCAGATGAGCCCAAGCTCCAGATGGCGACCTTAGGATTTTGAACCTGGGTCCTCCGTGTCCCAGTCGGAAACTCTACCCACTGCACCACCACCTGGTCAGGTAGAGCAGGGTTCTTTTTAAAGCAACTTTACAAACACTGTGATTTAAAAATTGACTTTTTAAATTCTTCTGTTATTTCTTTAAAAAAACTTCATTGACTTTATTGGGGTGACATTGGTTAATAAAATTATACAGGTTTTAGGTGCACAATTCTATAGTACATTATCTGTATATTGCATTGTATATTCCCTACTCAAAGTCAAGTTTTCTTCTATCACCATCTATCCCACATACCTTCCTCCACTGCTCCTCACCCCCTGTCCTTCCTACCCTCTGTTATTTCTTTGACTATATTTGTTTCAGGATAAAGAAGGTGAAGTGCAGAGTGAACACCTACATTTTCTTTCCATAGTCTAAGCCTGGAATTATGTGAATATTCAGTGGCCATTATAAAGATATTAAGGGAAGTACCAAAAATATGAGCTAAGGATTTCAAACACTTCTCTGGTTTACTCAAACAACTGCCCCACATCACAAATGTTTTTCCCTGGAAAAACTGCATGTGAGAATGAGATGTTACTTTACAGAAACTAGAATGACCATAATCCAAAAGATAACACCAAGTGTTGGTAAGGATATGGAGAAACTGGAACACTCATACACTGCCTGGAATGTTAAATTCAAGGAATATAAAAAATGGTGCAACCACTTTGGAAAACAACATGTAAATCTCGCCAAAAGTTAAACATAGTTACCATATGACAATTTCACTCCTACGTATATACCCAAGAGAAATGAAAACGTATGTCCACATAAAAATGTACACATGAAAGTTCATAGCATTAGTCATAATGGCCAAAAAGTGCAAATAACTCAAGTGTCTATCAACTACTGAATGGAAAAACAAAATGTGGTCCATTCATATAGTGGAATATTTGGAATATTATATAAATAAATTACTGATACATGTCACACACATATGAACCTCAAAAACATGCTCAGTGAAAAAACCCAGACATAAAAATCACATGTTCTATTAGTCAATTTATATACAATATTCAGGAAAGGCAAACAGAGACAAAGTCAATTGGTGGTTCCCCAGGGAACCTGGGGCTGGGATGGGAGTAGGAAGAGGGATCAGCTGTAAATAAGCTCAAGGGCTCTTACTGGGTGTGGCAAGGCTCTGAAGTTGGATTGTGGTGATGTCTGTACAATTCGGTAAATTTACTAGAAATCATTTAATTATCTTTAAAGCTGGCTAACTCTATGGTATGTAAATTATATCTTAATAAAGTTATTAAAAATAGATGTGAGATAAATAACCAGGAAGCAGGTACAGTCATTCAAGTCAGAGATAATGGTACCCTGGATCAGGTAGGAATGAAATTAGAAAAATATAGACTGATTAAAAAAAAGCTGAGAAAACAGAACTGCCAGGATTTCCATAATGCATTTTTTTACCCACTTTAGCATTCTGTGAATTCTTACAACACCAAAGCTCTGTCCTATTCATTTTGATAAAATCACACACTGTCTTACATTATCAGTTGATTGTTTTGTGCACACTGCCATTGCCTGGAGGCTGATGTGTACATGGGTGCACCATAAATACTCATGAACAAATGAATGGTGAACAGTTGGACATAATCAGCCCATGTGGAATATCAATGATTATTCTGATTATATTAACAGTCATAATGTTCAGATAATAAAACTAACAATTATCTTAACATAGGGGTTGCTCAAGTCATCAACACAATAATAGAGTAAAAATAATAGAAAAACAATTTGTTAGAAAATAACCACCATAATTGATGGAAAAGGAAACAGAAGACAGAATCATGAAGCTAGCCAAAAACATTTGCAATAAATATATTTTTGGGGAAAAATAAAAATATAGGAATACTTTGAAGAACATATTTGTCATAATTAAGAGTCTTTACATTTACTAATTCAAGTCTTAAGCCCACGTAGTACAGTGAACAGAACAGGGTCCAGGATATAGGAGTCTAGACCTTGGCTGAACTACTCATGTAAATTTGCACAGCTTCTTTGGAAAAAAAGGAGAAAACTAAACATCTTTCACAGACTCCATGGAAGGCATCAATAAAATTATGTGCAGCCTTTAGGACATGCAATGAATCAAAGTATTATTATTTTTATTGCAATTATTTAAAATATTTATAGTGATCTATTTTATAAATGAATTAAACTCACTTCTTGGGGGGAAAAACTTTGAAGTTCCTTGAAAAGAAGAACTGAATAACTAATTTTTGTTCCAAGTCATTCAAGTTTAGGGAACAGAATTGAGATTTTGAGTCAGAGCTGGGTTCAAATTTCAACTCTACCACTTACCAAATGGATGACCATGGGCATAACTTAATCTCTCTATGCCTCAGTTTTCTCACTTGTAAATTGAGGATGATAACCTCTTAAGAATGATGGAAAAGTTAAATAGATCTAATAATACACATGAAGTACCTTATATACTGTGTGGGCACAATAGCTCCTTGATGAACTGTAACTACCATCATTATTATTCATATAAGGTCATGAGTATTTAAAACATGACTTGCTTACGGTTCTACACAAAATTTTTGCTAAGCACCAGATGTCTCAAAGAATAACACATTTTGTTCCGGAAGGATGGATGAAGTCATCTCAGACATGCAATGAAATAAACACTTGAAATTGAGGGACAATTATCCAATCCTGAACACTGCAGGCCTCAGTTTCCTCTAGAGAAGTCCAGTTTCCACAATTTTTAACGACATGAACCTATAAAGACAGCATTTAGCCACGGTATCATTGCCAGGAAGATAGACCCCAATCTCAGAGGCATGTGTATTTTTAGAAAAGAGATCACTCATTACTTTACATCTTAATATTTTACCAATGAACTAATAATGAGTCTTTGTAGAAAAGAACTACCCCCACCAACCCTAAGCAATCACACAGCCCACATAGCACATACCAAATTCCATGGAGATTTGTTCAAACTTGGTTAAAAATGGCCTCTTTGAAATGATTGCCACTTGCCTTGCTTATTACAAATGAATGACCGAACCAAATTAAAATGCATCCCAATGTCCTTAGATAGGACATCAACTTTGATCAAGAAATGGAAACCACTTTTAAAGTTATCATGGACGACTCTCATATTTTCAGTGAGAATGAAAAAAATTCCCTTTATACAGCCTACTTCATTTTGCTCCATAGAGTAATTAACTCTTTTTTGGAATGATAACTAAGCATGTGAGAAATTCTCTGGTGTGTTAATTTGTGAAATACAGAAAGAATAGAAACATTTTAAATATTTCATATGTGAGCCTAACAATAACAAGAAAGATGTTTCATAAGGATCCTATGTTAGTTTGAGTTCTTCCAGGAGCTGAGCCTGAAACAGGACTTGGTTGCAAGAAGATCCCAGGAAATATGGGTAGGGGAATGGGAAGTTAGAGAAGGAAAGAGAATGTTGTCAATAAAGATAGGTTAACAAGCAAGTTATTGCTATGGGTGACTGGGTCTTAGGCCCATGGGGGGATTGGAAGAGACAGTATACAGCAGTGGTCCCCAACCCGCGGGCTGCGGACCGGTACTGGTCCGCAGAGAAACAATAAATAACTTACATTATTTCCGTTTCATTTATATTTAAGGCTGAATGATGTCTTATTTTTAAAATATGACCAGATTCCCTCTATTACATCCAACTAAGACTCACTCTTGACGCTTGTCTCGGTCACATGATACATTTATCTGTCCCACCCTAAAGGCCGGTCCATGAAAATATTTTCTGACATTAAACCGGTCTGTGGCCCAAAAAAGGTTGGGGACCACTGGTATACAGCATGGGCTGCAGCATCACCCCACCAAGAAGCAGGAGAGCAGGGGTTTTTATACACCAATTCCCATCAACCTTTGGTTGAGGGCTTTTCCCGAGGGTGTCAATTCTCTAGAACTTCTGTCCTAACAGATGAGCAAGGTGGTCTCTGGGGAATATGGGCAGGGCCTAACAGCCTCTGCTATAGATACATTACTTAGACTAATAAAAGGAAGCCGTACATAAATGTACATTAAGATGAGGGCTAGAACCTTCAAAATTGCCAATCCTGAGCCATTCTACTGGAAAATGAACCTGATATAAATCCACAGAGTAGTGAAGAGATACTTTTATCTTGCCATTCAATGTTTTTCCTATAAATGAAATATCTACTTGATAAAAAGCAAATACATTAATTATAACATAAGCCATAAATAATCATCACAACTTATGGTTTATATCATAATTATATCATAATTGGGTACAGGGTTGTCAACAATTTTTAGGCTTTGTCCACCATGTGGTCCTTGTCCTACCTATTCAACTCTGTGGTTGTAGCAGCCATAGACAATATGTAGGAGAATGGGTGTGGCTGTGATCTAAAAATGTTTATTTCCAAAATCAGGTGGCGACTCATGGGCTATAATTGATATAAACAAAGAGTAAAGATTCAAAGAATGTAAAATTTTTCTTACTTCACTTATAATAGCAGGATTTCGATATACCTCTTCTATAATGTCTCCTCTCAGCACTTTCTATTTTTTTATTTAAAAAATTTAGTATGTAATACAGTGACATGATCATAAAAGCAAAACACATAAGGAACTATACATTGAGAATTCTCTCTTTCTGGCCTTTCTATTCACTGTCTTACTTGCTCCTCATAAGTCACCACTTTTAATAGTTAAAGCATAAACACACACACTTCTCACCCTTCCTACACAAAAAATAACAGTATATTTACCATTCTGCAGCTTGTTTTTTATTTAATACATACAAGAAATCCTTCTATATATTTATATATACCCTCGTCATCCATTTTTTCCAGCTGCATGGTAATTCCTGGTGTGACTGTACCCTGAGAGACTCAGCTGGCTCCCCAGTCAGTCAGACACTGGTTTTCAGTCTTTTTCTATTACAAGTAAGTATTGAGGAAAGAGTACAATGAACACCTTTCACATGTATCATTTTGTACAGGTCTAGTACAGCTGTAGGATACATTTCCAGAAGAGGGATTCCTGGATCAAAGGCCCAATGAATTTATGACTTTGATAGAGACTGACATGTCCCCAACAAGGGGGTCTCCATGCTTGCACTCCCACCAGCATCACATGGGAGTGTCTTCTAAACTCATTTTCACAGGGAAGATAGCAGAAAAACTACTTTAAATACTTGAAATATTCACTTAGGTATCTGTGTCTCACGACCATCCCTATGCTCAGAGGTTCACTAGACAGACTCATGGCACTCAGCACATGCTTGCGCTCATGGCTAGGATTTATTAGAGCAACTCAGAATCTAAGTGGAAATGACACAGGTGGGGTCTGGAGGAATCCACACACAGGCTTCCTTATGCTTGATCCCTCACATGAAGAGACACACGGGGTGCATATGATATGTTTCTGCCCAGGGAATCCATTAGAAGGACTCATGCTGGTCACATAGTTACCCTTTGCCCAGACATATCAAAATTCCAGACTTCAGGAAGGAAAGCAGATGTTCATCATAAAGCATATGTTTGTACAGTTTAGGCCCCCTGACCAGCCTTAATGGTCAGGGCAAGTTTCATATCCATGAAGGTAATGGTGTATCAGTTTCCCAGTGGCCAGCCAAGGACCAACCTTGCAAGCAGGCCTCATTAAGTAGAGCAGCCTCAGGCCTGCTATGTCCACTCTTTCCTGCATAATCTCATAGAATAAAATTATTTCAGGTAAGCTAAGCAGCTAGTTTGAAACTAGATGGCCAGTGGTAGGAAAGTAGATGGGGCTTTTGATGAACTCCAGCTCAGAGGGATGAGTTCTGGTTGGTCAGCTGCTTCACTTCACACCATTTGATTCCAACTGTAGCATCCAGGCACTGCTGCAGGAAAATGTGCTTGGCATGACAAAACTGTCTCCTAACAAAATTACTATTTATTTCAAGTTGCTTCTTTCCTTCCTTTTTTTTTAAAGACCCTATTCTTTCATTCTATAGAACTACCAAGAGCCAAAAAGGAACCAAAAGCTGGTTCTGCCTTCATAGATTTTCATGAAAGAAAGACTGTATGAACTCAGGAAGATAGTAGAATACAGATTAAGTATCGTTCGGTTTCCAACTGAGATTTTAAATATAAAATTTTTTTCAAGAGGAGATTTCTCTCTGTAGCATGTATTTACTGATTCTATGAAAGCACACACATTTTCTAATGCAATCTATCTGTACACTTAAAAAAATCAAAACTGAATTCATCAGAGCTGAATAGTAGAAAGGCTCATGAGAGGTTCTTCTCTAAACCTTGTAGTCCCATTTTAATTTTTAATTGAAATATGGCAATAAAATGTACAAATGAGAAATGCACAACTCACTCCATTTTCTCACCAGTGTAAGCAGATCCCAGATTTTAGGAAATATCACTAGCCCCCCACGACCCACCTCCCCATTGTGCCCCTACCATTTTCCTCAAAGTTAGCCACTAGTCTGACTTTTGAGCCCACTGATATGTTTGCTCAGTTTTGACATTTATATAAATGGAATCATATAGAATGCTCTATTTTGTGTCTGGCTTCTTTCGTTCAACACCTTGCTGGTGAGATTCATCTATGGTGCTGTATGATACAGAGGTTTTATTTGCATTATTTCCAGTTTGGGGCTATTATGAAGAGTTCAGCATGTTCACTTTCAAAATGCTAGCAAAACATTTTTAAATTGAGGAATAGGTATACAGTCACATACACAAACCCTAAGTATACAACTCGATGCATTTTATACATACACACAGACACACCTATATAACCAAACCCAATGGATATACAGAGTATATCCGTTACCCCAGAAGACTCCAAGACTCAATTTTCAATCACTTCAAAAAGATAAGCAGCTGTCAATCTTTAAACACACTGCATCCTCAAGTGAGGTCAACCAGTAAACGCGGTCAAGCCACCAGCTCTGTCATTTGCTTGTGACCTTACAAAGGTCAAACAGCCTCTGTTTCATCATCTACAAGTGAAGGGGCGGAAGCTAGATGGATCCCAGGGCCCTTAGCAGCTGCAAAAGTCTACATAGTCAACAAGAATCACAACTTCCCTGCCAGTCCCTTGTGCCTAAACCCAAATTCTTTTTTGTTATTATATCCTGGAGCCAGCTCAGTAAAGAGAAGGAGCAGTTAATCACCATTTCCCACATATTAACTTTCCCGTTTCTTACATACCATTATTAATTCATCCCTCAGCCTTCTCTTCCTCAGGTTGAATAATTGCAGCTCTTCTTCCCAGGTTGGCTCTACTCCAAGTCTTTGTGGCTCAACTCAGAACGTTTGTAATTCTCTACATGCCTGTAAAAACTAAGGTGCCCCAACGGGATGTAACATTTTAGTAATGTTGACCAAAGAAGGTTAACCTTTTGAGTAGTGAGTTTTTTTCATGCTCACTGACCTCCAGGAGTGATTTTTTTTTTTTTTCAAAAAATGAAACAAGTTCCAGTTCCAGTTTTATTAACTTAAAATAATGTTTGTTTGATACTCAATTTATGAAAACAAGAAGAACATACATTTCCCTTTTTTTTAAATGTTGCCTTTCACAATTTTAAAATAAATCGATCGTACTCTGGATGGTCAGGAGGCACGAGGATGTATATGAACATTCATACTACTCAAAGGGTTAAGGAGAGAAAGCCAGACAATGAGTACTGCCTCCAGAACCTTCCTATTCTGAGTGTGGGCTGAAACCACCTGCAGAATCACGGGATCTCAGTATAAATGCAAACGTTCCTGCTGACCCGAGACCACCTGAACCATAAGCTGCATTTTTATACGATGCCAGGTTATCGCATGTTCATTGAAGTTTGTAAGGCAAAAGATGCTATAATTAAAGTAAATCTTGAGAAGAGATGGCTTACTAGTTTCTACTGCTGCTATAACAAATGGCTACTGATTTATTGGCTTAAAAGGACAATTTTAAATCTTTTTCATCTCATGGAATATATAAACTAATTACTAAAATTCTGTGGCACAACCAAAAATATGTTATATTTTTGCAAATCTGACAAAGAAGTTATAATTTTGATTGATTTACAAAAAGATAGTGATTACCCACCGCTTTGCTCCAAAGTGACTTAAAAAAAAATCAGGTGCCTATACTTGTATATAAGAATTTCTGTTCCCAAGAATTAACCAATCAAACACAACCTTATTATGCAATGTGACCAATAAGGTGAAACTTTATGATATGACCTATATACTTATGGTTCAAGACAGGGCATTCACACAGGATGGTAATTTTTGACTGCTGTGTTATTTTTTTTTTTATTTGACAATCTAAGGAAATAGTCAGGTGTTGCACATTTTAAAAATTCTTGCAGCACCCTGGTTGAAAATCACTGTCTTAAAACAATACAAAATTATTTTCGCATAGTTCTGGAGGCCCAACATCCAGACTCAGTTTTACTGGGCTAAGGTCAAGGTGTAGGAAGAGCATAAGTCCCTTTGACATCATTCTTTGTATCTATCCATTCTTTGTATCTATCACCACAGTTAGTATGGCAGAGCTCAGTAGCTCCTGCATTAATTCTCCTTTGAAATAATCTAATAGTCTCAAGAACAGGTAAAAACCATTCATTCCTGTTCTAAAATACAAGAAAATATAACATCATACAGCTTTACAATTTGCAGGAAGTGTATTTTCTTTAGTTTTGAGGTATAACTTACATACACTAAACTTTACCCATTGTTAAGTGTCCAGTTTGATCACATTAGTAGTAACCACAATCACCACAATCAAAACACAGAATATTCCACCCCCCACACACTTTACAAAGTTCTCTAGCACTTTCTGCAATTGATCTCCTTTTCCGACCCTTGGCAACCACTGATCTACTTTTTATCGCTATATTTCCGCTTTTCAAGAATGTCATATAAAATAAATGAAACCATACAGTATGTTTGCATTTGTCTTTTTTCAGTTAGCATGTTTGAGAGTCTTTCATATTGTGTGTATGCATATGTCTTTCCTGTTTATTGCTGAATAGTATTTCATACTACGTATATATCACAGATATTTTTGATTCATTGAAAAGATATTTGAGTAGTTCCTAGTTTCGGGTTATTGTGAATGCTGCTGCTGTCTATGCTCGCTTTAAGTCTTTGTGTAAACAGATTTTCCTTTATTGCTAATTATTTTGTACGTATTTGGGTTTTTTATATATTGGGCACAATTATAAATCTATTATACCTATTATCTCATTTAATGCTAAAATCAATCCCAAGGGATGGGTCCTCTTAGTTCATCTAAAAAAAAATAAGTAAGTTGCACACATTTTCATGGGTAGGAAGTTGAGGAGTCAGAATTTGAACCCTGCTATCCCATATGATTGTCATAGGGATTAGATCAGTTCATAGCTATAAAGTATTTAGAATAGTAAGCATTCAATAAATGTTAGCTATTATAACTATGCACACTCCCACACACAATCTTACCACCCACAGAGTATTCAATAGTGTTTGAAAGTGAGGCATTACAGCTACTGAAATAAATGAACAATGTGCCTCACCAATGTATGCCTGTCCCTTTTTCTTGGCTCACCTCTCTTTTTTTTCCCCATCCTCCATTCCTGTCCCAGATCAAAAAAGAGACCCATGTTTCATCACCTTGGCAATTGATATCACATTGTAGCAACTGAAACATCACTCATGCTAACACATGCCATAAAACAAACACTTCACAGTGAGTTGAAAGAAAATTTCATTAGGTGGCCAGGTGGTTTTCATACAGGAGGGAATTTTAGAAGACAAGGGAATCCTCTCTAGAATTATTTTCATCACCTACCTCTTTTCCCCACCCTTTAGTTATTTCAGTTTTATAGATTTTGAAGAATAGAGCACAAATATCTCGCATCGACCTGTTGTAAAGTACAATATGGCTGTCATTTAAAATATATAGGAATCTTACAATACTCTGGTACAGTGAAGATTTAGTATAAAAGATGGCTCCCATAGGAGCTCAACCAAGGCAAAAACAGTTGCCAAAATTCCAGAAGATTCTTTTTAAATAAAACAAGACAATCACATAAGATAAATTTTGGTGAGAACAATGTAGGGAGATGCCGTTCTTACCCTTTTGATGCTGTTGAGTAGCCATTTTGGCAACTGTAAGATCTTTCCCATATAAATGAGATCATTAACACAGTCAAATCCTGAATATATTTGTATCTGCTTTTGAAAAGGACTTTTTTCATATTCTTTGTTAAAAATAATTCAGTAGACTAGGCAAAAATTCCACAAAGTTAAAACCACAAAGCCAATCAAGTAGATATTGTGCTGTAGAAGCTCAAAAGCCAGAAAGAAACTTTTGTTTGCCCTCAGCTATGGCCTCATCTTCCTGGGAACAGGGTAGCCAAGAGGCAGGTAGACAGCAGGGAGAAAGACAGAGAGGACACACTGGTAGTTCTCTCTTTGCTGAGGTCACATGGCTAATCTCCTGAGAGTTAACTGTACACATCACAGGGGCCACTACAGCCAGTGAGAGTTCCTTCTGAACACAATAGAGATTTGAGCACACTTGCCTTCTGTGACTTCTTAAGAATCGGCCCATGATTTCTGTTTTGAATCCCAAACACTATTTTTATAACATAAATGATGAGTGTAATATAACATGGTCAGTAGGTACAATATAAATAACATGAAGCAGTAGCAATAAATAAAAGTACATTGTAGAGCTTTTGGAAAGCACCCAAAAGAAAAGTATATTACTCCCCCACGCACCCTCAAAGAGCTGTCTCTTTCACTTCTAATTTTGTATGTGGAACTATAGTTTTAAAATTGGCATAACATAATCATAGAAAGCCATAGGGCCTGGAAGTAAACTCCCCTCTCTCCCAAGCCCACCAATGTCTTGCATCTTGGATAAGCAGCAAGCAGGATCTTTGGGAACAGTATCCATCTCAATTCTGCTCAGATGACAGGGATCTTGTGCATTTTTACATATTATGTCATTTCACTCAACCATCCTTTGGGAAATCTTTGAAAAATGAACAGCAAAAGCTATGATTTTACACAGCCTTAGTGCACATCTCATTTCTGGATAAGAACAAATATCATATTTACATGCCCTATCCATTTGAAATAAAAATTTACCTCGTTTTGTTCACTCATGCCATAGTAACTGTTGCCATGTACCATGCAAATGGTAGATTGTAATTCCACAATGCAGAGAAGTTTAAAAGGAGACAGTCAGACTCAGTGGAAACTTTGTTTGAAGACACCAGGGATTCAGCCCCAGAAAAAAACCACAAAAGCTATAACAGTGCAAGCAAAAATAAGCTAGTAGTAGTTATTCAGACGCCAACTGTCAATTGTGCGACCTTTCCATACTGGCCACTTCCCAGGGCTCATTATGTGAAAGGTTGTTCTTTCTCTCTCCCGAATGAATGCAGCTTTTGAACACACTTTTCTAGTTACATTTGGTCCCAGCACTGATGGATTATTATAACCATGATCTCCTAATGGGAAACTCACTTTCTTTCTAGAGAAAGAGCTGCCTTGTGATAATTATAGTGGTTTTTAAAAATCCAGGATGTGTGACATTTTGAAAGAAAAGAGATGAAGTCTTTGGCATAACAACAGAGAAATATTTTCCCTTTGGTCCATCCTTGTTCCTTAAGTTTTCAGTGAAACGGTGAAAGAAATCAGAAAGAAATACTAATGTTGTAGTTTCATATTTTGTATCATATTTGATAACCAAATCCATATTTTTCCTAAAGCAATTTTTATGATATCTTATTTTATTATATCCAGAATTGAGAACCAACAACTACAGGATGTAGCCCATTTATTTCTGGAAAGCAGTGAAAGTTAATGAAGGAAAGAAAAAGTTGCCATAAATTGAATCAATAGACCTGACCTGGTGCAGTGGATAAAGCGTTGATCTAGAACTCTGAGGTTGCAGGTTCAAAATCTTGGACTTGCCCAGTCAAGGCACATATGGTCATTGATGCTTCCACTTCTCCTTCCCCCCTTCTCTTTCTCTTCCTTCCTCTTTCTCTCTTCTAAAAATGAATAAAATCTTTAAAAAAAAACACATCAGTATTGAATAGAATAAAAAAATTGTATCAATAAAATTACATTAAAAAGGTGATCTTTTTTATTCTCCCCTGTATAGTACAAAAGGAACATGAAAAGTCAGCAGGAGACTTGGAAAAATCTGAAAGAAATAGATGCTGACCTTTAACCTTCTGCCCATCTTTCCAAGGACATGCATGGTAATGTAGGTAAATCACTGAAGCAGATCCATGGAGTGTCTTATTCAGCAAAAAAGAGCAGCTGATAAATTCAGAATCACCTCGCCTGGTGCTGCTGCCAATTTTCTCTGATAGAAAGCAGACAGGAGGCTGCTACACTAGACCAAGTGCTGACACCTCCTTTGGGGAAGAGGTTGGTGAAGTGAAGGGAATTTTGGCAGGAAGTGGCCATGTCTTCTCACACTGGATGGTGGCGCAAGGGTCTGACGCCGGAGCACATGGCACATGAAGGCAGAGTCCAGGCTTGAGGGCTTTCCAAAGGTTCAGAAAAAGGCACTTTTGAGCCAAGGATCAGAGTTTTTAATGGAAGACAGCTTTAGAGGATTGGGGTGGTCTCAGAAATGATATTTTGGTAATATAGCCATCAATGAGTCCTTAAAAGAAGTGAAAAAGGAAACAGTCAGAAGTTGAATAGTTTATAGGAATCGCCCATCCCATACAGTGTAAATGAAAGAGAGAGAAAGGGGCTATGTTAAAGGACAAACAAGAATTTTGAAGGATCAGTGTGGGAGGTCAATGCACCAGAGGCTGTGTGGTGGGAAGGCCAGGAGGGCCAGCTCTTCTAGCATCAGGCTTCATGGACACTTGGAAAAGTCACTCAACGCTATGTCACAAAATGTCAAGTTCAATTCTGTTTCCTCATTTTTTAATCTAGGTAGTAAAATCACCGGATTCCAGGACAGTTATAAAGATCAAATGTACTTGGTAAACTGTAAGGCAGTCCATGACATCATGATCAAAAAGAGCAAAGAGGTCCTGAGCTCAATTGTGTTTCAATTCCAACAGGTAAAAAACCCAATTATCTCAACTTCATTTTGCTTGATTTCTTGGACAACAATAACGACCTTCAGCCAGGAAAGAATAGAAAAAAAATACTAGAAAGAGAGAATTGAGGCCCCAAGTTGATTACAACAGATCCTAAAGGAATTTAAGTATAACATATTACACCCAGGTACTCAGAGAGCTGGAAGATAAAGTGGCTAATCCTCCCCTGTAACACAAATGGAGTTGGGAAAATGTACTTGTAATTTCAAAAAAGAAAAGGGAGATTTGTACCTCAAAAAATATGCATTGCTGAATTTGATAGCCATTCTAGTCAAGAGTCTAGGAGAGATTATTAAAGAATGTTTTGTGAGTGCTTAGGAAAGGAGGCAGTGATTATTAGATATAAGAAGATTACCTTGCTTTTTTTCTGAGAAGAGAATTAGATTGTTGGGCTGAGGGAATTTTCCAGACATGAACTATCTGGATATGGCAAGGCACTTGTATAGGTCTTTCAAACTGCCTTGTGCACAAGGGACTGTGGAAGAGATGACCTTCGTGATATTGAGGCAGAACAGCTCTCAAAGCTGTGGCCAGTGGTGGTGATAAGCTGCAGAGAAGTCTCCAGTCATTGGACTGATCTGGGCTGGCCCTTCCTTTCATGCTTATCAATAGCTCAGACACAGTTACTGACACCTTCTTGATTAAATCTGTAGGTGATATAAAACTAGGGAGTGAAAAAAACCCAAAAATCTAGGGAGTGAGGCCAACCCACTCCATGACCAAATCATAAGATGCCAAAAGGAACTTGACAGAATGAGGAGAATCTGAAAAGGATAAATATCACGGGACAAATGTCATATCCAAAATTTAAGTCGTAGGAACCAAATGCATGATTTCAAGACAGGGCAACATACAGAAAAGGACTGATGGGTTTAGTTGTAATAAATATCAACTTGAGCCCAATAATATGTTCACCTAAAGAGGCTAATTAGAGCTTACGCTGAATGACCAAAAACAGGGAACAAAGATGATATCGGTTGTTGGATGTTCAGTTTTGGATGGCACATTAGAATAACTATAAGGAGTTAAGGAACTGGGTGAAAGGGTTGGTGGGAAAATGAGAAATAATGCATGCAAATACCTAGCATAGGGCCTCATTCTGAACTTAGATTCTGTGAAATGTCTCCATTTCGCATCCAGGTATGACAGCAGAACTCTGAGAAAGATTGAAGCTGGGCAAAGAGTTTTGCAGAAAGTGAAACGTTCTTCATAGGCATTGAGAGAGAGAGAGAGAGAGAGAGAGAGAGAGAGAAGATACTTCTGGAAAAAGTTATTTAAATGAGATGCAATGCTTTGTACTAAAAACACTTTTAGAGTACAGTAACTGACAGCTGGTCAATGTCAAACATAAAAAGTCTATGCCTCAGCAAAGAGTAGGTTAACAGTTTACTGAGTTTTGAAGGTAATCTTCACATCTGACTGTAACTACTGGATTTTTAAATCAGATCCTAAGCCAGTCTTGGGTTTTTGTTGCAATTCTTACTTCCCACAACTTTTGCTAATAGAACATGAATTAGATATGTAAATCATCTTTCACTAAAAGCGAAATACAGGATCTTAGTCATCTTTTCTGAGATAAAATTGTCTATTGTTGGTTATTAACCAGCCTATTTATAAAAGAATAACTTTTAAAATGTTATAGTTGCATAAGAGTTTTCCTTTACCCCTTGGGTCGAATGAGGGGAAATTCCATGGCACAGAATAAAATGTACGCTGTTTCCACAGAAAAGATTGCTTCCACAAAGTTTGGCAATAGCATTCTTGGACAACTAATATCTTTTCTTTCTCACACTTATTCAATAAAGTGACTCATTGCATGGCTCTCTGAAGTGGTGATTATTGATTTGGACATAATATAACCCACATTTTTCCTCTTTCTGGGACCCTGGGGTTACTTTTTTGCCTTAATTCGAAAGACATTCTAAAGTGGTTAATCGTGTACATAAGTAAACAATACTGCTTGGGATACTTGGAGACGGCACTTTGTTCCAAGAGTCTATCTTCCAGAGCAACAGATGCATAGAACATGGGATGCTAAAGGACTCTTCTACCCTAGGGTTTGACAAAAAGAAAGCCATCAGAATAATGTTCAAAATATTAGGTTGTCTATCAACTGATGAATGTGATAAACTAAATGTGTTACATATCTATACAATGAAGTATTATTGATCATAAAGAGGAATAAAGTATTGATACATGATATAACATGGCTGAACCTCAAAGATATTATGCTAAGTGAAAAAAGCCAGACCCAAAAGATCACATATGATTCTATTAAAAATAAAAAGTCTATAATAGGACATGAATAGAAAATGATCTATAGAGACAGAAAGTAGATTAGTGGTTGCTTTGAGCTGGGACAGTGAGTTAGGGAAAAATGTCCAGTGACAGCCAGTAGGTATAGGGTTTTTTTGTTTGTTTGTTTTTAGTGGGACAAAATATTTTAAAATTAGATTGTGGTAATAGCTACATACCCCTGAAAATGTTCTAAAATGGTCAATTGTGCATTTTAAATGGGTGACCTGTGTGGTATGTGAATTATGTATCAATAGAGTTATTCAGAAACATTAGGGAGTCATGATGAAAATGTAGACCATCAACTTGTAATCTGTGCATATCCACCTTCGATTCCATGTTGAAATTGTCTCTACTTCCAGAATAACCTGCTCAGTAACATTTTTCATTTCTTCATTTATTTTTAACCAATCTTTGGGGGGGGGTTGTTAAGATCATTTGAGACTTTCAGAAGTGTCACAAAAATATTAAGAGTCTCCTATATCCTTCACCCAGCTTCTCCTTATGTTAACATTTTACATAACTACAGACCATTTATCAAAACTAAAAAATTTAACCTTGATACAGTGTTATTAACTAAAGTACAGAACTTGTTTGGATTTTGCCAGTTTTCCCACTAATGTCCTTCTTCTGTTCCAGGATCCAATCCAGGATCCCACTCTGCATTCAGTTATCACTTCTCCTTAGCTTCCTTCAATCTGTTAACAGTTCCTCAGTCACTGTTGTTCATGACCTTGACTCTTTTGAAGAGTACTAGTCATGTCTTTTGTAGAATATCTTTCATTTTGAATTTATCTGCTGTTCCTCATAATTTGGTTGAGATTATGCATTACTGGGAAGGAAACTAACAAACATGATGTGTCCTTTGCAGTGCATCGTATCAGGGGACAAATGGCGTCAATATAAATTACTTGTGATGTTAACCTTGATACTTTGGCTAGGATGGGGGTCTGCCAAGATTCTCCACTGACATTTAAAATGTAAAACTTATTTCCATACACTCAAAAATATTTATTCAATATTTGCCAAGTGTCAGAGAATACATTAAGCTCTAGGGCAGTGATGCTCAATTCTGTCTGCAAATCAAGATGGTCTGTAAAGACTTTTAAACACACTCCTGGGCTCAGCCTCTCAGGCTCCTGAACCAGTAGGTCTGAGGGACGTTTCCTAGGAGATCCTGACAGTGGCTTGGGTGGAGAGGCAGAGAATAGTAGGATAGTGGCCCTAATGTGGAGGAGCTCTCAGTCTAGAAGGAAGAACGCAGATAAGTCATAAAGCCATGATAATCATTCTAATGAGGTAAGAACTGAGGGCTATGTGAGTGCAGAGAACAGAGCCCTTAACACCACCTTGGTTGAGGGCTCTGAGTTCCTGGACCCAGTCTCTAGAGGCACCTGACATTAAATAGCTCTTCTCTCTGTATTTAATTCTTTAACTAAGTTCTTTATATGATGAATGCATGTGTGCAAAGAAAACTATAAACTAATTCACAGGGTCTTCATACATTTTCTCACAAAAGTCACATGGTCTAGAACAGCCTTTTGTAAAAAGGTAAATTCTTTCTAACTACTGTGAGGCCAAGTCTGTATGGCACCTTCCAAATCTGATTTTAAAAGAGCTGTACCAACCTCTGGCAGGATCAGGAGATTTGGAGGAGGCAGGCAGAGGCTCCATGCTGCAGATGAGTAGGTGCCACACAGAAACACCCCAATGCCCAGGTTACAGCCTGAGCTTCTGATGTAACCAGCTTGGGGCAGGGCCTGGGGATCTGACAGATTTTTAGACCTTCCAAGTGTGGCTAATGTGAGCCAGGGCTGAGAATCATTGGGTTAGGCTAGGGCCCTGCTCCTCACAGTGTGGCCCTCAGACCAGCAGCACTGGTTTCACCTGGGAGCCTGTTAGAAATGCAGAATTTCAGGTCTTGTCACAGACCTACTGAAGCAGGTTTTGCCTTTTAACAGAATCCCCAGGCGACCTGCATGCATGTTAGTCTGAGAGGTATTGAAGTAGAGCACTCTGTACCATATAGTAGTCACTAGGTACATGTAGTTATTTAAATTAAAAATAAACAGAATGTTAAAGTCAGTTCCTCAGCTGCATGAGCCCCATTTCAAGTGCCCAATAGTTAGCTAGCTACATGGGCTAGTAGTCACTAGGTACATGTAGTTATTTAAATGAAAAATAAACACAATGTTAAAGTCAGTTCCTCAGCTGCATGAGCCCCATTTCAAGTGCCCAATAGTTAGCTAGCTACATGGGCTAGTGGTTACCATATCAGGCAGAACAGACATAAAACATTTCCACCATGGCGGAAAGTTGAATCATACAGCGCTGGGCTAGAGTGTTAAAAGAGCAATAACTCTTGATATCGAAGGGAGGGTGAATGTCAGGGAACAGAGGTGGAGGTCCATCTGTTCCTCCAGGTATAGCAATCTCTCCTCATCCTTGGAAAGCAGGGCTCCTTAAACATATAATTAACACACATAGAGAAAACCATGGCAGCACAGCCTTTAGGCAAGACAATAGGGAATCTGCTTTTGATCTGTTGAATTTCATGTCTGCTGGACATTCTATGAGAATTAAGGCATTGGGTAAAATTGTAGTACATGAACATGTCACTTTTGAATGTGACAGGAGGCACTGCCAATAATAATTCTAAGACAACAGGAATAAATTGGGAGTTTGCAGGCCAACCAGGATATATGATCACTGAGGGTGAGCAGGGAAGAAAGAACAGGGTTAGAACTGTAGGTGTGAGAGTCATCAACACACAGATTGCAGAATATGAGTGGATGGGATGACTCAACTGGGTATGGAGAGCAAGGGAAAAATACAACCAAGCACTGGCTGCCAACATGAAGTATGCGGAGGAGGAACCTCAGAGAGGACTACAATCAATGATCAGAGACAGGATGAAGAGTTTGGAGGGGGGACCCTCGAAGTCAACAGAGGGAAGAAGTTAGAACAGGGAGGCAAGGAATGAGAGGCATTAACAACTGAATGACCTTGGCAGAGGTGCAGGGCAAGGCTGGGACTAAGGTGAGGCAAGAGAGCCCTGACCCTGAGCTTACACAGCCCTAAGAGTGAATACCTCCAAACATTTTGCACCCTAGGCATCTCTCTTGCTTTACCTTACTCCCAGCTCCGGTGAAGGGGTTGGAAACTTCCAAAATGGGTGGATGAGTGCAGACATAGAGAGATGCATAGGTGGAGTATAAGAACAGGGTATTCCCACCTGGTGTTTTGTTTGCTTTGCAGAACTGGTGTGGAAGTCTGACAGAGGAAGAAAGGTGTGGCCTGATTCTTAAGGGGAGCAGTGTAAGAAATTCTGAGTAGCTCTGAGGTCTCAGCAACAGGCAAGCATTTCACCGGCTTTTTCTTTTTTCATTTTTTTTTGTGACAGAGAGAGACAGAGACAGAGAGAGACACAGAGAAAGAGATGGACAGACAGACAGGAAGGGAAAGAGATGAGAAGCATCAATTCTTCATTACAGCACCTTAGTTGTTCATTGATTGCTTTCTCATATGTGCCTTGACTGGGGGGGGGGTGCTACAACAGAGCGAGTCATCCCTTGTTTAAGCTAGCAACCTTTGGGCTCAAGCCAGCGATCATGGGGTCATGTCTACGGTTTCATGTTCAAGCCACTGATCCCACACTCAAATTGGTGAGCCCCATTCAAGTCAGCGACCTCAGGGTTTCAAATCTGGGTACTCTGCATCCCAGTCCGACACTCTATCCACTGTGCTGCCACCTGGTCAGGCCTCACCTGCTTTTTCTATGAAGATCATAAAGTTAAAAGAGGCTAAGTGCTTTGCTGTACAGTGCCCAGGGAGGAAGGTGGAGCCAGGACTCAAGCACAGATCTTCCAACAAGGCTACAGAACAGCCTGAGTTCTGGTACTCAGGTTCAAACACGGCCTCCATCACTTACCAGTCAGGTAGCCTTAGGAAAAGGGCTTATTATCTTATGGCTTTTCCCTGGTTCTTAAGAAAGGGATAAAAGGGTTTCCTTTTAGGGAAATGAAAATTTTTGGGGACTGGACAGAGTTGCTGGTTGCACAACATTGTGAATGTACTAAAAGTCACTTAATTGCTTATTAAAATGGTTAATTTTGTTATGTGAATTTTGTTTCAATAAAAAAAAAAGGATGACTGTATCTACTTCATAAAATGATCTTGGGATTAAATGGGTCAATCCACATTAAGCAATTAGAAGAAAGTCTGACACAGTAAGCTCTCTAATGATACTGATTATAATTATGATTATACCCTAGTCCAGCTGCTTCATTCCATGTAAGTGCCACTAAAATGTGCTCAAGGGACCCAGGCCATGCATGTGTCTCAATTTTTGCCAAATGAATAATTTAAAACAAATATTTGTATTTTGAAATACATTTCCTTTTAGAATGTATCTGAAGTATCCCATTCTCCACATTCTCCGTCATCAAAATAGCAAGTTCCCATTTCTATTAAGCTGTACTGTGTCTTCGAAAAACTAAATACAGCATTAAAAAAGGACTGGGATTTTTCAAATGACAAAAAAACACCCCAAAACCCCACAAAACACTCTGTCATCTTTCTTTACCCTGAGCAACAACACAGGAGAATACTTAATAGTACGTATTGTGCAAAAAGACACATTTCAAATTGAGCTGCCAGTGATTTACAATGGATATATTAATACTATTTCTATCCAAAAGAATGGAATTAAGAAGACGTTATAAGGTAGTCAAAAGCTTTGTTTCAACAGTTTGTAAACAGATGCAAATAAAGATTGAAGCTCCAGCCTAGAAATAAGTTGGAACAATTTCATAAAGAAAAGCCTACACTTTTCTCAAGCTTAAGGAGAAAAATTAACAAAAAAGAATGAATGTTGGGGAAAATTAACATAATCAATGGCATATTCCTTGGTAATTAGATTCAACAGATATTCATTGAGCAATGAGCATACCCAAAACATCTTTAAGGTGCTGTAGAATACAGAACTGTTAAGCCACTTATAAAGCTGGAGGGTCATTAGCATACCTACAATGGCAGTATAGAGACCTGATGACAGCAGTCCATCCTCAAAATGACATGGTGTGGCAACAGCCAAGAGCTTGTGCACTGTCGAAAAACTAACATATTGTTGAGGATTGAATTTGGAAATAGGGTCTTTACAAATGAAATCAAGTAAAGACGAGGTCACAGTAGATTAGGGCCGGCCCTAACCTAATAACTAGTGTCTTTATAAGAGGAGGGAAACTTGGACAAAGAGGACAGACACAAGGAAAATGTGAAGGTAGAAGCAGAAATTAAGAGTGATGCTTCTACATGTCAAGGAATGCCAAGAATTGAAGGCAACATCAGAAACTGGGGTAGCTCCTTCAGAAGGAACCAACCCTACTGATACCTTGGTTTTGGACTCTAGCCTCTGAATCTGTAAGAAAATAAATTTCTTTTGTTCAAGCCACACTGTTTGTGGTACTTTTTTACAGTAGTCCTAGGAAATGAATACACATGCCATTTTGGGTATACTCTCTTCAAGGCCCATAAGAGATTAAATAGAAGAGGGGTCAAAGGCCCAGCCTCTGCAGTCAGACATTTCCACCTTGCCAGGTAAGAACCATGTGGCCATGATCCAGGCACTAAATCTCTCTGGACTTCAATATTCTTGTTTTTAAGTGTGGATAATGATAGGCTCCTCGTGACACAGTTGTCATGAAGATTAAATAAGATCAAAGTCAGGAAGTCTGCTTTAATACTATTATTATTTTACTAAAATTTTACATTTTAACCCTACACACATAACAATCCTTACCTTCAATCTCCCATTTCCTCTTTGGTCTACTTTTTAATTCTCTGACAAGCTAGTATTTTAAACATGGGATAACTTACAATGCCTATATTTTGATGAAAATCTGAGTTTTGTGAGCAATAGAATGAAACCTAATTTTGTAATATCCAGTTGTTACTAGAATAGCCCAACAACAGAAAGCCAAAAATAGTACTCAAGTGAGCATGAAGAATGTGTGTTTTGTTCTTGAGAGACTGTAGATGGCACAGGTAGAGAAACAAATATCTTGAAGCCTAAAGAAGCATGGTAGACACAAAAGATATGAAAAGCACCCCCCCAAAAAGGAACCAAACTAGGTAAAGTTTCTCTAGGTGGAGCTGAATGAGAGGCACTCATGGGCATGCCAAGGATGCACAATTCACTGGAAGCTGCAGGGAACCACCAGGAGAAAAAATCATGGCGGAAGCAAGTCCTCACATGGGTTTGAAAGAGAATGAACACACAAGGCTGAGGAGGATTGGTGCGATAGTGGTGATGTTTGTAACAACATTGTGAGTGTACTAAATGCCCCAGAATTGTATACTTTTAAATGCTTAGATGGTAAAGAGTTATATGTATTTTATCATAAGCTAAAAATAAATGAAAAGAATAAAAGCAAGGAAGAATTCCACAAGAACAACAAAAATCCATGGTAAGTGAGACAGGGCAATGAGTTCGTGGAAAGAGAAGTAATGGTGATACATTTGTCACAGAGATGAGATTAATTTGATATAGCACCTAGGCAATCCTTTTTAACCAAAGATCAAGAGAAAAGCCAAAAGCAACAACTGATGGTCATCCTCGGGGCTCTACACCATTTGACACTGTAGATCGGGTCCTACACCAACTTCTGGATCACTCATAGGTGTATTAAAGTCTCTTTTGATGGTCACTGATAAACCGCTGCTGTTTGTTTATTCAGCAGGGGAGATAACAAGTTAACGTACAGGAGGTTTACATCTTTGTCTTCAAAATTTTAAGTCTCACTTATTAAAAATTTCTACATGCAAATGTTCTCTGATGAATGCCCATAGGTCCTGCATTCCCAGCATAACTGGTCACCCAGGAGTAGTATCAAAAGCTCTGCATGAGTAGATAAAGACACAGGGAACTGTTCAACAGAAACGTTAGGGAATGAGATACCAGTGTGCAAGGCAGTTGGTGGTATGAATCTAGCCAGATGGTCAAGGGTGGTCTGGAACAATCTACTGCTTGTGATGGTGGCATGCTGCTGACTCTGGGGGCAAAAGGAAGCTTCCACAAGGCTGTGCAAGCTCAGGCACAGCACATCCACCTATAAACACTGGGGGCAGTGGACAAGAGAAAGGCTGTTTCCCAGCGGAACCTAGCCTCCATTATAGAGTGCTGTATGTCCGACTTGAGTGGGTCTATTGTCTGGCAATGCCTGAGGTGACATCATGCACATACCATGATGCTGTGTCATCCCCTGTCCAGCTTCAGAAATAATGGCCAAGCCATTGGGGTAATTTGGGAGCACTGTCTCAACTCTCATGCTGGGTAGTGGAGTGGGGGAATCTGGGGTTTGTGTGAGAACACAGGCAAAGCCATTTTCTGGGTCACAATTTCCAGCTGTGTGTTTTGGTGTCATTGCAAGGTCTGGGTCATGGGGCAGAAGAGGATGCTTTCCTGACCATAGCCTCCCACAAAGCAGCCTCTGACTGCACCCGCACAGCTGAAGATCAAGAGGCAAATGCATAGCAGCTCGAAGAGTTGGTGGTTACGTGAGCTTTCTGTCCTAAAACGTAATGCTCTCCACCTAGAAGTGGGATGTACCCTTTAAAAGTTGGAGAGTGGCCTCTGATATGGGATAAAGCAGATGTACCAAGACGTCAACATTCTCTAAAATGTTAATTATGCTTCCCCAAAGAACACTGGGAGCATGTGAACTTGACAGGGATACTTAGGTACAGTTTTCTTAAGGCTCCTGAGAAAGTTTCAGTTATGTAAACAGGGAAAAATTTGGGAACTGGTGGGCTATAATCCACAGAGCTCCTAAATCCAACTTACTTCTCCAGGGTAGTACCAAAAAAATATTGGTTTCAGAAACTATTTCTGGCCATGTGGGTCCTTTGATTCACTTGATTGTATCTAATATTTTCAAATTGATTCCACTATATTTGCTTCATCTCTTTTCTCTAAAGATATTTCACAAGTAAGTATTTCAGTACGTATTTTTAAAAAGCATATTTTCCTATATAACAGGGGTCGGGAACCTATGGCTTGCAAGCCAGATGTGGCTCTTTTGATGGCTGCATTTGGCTCACAGGCAGATCTTTAATAAAAAAAATAATGCCGTTAAAAATATAAAACATTCTCATGTATTACAATCCATTCATTTCCTACCACTCATGTTCATGGTTGCGGGTGGCTAGAGCCAATCACAGCTGTCCTCTGGGACAACACCAAATTTTTATTGGATAATGCACAACGTACATGGGTCATTGTGAGGTCAGGAAGTAAACTTCCCTCCTTTTAATCAAGTAGTCAGCTAGCTAATTGCAGAAACTCTTTTTGACGAAGAAGATGGCTAAAAGAAAAAAAGATGAGTATTGTACTTTTTAGCAGGAATGGACAGAGGAATTCGCCTTTGTGGAGAGAGCAGGTTCTTCAGTGTGTCTAATATGCAATGATAAAATTGCATCGATGAACAGTCAAATAAATATAAAACGGCACTTCGACACACACCATACTACATTTGCATTTGCATCGAAATATCCAGCGGGGAGCAGCAGGAAGAAAGCATGTCAAGAGCTACTGTGCAGAGTGCAAGGTAGTCAGCAGCAACTCCGTGTTTGGACCCAACAAGGTGATTGGAATTCGGCTAGCTTTGCTGGGGCTTTAGCAATTGTGAGAAATGGAAAGCCATTCACAGATGGGGAGTATGCCAAAACATTCATGCTTGATGTTGCCAATGAACTTTTTTACTTTTCAGATAAAGACAAGATAATCAAACAAATAAAAGACATGCCTCTGTCAGCAAGAACTGTTCACGATCATACCATCATGATGGCGAATCAAATTGAGGCAACACAAGTGAAGGACATAAATGCAGCACCATTCTTTTCTCTCCTTTGGATGAATCAACAGACATAAGCCATTTATCCCAGTTCAGCGTGATTGCAAGGTATGCTGTCGGTGACACACTACGTGAGGAAAGTCTTGCTGTTTTGCCTATGAAAGAGACCACAAGAGGGGAGGATTTATTCAAGTCTTTCACTGAGTTCGCTAAAGAAAAAAATCTACCAATGGATAAACTTATGTTGTTGTGTACTGATGGTGCTCCGTGCAAGGTGGGGGAAAACAGAGGATTCATAGTGCTTCTTCGTAAACATGAAAAGAGATCCATCCTAAGTTTTCACTGCATCCTACATCAGGAGGCATTTTGTGCTCAGATGTGTGGCGAGCAGCTTGGTGAGGTAATGTCACTGGTCATTTGGGTGGTCAACTTTATTGTTGCTCGAACTTTAAATGATCACCAGTTTAAATCACTGCTGGATGAAGTTGGGAATAATTATCCTGGTCTGCTTCTGCACAGCAATGTGCATGGTTGTCAAGAGGGAAGGTGCTCAGCCATTTCGCGGCTTGTCTGAGTGAAATCCAGACGTTTCTTGAAATGAAAAACATCGAGCATCCTGAGTTAGCTAACACAGAGTGGCTCCTGCAGTTCTACTATCTCATGGACATGACTGAACATCTGAACTAGCTCAATGTGAAAATGCAAGGCGTTGGAAATACAGTCTTATCCCTTCAACAAGCAGTGTTTGCATTTGAAAACAAGCTGGAACTCTTCATTGCTGACATTGAAACAGGTCGTTTACTACACTTTGAAAAACTGGGAGAGTTTAAAGATGCATGCACAGCAAGTGACCCTGCTCAACATCTTGATCTTCAGCAGCTAGCGGGCTTCACATCTAATCTCCTGCAGTCATTCAAAGTGTTCTTTGGAGAATTTCGTGAGTGCACTCATCTTTTTAAGTTCAACACCCATCCACATGAGTGTGCAGTGGACAGTGCCGACCTGAGTTACATCCCCGGTGTCTCCGTCAGAGATTTTGAGCTACAAGCTGCTTGACCTGAAGACCTCAGACATGTGGGTGAATAAGTTCAAGTCACTGAATGAAGATTTGGAAAGTCTTGCATGACAGCAAGCAAGTTAGTGAGCAAACACAAGTGGGGAGAAATGAAAAAAAACTTCAACCCGCAGACCAGCTGATTGTCAAAACTTGGAACGTGCTTCCCGTCACATACCACACACTGCAGCGTGTGAGTATTGCTGTACTGACAATGTTTGGCTCTATGTATGCATGTGAGCAGTCTTTCTCACATCTAAAGAAAATTAAGACCAACCTATGATCACGTTTAATGGATGGAAGTCTCAATGCCTGCATGAAACTCAATCTCACCACATATCAACCAGACTACAAAGCCATCAGCAAAACCATGCAGCACCAGAAGTCACATTAATGGTAAGAAGTACTTTATTCATCACTGGTTAGCAACAGCATAACAACGTTATTAAAAAGAATTCAGAGACTTATTGTACTTTAAAAGTGTTGGTCTTACATAAAATGCACACATTTACTTGTATTTAGTGTTAAACATATTGTATGGTTCTCACGGAATTACATTTTAAAATATGTGGCGTTTATGGCTCTCTCAGCCAAAAAGGTTCCTGACCCCTGCTATATAACCACAATACTATTATTACCCCACAAGAATTAACAACTTCTTAAGCTCATCCAAGATCTGTCTATATTCAAATGTTGCTAATTATCCCCCAAAATGTCATTGTCAGTTGGTTTGATTTACTAGGATTTGACAAGGCCCTGGATATGAGCTAATCAGAAGGAAATCCAAAAAGCACTACACACTAAATCTGCTGGCACCTTGACTTTGGATTTCTAGCCTCCAGAACTGTGGGAAATAAACTTCTGTTATCGATAAGCCCCTTGTGTAGTGTTTTGTTGCAGCAGCCCGACAGACTACAAAAAGCAGATAATCTTTAACGAAGAAGATAGACATACAAACAGGTTGTCTGGCGGCATGAGCCACCCATGGATTAAAAACTCACGGAGGGAAGCTGCAGTGTAGACAGTCCACCTGTGGGCAAGTGAGAATATGGTTTTTAAATTCAAATACAATGCTGCCAGCTGTTCTCAGTAGGAACTTTTTATCAGAACTGCCAGAAGCTTCTTCCAATGCAGACTGTTAAATTTGACTCAGGGAGGACATAATTACATCAGTTCTACAACTCTGAGAATTCTGATAAGCCATCCCAGAAACATTATAAATATTCTGCCCTGCAGTTGTACCCGACAGAAGAACCTAAATAAAACATGAATAGCTAGGGAAAATTTCAGCTTCTGTGAGGGTTTCCTTTTCCCTTGCTTTTCAAAGAACACAAAACCCTTTGCTTACACACCCACTGATCGTCCTAGAATCTTATGTGCACATACATGGTATCTCAGTCTAAAGTAACAGACCACAGTAGGGTAAAAGCCCCCCTCCACACCTGCACAAGAGTAAAGGCCCCACTACACATCTGTAGAAGCAGAAAATGATGTATTTTGGACAGCTAGGCTGGCAGATGAGCTGGCTGCAGGGGGATTAGTGATGTTCAAAGCAAGCAATGGAGAGTGTACCCAATCTCACGTTGTCACAGAACACAGATAGGCATGGTCCTCTCCCCCAATCTCATAAAATTCTCTGAAGCCAGAGTGCCATTTTCAAAGTCAATTCAGATCCGAGCACTTCCTTGCCCTACACCTTTTATTGCCCTAAGGATAACATTCCAAGGTCTTCAAGGGTGCAGCCCATGCCTACTTCTTGACTTCATCTCTCTGCTGTCTGCACCCCAAACACGAGTCAGTTTTCGGTACTTCAAATAGTATACATCAGTTTCTCCATGAGGCTGTTACAACCTGCACTTCCTTGGGCCTGACACTATGCCCCGGATCTGTGCCGGCTGCCAGCATCTGCTCATGCAGGTCTGCGCTCCTACCATCTCTCTCCTCTGTGGCTAGGCTTCCCTTGATTGCTTGTCTGACCCCACCCCAGCGCCTCACAGTCATGTTAACCTGTTGTAGAGACACGGAAGCACTGCTCACACTCTGAAATGCTCTTGTTCATTTGCCTACTCGCTTGTTTATTGCCCATGTCCCTTCACTAACATGCAAGAGGTGAGAGCAGCACTCTTGTTCTCCTCCGCTACTCCGGCTCCAGTAACTGAAACACTAACTGCAATGCAGAAAGTACTCAGTGAGTAGTTATCAAGTGAATACATAAGCCAGTCGAAAGTGAGACCTAGGGCAACAGAACAACTTTTCCATGAGAATGATGCTTGTAAGAGCTAATTCTATTATACAATATAGTAGCTCACTTCTTAGTACTCAGTCCTTTGTGTCTATTAGCTCATTTGATCCTCATAACCTTAGAAGATAGTTACTATTACTAGCCTGAGCCTCCATGCAGCAGGAAGAGGAATTTGCCCAAGATTAGAAAGCTAGCAAGTAGTCCAGGTGGGACTCGAATCCAGATGCTGTACCTACAGAGGTCTGCACTTAACCGCTGGAGTACAGTACACCGCTTCTCAATGTCATCAGGAACTAGTCTTTGACAAGTACAAACTGCTCTTCCAATTCACAAGAAAACATTGTAGAGAATGGTCCTCAAATGAAAACAAAGATTTTTTATGTAAAGTGGTTTAGTTCCTAATACCAATTGTTACAGATTTCTATCACATTTCTTTTCAAACAGCTCCTTTTCTGAATGTTCAAGTCATCTTTCTAAATCTGAGCAAGAATCTTGATTAGTTATCAATCTCTCACTACGTGCATTTAGGAATGAAGAGCTGCAGTCGTGTTGTCCAGCACTGTAGCCCCTGGCCACATGGCACCAATGAGCACTTGATTGGGACTAGTCCTGTTGAGAGTGCTGGAATTACAAAGTTCATCCTGAACTTCAAAAAGACCTAGTATGAAAAATAATGTAAATATCTCACTTTCTTATATTGCTTACATGTTAAAATAACATTTGAATATATTGCATTAAATAGAATGTTACTAAATTAATTTAACCTCATCTTTAACCTTTTAAATAAGTTGTAATAGCCATTTAATAATTATATAAATTGCTTACATTATATTTGTATCAGACAGTGCTGGTCTAGAGTACTCCTTATTTATTTATTTATTTTCAGGTTCAGTAAGTTCATTAGTTTTTTTTTGTTTGTTTTTTTATTTAGACAATTTTAATGGGGTGACATTGATTAATTATGGTACATAGATTCAGAGAAAATATCTCCAGGTCATTTGACATTCGATTATGTTGTATACCCATCACCCAAAGTCAAATTGTCTTCCCTTACCCTCTATTTGCTTTTCTTTTTCCCCTTCCCCTCCCTCCACCCCCTCCCTCGCCTCTCTTCCCTTCCCCCGGGTAACCACCACACTCTTGTCTATGTCCATGAGTCAACAACAAACAAGTAAACAATACAATAAAAAATGATTTATTTTTAAAGAGAGAGAGGAAGGGGGAAGAGAGAGATAGAGAGAGAGAGAGATGAAAGTATCAATTTATTGTTCCATTAGTTGTGCATTCATTGGTTGCTTCCCATATGTGCCCTGACCAGGGATTGAACCTGCCACCTTAGTGTTTTGGGATGACGCTCTAACCAACTGAACTAACCAGTCAGGGCCTGGTTTAGAGTATTCAGTTCATATTGGATAAAATATTTAGAATAGTTTTCATGTTGGAAATGCATAGTCTTTTTTGTGGCAGAGACAGAGTCAGAGAGAGGGACAGACAGGGACAGACAGACAGGAAGGGAGAGAGATGAGAAACATCAATTCTTTGTTGTGGTTCCCTAGTTGTCCATTGATTGCTTTCTCATATGTGCCTTGACCGGGGGGCTATACCAGACCAAGTGACCCCTTGCTCGAGCTAGCAACCTTGGGTTCAAGCTGGTGAGCTTTTTGCTCAAACCAGATGAGCCCGCGCTCAAGCTGGCAACCTTGAGGTCTTGAACCTGGGTCCTCCATGTCCCAGTCCGATGCTCTATCCACTGAGCCACCTCCTGGTCAAGCAGAAATGCATAGTCTCTTAATCAGGTTTTAATCTAGAAACAAATATTAGATCCCTCAAGACTCTGAACGTCAAATGAATTCATCAGGACTCCTCAAATGAATGAGACGAACTAATGTGATGTTCTACACTTCACCCATTTCAAGAGTAGTACATTTAGTAGCCATAATGCAACACTTCATTGTTCTGAGATAGAAAATATTTTAAGGACCCATCAACCAATAATGCAAACTTCCTAATCTAAAGATTCCGCAGATCTTACCTCATCTTTATTTACTCCCATTAAAAGGTTCTGGAACCATGGTGTAAGAAGAAATAACAAGCAGTCTCCATTTTCTTGGCACACTTTTTCCCCTGAGAGCTACAAAATAATGCAGCATGTCCTTAAGTGGGCTGAGTTTTCCCATAGATGTTAGGTAATTGAGCCTGGGGTCCCAACCAAGGGCTCAAGATCAAAGAGACAAAGACATAAACAAACGCAACAGAAGGAAAATAGGCAACCTCCAGCCTCCGGAAGTATTCAAATTACTGACAGGATGACCCAGAAGTAAATGGGTCCAGATGAGGTGACCACACCGAGCATTTGGCCTGCCCAGAAATTTATACGAGATAAATGAAACCCAGAGGAAGGGTTAGAAAAATAACATTCGTTGATCATCTGTATATATTTGCATATGTCACCTTAGTTAAGAAGAGATCCAGTAACTTGTTACTGCAGGAGTCTTGTTCTCAATTCCACATTCACAGAACAGAGCTATTTTTTTAAATGATTCTGTACCACTTTTCTTACAGTCTAAAAGCTCTGCATAAATAAACTATAATTATACATGGAAGACTGCTTTATTATAAAGTATATGGGCATTGTATAATAAAAGAAAATTTTCCGTGACACTATTTCATTGCAACGAACAGATTAGCTAACACAAGCACTAAACATTCAATTAGTTATCTTGCTTGTCACCTTAGAAAGAGGAATTTCTAGCTATTCAAATAGATGTCCAAGAAATACCTTTCCCCCAATTAAGTCCTCCAATTCCCTGGCAAGTAGAGGCAATCTCCAAAAATATCCCCTCTAGTTTTGCACTAGTGGAGGCGCCATGAAGGTTTGGCTGGGAAGGTAGCAGGCAAGGACTTCTAGAGGCAGACCGGCCCTCCATACTGCCCTTTGCTATTTCTACCCCTCCTCAGCACAGTCTTCTGAGGCAGGGCAAGGGCATGAATGGGGCAGGACTTAGTCATCCCTCTCAGGACACAGAAGTGCTAAATCTATGTAAATAGACCCCAATGGCAGGACTATCTTTTGAGGTCCTTCCTCCCTGCACCTTTGGCCACTGCTGCAGACAAGAATGATGGATGGAGTCGAGGTAGAACATTCAACAGCAACAAAGGATCAGAGAAGGAATGTGTGCATGGCAGAGAAAGCCTTGTCCTTATACAGAAAAGCCATATACTATTTCATGTTTGGATTTTTGAGAAGTTTGTTTTCATTTTTTTTACCCACATTGCTTCCAACTGTTACCATAAAGGTTCCAAGTGGAAAATGGACATATCTTTTTGAAAGCTAAAATATGCAGAACAAAGACCAAATACCTGACAAGCACAAAAACACTGTATGCTTTGTGATACATTTGTAATTTGTTAAATCAACAGAAATGCAATTCTGACCTTGTTATCTATCCCCTTCTCCTGATTCTACAACTCATAAGCATAATACGCGTATTGTTTTTTTGGTTATGTGCTGCAAGATTTCATTCAATTAGTAATCTACATATGCATTGATGCAGATTTATTCAAATTTAAGCAATGAATTAGAAAGCAAAATCTCATCCTGAAGTTTCACTTTTAATTAATGATTAATTTAACCCAATGCCTTTAGGAACTCAATTGATGTTTGCAGGTTACCACATTTTTCTCCAGCGAAATCTTGAAACACTCCCTTCAATATTGCATTTCTTCATCTTTATGGTTCTAGTCCTGTGTGTTTCAGGATAGAGCTGTTTCACCTGAGCATGTGAAAAATGTTTCCACACATACAGTATTTATAAGCTCCCAGCACTGTTGACGCTACAGGCCTGGAAAGGATAGAGTCTCTACGTAATCCAGTCATCAGCATTCAAATTTCAAGACATACTTCCTCTCTTAGCGTACAGGAAGAGACCATGACACCTAAAAATAGTCATTCTCCTGCTGACATCATCATTTCCTCAGCTCTCAACATAACTGACCAACATCAAACCAAAGAGAATGACTTCTTCTGAGTCCCACCTCTCTCCACCTGAAGTTACTACTAAATCAAATATAACAAAGTAACAAAATATAAAAACTCATTCTCAACAGTTGATGTGAAACTTAGGTACCAAGCTCCAGATGCGCCGTCTCATAGTGGCCCTTATCTTTCAATAACATTAATTACAGCCTGTTTATGCCTACTATGCCCACTAACAAATGCTTTGTGTTTCCACCTCTGGTAACAAAAAGGTAAGTTAATCTCAAATGATGATGACCAAAGTGGGAAGTTAAGTTTATCACCTCGGGTTTCTCTTTCAGGACAGTGTTGGGGCAGTCTTGGGGGAAGACCTTGACAAGGGCGCTAGAATAAACGACATGAACGCCCTCATACCAGCTTGACTGCACCACAAACACCTGTAGCCAGAGGACACCACCTCTCCCCACAGGAAAGTTTTAGAAGCCCACTAGTGGGTTTCCATCGCAGACCTGCCCCGACATGATCCCCAGTCTTACTTCCCTCCTTGGTGACGCCTAGGATGAGACAATGATTCCCAATGTCGGGCAGGACAGTGGACTAAGGCAGTGAGTCTCCATGTTGGCTGCACATCAGAGTCACCTGGGGAGATTTTCAGGCTCCCACCAGGTTACATGTATCCCAGAACAATTGCATTTGAGTCTCAGGGCCAGGGAGGGAGCCAGAGAGCACAAAAACAATGTATGCTTTGTGATACATTGTGCTTCTAAAGCTGTCCAGCTGATTCCAACATACAGCAAAGTTCATGAACTAGTGGTAGATAAAACATATCAGAACTGCTGAGCACTTTTTCGCTCCAAAATGACCTCTCTGTTCTCAAAATTCTTGCATTATAGAGCCCATGCTCCTAATTGCTGGGTTTTATATCCTACGGGAGGGAGAGGACAGAAAACCAGAGAACCGCCAAATTAGATAATGTCTAAGTCCCCTCTCAGCACCCAAGGTCTACTTCTCTGTGATCCTAGTAGAGTCTCCTATCACTTATGGAACACGATAAACACTAACGGAAACTATCACCGTTTTGGAAACATTCTGCATGCAGCTATGGATTGCTGTCAAGTTCACTTTTTTGCAGAATACCACTCGGTTACAAGCTCAGTATGGAGAAAAGGCTAAGCTCTCCGTCATAACAGTTTGCCAGTGCACATTAATTACCTTCCATTGTCTCTCATGCAAAGCCTGAAAGGAGAAAGAAAAAAATACACATTTCTTTCTCTTCCGCCCTGGTAAATGAAATCAACAGTGGCATTTGTCACATGGTTTCTAACCAAGCCAACATTTGGCAGTTCAGACTCTGTCCTTTCAGCCATTTCCCTCTTCTTTGTTTAGCAGCGGCGCGCACACTGAAGCATTCTGCTCCGCTCCCAGGCAGGCAAACAGGAAACGCATTCTTTTCTCTGAAAGACATAGCTTTTTGCCTTTCATTTTTCTTCTACATGGGGCAAGGTTACTTTATTCTGTCCATCTCCCACCTCCCCGCCCTGTTTGTTCTTGTTTAACTTGGTGATGATTTTAAAACAGGCATTAGAAATGAAGTAGAAAAAAAGTGAGTTTTTTTTTTTCCTTTTGTGTCCCAGGCTAATTATCTAAAAGAGTCATCACTGATTCTGATGGTAACAATACTTCTTTCTCTGCATACTGTTTTTGCACTGGAGACCTCTCTCCAGCCTCCAGAAATATACAGTGCTTTCCTTCATGGGAGAGTCAACAGCTCTCCAGGCCAACTAGAATAAAGGGACATTAACCAGAAAGAAAACTATAGGTTTCTCAGACTTGGATATGCAAACAAGTTACCTGGGGGCTTTGTTAAGAACACAGGTTGATTCCACAGGTGTAGGGCAGCAACTGAGGCTCTGGATCTCCACCAAGCTCCTGGGAGATGCTGATGCCACCGGTCTTGGAACTGCATCTTCAGAAGCAAGGACCGAGACGGTGCTCGTTGACGGCTTTAAATGCTACTGATGCCCATCCTCCCGCAGATGAACTGAATCAATGGGGAGGGGCTAAGGTATTACTAAAATACTCCAAGTGATTCTGATCTAAGCCAAATCCGAGAGAGTAACATCAGAAAAATAGTGCTTAGCCACAAACCCTCCACCTTGCAGGTCCTCTGGTAAAAAACAGAAGATAGTAAATCTGAATGTGTGGATAAAGGCGAATACCCATTCCCAGGGAGGTTAACATATATACAGTACTAGTAGGAGATCTATCCCCCCAACAGATATTTGTGGCAGCCTACTAGATCTCAGGAAAACCGGGCTGGACATTGGGGATATAATGGAGAACAAAATAAAGTGGTCTATTACCCTCAAAAGCTGACAGTTCAGGGCTAAAAGGCATTTTTCAAACAATCACTCAAATCTCCATGATCACAAGCTACGACAACTGCTAGAAAGCGCAAGTACCGAGTATGACGACAATGTGAAGCAGGGTGGCGGGTTCACATCAGGCCCAGGAAAACATATGACTTATTGTCCAACCAATGATCCTTTTTTTAATGTTGCTAAAATATGTGTAACATAAACTTTATAATTCAGTAACATTAAATACATCCACAAAGTTGTATAACCATCACCTCTCTCCATTTCCAGAACTTTTCCATCACCGGGAGCAGAAACTCTATAATCATTGCACAGTATTCCTCATCCCCCTTCCCAATCACAGGATGTCTGAACTGAGAGGGACTTGGGAGCCTGCACTTTCACAGCCTGATTTTACAGAAACCTGACTTTCCAGTTCAGAATCCTTGCCACTGCAGCATGTTGTTCAGTAGAACAGATACTCAAGACAAGCTATTACTACATGCTATTAGTGAATCACTCTCAGTAGTCACTGAAGAAATAAGTGTTGAACTTCCTGATTTGTTGAGGGCAGGAGTTAAATAAGTTAGACCAGGTCTCTCTAGCTGGGCACTGTTGATGTTAGGGCTGGATCATTCTGTGATATGGGAACTAGCCTATGAAGTGTAGGGTATGTAGCAGTAACCCTGGCATCTGCCCACTCAATGCCAGCAGCACCCTGCTCCAGTTGTGAAGCAAACATGTCTCTAGACATTGCCAGTTATCCCCTTGGGGGCACAATGTTTCCAGTTGAGAACTAGCGAGTTAGAAAGATGCTTTCTTCAAGTGCCACCTCTTCAAGGGCTGAAGAACTTGGCTCAGTCTGACTCAGCACACAAAAAGAAGACATACCCTCCATTTGCTGAAGAAAAATCCACTTCTTAGAGATGCAGAGCTGTGAAAGCTCCACCACAGTGCCTATTAAAACCACCTGTGGATACTTGAAATCTCTCTTTGCCCAGGCCACATAGCAAACAGTTAAACCAGACCCTCTGGAGGCGGGGCCTGGGCATCAATATATTTGAAGGCTTCCCACGTGAGTCCAATGCACAGCCAGGGTTGAGAACCACTGGTTTAGCACTTGCTACTCAAGCGTGGCGGTCCATTGATCAGCAGTGTTGGCATCGTCTCAAGGTTATTAGAAATTCAAAGTTGTCTCAGGCCCCACCCCAGACCTACTGAATGAGGTCCCAAGGTGATTCAAATGCACATTCAAGTTTGAGAAACTCAGCTCTGGAATTCATAAAAAAATAGTGCCTTGACTTGTGAGCAGTCATGCTAATCTTTTCTTCCCAGCTGCATGAAGCAATTCAGATGAAATCCAAAGTAAACTTGCAAATGGTAATTTTGAAAGAGCTGCTTCTCAATTTCCCTCCTTTAAGCCCAAGAGAACCACACTTTTGGGGGTGGAAACATCAAGGGAGAAATGTGGCCTGTTTGCCATTGTGGACATTTATCTGAGCTTGCAGTCCCTCTAAGGGGGCCGGACACACTGCTATGTGCTCCGTGGGTGCTTAATAAATATTTGTTGGCTGGCTGACCAGCCCAGATGTGAGAACAATGTGTATTTCTCTCAAAGCTGAGGAAATTTATCCACCTAACCATTTCATATGATTTAAGGCGAGAAGCCACAAGTCTGCTTGTCTCTCAGTTTTGGAAAGCAGTGAGGCTGGAGGAGCGGAAGGCGAGGGAAGACTAGAACAGTCAGGGGCAGAGCAAGAGGCTGAGAGCACAGAATGCATTACTGTACTCAAGGCATGAAATAAACAGAAGCAAAGTATGCCAATCACTGCATAATGAATTTGCTTCTGGCTGCCAAAGTGGGAGCCACAGAACAATGAACAATGTGAGCAGCTTCTGTTTCCACAATGCAGCCTTGTGAATGTCCACAGGCAGAAAATTTTGCCTAACATGCAGTGGGCATTTTTCTTTCTGGGCGGGGCTCCAGACGTGGGCAGCAAATTGTGTACCTAAGACCCATTTCATTTCGGAGTTAGGATAATGAACATTTGAACCTCCTGTCCTGCATCATCCTGGGGTATGACAGGATTTCCTTTTCAGGAAACCACTTTATTAGCAAAAGCAAGTGTTCAAAAGAGCAGTGGTGCTGGCATACCAAAAAGCTTTCAAGAAGCTTCTTGTCAACTAGACTATTTCATCGGCACAGCTTGGGAATATTCATGCCACTTTTGAGTACTGTCATTATTTGTCAACAAACTTGACCAGTCATGTCCGTATCCTCCATAAATATGTTTTGAGATGTAATAAAGTAGGTCATGATAATGCACTCCACCCCATCAACTTATGTGTATGATTATGTCCCAGGTAGCCTACCCAAATTGTCCCCAAACTGGCATTTTGAGAAGTCCAGGAATACTTATTTCTTCAGACAAAAACTGGAGTCTTTGTCCATGTTGATCTGCTAAGCATAGGATGCATTTTCACTTTAGTTTCTCTTCTGTAAAGCTCCTTTCAAGCAACAAAATGTCTACTTCTTTAGTCACAGGTTTATACATGCCTAAGCCAAAGATAGGGCACATTGCTTTTCCTCTCCATAGCTCAGCTTCCTCATCTTCATGCTGGATTGTTGGATGTTGGCTACACTATGTGATTTCTGGGGAAACAACAGGCTCAAAATATACCTGTAATGCTGCAACTATGAGAAAACTGCTAATGAAAACAAAGGCGACCTTCCTGTACCTCCAATACCCTACTTTCCCAGTTAAAATACAGAAGTTCTTTGGTCCATTCAATTTTCTTGAAGCCAACAACCACGTGTGGTAACCACCCTCCTTCCCTTTCCCCTTCCTTCTATCTTTCCTTCCCTTCACAGTTCCCAGACACCCTGGAGGTTCCCGTGTATTCCACCAAGAGCCTGAGGCCTCTTCCCTGAGGCTTCTATCTAAAATAAGTGGCCTTCAGTGTAGCACACAAGGGTTACCAAGTATATACTTTAACTTTTTTTTCCAACAGTCTCCAAAATTGTTTTTATTGATATACCTCTATTTAAAAATAAAAGCTCATATATTCCCAATCCATGTAAATTTAGGTACATATTATATCCTTAAAGTACTAGAAGTATGTGTGTTAAATATAAAGTTAACTATTTTTATTTATTTATTTTTTTTTTTTTTTTTTTGACGGAGACAGAATCAGAAAGAGGGATAGATAGGGACAGACAGACAGAAATGGAGAGAGGTGAGAAGCATCAATCATCAGTTTTTTGTTGCGACACCTTAGTTGTTCATTGATTGCTTTCTCATATGTGCCTTGACTGGGGGGCTACAGCAAACCGAGTGACCCCTTGCTCAAGCCAGCGACCTTGGGTCCAAACTGGTGAGCTTTGCTCAAACCAGATGAGCCCACACTCAAGCTGGCAACCTCAAGGTCTGGAACCTGGGTCCTCCACATCCCAGTCCGACGCTCTATTCACTGCGCCACCACCTGGTCAGGCTTTTTTTAAAAAAAAAGAAAAAAAAAAAAGAAAAAAAGCTTTATTGAAGGTAATTGATATACAAGAAATTGTAGATAGTTAGGGTGTACAATTTGAAAAGTTTTGACATATGTATATGCCCATAAAAGCATCACCATACTCAAGGTAATGAACATACAGGTCACTCCTAGTTTCCTTTTGCTCCTTTGTAATCTTACCATCTTGTCACTCTGATCCCCTTCTCCAGGGAAGCACTAATTTGCTTTTTGTCACTATAGTTTGCATGTTCTAGAATTTTACATAAATAAAATCTTACAGTACATGGTTGTTTTTTTTTATGTTGGTTTTCACTCAGTACAAGTATTTTGAGCAGGGGTCCCCAAACTACGGCCCGCGGGCCGCATGCGGCCCCCTGAAGCCATTTATCCGGCCCCCGCTGCACTTCCGGAAGGCGCACCTCTTTCATTGGTGCTCAGTGAGAGGAGCATAGTTCCCATTGAAATACTGGTCAGTTTGTTGATTTACATTTACTTGTTCTTTATTTTAAATATTGTATTTGTTCCCGTTTTTATTTTTTTACTTTAAAATAAGATATGTGCAGTGTGCATAGGGATTTGTTCATAGTTTTTTTTATAATCCGGCCCTCCAATGGTCTGAGGGACAGTGAACTGGCCCCCTATGTAAAAAGTTTGGGGAGCCCTGATTTTTTTTTTTTTTTTTTACAGAGACAGAAAGAGAGTCAGACAGGGACAGACAGACAGGAACAGAGAAATGAGAAGCATCAATCATTAGTTTTTCGTTGCGCATTGCGACACCTTAGTTGTTCATTGATTGCTTTCTCATATGTGCCTTGACCGCGGGCCTTCAGCAGACTGAGTAACCCCTCGCTCGAGCCAGTGACCTTGGGTCCAAGCTAGCGAGCTTTTTTGCTCAAACCAGATATGAGCCCGCACTCAAACTGGCAACCTCGGGGTCTTGAACCTGGGTCCTCGGCATTGCAGTCCGATGCCCCATCCACTGCGCCACCGCCTGGTCAGGCTGGGGACCCCTGATTTTGAGATTCCTCATTGTTACATGCCTTGGTAGCTCGTTCCTTTTTACTGCTGAGGATTTATTTCATTGTATGGACATACCATAGTTTATCTACTCACCTGCTGATGGGCACCTGCGTATTTTCTAGTTCTTGGTTATTATAAATAAAGCTGATTTAAACATTTACATACATAGTTTGTGGACATATGCTTTTGTTTTTCTTGGGTAAATACGTAGGAATAGAATTGCTGGCTGGATGCATCACACTGTAGGTATATATTTAACTTTTAAAGAAACTGCCAAATTGTTTTCCAAAGGGATAGTACAATTTTACATTCCTACTAGAGTGTATGAGAGAGTTTCAATTTCTTCACATCCTCTCCAACATTTGTTTTTATTTTATTCTAACAGGTATGTAGTGCTCTCATTCTGATTTTAATTTGTTTTTTTCCACAATGACAAATGATGTTGACCATCTTTTCATGTGATTATTTGTCAAATGTATATCTTTTGTGAAATGTCTGAATCTTTAACCCATTTCTAAAATTAGGCTGCTTGCTTTTGAGTCTTTTATTCTGAATGCAAGTCATTTATCAGATATGTGATTTGCATATTTTCCCTTCCAGTTTGTGACTTAACCATTCATTCTCTCAACTGTGTCTTCTGAAAGCAGAAGTTAATTTTGTTAAAATCAAATTTATTTGCTTTTATGGATTGCACTTTTTTGATGATATGTATTTATTACCATTTTATTACTTATATTTTTTATCTATTTTTTTCTTCTTAAAGAAGACACTTTAAATTTTTTTTTTACAGAAACAGAGAGAGAGTCAGAGAGAGGGATAGACAGGGACAGACAGACAGGAATGAAGAGATGAGAAGCATCAATCATTAGTCTCTCATTGCGCATTGCGACACCTTAGTTGTTCATTGATTACTTTCTCATATGTGCCTTGACCGTGGGCCTTCAGTAGGCCGAGTAACCCCTTGCTCAAGTCAGCAATCTTGGGTCCAAGCTGGTGAGCTTTTGCTCAAACCAGATGAGCCCGCACTCAAGCTGGCGACCTCGGGGTCTTGAACCTGTGTCCTCAGTATCCCTGTCCAACGCTCTATCCACTGCGCCACCGCCTGGTCAGGCATTTTAATATTTCTTATAACGCTTGTTTAGCAGTCATTAACTACTTTAGCTGTTTCTTGTCTGGAAAGCTGTTTATCTGTTCTTCGATCCTAAATTATAGCTTTGCTAGGTAATCTTAGCTGTAGGTCCTTGCTTTTCATCACTATATATTTTGTGCCAATCCCTTTTAGTTTACACAGTTTCTGTTGAGAAAGCTGACAGTCTTATGGGAGCTCCCCTGTAGGTAACTAACTGCTTTTAAGAGTCTCTCTTTTATCTTTAACCTCTGGCATTCTAATTATGATGTATCGTGGTGTGGGCCTCTTTGGGTTCATGTTGTTTGGGACTCTGTGCTTTCTGGAGTTGTATGTCTATTTCTCTCACCAGGTTAGAGAAGTTTTCTGTCATATTTTTTTTCAAATAGGTCTCCAATTCCTTGCTCTCTTTCTTCTCCTTCTGGCACCCCCATGGTGCGAATGTTTTTATGCTTGAAGTTGTCCCAGAGGCTCCTTAAACTATCCTCATTTATTCTTTATTCTTTCTTCTTTTTGCTGTTCTGATTAGGTGCTTCCTGCTTCCTTATCTTCCAAATTGTTGATGTGATCCTCTACTTCATTTACTCTACTGTTGATTCCCTGTAATGTATTCTTCATTTCAGTTAGTGTATTGTTCATTTCTGACTGGTTCTTTTTTTATGTTTTCTATCCCCATTTTTATGTTTTCTATCTTTTTGAAATTCTCACTGAGACCATTAAGCATCCCTATAACCAATGTTTTGAACTCTAAATCTGGTAGATTTCTTGACTCATTTTTTCCTAATTCTTTCTATGGAGTTTTGTTCTGTTCTTTCATGTGGGATGTGTTCCTTTGTCTCCTCATTTTGGCTGCCTCCCTGTGTTTGTTTCTATGTATTAGGTAGAGCTATTCCATCTCCTGGTCTTGGTAGAGTGGCCTTATGTAGTAAGTATCTTGTAGGGCCTAGTGGCACAGCCTCCTTGGTCACCTGAGCTGGGAACTGCAGGTGCACCCTCCTGTTATAGTTGAGCCTTGATTGCTGTTGGCACATCAGTGGGAGGGATTTACCCAGGTTGATTGGCTGTGAGGACTGGCAGTGATCATAGCAGAGGATCTGCTGTGCAGGGACTGACCCCATGGAACAGAAATCACTTCAGTGGGGCTCAACTACATACTGCTGAGTATGCCCCTTAAGTGTTTGGTTCATGGAGGTGGTTGGGTACTGCTTGGGCACAGTCTGAAGCTGTTCGCCAGGTGTGCTAGCTCTGGGATCTCCCAGAAGATGCAGGCAAAGGTCAGCATCTGCCTGTGCCCTGCCCAGGGCCAACCAGCAATCTGAGATACAAAGCAATCTGCAGGTGGCTGCTACTGGTGCTAGGCTTGGAGGTGCTTAGAAGAGGCCAAGCTGTGAACCAAGGCTAGCTGCCACTAGTGCCAGGCCTAAGATCACTTAGCAAGAGGTGTGGGGCATGATGAGGCCAGATGTAGCTTCTTCGTGAGTTGTTAACCTTTGAGAGATTTAAGGAAAGTCTGCAGTATGAGCCATGACAGGTGATTTGTATGGAAACACCACTGGAAATGGCTTGGTTGGGGTACAGAGTCAGGGAATCACAAGGGTGGGGCAAACAGTGTGAGCCATGTTGATGGAGACTCAGATATGGCACTTGCCTAACAGCTCTGTGGGTGGAGGGCTCAGCACAGGAACAATGGCCTCTGCCAGCACTTCTGTCTGGGAGAAAACTTCCCCTCCAGCCCTTTTTCTAAAGCCTGACAATTCAGTTTCTTCCCATATGCCCTTGATGCTTTTTGAGCCGCTCCTCCAGAGCTGGAGCTCAAAGCAAGTAAGTCTGAATATGCCCATATATGGACCCTTTAAGAAGAATGCCTGGGACTCCAGCCACCCTCCATCTCACTCAGCCATAATCCCTGCTGGTTTTCATAGCCAGAAGTTTGGGGGACTTTTCTTCACAGCACTAGAACCCTGGGATGGGGGACCCGGTAAGGAACTGGTACTCATCATTCCTCAGGAGGACCTGTACAGCTGAGATATCCCTCCTGATTTTTAACCACCACATGTGGGTGTGGGACCAGCCCATTCCACATCTCCACCACTCCTACTAGTCTCGATCTTCTTTATAACCTTAGTTACAGGACTTCTGTTCAGTTAGAATTCAGATTGTTGCATGATGGTTGTTCCATAGCTTAGTGGTAATTTTCATGTGCTTGTGGGAGGATGCAAGTACTGTGCTTTAAATTTCTTTATTTTTAAATAAGTATAGAGGTGTCAGTATTTTCTTCCTATGCCCAAGTGCTTCCCACTGTGGTGAACATGGCTCTTTCTCCCACATTCTACTCAAATGTGTCCCACTGGGTAAAGGCAATTTGAAGCAATGAGGGAAAAAAGAAAACATGAATCTGTTTTCTCTTATTTGTGTTATGAAAATTTGGTTTTAACCTCAAATGCATTTCCAAGAGTTTCATATCCTTTACAGAATGCTCTGCTGTGGAATTCCAGTTCCCGTTCCCTTACAGCACTTTGTGGCATGGTGTGGTGACTCATTATTAAGAAGAAGATAGAGGTTCACACTCTCATCACTCATTACACCAAAGTAAAGTGGTAACACTAAAACAGAAAGCCAAAGCTAGGTTTAAGGATAAAACTTTTATGAGTTCAAAAGACTGCACTAACTTATTTAATTCTGGAGAAGGGAGTTCTAAGAATGATCTACAAATACAAAGCATGTTTAGTCTTTCATCATAACTATAGAATGAAATAAACAGTGAATGTGCACATCCCATCTATCCATTAGACCGAGATTTATTGAGCACCTGATCATGTATCAGGCTTGGTTCCCAATTTAAGAAGTTACAATCACTGACCAGAAAGTGCTTACAGGCTCATGAGGGAAATAGACATATAAACAAATAATTGTAAAACCATGTGATCCAATGGATAAGAATGGCACTTCCTAAGCAGAATGACCACAAATTAAAGAATCATAAAGTTGCCTTTAGGAGGATGGAATAAAAGGGTTCTAAGAGGAGTACTGAAGGGCAAGTAGGAATTAGTAAGGCAAACAAGGCAAGGAAGGGAACCAGAACAAAATATGCAAAGGCATCGCATCATGAAAGATCGTGGCAAGTTTGGGGAGACATGAACGGGTTGGTATGATGGAAGTGAAAATATATATGAGAATATATTGGGAAATGAGCCCAGAAATATAGGTATAAGCCAACCAAGACTTATACAAAATGGTACCTTTATCCTTTTTATCAATAATCAAATTCATTTATGAGATCTTTAACAAAATTCTTAGGGTGGTTGAGGGAATGAAATAATCCCCCCAAATCACTGGAATTTAAGGTTGAACACAGTAAGGTTCATAAGAGGAACATGAGAGGCCTTGTGGGCTCAGAGTAAGAGGGAGGGAATGATGTCAAGATCACTTCTCCCTTTAGTTGTCTGAATTTAAATTTTGTGGTGGTTTTCTCCTAGAGGTCGCTGTTACCTCCCATGTCCAAACTCCGGACAGATACATGGGAGCAGAAAGAGCCTGCCTGCAATTTTTCAAAAGTACAGGTACACTTTTATGAGTCACTCTACTAGTCAAGAGGTCTGGGGAAGGTTTTTGCTAGGTAGGTAAGTGAGCAATGTGGTGTAACTTGATGGTTTTTCTTATAGGACAGAGGCTTTGAACAACTCAAGCAACAATCATGCCTTAATGTAACCTTGTTCTGAGTAAGCATGTAGTAGATTCTCAGGGGTCTATCAGTTCTTCACAGCAATTTTAACTATTTGTATTTCATTTGGAAGGGCACCTCGCAAAATTTCAAACAAGCATAATAAGGATCATTTAAATCAGAGGTCAGCAAACTCTTCTGGGAAAGAGCCAGATAGTAAATATTTTAGGTTTTGCAGGCCACATACGGTCTGTTGCAATGACTGAACTTTCTCATTGTAGTGCCAACACAGCTATAGCTAATGTCAAAACAAATGGGCATGGCTGTGTTGTAATACAATTTTATTTACAGACACTGGATTTGAATTTCATTTAATTTGCACATATCATAAAATATTATTCTTTGATATTTCTTTCAACCATTTAAATATATAAATACCATTCTTAACCTCTGAAGCATTCAAAACCAGGTGGCAGGCCAAATTTGGTCCATGGGTTATAGTTTACCAACTGCTGATCTAGATGACCATTTTATAACCAGGTTTGATCCCCAAATTACACATCTGATTTAGAAGTTGTGTTTGTCCTAATTTCTACCAAGTTAAAGATGTTCACTGTAAATATAGCATTTGTTAACCATGGTCTCAGGGAGCTTCAAGACCTCATGTCTGAGAATTTTATCTTAAAGTCAAATTATTACCTTAGTTTCTCAGATGACAGATTCTCCTCCTGGTTTAAACTGAGTTACCTGCCAAAGTGAGACAGTGTGGCAGCTACACTAAATCTGCAGGAAAACAGCGTTCTTTCTATTGATATTGGCTTCCGCCTCCCCTTTGATCAACACATTATTGGAGTTGACCCCATTTTGTAGAATGTACCAGCCTACATTTCACCTTTCCCTGCTGTGTCTGAGAGCCGATGCTAAGGAGACAATGGTCATATCTGACTGATTGGCCAGAGGCAGGCAGAGGGGGAAGGAAATCAGGATCACAGAGTGCTGTGTCCTGGCTTCCTGGTCCCTGGAGAGCCAAAGGTATTTAATATTCTACAAGTAAGGGCTCCTAGCTGTTGTTTTACTTTGTCACTCATGATATGGAGGTGCCCAAGTCAGTGAGGAGAAGCCTTCCACAGATCTGCTGTGTTTCATCCACTAAAGGCAACTAAGCACAGAGTGTGTATGCTTTTGTCATCAGAGGGCCGTGCGAGGAGAAGAGCTTTCCTTCTGCACAGGGCCGCTGGAGTGCTGGTGGAGGTCTCTCGCCTCTTGTCCCAGAGGACCTTAAACATGCCGGGGATTCAGTGTAACAGGCTGCAGCTCTGCAGGCTGTCCCGTCTCTCCACGTCCTCAGAGACTCCGTGGAGAGAGCTTGCTAGCATGAGCCTGGGATCCTCCCCCACAGTTAAGCAAAGCTGGTTCCAAGACCGAAACTCCCTGTTGCGTGGGGAAGGGTTCTCTCTCAAGGATATCTCAGGGAAAATTCACTGTTTCCACAGGGCATAGGCGAGACAAAGAGCAAAGCCTGGCCACTCCGATCCTCTCCAGGTAACCCAGAAGCATCTCAGTCCACTAAGCCAGCAAGCAAGCCCACGGATTAAATGAATGGGCATCATAGCCACTGTATGAATGACACAGAACTCTTCCTCTCCGAACTAAACCCCACTCTTCTATCAAGAGACTTGGGGGGGGAAAACAATGCTGTGTTATTGTAGTGAGTCTAGACATGCTACTGTGAAATCTAACTAAGCAGACCAGCTAGATAGTAAGAGTTGATCTCAGAAATGCCGCCCAAATTTGATCACCCTATGAGCATTTGTATAGGGCAGTTCTTTTCACTAAGGATCTTTGAGTGTATTTCATTTATCTTATGGTTAGACATGAATATTATTATTTAACATAGTCATAGCTGACGCCTAACATAGCTGAATCATATGCTGAGGTTATTTCATTGAAATTTTTTGTAACAAACTAAATCAGAGCCTCAGACATTTATTTGTCACCAATCGTTTATGTTGAGCAAAAATTTGTAAACCCCATGAGAAGAAATCATATAGCATATCAAAGCTGGTTAGAAGCACAATGTTGAGTTCTTTTCTGGACAGTGATTTGCTATGAAAGCACTTTATATTTTATATGTCACATCTGTTACAAAAGGGCCTGGTGATTTGAACCTACTCAAGGAAGTAGCAGACACATTTGGTAGAACATGGAAGTTTCTATCAGCAGAGAACCAAAGCAGGCCTTGCATATACTCCTTCTCCTTCTCTCTGAGGACTGCTCAGCCCTAGGAGATATACATTACAATAATAAATGAGTTGCAGTCACTGTTTTTTCCCTGAAATGTTACAACATCATTTTGGTGAGAAAAGAGCTCTTCGTTGCTTGCCATGCAAATATTTTCTTTTGGAGATTTTTCTCGTAATGGGAGAGATCTTAATTTGAAAATGTCTACTGGGGCATCTTGGCTGATGCTCTGCTTTCATTACAGCTTCTAAATATACCCGCATAATCACAGCAGCCTGGAGGGGTCAATAAGCTCCTTAGCATCGCCCTGCTATGATCCTGCCCCACAGTAAGACACTGGCAACAGCCACAATTAAATCTGCAAATCTACTTTCTGCAGAGCATAATAATAATCTGGGTGGGGTTTTTTTTTCATTTTTAGTTGTTTTAAGATTTCTAAGCTTGTGTTGAAACATGCTGCTTTCATTTCCCTAGGGAAGAATAATATTCCTTTAGCAAAATTCTTAGGTCAAGTCCATGTATATTTTGGAATAGACCAAAAGCTGAAAAAAAATAACAGATATCATCTGGGGGGAAGATCATAGCCAATTTGTAACAAACCCTTCTGGAAGAGGACTAGCATGGAACAGAACATTTCAAAAGGATCATGGAATAGAATATTTCAGACTGTATGTTGGAGATTGCTGGTTCCATAAGATTGTTAATAGGTGTTCCAGTTAAATATATTTGGGAAAATGATACAACTGATATGTTCATCATGTAAATTAGTAATGGATTTTAGAAGGTTAGCAGAACAGCAACTATTTTTTAAATTGCAGGATTCAAGACACTTCTGTGACCTTAAAATCCCCATTCTCCCCCAAGGAATATGTCAATATCTTGAGATACTACTATCTAGTTGATGGGACAGAAATGCTGGGATACAAGTTGGGCGGATTTTTTTTATCTTAAATATGGCACTTATGAACAAGAATATAAAAACATATATAGCTAGAAGATAGTTCACTGTTTTACAAATTAAGTAAGAGAATTGAGACCTCTGTATAGCTGGAAAATAGCAGAATGAACCACCATGATTCACACGTTGTGAGTTTCAGCTGCCAATCCTAAGTAAAAGGTGTCACTGGTGTGAAACCATACCCTCTACAGAGATGAAACGCCCTGGTCATGTAGCTTAGTTGGTTAGTGTCGTCCCAATGCATCAAGGTTGCAGGTTCCATCCTTGGTCAGGACACTACAAAAATAAATCAGTGATGGCATGAATAGGTGGAACAACAAATCAGTGTTTGTCTCTCCCTTCCTCTCTCTCTAAAATCAATTAAAAAAAAGAATCAGCTACTCAGAAAACACATTATATCACTCCTCAATCCTTATAAAAGCTATTTTTAACAGAATAAATAATATGCATTACTAAATAATATTAGCACCTATTGGGCATTTCATATGGTAAACTCTAGCAGAGGACTTACATATTGCTAGGTAGAAGATAGGGTAGTCTAGCATTAAAAAAATAAATGAGAAATTGTAGTGGTTCATGTAATGAATTTGATTTCACTAGTGGGAACAAAAAATAAAGAACATTTACTCCAGAGGAGAGTCAACTGTTCAACAGACATGTTTTCATTTGTAGGAAAAGTCTGGATATTCTCGTTTCAAGTATATGTAATCCACAAGATATACACATAATACACAAACACACATACAGTATACAGTTTCAAGTATATGTAATCCACAAGATATACACATAATACACAAACACACATACAGTATACAGTTTCAAGTATATGTAATCCACAGGCTCAGCAATTCCTGCCCAGCAGCTGAAATCAGTCAATAAAATTTCACTGACCTTAAGACGTTAGAATTGTGTATGCTTCTCTCCTTCAAGGTCAACAAGTCTAAAATGAGCCAACAAATTTTATTTTCCCCTCTATGAATGGATTGGCATTATTCAGTTGACATTAGTTGACTATCATGCTTTCTTACAAGAAAGATTATAGTTAGTATAAACTTAAAAATGCCTCTCAGGAACATATTGCATATTAAAGTTACTTTAACTCAAATGGAAAATTACACTTGACAGAAAAGAACTTTGAAATAGTCTATCCTTAGATGAGCTACTTTTATCTCTTGCTACTGCTGTTTCAAATGATTCAAATACAAACTGATTATATGACTACAATGAAAAATCCAGATGCTTCCAAGTGTCTAACTCATGAAACAAGGCTGGTTTGTTAATAACCATACCTAGACCTATGTATCAATCTGTATTTGTTAGTTTTGTGCAGGGAAACTCTCCCATAGTGAATTATTTCTATGAGTAAAAAGAATGTTCAATCTGTGGGTCATAACATTGCACCACTTTCCTACCCAGCTGCAGGTCATATTCAAGAATCCAAAGGAATGTCCCAAGTTTGTTCCAACAATGTCCAGATGGGCTCACTCGCATACCACTCCAATAAACAGTGCCGGCCAAGCATGCGTAGCCTGGTCAGCCTACCACATTTACACTCCGCTAGGTGCAGGCATTCCCATCCTTCTACCAACAGGGTCTCCTGCTACGTGTACATGTACAACTCCCTGTAGATTTCATGATTACAAAAGTGATTTCCTTTTAATCTACTTAACTGCAATTCTTCATATTACCATTACTTCATTTCTCCACTTAACTTGATTAGAGATATCTATTAATGTCAATTGCACAGCTAGACCACTGCAAACCATTAGGTGCTACCATACTGGGTTAATAGCACTATCAAGGAGGAGAGGGAGTATTTGTATCAATCTGTGCTGCCTTACTGGGGGTAAGTGTGTCATTTCCTTTAGGCAAGGCTTCCAATTTCAGCACTAGTGACATTTTGAACCAGATCATTCTTTGTGGAGGGATTGCCCTGTGTATTGTAGGATATTTAGCAGCATACCTGGGCTATATCCACTAGATGCCAGTACCACCCCCAGATGTGACAGCCACAAATGTCTACAGATATTGTCAAATGGCCCCTGAGGAGCAAATCACTCCTGGTTGAGAACCATGGCATTAGACTTCCTGAAATTCTGAAACTAGTTTGAGGACCTTCTTCAACTGCCTTCATGTTCTCTCTGAATACTGCTGCTCAAAGTGCGGCCCCTGGACCAGCAGCATCTGCAGCAGCTAGGAGCTTGTCAGAAATGCAGTCTTGGGCCCCACCCTAGAGGTAATAGAATATGCATTTTCAAAAGGGGCAGATCATCCCAGTTGGATGAAAATGGGTTCTTGTAGGGCAAAATAAAACCTTACTCTTTTTACGTATAGAGCACAGATATACACATAATACACAAACACACATACAGTAGATCTTTGGTACTAAGATTTCACAGGAATCAGAGAAGGTGAAGGGGTTAGTAAAATTATATATACATAACAGAGAGATACAGATAACAGGACAGCAAATCCCAGAGGGAAGGGGGGGAGTTAGGGGGAGGGGGGAAAGGGGGTGCAATGGGGGACACGGGGGTGGGAGTGAGGGTGTTATATTAAAGGAGACAATTGACTCCATGTTAACACAATAAATTAAAATTAATAAATATTTTTAAAAAGATTTCACAGGAAAGAAATTAGGGGGAAAAGTCTCTAAAAGGTTTTGTGTGGGGGGGATAAAAAATAAAAAGGTTGAAAAATACTGATTTTAAAAAGTGATCTCGTAAAAGACAAAGTCTTCTAAAGCCGCAGTGTAGTCTTGGGTAACAACCCACAGGCACTCACTAGGCCCATATTTGCGTCAGAAGACAAGAACACACACAAGTTGGAATGGGAAAGATGGTGAAGAACAGGGACAGAGAGCAGTCTGGGGCCCACGCTGCCGTAGGGAGAGAGGCTGCTTCTCAGCTGAGAACTCTGGTCCCTCACTTCCCAGCTATAGGGACTTTGCCAGTTTCCTCTCTCCCTCCAAGCCTCAGTCTCCTACCACCTAAGCAGGTTGCCATGAGGATGAAATGCAGTGATTAGTAGAAGGCGTCCTACATGATTTGAAATAAAATAAGTTTGCAGGGAACATTAGCTTTCTCTTTTCCTGTTAGTCATCTTCTCCAGTTATAAAATTTTTAAATGTCATTAATTTAGGGGTTTTGGCAAATGAACCGATTTCTTCTTGTTTGGATTCTGAATGAATCATAAATATAACTTCAGTATACTATAAAATATCTGCAAATAGATATGTCTCTTATCCCCAAAATAACTTATAAATAGGATGAAGTCAGGTGGGAGGTTTCATGCAAAAGCTCTCAAGTAACTTATGCTATAATGCCACATCGGTGATTCTAAAAATCATCATTCTTTGCAAATATACACAATAAAAAACACAGTGTTTCTCACCTCTCTGAGCCCCATTATCAAATCTCTAAACTTTGGGGATCAGATGAGATAATATATCTTGAAATTAGCTGGGCCAGTGTTTTCAAATATCTGTTGAATGTCAATCTGGACACAGATTGACTCATAATCATAAAGAAAGCACAATCTTTATTCTTCCAAGAGGTAATGCATTAAAAACGATCCCTTATTTTACTGCCTTAGCATAAAATGATAATTAAAGTAGCTATAAAAATGCAGAGAAAGTAGAAAATAAACATCCCAAACACTAAGGTAGTTTATAGACACAGGAAGACATGGAGGAAGGCAGCCACTTCCATCAGTTTAGAGAGAATTTCATTTTCTCCCCCAAGTTTTTACTAACTTTTGTCTCCCTGGTGTTTTGGGTTACAGTCTGGAATGTCCTACTTCCTTGTCTAAAAGAGATGCAGCCTCCTGAGTCTATGAAAATTATTCTTGCTCAATCCATCCGTCCTGCCGTTGCATCTGAAGAAACTTCAGAGTCATCTGACTTGGTTTCATTCTTCCCCTAATCCTGCCAGGAGCGAGGACCTCCTGTTCCCAAAGTCCAGCCAGACAGACAAGGTCATGGTGAAAATCCAAAGACTTTCACTTGCTTGTTTTGGAAACTCCAAGTTCAAATCTGCTCCTGGGGCAGAGAACACATACTTGTACCCGAAGTTGGACCTAGATTATAAGAACTGTGCTGTGAATTCGGCAAATTCTCCTCACTATTACTCTATGCTCAACTTGGTACTGATATTTTAGACCCCAAGGAACTTTTCCAACCAAGAGAGAAATGCTTTCAAGGTTGAAGTCTGTCTGCTGACTTTATTTCCTATTAAAAATAATTTAATGACCTCCAATATTAAGGTTTATTTTTAAATAAGAATTGCCAATTGTCACATAAAAGCAAAGGGTGACAAAACACAAGGTTACACTAGAAGTGCACACTACTAGCATCAAGACTCATGATTTGCTGGTCTTTGAGTTCAGAATTCCTACTTGATTATGAGGCTCTTAGTGGATGCAGAAAATGAGTTCACTGTGCAACAGGAGTCCAAGTGTGAGGTTCCCCGGTAGACTCAGTCCACCATCACTACAGTACATCTTCTGTAATGCATAGCTTTCACAGTAGAAATATACAAATAATTCTATTTAATAAGGTCTTTATTTCTTTCTGACAATGGTAGGTACCTTCAAAAACAAGTGGGAAATAAGCCAGGTCTAAATACATGAATGTTTCCCCTCATTTAATTTGTTATTAAAGGTGACTTCATAAAAGTGGATTGAATTTATTGTAGAACTGACAATGATTATCTCATTTGACCATTTTAGCCACTCTTAGCTAGAGACAGCATGCTTCCTGTTGTGTTAATGAAAATGGCTTACTCATAAAATGATTTCTCAATATTGCCTCATTCACTCCTCAGGGAGGAGGTTAAGTAGCTTGCCTAATAGCATGAGATGGTTAATGGAAGTCACAGCACTAACAGCCAGGTCTCTGACCATTCGTCTAGCACTCCTGCTTGGCCACAAGAAGCTGCGACCTGAAGGCTCTGTCCAATGGCCAATGTAAAATCAGTAAGGAAAACAGAAGAACCTCAGGCTTCTGTCTCCCTCTCTAGTCAGGACTCATGATTCATACAACAAAATGCCAATCCAATCACAGAAAAGCCTGTCTCTTTTTATACCAACAGCTATAATAATTCCAACAACAGTTACTGATTCTTCCTCCCCCCTCCCCGAGCACATGAGCTGCAGTGCCACAGCCTGAATCACAGGAGGTCCATGTGACCCATCCCACACAGAAAGTACTAAGAATCAGTCTCCATCAAGATGGGAGGAAGTTCAAGGAAGGGCACCTAGTTGGATATAAGTGGGTGTGTCCATAATTTGACCTCACTGGGTGATCCTGGAAACATCCCGGGGCACTAGGTCCTAGAAATGACCATAGCCTGACGTGGAAGTTAGGCTCGAAGCTTCACCTGAGGGGACTTCATTAAGGAATAGCTGTGTAGGAGAGCCTCTCAGGCTTTGTTATGGCCACTTTGTCTAAGGGGTCCTCTCCCGGCCCTATCACTGGCCACAGTGACTCTGAAAGGGAAATTTCCCTAGATACCATGTCTCAAATGTTTCCATTCCTTTGTCTCCCACCTAGGACTTCAAGGCATCTCTGGGACTCATAGGGCCAGCCTCAGCATCTGAATTTACACCAGAACCCCAAGGACCCAGCTATCAACCAGCCCAGGCAATATTACCTCCCAGTTACTGAGCATGACCAGGCACCATGTCAGGTACTTTTCTTACAGTGCATTATTTACTCTTCAAACCCTATCAGGTAAAGACAATCCCCAATTACTAATGGAGAAATAGAAGCTCAGAAATAGAGGCATTTGGACAAAGCAGTTGACAGAACAGAGACATGAGCATTCTTCCCTTAGGCTCGTGTTTATCATCATTTTGTTGTGCAAACCCTCAATGCAGGCCCAGCTTCTGGGCAGGGAGATGTCAGGAAGACACAAGGTTGCCATCATGGTCACCATCATATAACACCAATGTGTTTCCCTGACTATACAGGGTTCTCCAAGGCCTAGGAGGAGTGATTCCTTCCTCATGGAATCACAGACCCATTGGGTTTTGGAGCTGACTGTCTCACTGGGGCCAGGACATAAATATAAACAAATACGACATGACCACAAGGCGGGGCCAGGCGTCAGTGTCTGTAACTGGCACAGGGTGGCAGAGCCAGAGGGAGGCAGGACCAGAGGCAGCCATGTTGCACTGTGAAAGCTAGGCTAGCCATGGATGTGAGGAGAATGAGGTGCTCTAGGCAGAGCTAGAGACGAGTGCCCCTTAGTGGTTGGGAGGAGAAGGACAGGACCACTTGAAAAGTGGGGTTCTCCCCAAGACATCACAATGGTAGGACAGGGTTTCTTCCCAGGTGGCCATCCACAGAACCCTCTGGGCTCCCTTCTCACAATAATGTGTTTAATGCATGAAATAAAACACATAGGAATAGAAAGAAAACTAAATAAACAAATTTGAAATATACATCATAAATATATGTAACCATATAATGTAATTTTACATGCATGATAATATATATGTTCTTTATTAATAATGCTGGTCAAGGTATAATATACAATTTATAAATAGTGACGACAATAACAGTATTTTGAGATTTCTGTAATTGCTGTAACAAGATATGAAAATACCTGTGATTCCTATTAATGGCAAAATTGCACAAGTGACTGTGTGTGGTTGGTTGCCCACATTCATAAGGGAACAAATGCTAAGTTTCTGTTAGAGGTTAGTGAAAATACAGGTGTATTTTTTTCTCCTATTCCAATTCTTCCTGAGTTCCATCCCCATGGACCCCTTGAAGGTATGTGGAGCCCTTCAGAAGCCCTCGCTCTAGACCAGAGGGCAGCAGACTATGGCAGGAAAGCCAAATCTGGCCTGTTGCTTGTTCTTATAAATAAAGTTTGGTTGACACACAACCATACCTATTCATTTACATATTGTCTAGCGCTGCTTTTGCACTACAATGGCACAGTTGAGTAGTTGTGACAGATATTTACTATTTGGCTCTTTACAGAAAGTTTGCTGAGCCCTGTGTTAGACTCAGTGTGCTGGGAATCTTTTGAACTTCTGGGACCAGCTGGGGCACAGTCCTGACCCTCTTGAGGTGGCAGAAGGGCTGAAGACTCCAAGCAGATCCTTAAGGCTTGACCAGGCAAGCACCTAATGCCTCATTATCCTCGAGGCCTCCTGAACTCTAAAGCTTTAGAAGGCAGGAGCTTACTACTGCATAGTAGTCTGTCTCTGGGCTTGAGATAGAGTGAGGCCAGAGTAGGCTTTCTGAACCCTGGCCTGCTCTGCCTTTAAAAAAAGTCAAATTAAATGGTGCTCTAAGGATGCACTAAGGACTTTAGTAAACAACACCATCTGGACTCAAATGTGGCTCTCTTATTAAGAGTTCCTTTCAGTGCTTTAGAGTTTGTTAGATTCAATGGCTGACATGCAATATTTACTAAGTACTATGGAAAAATTACCTTTCAGAGAAGGCTTCCTTGTAAAATGCAGAACTTGTTTATAGTATAAAGAAATGCAATGATATAAATATTGCATATTCATAAGCCATCTGTACATTATGGAAATGAACATCTCCAAGAGAGTTTTCCAGGCCAGGCCATTCTACCTCTTTCATGTTGCCCTGGGTGATTCTAAGTTTCAGAACAGCCATCTATGCAGTTTTCTCTAACAAGAATATCCCATGGAAGGGTCAAGGTTCTATCACACTTCCTGCCTTCCAAGTTGACCCAAGCTTAGATCACATGTATTTGTTGTTCTGTTGTTATAAGGATAAAAACCTCTATTTGAGATTTTGCTTGAGACTGCTATGTCCTTCGTTCATGAAACAATGGGATACAACCAAACAAAACAAACCTCTGAATTCATCTTGATGCTACATATTAACCAAAAGTTTAAAATGAAGCAAGGGCTATGTTGATTCAAGAGTCACTGGTCTCATATCCATTTCATCTATACATTAATCAACCGGCTTCGTGCACATGCTTCATTTCCTTTCTTCCCAAATAAAGAACATCTAAAAACTTTCAAAATCTTTAGTGATCAAATGCAATTTGAGGGCTTCCTCTTTTGATAAGTTGAGCAGCTGCTCCTGCAGAATTGTTTTTCTTCACTCCCTTTCCCTGGGTTTTCTCTCAAGCAGCTGCTTTTGTTTTTTGTTCATGCGCCTCCTCCCACTTCCCCTCCCCTAACCAGTTACAAAGTTGGGGGATGGGGGGGTGCTGAAAGACAAAGCAGTGCTTGTGAAAAATTTGAGTAAATCTGGGCTAATAGCCAAATTTAATTCTAAAGGCCCATTTTGGAGGCTCAGGACTAAAATGGAACCTAGTATAGGTCTGGCTGTTTCTAGGACACCATGTCCTTATTGTGGGGGAGGGCAGCGAGGGGGCAAGAGATTAATTTGATTCTATTGACTGCCATGTTTTGAAGATTTGATACATATGAAAAACCATTTCCCATAGAGAGCTATAGCTATAAAGCAATTTTTAGTTTGAAATAATTTATGATTAAATCACATTCTAAACTTTGTGATTGCACTGCACATGGGTCATTTATTTCTATATTTTCCAAACCACAACCTTACTAGACCTTACCTTCCTAGAAATAGAGCAAATCTAGCATTTTTATGTGCTTTTTTCTTCTTTTAAGAAATATCTAACCCAATGGCCACATTTTAGGGTTAAAACTGTTAGAAATATCTAGTGCTTCAACGGCTAGAGTAGCTGTTGGAAAAGAAATTCACCACCTAAGTTCATAAACTCTTTTCAATGATCAGATTGCTCCCAAAACTGAATCCAAAAAAATAATTTCAATAAGGTAATCTCAATATAGCATTCTTTTATTAGTAAATTCCGTGGTAGTTATAGGAAACAATGCTCATTTGTGTTTTTAGTCATCCCCAGAAAGCTTATGGAATGATGGTGACAAAATTTTGAGGGAATAAGTGTACAAAAGAGTCTGGAGGCTTTTCTCGTTTCTATGTCTCTCACTAGTTCTACAGCCAACTGCAGACAAACTAGGACATAAACTAATCGTTTATCCTTCCATGCTCCATCAAATCTTAAGAAGCCACAAAGTCCTGTGTGGGACAGAGTCACTGATGTTTACTGGGCACTGTCATGTACAAAGTGCCTGGCATGTCCCTTACATCTTCCCATTACTCTTCATGACAACCCAGAGGTTTCTAGTGTGGAGACTGTCTTGGAGAAGTTAAATAATTGGCTACTAAAGGGCAATACAAGATTCAAATCCAGTTTTGTCTAACTTTAAAATGGACTGAAATATTGTACTTCATTTTTAAAGTTAGCAGAAAACAACTGCTTCAAAGAACACCTATTAAGGTTTATGTACCATGTTTCCAGAGGACTCATTCAAATCTTAATTTATAACTTAGTAATTTTTACTTTACACACAATTATAACAGCTTGATCATTCCTTTATCATTCACTATCTGCAGCTAACTTTTGAAAATGGTGAGAAGGCGGCATTGAGAGTACAAATGAGATTAAAGAGAAAAAACGATGAAAACAACAAATAAAACAGCAAAAGCACAGCCATTTTGCAACTATTTAACACTTGGGCATAATTCCTCCCATTTCATCCTTATATTGTAACATGGCACATGAATGGTGTCCATTATCAAAGATAGTTATAAAAACTAATTAAAGTCCATTGATGCCCCCTCAACCAAATGATCAGGGTTAATATAACAGTAATGGGACATATTGACATCATGTGTCCCCTCATATAATATATCGCAAAGACAGAACATTAAACATTCTGTGGCATTCTTGCCCTAAATGCATAACCTTAATATAATCATTAGAAAACACCAGACAAACCCAAATTGAGGGACATACTACAAAATACCTGACCAATACTCTTCAAAAGAATAGAGGTCATGAAAGACAAGACAAAACTGAGAAACTGTCACAGGTTAGGACAGTTTCTAAGGAAATGTGACAACTAACTGCCATATGGGACCCTGAAACAGAAAAATGGCATCCATGGTGGTGTAGCGCCATCAACTAGCAATGTTTGGGTCACACTTCAAAAAATGTCCACTCTCTCTTGCCAGGTAGAGGCTGGACCAGTGGTTCTCAACCCTGGCTGGACATTAAAATCACCCGTGGACCTTTAAAAAGTCCCTATGTCCAGGCAACATACCAGAAAATTACACCACAATCTCTAGGGATGGGACAGAGGAATCAGCATTTTTAAGCTGCCCGGTGACTCCAGCATGCAGCTGGAGTATGAACCTCTGGGCAGGCACACGTTTCCCTTTATCCACAAGGACACCAGGGATAGGGCTCCCAGTTCTGGATCTGGACAGTACCCTGTTCTTTCAGTCAAGGTGCTCACTGACAAAAGATGCTAGCCACCTGTGGGGTGCCACAGAACCTTTATGAACACAATACTGGGCCTTTGTAATTCATTCACTCCACGGCCTAAGGAGTTGGGAGAGATAGGAACATAAATATCACTGAAGGAGAGGCTGCTCCTAGAATTTCTCCGCATTGACACCAAGCTCATTAATTTCTCTTGAGAAGAACTAATTATACAGCTGAAATATCGAAGAACAAACCTTGAGCACACCGTTGTAAATAATTTATTCTCCAAACAGGCTTAATTTATGCAGGTCAACATAAGCATTAAGATTCTGCGATGTGGCATGCTTATACATATCTGTGTAGACTAGAGTAACACGCTGCAAAGAGGTTAGGAAAAACACAGAAAATACCAGTAAATGGAAGCCATCATTTGTAACAAAAATTTTTAATAGCACCTTATACTCTTCAGTAGATAAAATGAATAATGAGGATGATAGTAAGAACAGCTTAAACACTGAGTATTTTCCATGGCCAGGGCATTGTTCTGTGCACTTTTTACATATAAAACCATTCACTGTTCAATCATACAAAGCAGGCACTTCAACTGTCCGTTTTCCAGATTTGAAAATCAAGGCCCTGGCCCTGGCCGGTTGGCTCAGTGGTAGAGCGTCGGCCTGGCGTGCGGGGGACCCGGGTTCGATTCCCGGCCAGGGCACATAGGAGAAGCGCCCATTTGCTTCTCCACCCCTCCCCCTCTCCTTCCTCTCTGTCTCTCTCTTCCCCTCCCGCAGCCAAGGCTCCATTGGAGCAAAGATGGCCCGGGCACTGGGGATGGCTCCTTGGCCTCTGCCCCAGGCGCTAGAGTGGCTCTGGTAGCGGCAGAGCGACGTCCCAGAGGGGCAGAGCATCGCCCCCTGGTGGGCAGAGCGTCGCCCCATGGTGGGCGTGCCGGGTGGATCCCAGTCGGGCACATGCGGGAGTCTGTCTGACTGTCTCTTCCCGTTTCCAGCTTCAGAAAAATACAAAAAAAAAAAAAAAAAAGAAAATCAAGGCCCAGAAAAGTACACTTGTAAGTAACTGGTATTTAAATCCACCAACCTGGCTCCGAAGTCCTCTCTTTTAGCCATAAAATGACACTATTATATCTGATCCTCTTAGCTGTATAATCTACACTAGCATACAAATGCAGTAGTTGCAGTATATTGACATGTTCACTGAAATCTAGAGTGGCTCACAGACAGATAGGATCACAGGGCTTTCAAGGGCTCAAGTTTGGACAGAAGCATCTCTTGACATCCATTCCAAGCCTCCTTCTTGCAATACTATAAACAGTTCTTTCTTAAATGCCTATCTATAGATAGCGGTGTCCAATAGGATATTATGTGATGGTGGAAATATACTAGATGTGTGTTGTCCAGTATAGTAGCCTCTGGCCACATTTGACTGTTGAGCATTTTAAATGTGGCTGATGTGTCTAAAGTACTGAATTGAATTTAATTTTCACTAATTTAAGTTGAAATAGCTAGTTCTATCATATTGCACACATAGCCAGAGAAGCCACGGAAAATCTATCATTTTCGCCTTTTACAATTACTTTCCAAACCAAATTAACTTCCAGCCTCTGTTTCCATTCTCATTTAACAGCTCATCAGTCCATCACAAGCTCTATTGAAAAAAAAGACCGCCAAGGGGTTTATACAAGCATGAGCTCTGTGCTATCACTGGTAGTTGCCTGGCAAATCCACCACAGCAGGCCCAGCTATAAATTGCAACATATGACTCACAAAATGTAGACAAGGAAAATGTTTCCTGAAGAAAAGCCATCACATGTTTCCTTGCACATTGATGATGTAGTTTGTTTTCAAAGAGCTGAGAAAGGTCTCAGGATAAGGCAAACGTGAACTCCACTGGCTAGCAGCAAATCATCTGGCCTGCCTGAAATAGTACTGCAAACTGAAATTGAAGAGACTACCACCCCAAGTCCTTCCCCAGTTGCCAACCACAAAGGGTGTTCATTATTTCCTCTTTCCTTTCATCAATTTCTTTTCCTAGGAGAGAAAACTGATGCCAAGATGAAGGTGAACAATCTTACCAAATAGTCATAGGCTTAATAGATAGTAAATCCAAGAATAAAATCCAAAATGTTGACTTCTGTAGGGGTTCACAACAAGCCACCCCAAGAGAAGGGTTTGCCTAACCTTTTCTTCTTATTAGCGGGAATGTGAAAGTGATGATAGGAGCTATGGCAGCCATAGTGGACCATGAAATGGAAGCCAAGCCTTGAATATGACAGAACAACAAGACAGACAGAGCCTAGGTCTCTGATTCCTTTTTGAAGGAGAGCTACCATACCAGTTGGCACTTTTACATCAGAGGGATAGAGACTTCTGGCATGTTGTAGTTATTATTAACATTATTGTAGATAAACCTATAACCCAGCCAGTTAGTATGATAACAAGTAATAAAATTGTCTGTATTTTGTTCTATTAAAAATGATTACAGAAGTGCCACTTGGCATCCAATGGTGCTGCTGAAGTATCTCCAGAGAGAATAAACAATTTACATTACTTTACTGGGTCCCAAAATGGCAGTCCTTGGGTTGGTCACTCACCTTACTTATTAAATCTGGACCAACTAATACAACCGCTTTCCAAAACCCTAAGCCACCATAAAAAATCTGCTACCATTGAGACCCTTAAAACAAATGAGCCACAGTTTCCCTATTCCTTTTCCTATACTGGCAGAAAAATGGGTAGGAGGAATGGCATTCTCCATGCCCCGGCTCTATCTATATACATACACTGCTCACAAAAATTAGGGGATATTTCAAAGTGAATATGAAGTGATAAAAAAGAAGCATTTGATCTTTTTTATTAAAAAAGAACATCAGAAAAGCAAACAAGTCAAAGAAAGTTGTTCAATTATGCAAATGAGATGCAAACCCAACTTTTATTTCATTGGTGAAAATGCACTAGACAAAAGGCTGAAAGGCCTGACCTGTGGTGGCGCACTGGGTAAAGCATTGACCTGGAATGCTGAGGTTGCTGGTTCGAAACCCCGGGCTTGCCTGGTCAAGGCACATATGGGAGTTGATGCTTCCTGCTCCTCCCTCTGTTCTCTCTATCTCTTTCCTCTCTCTCTCTCTCTCTCTCTCTCTCCAATAAAAATGAAAAAAATAAAATAAAATCAATAAACAAAAACAAAAACAAACAAACAAAAAAAAGGCTGTAAGTACTGGAGAATCTGCCTGTTCTCTGATCCCCTAATTGTAGTTGAAGGTCCCTCTGATTGTAAGCAACAATATTCAAGAAGTCAACCATACCATTAAATGATACTGACAGCAACACCTCCATCAAAAGGAGGTGAGGGACAGAGTGTTGGGGTTCAAACACCAGCTATGACACTTCCTGGCTCTGTGGCCTCAGTGGTCATATCTGTGAAATGGTGAGGATTATGTTGCTTGATGTAGGACAAGCGTTTAGAACAGCACTTACACATAATAAGGACTCAGTAAACGTTTCATGTGTGTGTGGGTCATATGTATGTATACATACATGTACCACACATGTATATATTGTATACAATAGATATGTATGCTATACATGCTACTTGTATATGCATTCATATCTGTCTGCATACATGTATGTTATATATAATATACATTCATTTTATATATACTGTGTGCATATATATATACATGTACGTTTATATGTGTATTTCTGTTTCTTGACTTATTTGCACAAATATTCTGATTTCTGTGAAAATCAAGTTGATTCATAGAAACAAAGTACTCTTCTGTCCCAAATTCAAAACCTATCAAAGCTTATTCTCCTGCATTTATAATATACCTAATAATTAAGTGCATCTGCCACTTAAGCATCCCTCAAGGGGCTCTGAAAGGCACAGCAGGATTTTCAGCTGCTCAGGCATAACCCCAGGAGAGAGATGTGGATATGAGGACAGAGCAGGAAGGGCACCTAAGGTGGCAGTCTCTGGCTGCCTCACAAGGCTTTGAACTATAATTTTATTTTCTCAGAGACCAAGGGAGCTTGTTTGTGCCATCAGAAAAGGATGCTAACACAGAAATACAAACACACTGCCCATGAAAGGTTTCCATAAAGGCAGAAATGGATCCCACAGAAGCTCACAATAGAAGCAATTCTCTTCCCTACACTACCCCTAAGTTTTTGGAATGGACATTTAAAAAAAAGGCAGCCTTGTCATTGCCTAAGTCTCCAAAGCAGGATAGATTTCTAGCCCTGGTGTGGATACAGAATGCAGTTTATGCACAGAAGCATCTACAGTAACTGCTATTGCCCACTATTCCAGAATTTGAAACGTTTTGTAAGCCTCGCTCATTTGCAAAATAGTCATGTAGAAAAAGACTTGGAGTGGTCAACAGCTGTCACAAAGCCCACTCCACAAAGGAGCCACAAAGCTCCCAGGCACCCACTCCAGGCTACTACATGGAAAAGAAGGCAGCCCTCGGAACGGCTTCAGTTACAAAGAACGTGTATTCGCTTATTAATTCACGTGTGTGGATTTTAAGGAGGCTCCATCATCAAAAAATCAAACAAGACAGCAGAATGGCCACAATGGAAGCTCTCTGACAGCACAGGGGAGATAGAAATACCTGAGATATTCAAGTCCAGCACTACACTAAGGACTCAAGTGAAAAAGGGGCACTTCTGCCTCAACACCTGCTGCTAACTGAACACCCCCCCCCCCAATCTGGGGCCAAAGCACAAACATCCTGAGTCATCCAGTTATCGGCAACCAAGCCGGGAAGGTTGTTTCACGCCATTAACCATGGCAAAGACACACGTAACCTATTTTTAAAATATTCAAGTTTTTAAATGGTGGAAATTTTAAATTTCTTTAGTGCTTTAGAGTAATAACCTCTGGAATTTCTCAAAAGAACTTATGTGATCAAGTCATTTGCTGAAATGCCCGTTAAATGAGGAGTGACTCACTGGATGTGAGAAAATTGTGTATAGAGATTTTTATCACAATCAAACTGTAGATATTTTTAAAACAAGTAAGCGTGGCCTGCCATTTTAAGTACAAAGTTACCATGGCAACAATAACATACCCTCTCTTCTCTACCCTAAAGATAAGTTTTCATAGGTAACAAAATTATAGAAATAATTAAATGAAGCATTCCATTCAAGACTAAACTATGGAAGAGACTAGAATTTGTCAAGCATTCAAGCTACACTGCAATTAATTTTCAGATTCCTGCCATGGTGTCTCCGGGCTTCTAAAGAAGGAAGCATCACATAATGATGATGTTTCATTATGATTTATTCTGTGACACAACTTGTGGTATGATGTCTTATTACTAACCCTCCCTATTTTCCTAATTGTGTTAAAGTAGCGATGATAATTTGCTACATTTAAAAAAATGCCCTTTTACAAAGTTTTGATTCTCTCCCAAATGAATACCTTTCAGCAAGATGTTCATTTGCTGAAAGATTCAGATAAAACTAAATCTGAAACCTATTAATACTCTCATTAAAATACTCACTACTATGTAAAAGAGCAATGTCTCCTCCGGTAATACATGTGGTAGGAATGTAGACCAGTATTGGTGCCATTCTATCATCAGAAGACAATGCTTTTTTGAATATATTTCTTTTGTTCTGCTTTTAATCTTTATCATGGTTTCTTTGCTTGGAGGTACATCTCTCCCACCAGACTGTGGGTCCTTCCTCAAGGCCAAGGGATCTCTTACATACCACTGCAGTTCTTGCATTTTCAACTGCACAGGGGCAATGTATGTATACAATGAAAGCTTAGAAGCTGGCTGGTAAAACAAGCTGTCTCTAATAATGCTTTGATAATGTAATAAAAACATCAACATCACAGCAAATAACTACCAAGGACGTTCAGACAATGGGCTTCAGCTGCTGACAGTCTTTTCTTTCTCCCCAGGCATCTATGTAGCTAACTGTGACAATGACAAAATGTTAGACCTTCTCTGTAGCATCATGGAGACATTTCCTCGTGGGAATAGAAGCAGAGACAACTCCCAATTACTTGGGCAGATGCTCTACCATGGGTCAAATCTTTCTTTCCTTCATGGTCACTTCCTTTCTTATCTTCTCAACTTTTTTTTATTAACTTACTTGAGGAAGCCATCTAAATTGTCTTCAACTTTAGGGAATGGTCTATAGAGGCCAAACTTTTTATCCTACAAATTTCAAATAATAGTATACAGTAAGGCGGACATCACAAAGACAGACTAGACAAAGGACTAGAGGTAGGCGTGGGAGATGGGAAGAAGAGAGTTTCCAGACTGGCCAATATATGGCTATGTGATTTTTGTTTGATAATATTTTCATTAATAAATGCCGGTTTTCAAATATAAGTTTAAGTACTATAATAAATAGGGTTCTGATTACTTGATGTTTTATATTAGGGTGAATTCTTAATTCAAGGAAACCAAGGTATGGACTTCCCCATTCTTAATGTCACCCTCAAAGACCAATTTTATATTTATTTCAAGTTAGGCCCATGAATATTTATTGGTTTTATAGATATAATACTAAAGAATAAACTTTCAAACAAGCTGAATAGAAATCTCAGTAGGTGAAATTATATTAATTTTTTTTCATTACAAAGCTGTTAAAGCTAGATGCACCAAGAGAAAATTCTCAGAAAGATAGTAACATATTCATATATGTTTAGGAATAAACTATATGAACATAAAAACTTAACACTTACCCAGAAATGACCACACTTTTAATGATTTCAAAACTTTCCTAAAATTATAAACTATAGTTAATTTTTTAAATATTTTATTTATTGATTTTAGAGAGGGGAGAGAGAGGAGAGAGAGAGAGAGAGAGAGAAAGAGAGAAAGCCAGGGGGGAGGGAAGAGCAGGAAGCATCAACTTACAGTTGCTTCTCACATGTGCCTTTACGGAGCAAGCCCAGGACCCTGGACCAGTGACTTCAGCATTCCAGGTTGATGTCTTGTCCACTGCACCACCATAGGTCAAGCTACAAACTATAGTTAGTTTTTATGCCAATATTAAGCCGCCAAAAAGCATTCATTATATATAAGTGAAATGACTGACCATAACTAGAGAACTTCCTCCATGTCATACTTAACAATTACCCAGACAGATGTACCAGACATCTGGAGGGAACACAGCACACACAAACCCCCACTTACAGAGGAGACAAATTGGGAGATAATTCTTTGTTTCACCAAAGGAGTCACTGAGGAACAGCTTTCTTTGGTTCTTACGTATTTGTGAGGAAGACTCCAGGTTTGGGGACAGAAAGCTAAACCCTTTGAAGGCTAATTAGAAGGAGGCTATAGCCTCATCAACAGAATTTCAGAAGCTGGGCCTGTGCTGGTGCAGTGGATAGTGTTGAGCTGGAACACTGAGGTTGCCAGTTCGAAACCCTGGGCTTGCCTGGTCAAAGCACACATGAGAAGCAGCTATGAGTTGATGTTTCCTGCTTCTCTCCCATGCCCCTCCTTTCTCTCTCCTTTCTCTAAAAAAATAATTTTTTTAATATTCAGTGGGACACTTGAATCAATGTTACCACAATAAATTAAAATTAATTTAAAAAAATGTTTCAGAAAAAAAATGAATGGGAACTTCGTTTGTCTCGCTGCAACAGCAGGCTGGAAATGGCCCCTGGGAGAGAATATTTAGGCAGCTACCTTATTTTTAGCTTGTTAAACAGCCAGCATGTATTAGATTGAACCATATGAAAATGCCATATTATACAACAAAAATGATCTAATATGTTTCAACTTAAGAATTTCACCAAGGATTGAAAAAATCAGGAAAATGATACTTAAACCAGCTGTTGTACTATTTATTCATTAGCAGCTCTTAGAATAAAATTAAACGATTAAATCTATTGTTTGAAATTAAATGGTGAATGAAAAAATAATTGGCTCACGTCAATGTTCTATCCTATCTTCCTTTGTTTCATGAAAATTTGAGTTTGCCAGAAAGAGGCTGAAATAAATAAATAAAACCTGCAGGTGAAAAGAATTTTATGATTCAGTTTTATATCATACATGGCATTATCATTTGTTTCATTATCCTTATTGTGAAGAATGCCTTGCTTGTGGTAAGGAGAGTTGAATGGATATCAATTGAATTAAACAAGTAGGTCTATATCAGCACCAGTGATTAGCAACACCCAGGACTGGGTTTTCTCTGCAGCAAGAGAGGCTTGTCCTGAAGGCACCTGCTGAACTGGGTAACTCCCACATCTGTGTCCCTTTATTTGGTGCCTAGAATCTCTTGCCCTATTTCAGCCCAAATCTCAAACCTTCCCATGGACTATATATTTTAAAGGTTTGCAAAGACCATCTTTTACAACTTCAAAAGTTCTGTTTAAGTCAGTCAGCATATCCCAACCTTGGAACTCTTGACATTTGGGGCTGGATGCCTCTCTGTTTGGGAAGGGGGTGTTTTGGGCACTGCAGGATGTTTAGCAGTGTCTCTGCCCTTTATCCACTAGATGCCAGTAGCACCCTCCCCTGGCCTCCAGTTGTAACAACTAAAAATGTTCCCAGGCACTGCCAGCTGTCTCCTAGGGGGCAAAACGGACTCAAGCGAGGAACCACCAGTATGACAAATTCTTCAAACAAAAAATAACTCCTTGTTGCTCTCTAAAGAATAAGACGCCCCCATTTCTCACCAGTCCCTGAAAGAATAAGTGCCTGGCTTTCTAAACCCTGCCTCCACGCACTGAGGAAAGAGCCTGCCCAGGCAGCAAGTCAAACATCTTCGAGCTGCCAACCAAGTTCTTTTTTTCAACAACCCTCTCTGTTGCAGTTACTTTGGTCAAAAGTTGTTTTGTTTGTTTTTTTCTTAGTGGAGAAGCAGATGGGTGCTTCTCCTATGTGCCCTGGCTGGGAATCGAACCTGGGACTCCTGCACGCCAGGCCGACGCTCTACCACTGAGCAAACCAGCCAGGGCCTCTTTTTCATTTTTTTTTTTGAGAGAATCAGAGAGAGGGATAGATAGGGACAGACAGACAGGAATGGAGAGAGATGAGAAGCATCAATCATCAGTTTTTCGTTGCAAGACCTTAGTTGTTCATTGATTGCTTTCTTATATGTGCCTTGACCGCGGGCCTTCAGCAGACCAAGTAACTCCTTGCTGGAGCCAGCAACCCTGGGTCCAAGCTGGTGAGCTTTTTGCTCAAGCCAGATGAGCCCGCTTTCAAGCTGGTGACCCCGGGATCTCGAACCTGGGTCCTTCCGCATCCCAGTCCGACGCTCTATCCACTGTGCCACCACCTGGTCAGGCGGTCAAAGTTTCATTTGTCTTTTTAGTGATAGCTCACTTGTTATGTTAGGGGGAGGAAACTGCAAGTCATTCACGAAGTAGAAATAACGCCATTTTTGCTCAAATCCCTAAACCTAAAATAAGATGATAAAAAGTAAAAAGAACTTAACTTTTTTTGTCTGAATTTAGATTTCAGTTTTAAGTCCTAGAGTTTCTACACTGAGAGATCATTCTAAGACAAAAACATGACAAAAAAAATGAATGTCAAAAATGGATCCTTATGACTGGGGCCTTTCAGGATTACTTAAATCTAAATGTATAGTGTGTGTGTGTGTGTGTGTGTGTGTGTGTGTGTGTGTGTGTGTGTGTGTTGGATGGTGGGGAGACAGCAGACAGTGGGTCAAAAGTGTCCAGTAGTCCCATTTTGTTCTGGCCTTCATCATCAACAGTAAAGGAGTAACAGCACTCTATGAAAAATTTCATTTCCAAAGATATGTTTCAGGACAATTTACATTTGTGAATTCCCTTGCCTCTGGGTAAATAGAAGCTTGAGGCCTTGTGCAGCAATGAGAATATTTCTGTGAAGTGATGGGTAACAGTTGTACATGTAATCTCATTTGACGGCTGAATAAACCACTTTCCGGAATAAATCAAGCTGGCCCTCCAGCTCAGTGCTGGCCTCCTCCTCTTTGCAGGGTGAGCAACTATGTAAAAATATTCCAGGAAAAATTTTCCATTTAACTACCTAGGGAAACTAAGTAATCTTGAAACAACCAAGAAAAGTTCATTTTCACAAGTAACATCACCAAACATGGAAGTAACACGCCAACAGGAGAGCCGTGTCTAAGTCATTTCAGGGTTACCTTAGCTACATCGCTTTAAGGTATTAGTGGAAAATGGGTTTCTCCCCCCTTTTTTTTTCAACTAAGACTTTATATCTTGAATGGAAATGTGTTCTTTGTAATGAAGCAAGTTGGGTTATATTTTCTTTTAGAAGAGATCTACATTTTAACATATTGAGGATTTTATTTATTATCTTATGTCAAGAGTTGGTTTAAGTAAAAATACCTCAGTTTGTTTCACTTCTTACAAGCAGGCTGGTACATGATAGCTCAGATCACCTTCCCCCACAGCTTCTATGTTAATCTAAACAAGTTTGTCCATCCAGTTGCACTTTCAGAAGTCACAGGTTTGTGGAGGGAAACATGACTTCCCATGGCATTAGATTTAACCCCAGTTGATTGAGTTTTTCTTTTTAAAAAAGCCACAGAAACTATGAGGGGCCTTTAATAGATTTTTAAAAGGTGTGTAGAAACATTCTTCAGGGATGTAAAAGGAGATCTAATTGTATAAAGAGATACACCATGTACATAATTAGAAGGTTCACTATAGTAAACACAGTGCCTATCATGAAAATATTCTGTAAATTCACTGTAATCCCACTCAAAATCCTAGTAGAAATGTTTGTGGAAACTGAACAGCTGATTCCAAAAGCAATAAATAAAGCATATTTCTCACATTTTTAAAGAAGAGCAAGAGGTGAAAAGTTCTCCTAGGACATATCCAGGCTTATTATAAATCTACAGGAATTAGGGTAGTGCAGTATTAGCACACAGATGGCAATGTACACCAAAGAACAGAATGGAGTCCAGAGATACACAAACATACAACATGGAAATGTAGTACATGAACTATGGTATTATATACACATCAGTGGGGAAAGGGTGAATTATTAAGTCTTTGGTGGTTTATGCATAGAAAATATAAAATAAAAATAAATTTCTAATTCATACTATTCCAAAATAACTAAAATCCCAGACTGAAAAACAAAAAGTATATTTAAAAAAAAACTTTAAGAGAAAATACATTGGAATAAAAGGACAGATTCATCACCTTGAAGATACAACAATTGTAAAACAAGGCAAAAAATTAAAATAAAAGGCATAAATTATAAAAGACTAAAGAAAAATATTGATAATTAGGGCTTTACTGAAATAAAAATATATTGACAACATATTTAAATAAGAGTTAGCTCTGGCTGGATAGCTCAGTTGGTTGGAGCATCATCCTAAACTGCAGAGGTTGCCAGTTCGATCCCTGGTCAGGGTACATATAGGAGCAGAAGGTATTCCTCTCTCTCTCTCTCTTTCTCTTTCCTCCTCTTCTCCTTCTCCTTCTCCTTCTCCTTCTTCTTCTCTCATTAAAATAAATACAACTTTTACAAACAAGCAATCCAATAAAAAAATGGGAAGAGGACATGAACAGACACTTCTCCCAGGAAGAGATACAAATGGCCAACAGATATATGAAAAGATGCTCAGCTTCATTAGTTATTAGAGAAATGCAAATCAAAACTACAATGAGATACCACCTCACCCCTGTTAGATTAGCTATTATCAACAAGACGGGTAATAGCAAATGTTGGAGAGGCTGTGGAGAAAAAGGAACCCTCATTCACTGTTGGTGGGACTGTAAAGTAGTACAACCATTATGGAGGAAAGTATGGTGGTTCCTCAAAAAACTGCAAATAGAACTACCTTATGACCCAGCAATCCCTCTACTGGGTATATACCCCAAAACCTCAGAAACATTGGTACGTGAAGACACATGTAGCCCCATGTTCATTGCAGCACTGTTCACAGTGGCCAAGACATGGAAACAACCAAAAAGCCCTTCAATAGAAGACTGGATAAAGAAGATGTGGCACATATACACTATGGAATACTACTCAGCCATAAGAAATGATGACATCAGATCATTTACAGCAAAATGGTGGGATCTTGATAACATTATAAGGAGTGAAATAAGCAAATCAGAAAAAACAAGAACTACATGATTCCATACATTGGTGGAACATAAAAATGAGACTAAGAGACATGGACAAGAGTGTGGTGGTTACCAAGGGTGGGGGGGGAGGGAGGACATGGGAGGGAGGGAGGGATAGAGTTAGGGGGAGGGGGAGGGGCACAGAGAACTAGATAGAGGGTGACGGAGGACAATCTGACTTTGGGTGAGGGGTTTGCAACATAATTTGATGACAAAATAACCTAGACATGTTTTCTTTGAATATATGTACCCTGATTTATTAATGTCATCCCATTACCATTAATAAAAATTTATTAAAAAAATAAATAAATAAAATAAATACAACTTTTTAAAAAAGTTAGTTAGTATCCAGGATGTATAAAGATTGCTACAAATCAATAAGAAAAAAACAAAGGATATAAATGAAAGAGAAAACACAAATGGCCCAAAAGTTTCAAACACTTTAGGGAAATTCAACCCCCAAAACAATGAAATACCACCTCAAACCTATCGAATTTTCAAAAAATTAAACACTGTGACAAATAGCAAATGCTGGTGAAGCTACTAGAATGCTCACACACTGCTGGTGGAAGTATAAAGTGACATAAAATTTAACCCAACTTTATGTGATGGCAGAGCATTCATTTTACAGACTACATCATTACTTCAGTCAACAAAATGGCAAAATTCCTCACTGAAGAAATGAAGGCACATTATTATCATCAATGTCCAAACAATACAAGAAGAAAAACTTATTTTGGCAAACATGAGTTTATATCATTTCTAAAAATTTTCAGGATGAAAAACCAGAACCAGGCCCTCAACGCTTTTTCCAAATCTGTACTCCTCTTGGAATACCCACCACCCAGCAGTTGACTACTGTTAATTCAGACAATTTCTCAATTTCTGAAATTCCATCTTCTATGGGAAATTGAAGGGAGGTCTCAACAAGTTATATCCTTATACTCTGAAGATGTAAAATATTCATACTGATCATATCCTGAATAAATACGCAACATCTCTAACTTCCTCTTTATTCACAACCCCTAGTGATGTATTTTTTTCCATTCCCAGGTGGATAATGGGGCTGCCTTATCTTTGCAATCTCTTTCACAGTGTGCATATTTTCCATGTATCATTCTTATCTCTCATCAATTATTCTCCAAGTCTTTCTCACATCTGTTGTGTCAACGTTTCCCCCTTAAAATGGAGGTGAGGAATCAGTGGTTCATGCACTCCCTAGCACAGCTCTATGCATGTAGGCATTTAATAAGGGCTTTTAACCATAATGATTTAGGAGCAGTTCTATTTTCTGGATGGAAACTATCACTTGATTTTAAACTATCAAGTTTTAAAATAATGGTATTAATGTTGATCAAAAGATGCCAGACATGAGTTCATACTGTATGATTCCATTTATATAAAGTGCAAGAACGGGCAAAATTATCTTCGCAGAAATTAGGAGTGAGTAGCCCTGGTCAGAGGTGCCTGAAAGGGAGCTGGCTAGGGATTTCTGAGGGGATGTTCTGTTTCTTTCCTTTTTGTGTGTGTGACAGAGACAGAGAGAGGGACAGATAGGGACAGACAGGAAGGGAGAAAGATGAGAAGCATCAATTCTTCGTTGCGGCACCTTAGTTGTTCATTGATTGCTTTCTCATATGTGCCTTGACTGGGGGGCTACAGCAGAGCGAGTGACAGTGACCTTGGGCTCAAGCCAGTGAACTTGCTCTCAAGCTGGTGAGCCTGTGCTCAAGCCTGCGACCTCGGGGTTTTCGACCTGTGTTCTCCGCGTCCCAGTCCGACGCCCTATCCACTGCGCCACCGCCTGGTCAGGCCGTTCTGTTTAATCTATGTACTGACTACTTAAATTTGTAAAAAAAAAAAAATCAAGCAGTATGCTTATGATTTGCCCACTTTCTGTGTATATATTTCAGTAACAAATTTTAAAATGATTTTTATAACCTTTGTGTATCTTATAAAACATCTATAAATATTTGTGACAAGATATTATATGATAGACCTCAAAGCAGTTTTAGATAATCCAGAATACTGGCTTTGCAAAATGGTAATAATTCATGGAGTAGAACTTCTCTTTAATGCTCTTAATTCTGTCACACTTACCATGGAAACTGTCAGTATATGCCGCATAGAAATGAAAATGAAAATACAAAATAATTGGTGCAAAAAGTAAAGTTATCTTAAGGGTTTGAATTTCTCTGCTAATTACATTGCTCCTTGTGTGAAAGAACAGATGCCTGAATTTAAGTTGCCATTTTAAAATCCACCATTTAAACACTCTTTTCAGGGAGTCAATGTGAAACACCATATTCTTAAGCCTGAAAGAGTGGCCTGACATACATACAAAATAGCCAATTTTCTAGGCCCCTTCTAACCTGTGCTGCCATGGTTCCTGTTCTTTTTACACTATAATTATTTTGCAAGTGTGCTCAGATGTCTCAGAAAAAAACAACTTACAGTCCCCATCAGTGGCTAGGAGTTGAGGATGGGGGAAGGGCTAGAAGATGACTGACTGTCATTAAAGGCTTTTTGTGATCAACAAGGGAAAAAGCAGTCCTTTCTATTACAACTTTCGCAACTCTCAAACTCATAGAGAAACAGAATGAAGTCATGAGTAGAGACCCTCAGGATGGGACAAAACGTGGCAGGTTGCCTTAAGGCTTAATCTGGGTAGATTTGATTGGAGCTAAGGAGATGAATTCTAAATTTGGAAAGGCCATCAAGGTAATTAAGGATGTTAAGAAATGGTACTAGATCTTTGATGTCTTTCTACTTAATGAAGAGAACAAAAGATGATGAAAACGATTTTAATAAGCAAAATGAACTTCATATCGATTTAGTCCTCTCAAAGATAAAGTGCCCTGAACCTCAGAACAAGTTGCCACGGAAAGCCAGGCACTCCATTTACGGTGGGGGTTGGTCTCTTTCTGAGATGCTTTAGGTGCCCTTTTCCCGCAAAGAACGGCTGAATTAGGTGGTTAAAAGGCTTCACCTTATGGCTCCAGGTTCCCTGATAATTTTGAAAAGAGGTTAAAAAAAATTTCCTTCAGCTAGAAAAGTAAGGCATCCCTTTGAAAGCAGAGACCTTCCCATGTCACAGCTCTGTTCCATCCCTGAACTCTAAAGCAGTGATTCCCAAATGGGCTGATTTTCTACTTTATTCTCCAACAGTTGTCATTTGGCAATGTCCAGAGACATTTTTGGTTGCCACAACAGGGGAACGCTACTGGTATCCAGTGGGTGGAGGCCAGGGGTGCTGCTAGGCATCCCACAGTGCACAGGACAGCCCCTCAGAACAAAGGGTCCTACAGCCCAACATGTCAATAGTGCTGAAGTTGGGAAACTAGGCTTTAAAACAGAGGTTCCCAAACTTTTTTCACAGGGGGCCAGTTCATTGTGCCTCAGACCGTTGGAGGGCCAGACTATAAAAAAAACTATGAACAAATCCCTATGCACACTGCACAGATCTTATTTTAAAGTAAAAAGACAAAACTGAAATAAATACAATATTTAAAATAAAGAACAAGTAAATTTAAATCAACAAACTGACCAGTATTTCAATGGGAACTATGCTCCTCTCACTGACCACCAATGAAAGAGGTGCCCCTTCCAGAAGTGCAGCGGGGCCGGATAAATGGCCTCAGGGGGTCGCATGCGTCCCGCTGGCCTTGTTTGGGGACCCCTGCTTTAAAAGTACACTTGAATGAGAAAAGGAGGCTTCTTTCATTCAGTATCTGTCTCCAGCTGCCTCAAAGAAGAAAGTAGAATTTAATAATCGACCGAAAACAAAATTAATATACAAGCAAATACTATGCAATAACAGTAACTCAAGATTATTTACAACAGATCCAGCTATTAAAACTAAAATTAAAAAGATCAGGTTTAAGTACTTTTTCCCTTGGCAGTTTTTTTTTCTAACCAAGTTTAGTTCTAGACATTAAAATCCTATTTTCTGATTACTAGAAAATGTACTCTTTTTAAATTAAGTAGTCAGCTCATCTATCCGACATAAGTATCAAACCACAAAAACAAATTTTAAAATAAATGGTCAAGATTTATCAAGAAAAATAAAGAGAACACAAATTACCTACATCGCTAGGAATAAATATCACTACTAATACTGCAGACAGGAGGATTAAACATATAATACAGAACTGTTTCGCACAACTTTATGCCAATAAAGTTAATAATAGAGAAAATGGAAAAAGTCCTTGAAAAACACAACTTATCAAAACTGAAACAAAGAGAAACAGGAAATCTGAATAGCACTATCTTTGTTAAAGAAATATAATTTAAAACATTTCTACAAAGAAAATTCTAGACCTATATAGCTGCACTGGTGAATTTTTTCAAATATTGAAGAAGAAAATGATACCACTTTTCAAATTAAAAATTAAATAAATACATAGACAAGAGCCAGGTTCTATTTCAGCAGCCCTTCTAGAATCACAGGAAGATGGCCCTCTCACCCCAGAAAGGAAGGCTCATCCTTCCTTTCTTCTGCAATTTATCTTTTGAAAGGCAGGAAGCAATAGACAAGATTAAAATCATTTTTGCAAGACTCGTTTATATGTACCCATTTGTAATCAGTTACATTTTGTTACTTCCCACCTGGCTTTCTGTGTCGCTCTCCCATCTTACATTCTACTCCCTCCACCCCCACACACCTACTCTCTGCTATGACCACGCCATTTCCTTCAGAATCCCCCAGTAACCCTTGCTCACTCCTATCCGTCTTCCATGTAGACCCTAACCCTTTCTAGTCTCAAAACACCTGAAATCCAAGTATCCACCTGAAGCTTCACATAAGCTAGGTCTCACCCTCCTCAGAACGCCTTCTAGACTTTTATTTGGAATTCTACAATTAGACATTAATGATTCTATCTCACTGGGTTTCTTTTATCTCCTCGGATAGACTATCACTCCCTAGCTATTGCATCCCTGCTTAAAACCCCTTCATGATGACTAAAAGGGTAATGATCAAGGTCTTTGCTGGCCTGGCCTCTATTCCAACCTCAGTTCTCCCCAATCCTCCCACACTCAGGCCATGCTCAGCTCCTCAACGTGCCCAAGCAGCAGCCTCTGCCATGCTTCCTGCTTTTGCACGTCTGTACCCAGGGCCTAGGATGTCTTATTCTGGACACACTGTCATCCTGCTGATCCTTCAAGAGTCAGATGGAAGGTAACCGCCTTCCCTGAGAACCCTTCTCTGAAATACAACCCACTTTCCCCCTTCAGACAGGGGAAATTATTCTAAAGGACCTTGTACTTATTTCTATTATAATTGTTTATCTGCCTCTCTGAAATGACTATGAGGCTCTGAGGACAGGGCTAAATTTTATTTATTTGTTCATTTTTTGCTCCAAGACTTAGCACAGTACCTGGCTCATCTGAGCAGGACTCTGAATGTTCACAGAGTAAACACCTGTCTTAGAGTCAAGAGCCTTCCCGGTGATGGGCATAGAGCAGGAACTCTAAGGCTTAGCTAGAGATTGGCTTTCTCGTTGCATGGCACTGCAATAGGTACTCATTTAACACAGCTGTACAGATGAGAATGGAAACACAAGACTGTTGTTACCTTTTAATCCTCTGGGCAACAATGAACTTCACTGAAAGAGTGTTTCACTCCAAGTTTCCCTGAACTTCAAAAAATCTGACAAAAAGGAAGTATTTTTTTTTACCAGAGAAAGGAAAAATATTCTATAACATGAAAAGAAAAATAAAGCTAAAGAAAAAAAAACAACCAAACCCCAATGCAATAACACTCAAACTGCTCTTGAAACTGTTTTTGTGTCTGTGTATGCCAACAGCAGTCAAATTACTTCTAGAGTGGCTTTAAGCTCTGAATTCTGTTACTCAGTGAATATCTGTGCCGAATGATTAATATTACTAAAGAACAATAATTAATATTATTTTCCCTATTTAATTTAGTCTATAATACATAAATAGATACCTTAAAATATATACATATTTAATGTCGGTAGACCTTAATAAAGTGCATTTTGTGTGATAAAACCTCTATCTTTTCAACAAATATTTGTGGAGCACCTATAATATGCCAATCATCTGAATGAACATCGGGATACAACAATGAACAAAATATTCTTTGTTTTGGCCAAATTTGATTTTTAAACAGAAAAGAAGATAAACAACCAAAAAAAAATCAGGTTAAAATTATTAAATAGATGATGTTGGCTTAAAAATACAGTAGAAGCTCTTTTCCCAAGAACCCATATTCGCTATTCTTTTTGTAAACCACACTGACCGCTGTTCACAGAACTTGACCTCAAAGCTATTCTCAAGACATCTCTGGGTTACTTGTCCCACCTAAGAAGAGTCAGTTATTCCCAAACCTTTATGTCAGTTGTACTTATTACTTTCATTCTGAAATGTAATACAATATTACACAAACCAATAAAATATGAGTGCCCCCAAAAGAATTTTTATTTCTTTGAAAACCAAGTTGGTTTCTTTGGAAAGTCCTAACAAAGAGGAGTCTCTTGGAAAAATAGTTGCAAAAAATAAATAAATAAAAGAAGTGTAGGCAAGACCATTCTAAAGGTTTAAGGGGATATGAAAGAAGTCTGTGCACAGACTGGTTCTCAATGCCTTTAAGTTCTCATTCTACTTAAAAAATAACTGAAACGGAAGGCAGAAGCCAACCAATTTTGGCTGTGTAGAAAGACTTCAAGGAATTCCAACCAGGGCTCCCATTCAAACCAAAGAGCTGGACTCTACAACAAAATATTGGCGAATTCAATGTTTAAAGTTAAATCAATGTTTAAGACATATACGTGGCACTCACCACGTAGGCATTTTCAATAAAACCATCGAACTGCTTGACCCTGATACAGCAGATAAGGATCTTCTCTAAGAAACCCTTGGAGGGGTCAAGTGGTTAGGGCAACAGCTTTTTCTGGAGCAAAAATATTCGAAATAATTAATTACTTCCTGCTTATCACAAACAGTACTTGGTGCTACTGGGCTACAAAGTGTCTTCACAATTTCAGTCTGCATGGGAAAGCTGAAGGGAGTGCTCCCCAAGGCTGAGCTGTTACTAGATCCTTTCACTCCGAGGGAGGGAGGCTAGCACATTCTGGCTACTTCCTGCCTGGCTGTTCATCTAGACACCAGTCCTTTGTCTCCAATTGTATCTGAATTCCTGAGCAAACTTCCAGGACCAAGGCGTGTCTGCATGGATCCTCTGAGTTTTGCCTCTGAAGGTGGCCTTGGCCCTGTGTGGGGGTTGAAGAAAAGCTCTCTGGAACAGCCAGCTCAAAGGGGAAGAGGACAGAAGCCAAAGCTGGAAGCACTCCTCCACCAGTCTCCTTGGAGAAAGGCCAGTTGTCCTGTTAGCAGGCACGTCAAGATGCCAGCATTCAAAGCGACTACAAATGATGCCTGTGATGCTGGCTTCATGGAAACAAATAGTGTTCAATCAGGGGGCTGTTTTCTCATGTTTTTCAGGCATAACATTACCCTCTCATTTCTTTTTCTAAATTTCATCTATTTTGATCTGTAAGAGCCCCCTCCCCAGATAATTTCATCGAATCTTTTATTTTGTAGTAAACTGAGATTAAGAAGAGAAAAGGATTTACCCAAGGTCACACATCAAGTTAGTGGATTTGCTGGGGTGGGCCCCTGGACCTCTGGCTTACCCTGATGTCCCCATTTCTTGGTCCTGGAAACAACAGCACCAGCAGCACCTGTGAGCTTGCTAGAAACACAGAAACTCAGGCCCCATCCAGGACCACTGAATGAGAAGCTGCTTTTTAAACAAGATCACAGATCATCTATGCACATTACAGTTAAAGAACTGCTCCAAACCAGATTTTCTTAATGCTATTTTGTGAAGTGATAAGTTCATGTCTTCATATAAATTTCCTTACTACAAGATGGAGCAAAACAATCACTCAGCTGTTTTGCTGTATCTTATCATTGTACATACAATTTTCATAATAGCAGCTACTGAAATAAAACCAGTCATTCTCTCTAAATACATGGTCCATATTAAAGCAGAATGGATATCTCACACATGCCTTATAAGAAGTGACTGCAGCCCTGGCCGGTTGGCTCAGCGGTAGAGCGTCGGCCTAGCGTGCGGAGGACCCGGGTTCGATTCCCGGCCAGGGCACACAGGAGAAGCGCCCATTTGCTTCTCCACCCCTCCGCCGCGCTTTCCTCTCTGTCTCTCTCTTCCCCTCCCGCAGCCAAGGCTGCATTGGAGCAGAGATGGCCCCGGCGCTGGGGATGGCTCTGTGGCCTCTGCCTCAGGCGCTAGAGTGGCTCTAGTCGCAACATGGCGACGCCCAGGATGGGCAGAGCATCGCCCCCTGGTGGGCAGAGCGTTGCCCCTGGTGGGCGTGCCGGGTGGATCCCGGTCGGGCGCATGCGGGAGTCTGTCTGACTGTCTCTCCCTGTTTCCAGCTTCAGAAAAATGAAAAAAAAAAAAAAAAAAAAAAAGAAGTGACTGCATAGAATCCATTCCGTTACTATGTCTTCAGGCCTATGAAAAAGGTAACGGAATCAAAATTCTGTTAGACAACATGAGTTCCCATCAGATTAAAAGCAGAGGAACACTGAGAATGTGTGTGTGTGCACACACACTGGCACAGTGGCCAAATTTGGAACTCTTAGTTGGTGTACTGTGTACAAACAATACATCAACATCTTCCCATCGTGCAAAACAACTGAAGTTACTGAATAGTCAAACACACCGCAAACATCAATTGGCTCATTGCATTTACATGAACAGGCCGGAATAGAGAAATCCATACAAAGTAGATTAGCGATTGCCCTGGATCGGGCTGGGGGGAGGGGCGGACGGGAAGTGACTTCTAACGGGTCCAGGATTTCTTTTTGGGGGATGACGATGTTCGTGGTGGTGGCTGCACAACTCTATTTATACTAATAATCACTGATTCTGTACACTTAAATGTGCCTATTGTAATGGTTTGTGAATTATATCTGAACAAAGTCATAAAAGCATCTATTGGCTCATCAATAAAAAATGTTTTAAGATGCCTTGAAACATACAATTGTATGCACCACCACTGCTCATTACTTTATTTCTCAACTTAAAGATTTTGAATACCTTAAAATTTGAGTTTGAAGGGGATTTTATTTCCACAATCCTCCCCCATTTTACCAGGAAATTAACTGATGCCAGCTTAAGGAAGTGACGTGCATGAGAACCAAGGTCTCAACTCAATGGACCAATGGTCAGAATTTTCCCAGCATTACATCATTTCAATTAAAACATTCATCGGGTACGTTCGGTAATTGAATACATCTGGAAAAATAATACCAGTTCATGGCCCTGTGGTCTATTTACTAAGAACCTACCAAAGAAAATCAGTATGTCTCCTTTTTGCATGAAGGAAACTTTCTTTTTTTATGTAAAAACTAAAAACTAAAACCAAGGATACAGGCAGAATCAGTGAGGTATGCACAAATTACCATAAATTGGCTATTGAAGTGTAAAACCAACAATTGTCCGAAACACAAAGTACTTCCTTGAGAACAGGCCTTTGCTTTGGGCATTTGCTCCATGAGAACTTCCACACCTACTGAAAAATAAAACCCTCACTTAAGCCCAGGGCATTGTGAAAGCCATTCTCAAAGAGCCCATGTGAAAATTAGAGGCTCAGTTTCTAACCTGTACAAATCCCAAAGCCTGGCGTTAAAAAATCAGAAATAATTTTATTTCAGGAAAATGAGCAGTGCTTTCCTCAACACTGCGCTTGGCGGAACTTCAATATCGTTGCCCCAAGCATTGCCGAGGTGGCTACGGGCTGAGCAGCAGCCTGGACTTGGGTGAGCCTCATTAAAAGGGAGCAGAAAAAAAAGGGGGGGAGCAGGGGCCGCTGTGACCTCTCAGGTGGGGGCATTAGAAGTAGGAACCAAAGTGACAGGTCCCACAATTCCACCCTTTCTAGAAGGATTTTTATCCTAGCTCTTCCTAGCTTTTCTTAACTCTGGTAAGAAAATTTCCTGTTGGGTTCAGGGAACTTACTTCATTTCGAATTTTGATCACCTAGTAAATTTTTTAAAATGATAAAATTCTTTGTACTTCATTTTAAATGTAAAATACCATGCTCTCCTTACTGTCCCTCGCCAAAATTTTAATCAGCACAAAATGAGCCCCCCAACACACGCCCACGCCCACGCACACCAAGCACACTCCCTAGCAGAGGGGTTGTGGGGCGGGGGAAAGGGTCAGGACGGCAGTTGGAGGGCCCGGCAGGGAATTCCCAGTCCGTCACCATGAACGCGCAATGGTTAAACCCACTGACTGCCTCGTTAGGAATTTTTCGGAGGGGCTTTCCAGTCTGCGGCTTTTGTGGCGCTGGTGGCTGTGGTCTGTCAGCCACTGGAGAAGGGGAACAGGAGAGGGAGAGGGAGAGGGAGAGGGAGAGAGCGCGCGCACCCTTTCCCCAGCACTGCGCTCACACATTTCCACGGGTGCAGCGGAATTGGGTTGATTTCCACCGCACTCTTCGAGTTTCCCTTCCCATACAGAACCCCCATTTAACGACGTGCGGCTGAAGGCAGCGTTTCTGGGTGTTAGGTGATGGAAAGGATCCTCCAGCCACCTGACATCCGCCCGGCTCAGGTTGGAGATCCGGAACCTCCGGAGCGGGGCTTTCGCCGTCACTAGTCGATCCCTAACTGCACTGGGACCCGGTTGCCACAGTCGCCACCTGCGCCCACGTCCGCACTTTGATAGTTGGAACAGGGTACAAAGAAAATAAGCCCTCTGTCCCATCCTGTCCCCCTCCCCTTCCACCTTCCTGGTTTCATGGGCCGTAATTCTCAAATGGGGTCTTCCGAGGGACCTGGGCGTTTGTTTCATGTGGGTTTAAGGCCAAATGAACCACGGCAGGGTGGGACAGGACCGAACTCTGTGCTGGGAGCGCGGGCGACAAGACGGGAGAGCGTCCCGGAAAATGGGCAAGAGCTAGGTGCTCTCTACCAACCCCTTCCAATGAAGCAGGAGCCGGCGACCCGGGACGCGCCGTCGGCTCTTCCTGCAACCTTGCCGGGAGCCCCGTGCTCCCCTCCAGCGCGCCGCGCGCCGGGTACTGCAGCCAAAGCGCAGCGGAGGGGACGCCCCGCGACGGGGCAGGAACGCGCACCTGGGCGTTGCGGACACCTGCGCCGCGCCCCTCCCACCTGCAGCCTCCGCCCCGGGCCGGGTGGCGGAGCGCCCCAGGAGGCCCCACCTGAGCAGGGGTGGGCGCGGGCCGTGGCGGCGGCACGCTGCCTTACCCATGGTTGAAGACGGGCGGGAGGGGCGCTGGCTCCCCGGGGATGGGCCGAACCGGTGCTACGAGTTTGCAGGTCGGGCGAGCACGTGCGCGGGCCGGCTCGGGGAGTGCGTGCTGCGCTGGGCTGCTGGGCTGCTGGCTGCTGGCTGCTCTGGCTCCTGGGCAGGGGTGGGAGAGCGCGCGGCTCCGCCTGCACTGGGGGCTGGCCGCGGAGAGGGGCCCTGACGTCAGCGCCCGGGGGCTTTGTGCGCCCGCAGCAGGGCCCGAACCGCTGCAGGCGCGCCAAGGAGGCCGGCCGAGCAAGCGCCCCCCCCCGGACCGCCCCCCGAGCGAGCGCCTAGGGGGGCAGAAACCGGAAAAGCCAGCGGGGGAATGGAGAGGGCAGTGGGGCTGCCGCGTCTCGGAAAAGAGAACTCTTCCAGCTGGAGGGGCTCTACGCTCTTGGTCGTCACCCATTGTGCAGATAAAGAAACTGAGGTCCTGGGAGCTGCCCCAAGGACACCCAGGGTCCGCAGTCCCGAACCCTTTTGTTCACATGTGGGCTGCGGGTGGTTTGCCTAATTCAGGTCTCCACCCGGGTTGCACGTTCGAGTCGGCCGGGGAGCTTCCCAACACCGATTTTATCAGGACCTGGGCGGGCGGGCCAAGTCACAGAGCTCCCCGGTGATTCCAGTGTGCAGCCGAGATTGCCAACACTGACTGGAGTCACTTGTGGGTAACAAATGACTTTGCAGGGCACAGGCGGCACTTTCCAATCTGGCGTGGTGGCAGATTTGGTGGTGTGGGTGATCAGCCCACTCGCGCCCCGGAAGCCCACCGCCAGCAGGCCGCTAGGGGACATTGCAGACTGGCCCCAGTCACCGTGACTCCGCTCAGGCCTCGCGCTTGAGCCTGTAAGCGAATTAGTGGTTTAGCAGTGTCCGGGGTGTAAATTCCTGCTGTCTCCTTAGAGAAGAATTTTCCTGTCTGCAAAGGTATTAGAAAAGCGCCGAGACCCTAGCGGTTTTTCTATGGCCACTGCTTTCTGAGACATTTCTGAGCCCCTTATAGTTGATGTTGTGCTTTTTCATTGTTTTGAAAATATGTCGTGTTACTTGAACCGAGGGTTACATAAACAGTAACAGTAGATAGTACACTTCAGGGACATTTAAGCCAGAAGAAAGAGGCTTTGGGACTGAGCAAGGGTGGAGGAGGCAAACATCGTCTATTGAAATTTATTGGATTAGAGAAGATTTTATCAAGGCAGAGCTCTAGAAAGCCTACTAATATTTTTGCATAAAAGGACAGAGATTTGTGCTAGGCGGATCAGTGGCTCATTTTCACAATCCCCGGGGAGTAGTCATTGCTAACCAATCCCATGTAGTAATAAAATAGCAGGGAGCTCATAGGTTTAACTTTTTGTCCTCCTGTTACAGGGAAGCAATCCACTTGAATGAAGCTTGAATGCAGGAATCCAACTGCAGGTGACAGTGACCAGGATGGCCTGCAAGGGGCAGAGACAAAGGGGGGAGTGGATAGAGGCAAGGAGGAATTCATTCTAAGTCCCGGTTTAGGGAAGAGGGTTTGGTTTGGTTGGTTCCTGCATAGTAGGAGGCCCCTTAGGACAGTGGTCCCCAACCTTTTTTGGGCCACTGACCGGTTTAATGTCAGAAAATATTTTCACAGACCAGCCTTTAGGGTGGGACGGATAAATGTATCACGTGACCGAGACAAGTGTCAAGAGTGAGTCTTAGACGGATGTAACAGAGGGAATCTGGTCATTTTTAAAAAATAAAACATCGTTCAGACTTAAATATAAATAAAATGGAAATAATATAAGTTATTTATTCTTTCTCTGTGGACCGGTACCAAATGGCCCAGGGGTGGGTACCAGTCCGCAGCCTGGGGGTTGGGGAACACTGCCCTAGGAGACAGGGCAAACAACAAAATGGGAGTCGGCCTGGCAATCTTAGTATTTGGGCACAATGTGACCCCACTCAGCCACTATAGGAGCAAGAAAGCTAAGGTTTCATGCACTGGGATGAAAGTAAACCCTTTGTCCACTTTCTGTCATTCCCTAGAAGTCTCAGATTTTTTTTTTTCTAACCAATGAAAGAAATAACAGCTGTCCAAATATTGGAGCTACTCGCATGGGATGCTGTGATAAAAACCAAGTTAGAGAAACTGTATACACAATGTCAAAGGAAAGCCACATTCTAATAGAAAATTTTACTCACTTTGGAAATGTCATGGTCTGATTTCAATAAACAGCTGTCCTGAAAATCCTTAGGAAAAACAAAGCAGCAGTTGGAAAATTAGCAAGACCACTATGGCCAAGGTGCAGAGGACACCAATTAGGCACATTGATTATTAGTCAAAGAAATGCTATTTGAAAGTAATAAAATATTTTGTTCATATTAAGTAACTAAAACCTTTTACAAATCAAACAAGTCTACTTTGCAGGTGGATGAATAAATTGGTAGAGCCTTTCTGGAAAGCTATTTGGCAGTATGAATCAAGAGACTTCAAAATATTCATTACCTCTGACCTGATAACCCTGCTTCTGGGTCTCTCTCCTAACTAAATAATGACTGTTTCAGTAAAAAGTAATAGAAAAAGATGGTTATCACAGAGCAATATGTAATAGCAAATGAAACAATAAAACAAACAAAAAAAGAAAGCAACAACTGTTAAAAAAAGGGAAGTAGTTATAGAAATTATTATTGGCTTAGCTCAGTGGTGCTCAGCGGTGGATGGTTTTGCTCTGCAGGAGACATTTGGAAATATCTGAAGACAGTATGAGTTATCATAGCAGGCAGGGGGTGCTTACTGGTAGCTGGAGCTGGTTGGTGGAGGCCAAGGATAAATGCCCTACAATGCACAGGACAGCCCCACTGCGGCCAAGATTTCTGATCTAGCCCCACCCAAATGTCAATAGTGCTGAGACCAGGCAACTCTGATCTATTTGATTGTATATTACACAGACCTGTTCCAAAGAATTATGTGGGAAAATGCCCAGACATATACATTTATTTATTTTTAAAGCAGAATAACAAGCTGAATGTACAATATAATCCTAGTCATATTTGTATGCACATATATATGTATTTCAAAAGACTGAAAGAAAATATACTATGACAGGAACTGTGGGGAGGAAGGAACTTGCCTCTCCCCTCCGAGGTTCTTTCGGCAGCTCTGATAGTTAAATTGACATGAGACAGATTTGCAAGAGAAAATAACCACATTTAGTTACATGTGGAAGTATGGGAATCCCACATATGTGAGAGAGTCAGAGACCAGAGGCCACACAAGCAGGGGAGGTTCGCTTACAGGGGGATTGAGGTCTGTAAGGTATTCTGAGCAGGGGATGAGGTGGTAAGGTGCCTTGGGGGCCTCATAGGGTCATTGCAGAAGGGTAAGATGTTTAGTGAATAGAAGCTTAGCTGCCATACAGGTGGGTCATAAATTTACTTCTGGTGATAACTCCTTTTATGGCAAGGCCCCTAGCTTACATTCTTTAAGGGAGAGGTAAAGGTTTCTCTTAAGCCTGTAGGGTCTTGATGGCCTTCAGTTCAAAATATTTCACAAGCCAAGTGGCGCATCTTGGAGAGGCCTGTTTTGAACCCTAACAGATTCTTACCAAACATATATTGTCTAGGTGGCCACACAGTAAGACTACATTTCCTAGACTTTGTTGCACTTAGGTGGGCTAAGGGTGTGCCTCTAGGAATAAGGCCACCAGTTGGGAGCAGAAGGCTGGGAAAAATTTTAATCAAGCCCTACTATTCTATTTAATTGTTATCACATATATGTGTTATTTATAGATATAGAGGTATTGATATATTTAAATAAAGTACCTGTGTCCATTGAATGTTTAGTTCTATGTCTTCTGAGCTCCTGAGACCTTATTTCCAGATACTCTCACTATGTAAAATGGGTATAATTATAGCCCCTACCTCATAGAGTTGTAGGAATTAAAGGAGATAATATTAGTAGGGCATTCATCATCTGGGGCTCAATAAATGATAGCTATTGATGTGGATGTTGTTGCTGGTGATGTTATCATTGCTGTCTCCACCTTTTCCCCTGAGGAGTCTGAATGGTCACCGTAATCACCAGAAAGCATCTTTAGGGTGAGGGCATTCTGAGATTTTGCACTGCAAAATGAGATGGAATTCTCTGGTCCAAAACTTTGCCTTATTTTCTTTTAGTCAGGCAGAGGAGCCCTCACTCGATTCTGCATTTGTTCCAGAGGGTGGAAGGAAATAGATGATTTCCATTCTTCTATTATACTGTATTTAAATGTTTTATTTACCTATTGGCGAAGGGTGGGAATCAGGTGGCCTTGAGTAGTAGGAAAATAGGAAGTAGAGGTGTAGCAAGAAACAACGGGAAATGAACAAAATAACTTTCTTATAAAGTTAGACAGTACTTAATTTAATTAGCAAAAAATTAAGTTGAAATGCACACGTTTTAAGACTACAAATACTCCCTAAGACTAAAGCTCCCTCACACCTTGGGTGTGGATCCAGATGGTTTTCTAAATGTCCACATTTACATCGATAGTAGGAATATCAACCATCCTGAGAGTTGGCACATTGAACGTAAGGATAGATGAAAAGTACACAAGCTAGGGGCAGTCAGTGCCCAGTTAGGGAGTGGCAGGGGGTGTAGGAATGGAGTGGGAGCCAAGAAGACCTGTGAGGAAGAGCTTCCTGGATCTTACAGAGGAAACAGATAAAGATGAGAGCACTTCTGTCTGACCTGTGGTGGCGCAATGGATAAAGCGATGACCTGGAAAGCTGAGGTCACTAGTTTGAAACCCCAGGCTTGCCTGCTCAAGGCACATATGAGAAGCAGCTACAAGTTGATGCTTCCCGCTCCAGCACCCTCCTCTCTCTCTCTCTCTCTCTCTCTTTCTCTCTCTCTTCTGTCTAAAAATCAATTTTTAAAATCTTGAAAAAAAAAAAGATTAAAGTGCCTCTAAGATGATCAACTTTGCCTTTGGCATTTTCCCATGTTCAACTTGGGGATGGAGTAGGAGAAGGTATGATTTTTGCCTGCCAGATGTTTAAGGTGCTAATTGTCCCTTGGGATCTTCATGACTCAAGTGACTTTTCCAGTCACCTGCAGAGACAGATGAAGTGTCCCTGCTCTCTGTGGCCCTGGTTCTCTCCTGAGGAGCTTCCTGAGCCTCTGCGAGGAGGGTCCTCGATTTCTTTTTGCACTTTCCTGGTTACCTTATGGCATCCTGGCCTTTCTTGTGTACCTTTCAATGAGGAAACTGAGTCCAGGAGATATTAGATAATATGTCCCAGGTCTCACATTGAGCACATGGCAAATCCCGAGTTACATAGAGCCCTGCTCTATCTGAATCCAAGCTCTGTCCACTCCACTACATTACCATCCAGAGAACATGGTTCCATATTGTAAGATTTCGGATGTGGACTATATAAACCAAGTGCAAAGCCACGCCCAGGGCTCTGTCCAGGGCCCCCTTTCAGAGTCAGTCTCCGGTTCAGCTGTGCCTTAGAGGATTGGGAATGTGGCTCCATCATGCCATGGGTGTTTTAGAGTTACAGACTCAAGTGAGTAGGATGCAGGCAAAATAAAACACAACTGCACCCCAGGAGACCCAGGATTCAAAGCTGGCTGAAAGTGGATCCTGCCTTTAAACACAGGTCATTTAATGTTGTCTTTCTGTGAAGCAGAGCAGTTGGCAAAGGATGATTCTTTGGTTTGTACTGAGCCTTTCACTCCGTAAGTCTGGGTTATGTCCACCTCTAATGCTTGTCTCTCACAGTCTCTGTAAATTTAGACTATGGCTGAGTCACCAACATACAAGAATCTAGATCGGAGTTCACAGTGGGCACCAGGAACTCACAACAGACAGCAAAGAATGTAGCTAATCTAACAGTGTGTGCTTGTTTTTGCAGATGAAATTTTAAATAAAAGCATGTGCAGAGCTCAAAATTATTTCATTAACCCATCATTTTTATTAGCTGACAATGATTTCTCTTACTCCTCCCACACTTCCCATTTGCCTAGTAATCATAAATTTGGTAGCGTCTTGGAAAAAATAATGTTGCTTTGGGTAAGGATTTTTCTATCATTTCTCTCAAGTGATTCTTGAGAATGTGTCATGGTCTCCAAGTAAAGGGACTCTGTAACTCATGCAGTCCAGTCCTCTTCATTCAGAAACCCCTTGTGTCCTGTTCATGACTGTTAGTCATTCAGGTATATTGAATGCTTCTCAGGATGGGGAGCTCGCTACTATTATTTCTCAACAAATGTAACTGTTAAAATATTTTCCATTGCAAGTTACTGTGGGCCTCCCAACCTCCACTGTCTAACCCCAAGGGGGCTCCTTTTATTCCAAGCTAGGTCAAGCCCCTTTGTTCTTTATTATGGAAGTTTTAAAAATCTCTCAGCACCCTGGCTGTCCTATGGTGGACCTTCTCTTATTTTGCAAAGTTCCTCTTTAAGTAGGAGGTCTGAATGAGCTGTAAATCTCCAGCTGGTTAGGTTGGAACTCTTCCTTCCCTTGAATTAGAAACTAAGTAATACATATTTTTTTTGCTTGCTTTTATTGAGGTAAAATACACACAACATAAAATGAACACTTTATTTACTTTTTATTTTTGAGACAGAGGAAGGGGGGGAGAGAGCAAGAAAGAGAAGCATCAACTCGTCCTTCTGCTTAGTTGTGCCATTGACCACTTCTTATATGTACCTTGATTTGGGACTCGAACTGGTGACCTCAGGGCTCAAGCCTGTACCCTTGGGATTGAGCCAGTGACTCTGGGCTCAAATCAGATACCTCAGCGTTCAGGGCCACTGCTCTATCCACTGCTCCACTGACCAGGGCATTAAAATAACCATTTTAAAGTGTAGAATTCAAGGTATTTGGTATATACACAATGTTGTGTAAACAACATCACTATCTAGTTTCAAAACATTTCACTAGTGCAAAGGGAAACTGCACCCATCAAGCAATCACTCCACATCCTCCTTTCCCTTCGAGCCCCTGGCAATCATTCACTTTTGTCTCTATAGATTTGTCTATTCTGGACACTACATATAAATGGAATGACATAATAGGTGGCCGTTGTGTCTTGGCTTCTTTCACTTAGCGTAATGTTATGGCACATACCAGTACTTCATTCCTCTCTCTCTATATATATATATACTTTCTTTTTGAAAAATATTCCATTGCATGAATAGACCACATTTGTTTATCCATTCATCTATTGGACATTTGAATTGTTTCTACCTTTTGGCTAGTGTGAATAATGCTGCTGCTATGAACATTGGTACACAAGTATCTGTTCGAGTCCTTGCTTTAAATTCTTTTGGGCATATATAGGAGTAGAATTGCTGGGTCATGTGGTAATTCCATGTTAACTTTCTGAGGAACCATCATACTGTCTTCCACAGTGGCTGTACCATTTTACATTCCCACCATCAGTGTCTGAGGATTCCAATTTCTCCACATCCTTGCCAATACTTGTTATTTCACATTAAAAAAATTATAGCCATCCTAGTAAGTGTGAAGTGGTATTCTAAGTAATATATTCTTTTTAAGTGAACATAGGGGAAATAGAGAGACAGACTCCCACAGGCACCCTGACTGGGATCAACCCAGTAACCCACACCTGTGGCCAATACTTGGACCAACTAAGCTATCCTCAGCACCTGAGGCTGCCACACTCAGACCAACTGAGCTATCCTCAGTGCCTGAGGCCAACACTCGGAAAAATCAAGCCATTGGCTGTGGGAAGGGAAGAGAGAGAAAAGGGGGGAGGGAGGGGAAGAAAAGCAGATGGTTGCTTTCATGTGTGCCCATACACCAGGCCGACACTCTATCCACTGAGCAAACTGACCAGGACCAGTAATCTACTTTTTAAGACCTCCTTGACATGGTCTTAAAGGCCCTGCCTAGGCTGATCCTAATTTCCCACTACACGCTCCCATTCTCCATGCTCCAATCTCAATGCTTTCACAGGCCCTCCCTCACATGCCAACCCCACTGCCTCTTTGCCTGGCAAGGGCCCACTCATCATGTGGCTTGTAACCTGAGCATCACTTCCTCAAGAAAGCCCTCTCTGACCTCCCCATGAGGTTTAACCCTCCAGTTGACAGTCTCATCACACTATCCACCTCCCCTTCCTAGGTCCTGCCACAGTTGCGATTTTACTTTGGATTATGTGAATATATAATGTATGTTTTTCTCCTCTGTTGGGCCATGACCATAGTGGGAGTAAATTTAAAAATCCTGATTAATTAAAAACTTATTGAGGAACCTTACGAGACTTCATGTCCCATCTCCTCCTTCCCAGGACTGGGTTTCTACAAGAATAGACTTCTGTTTTTCCTGCATCATCAATAACTTTCTTTTTACTTAATCATTCCTACTGATTCACACACACATGCCAGCCACTGCCTTACTTTCTTGCTTCTTTTCCTAGAAAAACCTCTTGGAAGAGTCACTCATACTCTTCTCGTCCTCCCCTCTCAGTCTCTGAAGCCCACTCCAGTAAGCCTTGTGTCCCCATCATTCTGCTGAAACTACTCTTGCCAAGGACACAAATGATCACATATTGCAGTAGAGGCCTCCATTATTCTAGAAACATGTTCTTATCTAGGCTTTCATTAACCCACCCCTTTCTGGTTTTCATTCTACCTCATCAGATGAAACTTCTCTGTCTTCTTTGCTATTACCTAAATTTATCTTGTCATGACTTTGTTCACTTCTTATTGTAATTTTTGCTGTATAGATTGGATGCTCCAGGTAGGCAGAAAGCCTGTTTATCTTGATCACCACTATAACCTACATGCACAGAATATATCAAATGTATAAATTTTTATTAAGTATTTTTTCTATTTAGTTTATATGTATAATTTTGAACCTAAGGATCTTTAAAATTCTTCTTTGTATAAAAATATCATAATATAAGTATCATTCTGAGTTTTCATTCTTCTACCAAATATATTAGCTACCTCTTGTGAAAATGAATAAAGGAAAACCACATTCAAAATGGAGTCAGGAAACCATGAAGGGAGGGCTTTCCTGTATATACCTGTTGCAGCTTACTTTACATACCCTAGCAGAAAGATTTTCTAGTTGCCTAGCAACAACTCAACCAATGAGAAGCTACCAGAACTAGACCTCTCATTCCCTTCCAATGAACTTTTGTTTAGAATCACCCCTCCCAATTTCTTCCCTCCCCAATAAAAACATGCTCCTCTCCTCTGTTCTCTGTACTTGCCTATGGTGAACCATAGTTTGCAATTCCTCTGCTATTTCAGAATAAACTTGATTTTCTTGGCTAAACTACTTAACCTTTATGTTTTAAAGGTTGACACCCTCTTACTTTTGGTGAACACTCTTTCTAAATTTTTATCTATCTTGTAGATAAAAATATTGATTCTGACTATATTTATTCCTTCACATTGACTTCAGTTCATTGATCAGCATTATTATTTTTTATTCTTTTCTATTTATTCATTTTAGAGAGGAATGAGTGAGACAGAGGGAGGGGGAGGATCAGGAAGCATCAACTCCTGTATTTGCCTTGACCAGACAAGTGCAGAGTTTCAAACCAGCGACCTCAGCGTTCCAGGTCGACACTTTATCCACTGCGCCACCACAGGTCAGGCCAATCAGCATTCTTTGAGCACATTTGTTTTCAGCCAGCAGAATAATCCTTGATTGTGTTGACACTCAGCACACATTTCTGTATGTTGTCCACAAGGAAATAACAACTACTGTTGTGGAAAAAGGTCATTGTCTGTTTAGCACACACAAAGTTCTAGGTTGATTCAGCTGTTCAGCTGGGCAGACACCTGTTAATAGGATGTTTTCCAAAATGTATTGTGAGCAAGAACCATTTAAACCCAAGAAATAGGAACAGATGTGACAATTATGTAGCCTCTGCATATTTTAATGCCTGTTTTAAACTGTTTCTCCTCCCCTCCCCTCCCCTCCCCTCCCCTCCCCTCCCCTCCCCTCCCCTCCCCTCTCCTCTCCTCTCCTCTCCTCCCAATGGCAATCTCTCCTCTTTAACTCTTCCTAAAGTCCAGAGAGGATGTTGAGCATGTCCTTGTTCTCTCATCTAGAAAATTTATCCAGGAAAACAATGAAGTTAGAGATGGCAGGTGAAAGGAAGGTGAAGGTGGGAGTAGGGGTGGGAACTTCTGGACCTTAATATATGAAGGTTCCCTACAATCAACTTTTTCCTTTAAAAATGCTCAGAGATCCTAATTGTAACTCTACTGTACATTTGTTGATACACTTTACACATTACTCCCAATAGATTCATGAGATAGAAGTAGGCAAGGTCAGCGTTATCAAAAATTGGAGAAGAGATCAGTAAGACTGGGACTGATGTAGTATCTTAGCCATGGTTATAAGACTTACGGAAAATTAGAACTAGAATTTGTTGACTGGAGCCACAATGACTCTTTGTCAATTTCCGTTCCCATCTACCAATATCAGCATCCAGTTAAAAGTGTGACAAAGTGACTGTTGAACCTGCTGTTTTCTTCTGGTCAAGTGATCTAATTAATACCTTTGAACCTGTTTGCTTATGCTTGAGAAGCAGATAAGAATACTCACGACACATGCTACCTGTGAAATTTTGAGGAGGTTCACAAGAATATTTGAAAACACATGGCTTATGGTAAAGCCCTACCTCCAGGCTTATATTTTTGTTATTGCCATGATCTGTCAAATTTGTGTCTCTGTTTCTCTCTCACACTCCCTTTATTCAAGATAGAGGCTCCTTCTTCAATCCAGTTTTCTGGTGCATCTTAACATGACCCAAAGGTTCTGTGATCATATCTGCAAAGACCTGCAGGATCCAGGAATGTAAATTGACAGGCTTGAAACCCTGCACTTATGTAAAAGAAACAAGAAGTGTTCATTACCAGCTTGCCTGGAGACATTGTAAGGACCAGCTAGACGCTTCCCCCTGTTCTCTGTGTCTTCAGTCCCTCATAACATTTGTTGAATGAATGAATGACTACAAGGAGCAGACAGACTTGGAATACAACCTAACTTTGGGCTCTGATTAGCTAGGCATCAGTTTTCCTATCTGCAAACTGAAGACAATAGTATTTAAATTTTATTTTATATATTTTAATTTAAAATTTTTTATTGAATTTATTGAGGTGACATTGGTTAATAAAATTATACAGGTGACAATAGGCTCTTTGCAGGATTGGTAGGAGGATTAAATAACAGCTACTCAGTATATTTCTCTTTTCCACATTCAATTCACCCTTGGTTCCACCTGAAATAATGGTATCTGCTATAGATTTTTTGTTTCTTTTCAATTTTTGGTCCTTGTCAGAGGCAGAAAAATAACTAGAAAGTAGATTGTTCTGCCTTCTCCCTGTCATCTGACCTACCCCCAAACTAGTCTTTGTCCCTCCTTTGTCTACTCATGAGATTATAAATATCTTTTGTGCTTTGTGGGTCACAAATAAACGCACTGCACACAGAAGGATAAAATATTAGCAAATCAGTCTACCTTCATGGATCTTTTTTCTTAAATAAGGCAATCAGAAAACATAATTCTAATTCTAAAAACTGTTAGATTTCTTAAAATGCAATTGAATTTGAGATAAAGAATCAAAATCTTTTAAGAGAATTACATTGGAGTCACTTTGTATTACCAAACAGGTCATATGTTGGGAGCAATTTCCCAATCTGTGAAGTGAATAATGATTGCTTTAGAATAATCATGATGACATCCCCAAACGGCAATTTTATCTCAGTTAATTTTTTTCTTTGTACTGTCAAATGACTGATTCTGAAGCAATTTAAGGCCCAGCATTATTTTTCACCACTGAATAGTGTGCCCATTATCCTATCCCTGTGTTTCCCTGCTATGCAGGCATTTGAAAACAGTGGTTTTGTGATTTAAACTTATCAAGCAAAATGTTGTTTAGGAAACTGATTTGGTAATCCAGCTTTACATGTGTGAGTCTTTGTACCACAGTAAAGGGCCAGGAAAGAAATATGTAGGCATGTGGCTGTGGAGGTAGGATTAATCCTCTATCTGTGCTTGTTTTCCGCTTTGTCACAGAGTTTTGTGTGGGCGGTGGGAGCAGATTGGCTATCTGATAAATCCAGGCTCCTCTTCCTCTGTGAAACAGAGGCCCCTTCACAGCAGCTGCGCAGTTTCTTTGCCTCGCCTGTGTAAGGCTGCATTTTGTGTCTTTGTTTAGGGCCAGGTCCTCCGGGGATGTGATGCATCTTCCCACCTCTTCCTGACGCCGGTTGTATTGCGTCTCACCTCTCCACAGGTCCACTTGAGCCAAGCTGTCTCCTAGGAGAGGTTAATTATCACATGTAGTAAGAAAGGCAACTGGTCCCAGTGGGTGGCACTTTGTCCTAGTTAAATACACAGTTGACAGGTGTGACCTGCTGATGCAGCTAAGAGCTGGGCTTTGAAGTCAAGTGGACTGGGTTCAAATCCTACCCCTGGTTTCACAGAAGCTGCAAGAACTCCAAACCACGGGGACTCCAGACAAGTGACTTGAACCTCTTCACTAGTCTTTCCCCACTGCAGAAAGGGAGCAGAACGCTGCTGCCTCTCTTGAAAGGATTGCTATGAAGAGGCAATGAGTCGATGCGCTTTAAGAATGTGGTGGAGAGCGGGGCTGTCAGAATGTGCCCCAAAGACAGGAACTCTGGTTAGAGAAGCCAGAGGGACCCTGGGAGGAACAAGTGGAGGCGAATCCTGTCTCATCTTCACTCCTTCCACTTGGCCCTGTCAGAAGGCTTTGTTGATTAGTTTTAGTTTGTATGTGTGGGTGCTGTGTCTGTGAGGCCCAAGAACACCTTGCAGCTGCACAGTGATCTCCAGGCTTCCACTATGTATATATGTAGATGGGTGGTGATATAAATTTATACTATATATACTTACACGTATGCTGGCACCTCGTGCCTTTTGGGAGCATTCAGTGGTGTTTTCCTTGGTTGTCTTATTACAGCAAGGTTTTAGCACAAGGAAAAGGATTTTATTCTTGGAGTGGATTTCTAAACTCAACCTAAGTTTTCTTTTGGGGAGCTTTGTCTCCCCCAAACCGTGTAGTAGCTTATGGCTCCTTGCTATGGGTGATGTGAGCAGGCACGCCATCCTGCATAGAAAAGAGACTCCAAAGTGGAGGACGAAGGCCGTGGTACAGCCTGGTGGCTTTGCCGGAAGCTGCCAGCTGCACAAACAGTCGTCACCCCCACCCTGTCCTTGGCTGGGACCGCATAGCAGTTGTCACCCTCGCAGCCCCCACATCTTACTCATAATTACTGACTGTTCTCAATCTGTCTTTTTCTGATTTCCTTTTACTCATTCCTCCACCGCCTCAAATTTTTTTTAACTTCCATTTCCTCCTCCGAGTCCCAGCAGCCCAGCTTGGCAGGCTTTCCTCTTTTATGCCGTTCTCCATGTTGAGTGGACTTCTCAGTCCTTTCTGCTTTCTGTGAGGCCAAAGCTGAGTGATGTTGTGTGTCTCCCGACCCCCAGGAGAAGTGGTTCATGCTCTCTATGAATCTCTTTTCCGTGTAGACAGTGGGCAAAGTCCTGGTAGCCCCGTGACCTATTTCATTTGGCTCAGCTGACTCAGAGGCACAGTGAGTGACCCCTCTGTGTGGTGGACTGATGAATTCATTGGTTCAAGAGGGCCTCAAAGCCTCTCTCCGGCACTGACCTGCCAGACAGCAAGGAGTTCTCTCGGTGCTGCTCAGGTTAAGTTTGTGTTTCTGAATATGACTGCTGGCTACCTGGTATAATCCACTGGGATCTTGTGAGCTGGCAGGCTCCTGATCTCCCAAACCTCGCCTTCTAGAAGTGGGGCCCACGGCTCTGCGAACTGGAGGAAGGCAGTGTGTTAGTTTCCTCTTGCTGCTGTAACAAATTACCACAAATTTGGTGCCTTAAAACAACACAGATATATTCTCTTCTGGTTCTGGAGCTTAGAAGTCTGAAATCAGTTTCACTGAGATAAAGTCAAGGAGTTGGCGGGCTGTGTTCCTTCTAGGGGCTCCAGGAGAGAATCCACATCCTTGTGCCTCTCAGCTTCTCACTGCCACCTGCATTTCTTGGTTTGTGGCCCCTTCCTCCATCTTCAGAGTGTATCAGTCCGGTCTCTGCTTCTCATATCACATTGCCTGTTCTCTCATTGCTGCCTTTAAAAAGGGAGATTATAGGAGTAGTCTAACTTCACATGGGCCCTGAAAAGCAGGGAGTTTTCTCTGGCTGGTGGGAGAAGAAGGCAGAACAGGAAGTAAAAGAGCTTGGAAGCCTGAGATGGCCTCACCTTGCCACTGCCTGGTGGCTTTGCCGGAAGCTGCCGGCTGCACAAACAGTCGTCTGAAGATGGCTTGAAGATGGCGGGGGCCTTGAGAGAATGAATGGAGGCATCTTACGTAGCTGAGAGAGGGCCCCTGGCTGACACCTAAAAAGAACGGAGACCTCGGTTCTCAGTCCTGCAACCATGAAGGACTGAATTTGGCCAATAACCTGAAGGAACTTGAGAGCATGCTCTTTCCCAGAGCATCCAGAAAAAAAAAATGTAGGCCTACCAACCTTTTTATTTCAGCCTCATGAGACCCTCTGTGGCAAATGCAGTCATGCTGGGCCTGGACTCCTTGCTAGGATAACTATGAGATTACAACTTTGTGTTGTTTTAAGTGACTAAGTTTGTGGTAATTTGTTATGTTGTAACAGAAAACTAACTACAGTGAGCCTGACCAGGTGGTGGTGAAGTGGATAGTGCATTGGCCTGGGATGTTGAGGACCCAGGTTCAAAACCCTGAGGTTGCCAGCTTGAGTGTGGGGTCGCCAGCTTGAGCATCATAGACATGACCCATGGTCACTGGCTTGAGCCCAAGGTCGCTGGCTTGAGCAAGGGGTCACTGGTTTGGCTGAAGCCCCCATGGTTAAGACATGTATGAGAAGCAATCAATGAACAACTAAAGTGCCTCAACTACGAGTTGATGCTTCTCATCTCTCTCCCTTTCTGTCTGTTCTTTTCTCTCTCTCTCTCTCTCTCTCTCTCTCTCTCTCTCTCTCTCTCTAAATGACAACAACAATAACAACAAAACTAATGACAGTGAGCTAACATACTACCGGTCTATGGTTGATAACTTTGACTATGGCTAACCCTGAGTGTCAATCAAGTTATTAATAGAATGAAAAAAATAAACTCAACAAGGAGCAAGCAGCTATGGACTATGAATAGACCAATGTGATAAGAGAATAATATCTGTACCCCCCAAAGATGTCCACATCATAATTCCACTGACACTATATTACCTTATATGGTAAAAGGGACTTCACAGGTGGGATTAAGTTAAGGACCTTGAGATGGAAGATGATTCTAGATTATCTGGGCAGGCCCAATGTAATCACCAGCATTCCTATAAAAGGGAAGTAGGAGGGGCTGGGAGTCAGACAAAGGAGGTTTGAAGAGGGAGCAGAGGTTGGAATGCTGTGTTCTGACAGTGCAGGTAGGATTCTCCCCTGCAGCCTCCTGAAGGACTGCAGCCTCACCAAACCCTTTATTTTAGTCTTCTGATCTCCAGTGCTGTAAGAGAATAAACGTGTGTTGTTCTAAGCCACCGCATAAGTGGTAACATGCTATGGCAGCTACAGGAAATGAACACGACCCCTTGCTGAACAGTGTGGTGATTCCATGAGGAGCAGTGTACAATGGCCACAAGCAGACTGAGGGAAGTGGCGCAGAAAAGCTTCTGTACATTTTAGTATAAGAATCTAACTGGAGAAGGTTCAGGTAGTTATCACACAGTGAAAGCCCTCAGGAGAGAGGGAACAAGCATTGTTCATTTCACAGAAAAGGGCTTCTGACTCATGATTGCTTTATTCTGGGGAGGCCAACAGCTGAGCGGCCATTTGTAATAATGAAAGGAATTATGGATTGGTTCTAGGAACATTGAAACTGAACTCAAATCACTGAACAGGGAATAAAAATGTTCTTTCTGTTCATGCTAAGTATTCTTATCCCAGTTTAAATAAAATGTGGCAAAATCTGTAATCATATGGAAAACTGACATTTTCTCAAGCTTATGTCCATGAATAAAAGCATCTTTGGGAAAAAAATAAAACCAACCTGGGGGGAAGTCCGGCTGCTTGGCTCTCCGTGGTGCCAATTTACAGGAACCTTTTCCTGACGTTAACAATCCTCAGTGGGTGTTTTTGCTTGTTCGTTTGAGTTTTGATTTTTAGACAATTTGTCTCAAGAAACTATTAGCCCCTTTGCTACTCCAAGTGTGTTTCATGCATCAGCATCTCCTGGGAGCTCGTTAGAAATGCCGTTTCAGGTACCCCCAGACCTGCTGAAGCAGAACCCACATTTTAACAGGGTCCTGGAGTGATTTGCATGCACGTTGAAGTTTGAGAACTACTGTTCTAGACAACCAGAAAATACAGACAATAGTCCACAGTCATAATTTTTTTCTATAAGTAAAAAGTAGCATTTTAATTCTCCTAGTGACTTTTTTATTTTTGTATTTTTTCGAAGTTAGAAGCAGCTAGGCAGACAGACAGACTCCCGCATGTGCCTGACTGGGATCCACCCAGCATGCCCACCAGGGGGCGAAGCTGTGCCCATCTGGGGTGATGCTCCCTTGTGGCAGGGGCCATTCTAGCGCGTGAGGCAGAGGCCATGGAGCCATCCTTACCGCCTGGGCCAACTTGGTTTCCATGGAGCCTTGGCTGTGGGAGGGGAAGAGAAAGAGAGGAAGGAGAGGGGGAGGGTGTAGAAGTAGATGGTCGCTTCTCCTGTGTGCCCAGGCCAGGAACTGAACTTGGGACTTCCACACGCCAGGCTGATGCTCTACTGCTAAGCCAAGCAGCCAGAGCCTCTCCTAGTGATTTTTTTTAAATTTTAAATTATTTTATCCTAAAAGTAATAAAAGCTCATTATAGAAAAGTGGTAACAAATACCACCTGGCCTCCCAACACCCTGATGTAAGGACCATTTTTACATGTACACATTTCCACATATTAACATTGTACATCACATCACATTGTCATTACTTGATGGCTTTATGATAGTGGAATGGCTTATTTTATCATTCCCCAATTTTAGGCAATTTTTCACAAATCTAAGCAATTCTGTCATAATACATGTCTTTGTGCACATAGCTTTTTTTTTCTAAATTGAAGATTATTTCTTCAGAATGGCTTTCCAAAAGTGAAATTACTGACTGTATCCTTGGTAATGAACACTCAAAAAGCTCATTTTAAGAAATTAGAGGTACTCTGTGTGTGTGTGAGCATGCGTGTGTGTTTCGGGAACACAGAAATCTAATCTTTTTCATCTAGATTCCACTACGGAACAATAACAGCTTACCTTTCTCTCTTGAACAATTTGGCCTGGGTTCAGCCTATGAAAAATAACTGGCTCTAGGAGATGCCTGGTGACAGTGCTGTGATGGAAGACGTGCTCCCAATCTGAGATTCTTGACTTCTAAAACACTATCCTTGGGTCATCAACATCATCCCAGGACAAAGTGGCTTATGGGACTTGCTCACCCCTGTGATCATTTATGATTTATGGAAATAGGTGGGTGCCAATTTTAACTGTTTTGATGGACCACATTAATAGCAGCTGTTGAGTCACTGTCATTTGATTTCTGTCCCTTCATTTTTCTTATCTGTCAGCAAAAGTGGGACAAAGCTTTGGAATTTTTTTGGTCTAGTGTACCTTTTTTTGGTGTGTGTTCAATTTCAGTTTTCAATAGCAACTGTCACCATAATAAATTTTATAACATTTCCATCACCTCTAAAGAAAACGCTAGACCAAATAGCTGTCACTTCCCATTGTCTCCCAAACCCCCCACCCAAGAACCACTAATCTACTTTCTGTTTCCAGAGATCTACCTATTCTGAATATTTTCAATACAGTTGACCCTTGAACAACATGGGGTTTAGGGGTGCTGATCCCCTCTTCCCCATGCAAAAATCCACATATAACTTTTCATTCCCTAAAAACTTAAGTATTAATAGCTTAGTTGACTGGAAACCTTACTGATAACATAAATAGTTGATTGATTAACTTATCTTTTATATGTTATATGTATGATATATGCTAGAGAAAAAAATGTTATAAAGAAAATACATTTACAATACTGTACTGTATCGCTACCATAAGTGTATATCATCTATTTACAAGATGAACCATTTGTCAGTCAGCCTGTCAGTACTTACATTAATATTGTCTTATATGATACAACACTGTAGATATATGTACTACTAACACTAGACATCAAAACTAAAAAGATGTGAAAAATTCATATTTATTTACAGGTACATAGAAGAATTCATGCATTGAAACTGAAGAAACAGCAATATGATTGCTTTATGGTAGCCTAGTTTAATCTGACTGCTTCACTGTAGTAAGGGGATCTCCAAAAAAAAAAAAAAATCCAATATATTTATTGAAAAAATCCACATATAGGTGGACCTACATAGTTCAAATCCATGTTGTTAAGGGTCAAATGTACATTGAGTCATACAATGTGTGACCTTTTGTGACTGGCTTCTCTCATTTAGCATAATGTTTTCAAGGGACACCCATGTTGTAGCATATGTCAATATTTCATTCTTTTTATGGCTGCATAACATTCCATTGCATGGGTAGATCATATTTTATTTATCTATTCATCAGTTGGTAGACACTGAGTTATTTCTACTTTTTGGCTGTTGTGAATAATGCTGCTATGAACATTCATGTACAAGCTTATGTGTGGACATGTTTGCATTTATCTTGAGTATATACCTAAAAGTAGAATTGCTGGGTGGTATGATAATTCTGTTTAAGTACTGCCAGACTGGATACACTACTTGACATGCCTACGTTCCATTTCTCCACATCTCCATCAACACTTGTTATTGTCTATTTTTTGATTATAGCCATCTTAGTGAGAATGAAGTGGTACTGAATTGTGGTTGAGATTTGCATTTCCTTCAAAGCTAACGGTGTTAAACATCTTTCATTATTTACCGGCCATTTGTGTATCTTCTTTGAAGAAATAGCTGTTCAAATCTTGTGCCTATTTTATAGTTGGGCTATTTATCTTGTTATTGAGTTGTAAGAGTTCCTAATATATTCTGGATCCAAGTTTCTTATCAAATAAATGATTTACAAATACTTCCTCCTGCGGGTTGTCTTCACTGGTAGCCTTTTTTTTATTATTATTGTACACAAAACAGAAGCTATAATATTTAGAAATTTGCTTTTGGTCTTTTTCCAACCACAATTTTCTAGTGTGAGTGTGTATTAAATCTACACAATAAGCACCTTTTAAGAACAGATTCCCAGAGCAGGAGGCAGATCATTTGTCTGCCTATTTGATTCTAAAGGTCTGATTCTTACAGTGAATGAAACTGAACCAACAACAAAATGAGGGTTTATTTTCTCTCTTCTGTGCTGCCTAGCCGTCTTACCTAAACACAGATTTCCAGAGATGGACAAATGGAAAAAAGAAGTAATAGCTCACCCACATTTCGGTAGGATCATCTTGCAAACAACAATGTAATACTCCAAGTGAGAGGATGAGTCCATAAATTGACCCTGGTGAAATTCACTGTAGAATAAGTGGAATTAATGGAAAAGAATAATAAAAAATTTTCAGGAAATTAGCCCCATGTTGACAGAAAGGAATGTTCAATGTGTTGGGCAAATGGTCTTTCCTGAAGAAAACTGTTGCTCCTTTCATTAATGACACAAGTATGAAGGTTGATTTAAAATGATAGCTGAGCATCTGAAGAAAAGTAGGCACACTGTTTCCCAAAGGCCCCTGCCACATAATGGAGCAGTGTCAGGAAAAAGAACAGGAAAAAGAACAGATGGATATAGAAGGCCCTTCCCCTTCTTTCCTGTCTGCACACATCCCTACCACACAGCCCTCAAGTTCAATCAAGTCCTATCTCTCACCCCCTGCATCCTCCTGACCCCATCAACCCACACAGGTCCCTGGCTCTCTGATTGCCCCCAGGGCATGCTGTCCTCCCAAACAACCTTGGACTTCAGTTTCTGCTTCCTGAGATTGCTTTCTCTGTTAACATCTTGTCTACCCCATCTCCCTGCAAGTTCCTAAGGCTGGGCGGTCGCTCCTCACATAAAAGGGATACTGTGTTTGCTCAAGTGAGTGATGTTATGGTCTCTAGGAGAGGGAAATGCTGCTGGGTCAGCTCGACGCCCTCCCATGGGGTTGTTTTGCCACAATTCACAAGGGCTACTGGCAGAGGAAGGGAACAGCAGGCCTGGGGGTGATGCTTCTATCACTACACTGCTTGGCTTTTCCTTTCTGCCTTTTCCTTTCCTGTGCTGCTTTCCATTTGTGTCCTTTTGTTTTGTTTTGTTTTTTATAATTTTCTCTCTCTCCTACTAACTGATGAGAAATAAATAATGGTCATAGAACTCAAAGACTAGCAAAAGGAAGGTAGCTCACAATTATTAGTTTGGTGCTTTTACATTTTTACTTTTGTCTTCCCTTTTTAAAAATTATTTTTAAATTAAATTTATTGGGGTGACATTGGTTAATAAGATTATATAGGTTTTGAGTGTGCATTTCTGTAATACATTATCTGTATCTTGTACTGTGTGCCTACCACCCAAAGCCAAATCATCTTCCATCAACATATATTTGGCCCCTTTTACTGTTTACTACTTCTATCCCCTTCCTCTCTGGTAACCACCACACTGTTGTGTCTGTGTTTTTATTGGTTTGTTACTTTCAGTTTTATATCGCATATATGAGTGAAATCATATAGTTCTTAGCTTTTTCTGATTTATTTCACTCAGTATAATGATCTCAAGGTCCATCCATGTTGTCATAAATGGTGCTATGTCATCATTTCTTATGGCTGAGTAGTATTCCATTGTGTGTGTGTGTGTGTGTGTGTGTGTATACCACATCTTTATCCAGGCATCTAGCAAAGGACACTTTGGTTGTTTCTATTTCTTGGCTACTGTGAATTATGCTGCAATGAACATAGAGGTGCATATATCTTTGCAAATAAATCTTTCGACTTTTTTGAGTAGGTACACAGAATCTTTCATCTTACTATTTTTTTTAATTTTGTAAAATTTGGCTAAAATGACTCTTTGGAAATGTGTATCTATTTAGAATTGCAGGTGGTAGAGGAACTTGAGATAGATCATGCAGCCCAATAACCCTACAATAAAGAAAGGGAGTTTCAGAAAAATGTTAGATAAAAAAAGAGGTTTATAAAAGTGTCTGTCCCGATAGACCAGCAGTGTGTGGTCAGGCCAAGGCTCGCATCGTGCTGTCTTGACTTCTTGTCCAGAGCTCTCGCCCCTGCCCATGGGGTGCGATTTAATGCATATGAATGCCTGATTCGTGGGGAAAGGATGTTTGATAAATGTCAGTATTACCACAATCAGCAATGTCTTCAAACCTGTACAGGTTTCTTTTTAATTTAGGCTGAGTTACTAGTTTAAAATCTTGACATTAACTTCAGTATCAGATAGGAAAAAAAAATGCATTTCTCTGACTGTTTTCCTAAAACTCACCATGGCAGAATTTCCTAAAACTCTACCCTACATAACTGCTGGCTTATTTCTGGCAGATGATTAAAACTGAGCCCAAGACAAAAGCAGAAATTGGGAGCAGAAAAACTGGTACAATATCAAGTTCAGAAATGAGTGTGAATGTCAAGAAACCTCTACTCGCATTCTCATGGCTCAACCCCGGTACATGCGGCTTTGGGCCAGGCTGTCCCGTGTAATTAACAGTCATGTCATATGTCAGGGGAATAGCATGTTCCAGAACTAGTGAGAAATGGTGCCGTAGGAAAAGGTTCCATGAAATGTTTCTGTTTCATGGAATTATATGAAATATATCTGTGTGAGAATCAGCTGATTTTATGGAGCATCATGACCCTCATTATCTTGCTTTGAGAAACCTCCAATGAAAATAGAAATAGGGCTTCCTTCCAGCAGAAGTCTCAGGATTAGTATCTTCCACTTTCATAATCAGTAGAAACAGCATTCTCTTGTAACCCCTTCTTTCAGCATAATAATCTTGGCTATATGATGTAACAAATGATAAAAGAAACAGGGGGAAATGGAATGAAGACATTAAGATAAAAGGCATAGCATAATTTTTCTGTTTGATGTTTTCTGAAAAGTATGATCTGATTAGATTTTCACTTCTTTCATCCTCATGATGGCTGAAGCCCTGGTTGTAGCAATCACAGTCGAGTGAAGTATCAGTTGAATCTGTTCCCAGGGTAGTGCAATTCGGGGAGAACTGTTGAGCTCAGAGCTTTAGATGTAATGTTCATCATAATCCTGCTGACATGCTGGTTGTCAGGGAGACGACTGGTGTAGGAATTCTGGGAGCCTGCAGCCCAAAGTCTTCTGTGACCTCTTGCTTCATCAATATGCCCCAGGAGAGCATAGTGCCTCTGCAGAGCGACAGGACACCAGGGAGACTCCCATGTTATTTCAGTCCTGTCTCTTGGGCTCTTATGGTTCATATTTTATATCTCTAAGAATGACAATGGAAGAGTGTTAGGGCTTGTGTGTCTATAGACTAACCATTTCTGATGTTGTAAAAAAGCAAAGCATGGGGCTTCAGTGGTTTATTGAAATATTGAGGAGCTAGAGAGTATTTGTTCTATAAACACTTTGAGCATATGCTGGGGGACCATCTCTCTGTGAGAGCAGTGAAAGCTGGGACACAGGAACCCACCCCTCTGGGAACTTAGAGTCAGAGTTTGCCTTTTGAAGAAGGACTGTGATTGATTGACCTCGTACAAAGATGATCATTTATATAGAGCACTTTTGTGTCAGTGAGACTGAGACACCTCAGTCCGCACTCTACCTCAACCCAAGAGTCATGGCTCCTTAGGATCCTGGGACTCGTAATAAAAATGCAGGAACTGCCTAGTTCAGAGAATCTTAGAATACTTATTTGTCATGTGGCATCTGCCACGTGGGAGTCAGATGGTATCCCACGTGGTCTATGCCTGATTTCAAAAGTGAAACTTTAGAAAGGTCTGGTAAATTCCAGTATATCAGGATTTTCTCTAGGTTTCTTCTACTTCCTCTCATCAACAAGTGCACCCACAGAATACAAGCTGATATAGAAAAGGGAATCCAATGGTGTTGTCTAACCCTTTCATAGTCCCTGATTTGCACAATTATGTCTTGGGTTTTAAAGATTGCAGAGCACTTCAATTTGAAAGATCAGGATCTGGGTTTTTGCCATATCGGTTGAAAAACAGCAGAGTCATTCCAAAGAAGAAAGAGTGAGAGAGCAAGGGAACGAGAGAGTGAGAGCGTGAGAGAGAGCAAGAGACTTTATGCAGATGTTGAGGAAGTCCAGTGTGTTCAGCCTTGAGGTTTAATTAGCTAGATCAGTCATCTCAGCCCCAGACACTTCAGAGCAGTGATTCTCAGCCTGGCTGCACATTAGAATCCCCTGGGGAGCTTTTAAAATATACAGATGCCCCATTCCCACCACAGATGAATTAAATATGAATCTCTGGGGGTAGTTCACAGACATCAACATTTATTAGAGTTTCTACTACTATAGAATCATCAGACGACAGACAGCTACTGAATTATATTTCTGGTAGAGGATTTAGGAGGACCAGATTTCAAAATGTCCTGCTCTTTCTGTGTGTACTTCAATTTTATTTAAATATAAAACCTTGGCATGTTAGTATGAGGCCTCAGTAACTTCAAATTGCCACTATCCTCAACATTTGTACTACCAAGAGAATACTGGTTATACTTAGGCACAAACATATTTAAGTATAGAGAAATGTATCTATGCAGAGAGAGGTTGGTTTATCACTATCACTATGTTTCAGAAACCATTCTGGCTTCAATTTTATGAGGGAGGCATTTGCCTCCTTTTGTGACATGGGCCCTTGAAAACTCATCCTTTCCTTTAGTCCAGGAACACATGTTGAGCCTGTGTCAGGCACCAAAGCAGGTACAAAGGAGAGAAGGCATGTGTTGAGCCTGCCCTGTCTGTGGGGGAGAACAGCATGGTAGCATCTAAGGAGACGGAGTTGCAATGAGGTGTACTAGGTGCTAATGGAGGTTTGGGACTAGATGAGGGTATTAGGGAAAGAGCTAGAAGAAATGGGTTTTCTGAGACTTGAAGGAGTAGCTTGCCTGGCAGCTCAGGGTGGGGGTAAAACAGCAAGACGGGGACAGGGCAGGCTCAGAGGCAGGAAAGAAATTTGTACATGGGCTTCCATCTTGCCCTTATCTCTAATACACCATTAAGAAAGAAGACAAAACAGGGGTGTATCATCCTGTTATTTCCTCCCCCAGGGTTTTTTGGATACTTCTTCACTTAGGTGAATGAGATATCACCCTCGCCCGTTAGAATATTTCTGTCTCAGTGGGGGCTCAGAATGATGGCCTGTATTACATGTTTTCCTTTTGAATAGATTTCCCCGAAGCAGATTATTGAATCTGCTATAATTGAATACAAGACAACCCCAGCGAGAGGAATTAAAGCACCTCATTATATATAAGTACCCAAAGCAGCTCGCCTGAGACTTCAATGTCGTAATAAGACCCTATGGTTTTATATCAATTTGCCACTTATTAGCATATTTGATCTTCATAAAAGCTTTGTGAGGTAGTTGAGACAAGACAGGCAATATTAGTCCCACTTTACTTGACTCAAAGGTTCAAGTGATTGACCTGGAGTAAGGAAGTAATAAATTGTTCTAGAACCCACATCTTCCTAATCCTTATCCCATCTTTCTACATATTTATTTTCTTCTGGCCAAACACTAATTTGTCACAAATGACTTCATGTTATACCGGTTAGAAAGACGAGAAGACTAGTCCTGGAATGACTCAACTTGAGGAGAATATGTTAAATGTAATTTTTAGTCCCCATTTTAGTTACTTAGCAACGACATATATTTAGTGATGACTACTTGTATGCGTATAAAGCATACCCAGCGTGCACCTGGTTTCATATATATTCCTTGAGATGGATCATAATTTAACTGCAGCGTTGGTTTAAAACTCTAATGATCTTTCATACTCAGAACCCTATTTTTCACCCTCTCTGCTATGCATATGATGTGTAAAATTCTGACATTTTCTCATTTTAAAAAGAAATTTTCCTTAAGAGGATGATGTTAATAAAATATTTTTTTCTTTAAAGGTTGTTTATGATTTGGTAAACTTATGGGTATTTATTTATATAGGCACAACCTTTTTGGAGAACAATTTGACAGCAAATATGAAAAACCTAAAAGAGATTCTCTGTTAGATTGTGAATTCCACTTCTAAAATCTGTCCTGTGGAAAGCAAATTTAAAATGCAGGCCAAAATTTATGTATAAAAATCTTCACTGATGCATTACTTACTGGATTGGTTGGGTTAGATTTTAAATGGCCATAAAATAGAATATTATGCTTCCATTAGAATAAATAATTCGTTTCGAGGTAAAATGCTTATTCTATTAGGTGAAGAGATCAAGCAGAATAGCAACGTGCATGCATGTTGTGAACCTTACTATGTAAAAACAGATGGATAAGAGGAAAACACATCAAAATATCAACAGTAGTTGCATCTGGCCAGATTTTGTACTGGCAATATTTTTTCTCATGCATATTTTTGTTTTTCTCAAGTTTTCTGCAGTATGTGTTATTCTTATGATCAGAAAGAAAATTAGCTTTTAAGACTTTGACTTTGATTATGTGTTGAATGTAGGCTCTTTCTGGTGCATCTACTTTGAATAGTGCTAATTAAGAGTATGCTTCAGGGACTGAAATGAGAAGTAAAGAAAACAGTCTGACACTGGCCTCCCTGCTTCTACCCAATTCCTTGCAGCCTATTCTCCTCACAGAAGCCAGAGGGATGCTCTTAAAATGTGAGAGCAAATTTCACTTTTATTCAATGTTCTTCAGTGGTTTTCTATCTCATTAAGGTAGTGTTTTAGCAGTTGACAAAGCCCTCTGGTATAATCTGCCTCCCCTTCACCACCTATATTTCCCCATACATCTACTCGAGCCACACTAGCCTTCTTGCTGTCCTTTCAATCTGCCAGGAAAACTGCCTCAGGGCCTTTGCACTGGCTGTTTCTTTGCCTGGAAGGCTCTTCTTTCAGACACCACCTGGCTGCTCCTTCTCCATCTTCACATCTTTCCCCAAATTTCCCCTTCTCTGTAAGGATTCTTAACCACCCTATTCAGGTCTGTGCACCCATTCTCATCTTAGATATTCACTTCCCACTTCTAATCACTCATACTGAATTCACTTTTCTTTTATCTCTAGGTTGCATCATCTTTTACTACACTATACAGCCAGCCCACTTATTCACCATGGGCCTAAATTTGTAATTGGCAGGCCAAAATGGAGCTCTCCTAGCTCACTTGCCCTGAATAATATGCAAATTGCACCGTGTGTCCTTTTTCCTTTTCCAAACACTTTTTTGGGTATTTAGCCTCACATTTGTCTATCTGTGTATTATTACAACTGGACATGTAAAGATACATCATATAGGTCACTGCATATGATTTAGATCTCTACTAGTTCTGTTTGAGCCATTGTTGAATAAATTTCCAAAATGGCCCTAATATAAAGACATAGTTTATCTCATTAAAATTTATATCTTTTGTTTTTTGAATGGGTAGTATATTTGCATGGCTTAATAGTCCAAAGACAAAAGAGGGGATATAGTAAAAAATTTTATTTGTGTCCCTGTCTTCTAGTTATTCAGTGCCCCCCCTTAGTAGTAACTATTAGCATTGTTATACATTCATTTTTTAAAAATATTTTTTTACTCATTTTATAGAAGAAAGAGAGATAGTGAGAGAGAAGGGGGAGAGGAGCAGGAAGCATCAACTTCCATATGTGCCTTGACCAGGCAAGCCTGTGGTTTTGAACCAGCGACCTCAGCATTCAAGGTCGATGTTTTATCCACTGCGCCACCACAGGTCAGGCCAGCATTTTTATGCATTCTTATAGATGTATTTTATTTCTATCAAAGCAAATTCATACATAATATATAGTTAGCTTTTTACCCAAATGTTAGCGTAGTATATACACTATTCTATACCTGTTTTTATTCTTAGTATATCTAGGAGATTATTCCAAATTCATACATGAAGTTTCTCCTTACTCTTTTCATACCTTTCATTGTGTTCATGCATTAAAATTTACTTTGCTGGCCCCATACTGGTGGGTACCTGGATGTCTGCATTGTTTTCAGTCTTTTGCTACTGTAAACAATGCTTGTACATTAGTCATTCTGAACTATGTCACAGTATCTATAGAATTCACTCCTAGAAGTAGATCAGTTTGTCATTTTGTGCATTTATAATCTTGCCACATACTATATTTTTGGATACAAGGATACAGGATTATAAAGATGTCATCTTCTGTAAATTAATATAAAATTTTAATGCTATCCTAACCAAAACACCTATAGCATCAAATTTTGGAACTTGAAGTCAGCTCATGACACATCTGTGCTCAGTATGCTCCCGTGGCACCCACCTTGCTCAGAGAAACAGTCCAGATATTTTCGTTTGCCCACAAGGCCCTCCCTGTTGTTTCGCTGACCTCATCTCCTCGCTGTCACCTTCAGTCTGCTTCAGACTTCTTGGCCTTTGACCTCAGGGCCTTTTTACATGTGGATCCTGCTTGTCTGCTGGCTTGTTCCCTCACCTCAATGGGCATGTTCTCAATGAGGCCTTCCCTGAGTACTTGGTTTTGCATACTCCTCACTTCTTATCTCTCTTCTTTATCTTGTCTTTCTCCATCTCACTTGCTAACTTTTCATGCTGAGTGCATTTGACTGATTGAATTAGTTTATGTGTCTCACAGCTGGAATGTCAGCACCATGAGGGCAAGGAAGAAACATAGGTACTCTCACCCTGTTAGCGGAGGGTGCTTTCCAGGGATCTCTTTGTAGAGCACTGTGGTAATACCTGTGAATATTCATGCTGGTCACGCTGTTTGATTCAGCAATTCCACATCCAGGAATTTGTACTATAGAGAGGAGTGGAGGAAGATGGGGATTCAAGGATATACATGGTAGCATTGTTTGTACTAAAAGTTAAAAACTTAATTGTTCAATAATAAGGAAACTCTGCTTAAATAAACTACTGTCTTCTGCATCCATACAAAGGAATACTATGTAGCCATTTAATAAATGACCTGGGATCTTATATGTGATTATGTGATATAAGATATAGTAAATGCAAACAGCGGTCAGCCTGAAGGGATAAGTCTTGATTGATAGAGGCAGGGTAGGAACAGGGTCTTCTGCAGGAGGGGAAAGGACATGTAGACAAGTACAGTTTCTTTCCATGTCTCCACCCTTTTAATATGAGAGGATTTACGGGATGGGTGTGACCATAAACAGAAGAGACCACAGTTGAGACTAAGTCAGTGGGAATGTTTTGGGAACTCCATTTGACCATGGAGTTCAGGTCACATTCTTCAACCATCTTATCAGTGACAAACAGTATTTTCATCTCCATTGGTTAGACTCCTGAATTTATTTTTCAATTGGTTCTGAATTTCAATTGGTTCTTGGGTGGAAAAAGGGTTGCAATTTATTAGACTCTTAGACCCCAAAAATGATTATTAATTTTATGAACTGACTTACTTTTTTACATTTTTTTGAATTTAATTTAATTTTTAAAAATACTTTATTCAATTTTCAGAGAGGAGAGAGAGAGGGAAATAGGGAGAGAGAGAGGGGGAGAAAGAGAGAGAGAGGGAGAAGGAGGAGGAGCAGGCAGCATCAACTCCCATATATGCCTTGACTGGGCGAGCCCAGGGTTTTGAACTGCGACCTCAGTGTTCCAGGTCAACACTTTATCTCACTGCACCACCACAGGTCAGGTCAGGCCTTTTTTTTTTTTTTTACAGGATCTAAAAATTACTGTGAAAGACTTAAACAATGCCCAATTTGTGAAATGAATGTCTTGTGGTTATATTTGCTCAGGACATTTGTTTATATGAAATAAGACTAAATACAGAGTATAGAATGTTGTATAAAAAATCTGCTTTTCCAACTAGTACACAAAAATGTTTTTCTGGAAAGATGACAGAAAAGTCCTGTGTACTGGAAAATGCTCATAATGGATTAATACTGTTCTCTTCACAACTTGGGCAACAACGAACTTTGATGACCTAAGGAGACACACTGTATTCTAAAACAGAAATAACAAATGTGCACGTCCACCATAAGGAGAGACATGCTTGGGAGTGCCATTTACACCTGGGAAAGTGGAAGGAGCCATAGATGAGACAACAGTAATGCTTTTTATGGTTTCCTTTAAGAAACTTGATTCTTATACCCCTTTGCTTTTCACTCCATGTATGGTTATATAGAGATCCTCTGTTGGTTGTGTTGTTTCTAATGGTAACTACTTCTATCTTTAGAGTCAGGACCCCAGCCACTGCATCAGAATTCTGGGCATTAGGAAAGGAAGCAATTAAGAAGAAAACTGCACAATGGCCTGTGCCAGTTGTCTTATAAAGGAGGTACCCGGAAGCAGCGAAGGGACACTTTTGTTCCCATTCCATTAGCCAGAACATAGCCACGTGGCCACATTAAACTGCATGTTGTATCTGGAGAGCCAACTGGCGGTCAGGAGTGGGAGGGGGCTGGCCTGGCTGAGCCCAACCCCTGCCTTTGTGACTGGGCCTGAAGACTCCCTCTGGCCACAGAGCCTTCTTTCCCTGTGCTCTGGACAAGTGGAAGCGTTAACATGCCTGGGAGCAGCCCTCAGTCATTGACTAATGGGAATTGATGGAGAAATGCACCAAATTCTCTACCTCCTTCCTCTCAAGGAGGAAAAACCTTTCCAGGACCCTTTTCATTAATGACTCACTGAGCAAGTAGTGGGTTACACGGCACCCTAACTGCCCACTGGCAAAAGGGCGGGGAGTCCGTGTCTGGCTTAGAACAATCATGATTCATTCCCTGGAGCTCAGCTTGTTGTCACACAATATCTGAAGTCTCAGGAATCTGGACACCCAAAGGTGTCTGCCACAGCTTCTTTCTGTCCTCTCCTTGCTGCAGGCCCTTCTGTGAGAGAGTATCTAATTCCAAAAATGTACCTATGTACCTATTACTGCTCTGCTGACAACCATCCTTAGAGACATTTTTGCATGTATAAATATAAATATACATGCAAAAAATATATTATATATATTATATAATATAATATATAATTATATATAATATATAACACTGGGGAACAATTTTGTTTTCATTTTCTGTTGCATGAGGTTTTAGAACTGTTTCTATATATATCTGCATTGCTGATTCCAAATCTGAAATCCATTTTTTGGTACATGCTCCAGTTTTTATGCAATTTTAATTTCTTTTTGTTACAGTTAATGGCATGCATTGGTTTTTTTTAATGGTTATTATTTTTTTAATTTTTAATTTTATTTTATTTATTTATTTTAGAGACGAGAGAGAGAGAGGAGAGAGAGAAAGGGGGAGGAGATGGAAGTATCAACTCCCATATGAGCCTTGACCAGGCAAGCCCAGGGTTTCGAACCGGCAACCTCAGCATTTCCAGGTCGATGCTTTACCCACTGTGCCACCACAGGTCAGGCGGCATGCATTGGTTTTTAAAATTGGAGTTAAAGGGCAACAACTCTTGGATTGAACATAACCACAAGGCAATTAATGTTTTACAAACATCACTTTTACATAATTTAGTTGTTTTTAAATGTAAAAAATTATTATCTGATAAAAACACCCTCTTATTTTGTTTTAAGAGTGAATTATGGCTTCTTCGAGTAGGCGTAAATGTAAGAATAGTCCTGACACCTTCTGTTATATGTGGCTATTACACACTTCAATGTCAAAGATGCAATATTTCATCATTTGTGACATGTGCATATATTGCCTATTTTCAAGTTCCCCTTGGTGAACAAGACAAGAATTGGGCTCCTCATATTGTGTGTCATAATTGTGAGGAAATGCTTCATGACTGGACAAAAGGAAAACGCAAAGGAATGCCTGCTGGTATTCCCATGGTTTGGCGTGAACCTAAGGACCACAGCAGTGACTGTTATTTCTGTCTGATCCATACAAAGGGCATCGGCAAGAAAAAACGGCATATGATCGCATATCCTAATATTCCTTAAGCAATACAACCTATCCCACACTCTGAGACATTCCCGGTTCCAGTTTTCAATGGTTTTATTTCTTCTAAGGACAAAGAAAGTGAACATGGTGATCAAGTGTATTTTGATAAGATGCATGAGGAAATGGTTGTAGAATCTGAAGGGTCTTCTTCTGATGCCAAGCAGTCATTAACCCCTCAGCAGTTTAGCCAGCCCAAATTGAATGCCTTAGTAAGAGATTTGGGCCTATCAAAGAAAGCAGCTGAGTTATTAGCTTCCAGGCTTCAAGAAAAGAATGTACTTCACCAATCGGCTAAAGTATCCCATTTCAGGAAGTGTGAAGAAATTTTTGTGGACATTGTTTCCAAAGACAAACACTTTGTTTACTGTCATGATATCAGTAGTCTTCTCAGCCAGCTAGGTGTTACCACTTACAGTCCAACAGAACTGGTAGCTATTTCTTGACAGCTCTAAATGGAGTCTGAAATGTGTTCTCCTACACAATGGTAATGTTTATGCAGCGGTTCCAACTGGTTATTCAACTCATCTGTGAGAAGATTATAATGACATAAAAATTGTCCTCAACTTTCTGAAGTATGAAGAGCATAACTGGATCATTTGTGTAGATCTAAAAATGGTAAATTTCCTGCTAGGACAACAGAGAGGTTTCACGAAGTATCCTTGCTTTCTGTGTTTGTGGGACAGCCAAGATTGGGAGAAACACTGGACACAGAAGGAATGGCCAAAACGTGAGGCTCTGGAAGTAGGGATGCAAAATATTGTGAATGAACCTGTAGTTCACCGAGACAGGATCATTTCCCCCCCACTTCACATCAAACTTGGCTTAATGAAGCAGTTTGTTCAGGCTTTGAATAGAGAAAGTGAATGCTTTCAACATATTATTTCTGCTTTTCCTGCCTTGTCTTTCGAGAAGATAAAAGCAGGTGTATTTGATGGACCTCAGATTCGAACCCTCATACATGACGAAGAATTTGCCAGGAAGATGAATAAGGAGGAGAAAGCAACATGGCAGTCTTTTGTGGCAGTCACAAAGAACTTCCTTGGCAACAAAAAAGCAGAAAATTATGAACTTCTGGTTCAAAGGATGCTGTTGGCTTTCTGCGACATTGGATGTAACATGAGCATTAAGATTCATTTCCTGAACAGTCACCTTGATAAGTTTCCCGAAAATCTTGGAGCTGTTAGTGATGAGCAGACTACTGCTGGAGCATCAAATGAGATTGTCCTCAACAAGTACACAAATGCAAGAGCTACAAATGTAAATTTTTGCCTGAGTAGAATTTAAATAAGTTTTGTGCAAATTTTATGATTAAAATAAGTGTTTTAATATGTTTTATTATGAAATTGTAGACAAATTCTGATGCAATCATATCTTTTAGTGTATTAGTGTATTTACTGCATTATATAAATTATTATATTTTCACAAAGATGATGCCCAAGAAGACATTCTACTTCATTATGTTAAACTAAATGTTGAAAATTTTACAAGATGAAAACCTAAAATCTTGAATTGCAAAAAAACCTGTAGCTTACAGAGAAAAACTAATGTCAGATTTGAGATCAGCACACTCGAATTAGGTAAGAACAAGTGTCTTTGTGGATGCAGCAAACATTTTGTTCCCCAGTGTAATATATATAATATATGATAATGTAAATTATTTATTTATTTCACTTATACAAATGGGATCACTCTATACACATTTCTCTATACTTTGCTTTTGTATTTAATAGTATGTTCTGGCAATATTTAGTTGCAGTCCTTTCTTTAATTTCTTCCATTTGGCTGTTTTTATCATGAAAAAGTTCAGATTTAGAGAAAAAGAACTGCAATAACTTGATTGAAAGAATGCAAAGATGTCTGTTAAGCTTATGGATGTAAAAATCAAGCTGTTTTTTGAGACTGAAGAGTTTGGTTCAAGGCATTTCAGGATGACATAATTTTCCTGTTAAAAACAAATGGGAATTTGCTTGGTGATAAACTCAGGCAGTGTGTGGACTGAATAGACAATTTAATAGGCAATCAATGCATTAGCCTCCTAGGATGTCTGCAGTAGCAGAAGCCAGCTCTCTCCAGGGTAGGGCACCCACAGCTCTGCTATTGACTTGCTATGTCATTGTTGAAGTCCCTTGATCTCTCAGGGTTTCTGTTTTCTTGTTTATTAGGTGAGAATGGTAATGCCTATCCTACTCTCTCTCACTGGGGTTGAATGCATGAAGCACAAGGGGTGGCAAACCTAAATACCCCTACATGGTCAAGCTCCTGAGTCAAGTGAGGCTATCGTTAGCAATAGGGAATAGTAGGGACTATAGCCAAGAGGGAAACAAATCTCCATCCCATGTCTGAGATTTAAAACTTTAAATACATACTATCCTTGCCAAACAAAGCTTATCTGTGAGCTACCTGCAGCCTTTCTGCAAGATTGTGCATCCTATAAACTTGAGTTATAATTTCTGTGTAGAAGAGATGCCACTACTGTGACTGCTTACTAAGCTTCATCCTTATTGACTTTCAAAACCTGTATCTCTCACTTCAGCTCTCTCTCCCTACACCAGTCAGGAGAAGTTGGGTTGGCTGTGGAAATTACTCTAAAATGTCAGTGCCTTTAAACAACAAAGATTTACTTCTTGCTCATGCTAGGTGTCCTTTGTGGGTTGCTGGGTCATATGGGAACTCTATTCTTAACTTTTTGAGGCACCTCCATACTGTCTTCCATAGTGGCTGCAGCAGTTTACATTCCCACCAGCAGTGAATGAGGGTTCCTTTTTATCCACAGTCTCTCCAACACTTGCTATTACCTGTCTTGTTGATAATAGCCAATCTAGTAGGTGTGAGGTGATATCTCATTGTAGCCTTGATTTGTATTTCCCTAATAGCTAATGAAGATGAGTTTTTTTAAGATTTTATTTATTGATTTTAGATAGCAGTGAAGAGTGGGGAGAGGAAGAGTGGGAAGCATAAACTTGTAGTAGTTTCTTCTTGTGCCTTGACAAGCAAGTCCAGGGTTTTGAACCAGTGAACTCAGTATTACAGGTCAACTCAATATCCACTGTGCCACCACAGGTCAGGCAAGCATCTTTTCATGTATCTTGCTTTGTAAGAAGCTTTCAAACTGTCTTCCAAAGTGTGCCATTTTGCATTTCCACCAGCCATGAATGAGAGTTCTTGTTGCTCCACATTCTTGTCAACATTTGGCATTGTCAGTGGTCTGCGGTTTGGCCATTCTCTAATACAGGTGTAGTCAACCTTTTTATACCTACTGCCCACTTTTGTATCTCTGTTAGTAGTAAAATTTTCTAACCGCCCACTGGTTCCACAGTAATGGTGATTTATAAAGTAGGGAAGTGACTTTACTTTATAAGATTTATAAAGCAGAGTTACAGCAAGTTAAAGCATATAATAATAATTACTTACCAAGTACTTTATGTCAGATTTTCGCTGTTTGGTAGAATAAATCTTTTTTTAAATTTTATTTATTCATTTTAGAGAGGAGAGAGAAAGGGAGAGAGAGAGACAGAGGGGGAGAGAGAGAAGAGAGAGAGACAGAGAGAGAAGGTGGGGAGGAGCTCGAAGCATCAACTCCCATATGTACCTTGACCAGGCAAGCCCAGGGTTTTGAACCGGCGACCTCAGCATTTCCAGGTTGACGCTTTATCCACTGCACCACCACAGGTCAGACGGCAGAATAAATCTTAATAAAACAACTTACTATAGTTAAAGCTATCTTTTTATTTATACTTTGGTTGCTCCGCTACTGCCCACCATGAAAGCTGGAACGCCCACTAGTGGGCAGTAGGGACCATATTGACTACCACTGCTCTAATAGGTACGTAGTGGTATCTCAGTACTATTTTAATATGCATTCCCCTGATGACATACTATGTCATGGAGCATCCTTTCATAAGCTTCTTTGCCATTTGTATATTTTCTTTGTTGAGGATTTTTGCATATATGCTCACGACAGATATTGGTTTGTATTTTTCTTTTTTTATAATAATTTTATTTTTTAATGGGGCGACATCAATAAATCAGGATACATATATTAAAAGATAACATGTCCAGGTTATCTTGTCGTTCAATTATGTTGCATACCCATCACCCAGAGTCAGATTGTCCTCTGTCACCTTCTATCTAGTTTTCTTTGTGCCCCTCCCCCTCCCCCTTTCCCTCTCCCTCTCCCCCCTCCCCCCGTAACCACCACACTTTTATCAATGTCTCTTAGTCTCACTTTTATGTCCCACCTACGTATGGAATAATGCAGTTCCTGGTTTTTTCTGATTTACTTATTTCACTTCATATAATGTTATCAAGATCCCACCATTTTGCTGTAAATGATCCAATATCTGACTTCAAACTATATTATAGGGCCACGACAATCAAAACAGCATGGTATTGGCAGAAAAATAGACACTCAGACCAATGGAACAGAATAGAAAACCCAGAAATAAAACCACATATATATAGTCAAATAATTTTTGATAAAGGGGCCAACAACACACAATGGAGAAAAGAAAGCCTCTTCAATAAATGGTGCTGGGAAAACTGGAAAGCCACATGCAAAAGAATGAAACTGGACTAGTCTGTCCCCCAGTACTAAAATTAACTCAAAATGGATCAAAGATCTAAACATAAGACCTAAACCAATAAAATACATAGAAGAAGACATAGGTACTAAACTCATGGACCTGGGTTTTAAAGAGCATTTTATGAATTTGACTCCAAAGGCAAGAGAAGTGAAGGCAAAAATTAATGAATGGGACTACATCAGACTAAGAAGTTTTTGCTCAGCAAGAGAAATTGATAACAAAATAAACAGACAGCCAACTAAATGAGAGATGATATTTTCAAACAACAGCTCAGATAAGGGCCTAATATCCAAAATATACAAAGAACTCATAAAACTCAACAACAAACAAACAATTCAATAAAAAAATGGGAAGAGGACATGAACAGACACCTCTCCCAGGAAGAAATACAAATGGCCAACAGATACATGAAAAGATGCTCATGTTCTTTAGCTATTAGAGAAATGGTTTGTATTTTTCTTGCAGTGTCCTTGTCTGGTTTTGTTATTAGGGTAATACTGGCCTCATGGAATGAGTTAGGAAGTATTCCCTCTGTTTCTACTCTCTGAGAGAGATTGTAAAAATTTGGTATGATTTTCTTAAATGATATGTAGAATTCACCAATAAATCCATCTGGACCTGATGCTGTTTTGGAGGGTTATTAATTATTGATTCAATTCCTTTAATAGATATAGGTCTATTTAGATAATCTATTTATTCTTGTGTGAATTTTTGAATGTTTTGTCTTCCAAGGAATTGGTCCATTTTATCCTAGGTAATCAAATTTGTGGGATAGAGTTGTACACATTATAATCTGTGTTGTTCAAGAATCAATTGTGCCCTGGCCGGTTGGCTCAGCGGTAGAGCGTCGGCCTAGCGTGCGGAGGACCCGGGTTCGATTCCCGGCCAGGGCACATAGGAGAAGCGCCCATTTGCTTCTCCACCCCTCCGCCGCGCTTTCCTTTCTGTCTCTCTCTTCCCCTCCCGCAGCCAAGGCTCCATTGGAGCAGAGATGGCCTGGGCGCTGGGGATGGCTCTGTGGCCTCTGCCTCAGGCGCTAGAGTGGCTCTGGTCGCAACATGGCGACACCCAGGATGGGCAGAGCATCGCCCCCTGGTGGGCAGAGCGTCGCCCCATGGTGGGCGTGCCGGGTGGATCCCGGTCGGGCGCATGCGGGTGTCTGTCTATCTCTCCCTGTTTCCAGCTTCAGAAAAATGCAAAAAAAAAAAAAAAAAAAAAAGAATCAATTGTATTCTTTTATTATTTCTTTAATTTCTAGGGGATCTATAGTGATGTGTCCTCTTTCATTTCTGATATTAGTAATTTGTGCTTCTCTCTCTCTCTTCTATATTTTTAATTTTTTAAAATTTTTATTTATTTATTTTTTACAGAGACAGAGAGTGAATCAGAGAGAGGGATAGACAGACAGGAACGGAGAGAGATGAGAAGCATCAATCATCAGTTTTTCACTGCGCATTGCTACACCTTAGTTGTTCATTGATTGCTTTCTCATATGTGCCTTGACCACGGGCCTTCAGCAGACCAAGCAACCCCTTGCTGGAGACAGCGATCTTGGGTTCAAGCCGGTGGGCTTTTTGCTCAAACCAGATGAGCCTGTGCTCAAGCTGGCGACCTCGGGGTCTCGAACCCGGGTCCTCCGCATCTCAGTCCGACACTCTATCCACTGTGCCATCGCCTGGTCAGGCTCTTTTATATTTTATTTATTGATTTTGAGAGAGAGAGAGAGAGAGAGAGAGAGAGAGAGAGAGAGAGAAGGGGGAAACAGGAAACATCAACTCCCATATGTGCCTTGACCAGGCAAGCCCAGGGCTTTGAACTGGTGTCCTCAGTGTTCCAGGTCAATGGTTTATCCACTGCGCCACCACGGGTCAGGCAATGTGCTTCTCTCTTAGAGTTTTGTTTCTATTTTTATTTTCTACTTTTTTTCTTGCCTTTTATGGTTTTTATTAGGCATTTTATATAATTCTATTTTCTCTCCCTTTTTTAGCATATTATACTTTTTTAAAAAGATTTTTAGTGGTTGCTCTAGAGTTTCCAATATACATTTACAACTAATCCAACTCCACTGCAAATAATACTACACTACATCATGAATAGTATGGGTAGCTTGTCAAAACAAACTCGTAATTCCTCCCTTTTGTTTCTTATATCATTGCTGTCATTCATTTCACTTATATATAAGTATACTTAGGCATGCAGATATATACACACATAAGATATATACACAAGCATATGTAATTAAATACATTGTTATTATTATTTTGAATAACCTATTATCTGTTTAATTAATAATAAGAAAACTAAAAAGTAAAAAAATAAAAGTAAACAGTAAAATAATTTTATATCATACATAAAAAACAACTGAAAATGTATTAAAGACTTGTATGTAAGACCCGAAACCATAAAACTTCTAGGTGAAAACATAGCGGATAAGCTCTGACATCAGTCCTAGCAATGATTGTTTTGGAGTTGACACCAAAAGCAAAGGCAACAAAGGCAAAATCAATCCATGTGACTACATCAAACTGAAAAGCTCTGCACAGCAAAAGAAACCATCAACAAAATGAAAGGCAAGCTAAGGAATGGGAGAAAATATTTGCACATCATAATCTGATATTTGAATGTTTATACATCCAAAATATATAAAGAACTCACACAACTTAATAGAAAAAAATTAACCTGATTAAAAATTAGGCAGAGAATCTGAATAGACCTTCTCCCGAATGACATACAAGTGGCCAACAGGTACATGAAAAGGTGTACAACATCATTATCAGCAGGGAAATGCAAATTAAAACCACAATGAAATTTTACTTCACATCATTTAGAATGACTATTATCAAAAGGACAAGTAACAAGTGTTGGTGAGGATGATGAGAAATAAAAACTGTTGTGCACTGTTGGCAGGGATATTAATTGGCACAACTACTATGGAGAATGATATGGATGTTCCTCCAGAAATTAAAAATAGAAGTACCATATAATCCAGTAATCCCACTTTTGAGTATATATCCAAAGAAAATGAAAACAGAATCTTGAAGAGATATATGGACTTCCATATTCATTGCTGCACTATTCACAATAGACAACACATGGAAACAAACTGTGTCCCCCAACAGATGAGCTGATAAGAAAATGTCTCTAAATATACAACAGAATATCATTCAGCCACGAAAAGAAGGAAATCCTGCCTTTTGCAACAGCATGACCTTGATCAGGGCATTACGTTAAGTGAAATAAGTCTAATAGAGAAAGACACATCCCATATGGTTTCACTCATATGTGAAATGCAAGAAAAGAAAAAAAAAACCCAAAATAGAGACAGAAAACTGATTGGTGTTTGCTAGAGATGGGGGTGGGCAAAATGGATGAAGGTGATCCAAAGGTACAAACTTCCATTTATAAGATGAGGAAGTCCTGGGGATGTAATGTACAGCATGGCAGCTATAGTTAACAATTTATATTCTATATTTAACAGTTGTTAAGACAGTTTTTTTAAAAAGAGAGGAGACTAGAGAGGGAGAGAGAGAAAGTGCTGGGGGCAGGAAGCATCAACTTATAGTAGTTGCTTCTCATATGTGCCTTGACCAGGCAAGCCCAGGGTTTTGAACCAGCGATCTCAGCATTCCAGGTCAACACTCTATCCACTGCGCCACCCCAGGTCAGGTGAGAGTTTTCTTATAAGCTCTTGTCACAAGAAAAAGATGTAACTATGTGTGGTGATGGATGTTAACTAAATGTAATGTGGTAATCATTTTGCAACATATACATATATAAAATTATTATGTTCTACACCTAAAACTAACACAGTGTTTGTTATATGTCAATTATATTTCAATAAAAATATTTGAAACTTTTTTAAAAGTAAAAATAATAATAATAAAATTAGACCCATGTTGGAATTCAGCTTCCAGCAGAGGTAGCTGGCCAGGTTAACAAGACATACTTTTAAATGATGGGCTTTGCTTTCCGCTTTATAGGTAACTGCTTTCCAATGATCACATCTCAGAGTTGGTTTCTAGCTTAGGGTTAGGCCTCATGCCCTTTGATGTAAGTGTCCTCCACACGTTGCTTGTTAGCTCACCAGCTGAATCGCTACTCACTACCCATTATTGTGGGATGATGTTGCAGCATTTCCCAAACAAGGTGCCTGTAACTTTGCAAAATGAATGTGCTCGGACATCCTCAATTTGGACCTTGGGCAGGCCAGCGGTAAGTCCTCCTGTACTTCTATGCACAGGTACCGTAAAGCAGGAGTGGGGATGGAAAGCATACCCTAATTCTTCCTTTCCGAGATTCTATTCTTTTTCAATCTCTTTTTACACTAGTTAGAATCCCGCTTTCCTGACTAGCTCCTGCCGTGCACGTGTGCCCTTGCAGAAGGGGCAACCACAGCATGCTAATGAAGAGCATTAGAAGTGCTTTGCCAAGCTTGCTCGCTCCTCACTTCTCTGTGATCACCTCGAGCTCCCACGACTCCTGGGAGAACGCTGATCTCCAGCTCAGGTGGGCTAACCGCTCGGGGAGGCTGTCCCCAGAGGAAGGAGTCAATAGGCAAACGTTTCCAAACAACTTGAAGGGATAAAAAAGGTTCCAGAAAAAAAATCCTACCATGTAAAGAAAATGTTTTTGAAAAACGGCTGCAAAGTTATGTTTAAATTTGATAAATTAATAAAATAGAAGCTGTTAGTGTTTTCTTTCAGATATAAATGAACCACTTAACATCCCCACTGCCTTGAACAATGAAATTGCATCAAAATGACCAAACTTTAAAATAAAAAATAAAGAACAGAAGTTTTTATTTCACCTTTACTTATCCTTCTTGATTGCTTTTCCTTTCTTTCTGTAGATCTTTCTGACATCTATTGTTTTCTTCTCTCTAAAGAATTCCCATTAAGATTTCTCTGAAAGCAGATCTAGTGCCAACCAAGTTCCTCCCTTTCTGCTTGTGACAGTCTCTGTTCACAGCCCTACGATGAGGTCTGTGTTAGTGAGCCTGGGCCTCTGGACTGGGAGCTTCGCAAGTGCTTCTCAGCTGCCCCTTCCAGCCCTCTAGGCGGCACAGCAGGGCTGGAGCGGGCTGGGGTTCAGCGTTTCCCACACCCAGCTCGGTTGGGCCCCATGATACCCCAGTAGGTTAGGCTCCAGATAACTGGTTTTACCTGAGGGCAGGTGTTGTTGACAAAAACCAGAGTACTCTGAAGCATTTCAAAATGGTTCTTTCTTGCCCTCCCCCTGTGGAAACCAGAGGGGACTATTTTTCTCCAGTACTTACCGTGGGAATCTGGTTAAGGTCCTGGAGATCAATCTCACAATATTGTGGGGCCCCCCTATGACTGGGACCCCCTGGGTCTTTACATCCCAGAGTTGTCCACACTGAGTGTCCAGCAATTTGTCATTTCCCGTCCCTGTTTCCTGCCCCGCACTGGTTCCCACGGTGCTGTCGGTTGAGTCCCCACTGTGGTGAGCCACGGCCGGTTTGCGCTCGCTGCCCTCCGATCCCAGGGGAGTGGTTCGCTCTGTGTCCTCCCTGCTTACAGAGTCGAGGAGAGGTGTTGATTTTTCAGTCTGTTCAGCTTTTTACTTGTTAGAATGGAGTGGTGACTCCCAAGCTCCTTACCCGTGGAACTAGACTGACAGTTTATCTCAACAGACAAACAAGTGCAAGGCATATATGCCCCTACTCTAGAAGTCAAACAATTCTGCGAGACTTAGGCTCAAAACAGCCGTAGTCCAGACCCCATCCCTCCACACCTGATTCCACTTCCCAGAGAACATTGTTTTCGGCTGGTGATAAGCACTGCAGTGGGGGTGAAGGCAACCGAGGGGGGATGGGGCCCTCGGGTTGGAGGGATTGCAATTTTAAATAGAACATTGAGAAGGTGGAATGTGAGGAAAGGAGAGAGGGCGTGATTTATGTGGCTACTTCGAGGGCAAGCTGTCAGGTAGAGAAGTGACAAGTGCCAAGTCCTGGGGCAGCGGTGTCCCAGGCTGTTCTGGGTCACTGCTCTCGCTCTGCTGGTGTAGAGGAGTCCCCTGAAGGTCTTGTTCAAATGCAGATCCTGACTCAGTGGATCTGGGGTGGAATTCAAGACACTGTATTTCCAAGGAGTTCCCAGTCGATGCTGCTGCTGCTGGTCTAGGGACCATCTTGCTACTTTGAGTAGCAAGGTCCTAGAAAGAGGTCAGGGGGGCTGGGAGAAAATGAGGGAGTGGACAAGTAAAGTGAACGGAGGGCAGAGAGATAGCAGTGCCTGAAGGCCGCCCCGTAAGGACTTGAGCTGTTAGCGGAAATGAAATGGGAGCAGAGGGAGATGTAATCTGGCTCAGGTCTTAGAAGCAGCTCTGCAGGCGCTGTGCTGAGTGGACTGTAGGAGGGCAAAGGCGATCAGGAAGCCAGTGAATGAGTGTGGGTGAGAGAGGGCCGTGCTCTGGACAGTGCAGCCGTGGCGGCAGCGGGAGGGTGACAATTCTGCCACGCCGGCCGCTTTCTAGCAACTGGGTGGAGGACGGACAGAGAAGAGTTGCTTGCGCACCTGGAAGGATGGGGTTGCTATTTCTGCACCATCTCTCACATCTATCTTCTCTCTCCAGTTCCCCTGCCACTTCCCTAGTCAAGCCCCATCAATTCTCATTACTGTAATAGCCTTCGGAACAGATACTGCAGACAGCTTCTTGAGAAATGGCTTCGTTCAGTCCAGGCCTTCGGAAAGACCTTGCGGTGGTTCAGTTCATAGCGTAGTGGGGAGACCCTTCCTATTCTGGTGCTTCCCATTCTTCTGGGCCATTCCTCTCCTTCACGGGCCCGTGACTCTATCCCAGGTCTCTGCGACCTTCTCCCCGTGGTGATATATATGCTCTGGCGGATGAAGGGCTGTGGGATATTTGCTGTCCTGGCACAGCTGTCCTAAGCCACCATGTCACCATTCAAACTCCTGAACTCACTTTTCTGACTACGTTTTAAGAAAGCATGCTATCTGCGAACCTCCTTCACTGTTCCTCGAGTGCTATTGCACTGCTGACGCCAGTGCTCCTCACTGCGAGGCCCGGGAGCCACAGTAGCAGAGTCACCTGAGAACTTACTAGATGGGCAGGCTCACGGGCCTCCCCCCCCCGCACTGCTGAGCCCGATTTCCCAGCTAGGCCCAGGAATCTGGATTTTAGCGAGCTCCCCAGGTGATTGTCGCACATGCTTACAGCTTGAGATGTAGCGGATGACAGCAAACTGAACATCGCTACATGCCTACACCATATTTGAGAGCAGCTCAGCCCTGGCTGCACACCGCATTGCCTGGAGGCCTCTAGAGAGAGTGGTGGTGCCTGGGCTTCCCCTGCCAGCGAGTTTGATTCAATCGGCTAGAGAGGGGTCCCAGTGATTCTAACGGGCAGCCAGGCCTGAGAACCGTGGGAGTCTGGCAGATGAGTGTGCATTCTGCTTCCCACACGCAACCCTGTCTTCTCCCTTTTGCTGGTAGCTCTACCTGGCGCGTGTGTCCGTGCATCTGTGCACTGCCAAATCTATCCCCTCTGGGAATAGACTGGCAGATGAGTGTGCATTCTGCTTCCCACACGCAACCCTACCTTCTGCCTTTTGCTGGTGGCTCTACCTGGCGCATGTGTCCGTGCATCTGTGCACTGCCAAATCTATCCCCTCTGGGAATAGACTGGCAGATGAGCGTGCATTCTGCTTCCCACACGCAACCCTATCTTCTGCCTTTTGCTGGTGGCTCTACCTGGCGCGTGTGTCCGTGCATCTGTGCACTGCCAAATCTATCCTCTCTGGGAATAGGCTGAGCCCACATACAGCTTCTCCTCAAATGGGTCTCCGATGCTTTTCTTCTCTCAATTACCCAAAGCCACACAGGTGGCTTTTATGACACCAAATAAGACTCCTGCCTTGCTCTTTGTTAAAATGAGGCCTCATTCAATGAGAAAGTGTTTCTCAAACTGCGTCCTATGCAGTATTGTTGTTCTGTCATGCACTAATATCTGTTTTGTGGAACTGTTCTTTGCCCCTCCCCCCAAAAAAATAGAAATTGAGAAACATTACACACCACATGATTACATGATTTCTGCCTACCACTCTCTAGGTTTTCTCTAATCCCTAGAACACAGATTCTCAAACATTCCTTTTTTAACTCACATTTTCTTTCATGGAGCTGAAATTTATACAACAGAAAAGTAAACATTTAAAGTGAACAATTCAGTGGCATTTAGTACATTGCCAGTGTTGTATAATCACTACTTCTATGTTCCAAAACATTTTCATCACTTCGAAAGGAGATCCTGATCCCATTACCAGTCCCTCCTCCTTTCTACCCACCCCCAGCCACCAGGCCGCTATTTCTTCTCACTTGAATTCATCTGCTCATCAGAAAGGTGGGGACCATGCTTCACTGGGCTGGTTGGAGAAACAAAGCACGTAACACGCTCCGATTGTTCCGCACTGTACACAGCAGGCGTCTAATGGTCAGTTCCGTTTCACTTACTCACCCTCCGGCCTTGTCATTCTGCTATCTGAGGTGCCAGATTCGAAGGCACTCAAAAGAATAAAAAAAATGGCTTTGTAAATTCTTTCTTTAGAAAAATAAAAATATATCTCCCTCTTTTAAAGGTGGGACAAGAGTTACATATTAAGACAATAAGCAATATTAAATTTCTGTTTTTTATTTCAAAATTTTATTTTGGAACTACTTTAGATTTATAGAAACATTGTAAAGACCATACAGAGTTCCTATAGAACTTAACCTAGTTTCCCATATAGTTACCATTTCACATAACCATGGCTCATTTGTCACAAGTAAGAAACGAACACTGACGCATTCCTACTTAATGGAAGTATAGCCTTTATCTGGATTTCACCCGTTTTTGCACTAACATCCTTTTTCTGTTCCAGGATCCAGTCCAGGGCCCCACACTGCATTTAGTCATCATGTCTCCTTCGACTCTTTGTGACAGTGTCTGACTTGCTTGCTTTTCATGGCCTTGAGGGTTCGAAAGAGTTCTGGTCAGGTATTTTCTAGACTGCCCCTCAATTCAGCTTCATGTGATGTTTTTCTCATGATTGGACTGCGCTGATGGGTTCTGAGATTATGAGAGATGAAGTGTCCTTATCACATCAGATCACGTCAGGTGGCACATTGTACCCACAGAATTTATTACTGCTGATGTTAGCCTCGAGCACTTCAATGATGCAGTCTCTGCTGGGCTTTTCCACTGAAAGTTCTTTTCTCCTTTCTATACACTGTCCTTTGGAAGTGAGTCATTCATTTAGCCCCTACTGGGGGGGGGGCAGGAAGAATAAGGATGCCTCAGGATGCAGGATCTATAGATATTATTTGGAATTCTGTAAGAAAGATTTGTCTCTTTTCTCCATTTATTATTCAACTATTCATCGCTATGAACTTATGTGTACTCTTTTTAAATTTTAAGTCATTTTAAAATTTTCAATTATAGTGGACATATATTATTCTATTAGTTTCAGGTGCACACCCCAGGGATTAGACATATAACTTAATAAGTGATCATCTCGATAAACCTCACACCTGACACCACACAGATATTAGACTATTACTGACTGTATTCCCTGTGCTGTACTTGACATTCATCCCCGTGACTGTTCTGTAACACCCAACTGTACTTCCTAATCCCTTCACCTTTTCCAGCCACCCTCCCAAATCCTCTCCTGTCTGGCAACCAGCAAATGTTCTCTGGATCTGAGTCTGGCTCTGTTCTACCATTTCGTCTGCTTTTTTAGATTCAGTCGTTGATAGATATGTATTTATTGCCATTTTATTGTCCTGTGACCCCTTCATACTCACTGTGTCTCAAGTAGAATCAATTACCCTTCTTCCCACACCGGTTTCTGTTTCCTTTACCTCAATGACTAGACCCAACAGCCAAGACAGAAACCTGAGCTATTCTAGACTTTCCCTTACCCGCCCCAAATCGCCAAGCCATGCAAAGTCTATTTCCCCAATATCTCAAGTGTATCCTCTCTTCTCCTGCTGCGATAGCATCAGTCCCAAAATCAGACAAAAAGTACAAACGCATTACCCAGAGCCACACATTCTCAAGCAGAGCTAAGATGAGAACCTCTATGCTCTAGCACCAACTGGACCGCGACCCTGCTGAGGGCTGGACGTGGCCCCAGAGTCTGTGCGGCACTTTGGGCACAGTGGGCCTTACGTACATCGGCAGTCTGCTTGCAGAGGCCGAGATCAGGGCGAAGCAGCTAGCAGTGGGGCGTTTAGAGCCAGACTGCCTGGGTTTGACAGCTCCTTCTCCCGCTGGAAGTGAACCTGGGTCAGCGGGTTCATTCTTCTGTGCTCAGGTTCCTCATTTACAAAATGGGAATAATATTCCTTCACCCCTTTTCTGAAATTCCCAAAGTTCGGGAAGCTGGAAGTTGCTTTGTTGTTGTTGTTTCTTAATTTTTCCATTGTTGAGAGAGAGAGAACCGTCAATTTGTTGTTTCACTTGTGCATTCAGTGATTGCTTCTCGTCTGTGACCTCACCGTGGGTTGACCCTGCGACCTCTCGTGTGCCGGGTCAACGCTGTAGCCACTGAGCCACATGGCCAGAGCCTGTTGTTGTTCTTTAAATTGGCAGCCAAATCTGACTTGAACTTTAATGATGACAAAACCTGACCTGAATGGAATTTAAAGTACAATATCTGAATTCTGAAACATATTTGACAGAACTGTTTTGGAAAACAGGTTATGTACCTGTTATAGCTACTTTATAGGTTTGTCATAAGTTGATTGTTAAAAATAATTATTTGAAAAGTAATTAGAAGAATGTGTAGCCCACTATAAGCCCTATATAAGCGTTTGATAAACATTTCATATAAGTCAACCCTAGAAATGAAGTGAGAAATACTGTATTTTGTATCAGAATAGTTTGATGAATTTGAAGGCCTAACAAAGCTTTCTGTTATAAAGAAATTAAATGTCAAAGACAGAAAAACCCCTTTTGAATCGCATGCCAGTCGTTTCCCTGGTCAGAACTACCTGTGACCCTGAAGCTGGTGTGTATGAATCGTTTGCGTGCAACTTCTCTATTTTAGTTCATATAGGAGTCCATAGTATGTATTTTTCAAAGAATAACAAAGGATGATCAGTCCCAAATGTCAATAGTGCTGAGGCTAAGAAGCCCCACCCTCATCCCTCTTTCCCACGCTCTCGCAGCTCCTGTGCATGCGTCCAGCAGTGCACTTACTGCAGCTGTTACCGCTGCACACCTGTCCGCCTGCCCTCCTAGAATGCAAGTTACAGAGGGAAGAGACTATGGTTCACCTACCTGGAATGGGAAGAACTCAGCTTTGCTGAATAAATGAATGAACAAATCATGGGTGCCTCCTATCACAATTTATCCATGAGGCATCTGGGAAGGACAGGTGCGAATGAGATATAAGAAGCCAGTGCATCCATTTGAAGAGCTGACACGGAAACGTTTCCCCAAATTTGGAAGAAGTTTCATACCCAATATAAATGTCAACACCGAGTATTTACCGTGTGGCCAGCGCTGTCTTATAGGTACTAGCTCAATGTGGTCCTCACAAGGACCCTACGTGGGGGAATCATTGACACTAATACTAATATGGAATGAATTTAATGTTAGTAGTGAAGAGTGAGGCACTCTGAATAGTCCAAGTGCAGTCACAGAGCCGGCAGGGCGGCGCCGGCACGCTGCTTTCTTCAGGGGAACGTAGGAGTCCTTTGCAAAGAAACAGTTCACTTTCAAATAGCTAAGAACCTGCTGCAAATACAATTAATTTGTATTTGTGCCTGAGTGACATGTATTTTCTATTTAGGCGTATGAGTTTGAAATAAAAAAAGAGAACTACTAAAGACTTGAAATTTTAGTCATGTGTCACCTCAGGGGAAATTAATTCTGATTTTTGTCTGCAATAGCCCGGCTCAAATGGCAACTCCAGTAATAAAATGAAAGCTTGGAAAAACAAGCACCTGGGGCTGATGAGTGGAATGCATTTGTCACAGGGCAGGGGCTGAAATGTGGCGCTGAGTGTCCTCAGGGAAAAGCTGTCAATACTAAAGCTTTTCACCAACCCTTGATGGATGTGCTAGTCTTCTCAGGCCAACCAGGCTCGCCCGGCCACGCACCATAATAACTTATTTAAAAGGCAGCTGGCTTTTTAAAATGGGCTGCTCCATCAATTTTTAGCTTTTCATCTCAGAAATGTATTCTCTTATCAAAACGATATTTGGTACACAAAGTGAGAGTCCAATGATACCTTGTTGACAACAGGGGAGACTGCAGAGGGGAGCAGGTTGGGGAATTACTGTTCTCTGATCTCAGTTCTGTGGGATATTGCAACTCCGTAAAGAGATAGAAGAATGTCAGATAGGCAGCTTTACCCATTAGAGCAGGGGGCCACAGACTACTGCCCATAGGCCAAATCTAGCCACGGCCTGTGTTCATAAGTAAAGTTTTATAGGAACACAGCCACACCCACTTGTTGACTCATCTATGAGTGCTTCCAGGATTCAAGGTCAGAACTGAGTAGTTGTGACACGTAGTCACGACACACGGATCATGTGGCTTGAAAAGGCTAAAATACGAACTCTCTGGCCCTTTTGCAGAACGTACATGCTGACCTCTGCACGGCAGAGAAGTGGCCATTGGCTGCATGCTCGATCCTGTTCCGTGGGGAGTAAGGAGTTCCAGTAGACCACATCTAACACATTTAAGGCATCTATCTAGTTCGGTTGGGTTCAAGATAGAGAGCGGACAAAGGCAAAAAAGAAAGCAGTGCGTCTAAGTAAGAAGAACTTCAACGAAATGAACAGTGTAATGTATATGAAACGATCATTTTATTTCAAGAGAAAACTTCTCACGTTGGCAACAGTACATGCCCTGCTGCTTAAACATGGGTGCCATATTCCATCACCCCTGTGATGGGCCCACCAGCACTTTGGTGAACACGCTGATTCCTCGGCATAAAGTCCCCTTTCACCCAGAAAACACACAGAAGCAGAGGAAGGAGCAAATCCCAGAGGAGGCGGTGACTGCTGGGGGCCCAGGGCTCAGAACTTCAGTGGAATGACGGGCCAGTATTTGGGCCGCTTTTGGTCAACGTGTTTGTTGAAACTCAGCTGCACAGCGGCCTCCATGGCTTGGATCTTGGCAGCGCTGTCCCCGTACAAGCGCTTCATCTCGGCCTGGCGCCGCTCCCCGGGCCTCTCGGATGGGGGTTCCACAGAGCGGCAGGTCTTGTAATAGAGGTCGTGGTCGGCGTTCACATAGTCCTCCAGGCGCTTCTCGTCCAGCAGCTGCTGCCGCCCTGAAAACAAGCTAACGCAGTCACTTGGGTGAATTCTGCGGGTGCCAGGCGTTCAGTGGGCAGTCCCTCATGACCCCTAGCTTTCTCTTTCACACCAGGAAGCTGGGCCCAGTTCTGCCAGCTGTGGTGTTCTCTAGATTCTGAGTCACAACTTGCATATTCCTATCTCCTCAGTTATGAAGCTCCCTGTTCCCTTATCAGGGAGCTATACACTGGAACAGCTAAAAGCCACATGAAAACATGCCACCCCAAACTATCACACCTCTGGAAAGAGCCCGGGAAATACAGGAGAAAACGATGCCACTGGGGTTCCTCTCCGCATGCACACGCCACCCCAGTGGGCCCAGCGAGGAAGGGGCTGGCGGAGCGCACTGGGTTTTAGTCACTGAACCAGGCCGGCTGGGAACCGCAGTGCTTCCTGAAAGGCCAGGGTTCTAAGAAGTAGCACTTCCCACCACAAATGAGGTGGTGGGGGAAAACTGATTTCAGGTAATCCAGAAAGGACAAGTGCTAGTAACTAGAGGATGGCTACAATGACCCAGGTCCTTCCACGCATCCAAACATAAACTGTACCAAGCAACAGGAGGTCACGTGATTCAACACTTGCCTAAGGTCAAAGCACCGAGCAAGGGCAATTCTGCAAATGGAAGGGAGACCTCTGATGTCTAATCAAAGCTGTAACTGGGTGTCGACACCCTCACTGTGGGATCTGAGTTTTCACTTCACAGGTGAGCTCAGGCTCCATTTCAAGTGCCATCACTGTATGTTTCCAATCCTACTAACTTAAATGGATTCTTGTAAAGCAAGAAATATTTACTCATGCCTGGCCTGTGTTGGTGCAGTGGATAAAGCTTCGACCTAGAATGGTGAGGTTGTCGGTTCAAAACCCTAGGCTTGCCTGGTCAAGGCACAAACGACCAGCAACTACTATGAGTTGCTTCCTGCTTCTGCCCCTGCCTTTCTCTCTCTCTCCCTCCTCTCTCTAAAATCAATAGATAAAATCTAAAACTATTCAATTTGTTCTCCACCTCTATTATAACAAGCACTAGGTAAATTTATTATGTAAATAAAACATAAAAATATCAGCAAAACAATGCTGCAGAAGGTAAAGCTAGCCTACTTACACAGTTTTTTAATTTATTTTTTAGAAGGAGAGAGAAACATCAATTTGTTGTTGCACTTACTTATGCATTCACTGGTTCATTACTGTATGTATCCTGACTAGGGATCGAACCTGCAACTCTGGAGTATCAGGTAGATGCTCCAAACAACTGAGCTACCCGGCCAGGGCTACTTACTCAGATTTTTGTAAACATTGTCAAGAACAGAGAAATTGATAGTAAAATGCACACATCTGTAGCTACTACTGCTACCAAGAGAAATGCTACTAAGTAAGGAGTAAAGAAGGTTGCAGGAGACAAAACAACAGTATAAATTCTTCTTACCTTGTTAAAAAGAAAGAAGCAGAAAGGAAGCTTGGTATAGAAGGGGCCACAAAAGTGAGCGAATCAAGTGTGAATAAAAAGATATTTACGTGGCTATGCATACTCACTCTGGTCAATTCCTTTCTTTATAAACGACACCTTGGGGTTGGAGGGAAGGAGTTTTATAAACTTGAAACACTATTAAAAATGTATGTGGCCATTTCTGTCAGCACATCTGCAATTCGTTTTCACATAAGGGAGCAATACAAGGATATGCCAAATGACTGTCAAAATAAATACCCTATCTGTTACCTTATCCATGGAAAAGACATCGTTGACTTACTGTGAAATGCAGACCTAAACCAAAGTAGTGACCTAATATGCAAATGGTGGGAGGTCAACAAGCACTTGTTTCTAATTTTTGCTCTTTCTGACAAGTTTGAAACATTAGGATGTGAGTTGTTCAGTCCTCATGGGTGTTTAACTCTCCTCCCCACGCTGCTAGGAATAGTCTTCTGGGGGCCTGGCATTTCCACATTGGCCAGGGGCAACAGAGTGCCCGGTGAGAGCCGTGGTTCCGTGACCAATCCCTGTGCTCTCCTTCCGTTGTTGGACAGGCCCCCAGGCGCGCGCTGCTGGGGCCTCAGAGTGTCTGCACATAGAGGACACAGGTTCCCAGACCACAGTCCTTTCACTCTCAAGTTTGTCCTAACACTGTCATCAGCCTTCCTGTCAGATTGAATGACACAGCAGATGTTCAACTTCCTGCCTAAATCTGAGTCTGAGTTTAGAAGTTTGAATAAACACTGGAATCTTCTTGGTGTTGCTGTCTGCCGTTAGGGTATGTGAATTTCACATTTTTTACGTCTGCCTCTGTATTTTTCCTTTCCTTATAATTTAACATGGTTGTAATTATACTTCTTTCTGCTGCCTTTTTTAAAAAAAATTTTTCTGAAGCTAGAACCAGGGAGAGACAGTCAGACAGACTCCCGCATGCGCCAGACCAGGATCCACCCGGCACGCCCACCAGGGGCTACGCTCTGCCCACCAGGGGGCGATGTTCTGCTCCTCCGGGGGGTCGCTCTGCCGCGACCAGAGCCACTCTAGCACCTGGGGCAGATGCCAAGGAGCCATCCCCAGCGCCCGGGCCATCTTTGCTCCAATGGAGCCTCGGCTACAGGAGGGGAAGAGAGAGACAGAGAGGAAGGAGAGGGGGAGGGGTGGAGAAGCAGATGGGCGCTTCTCCTGTGTGCCCTAGCCAGGAATCGAACCCGGGACTTCTGCACGCCAGGCCGACGCTCTACCACTGAGCCAACCGGCCAGGGCTCTGCTGCTTTTTTGACAAAAGCTATCTTAACTATATTAAGGTGCTGTCCTAATTCTATGGCGAAGCATTTTCTCTTACTGTTGACATCTGCGGATGACACTCTGTTAATACAAAGGAACCCCCACTGGCACTCCATGAAGCCTGTGCAATCTTCCAAGTGTGCACTCGGCATGTGCTCACGGGTCGCCATCACTGTGTTTTAGTTTTTAACGAAGTTCCTACAGTGTAAGAATGAGACACAGACCTGTGCTCTGTTCTCTACTTGTATCTCCTTCCCATGCAGCCTTGCTCATGAAAATGTAAGGCCCAACCCTGTCCCCTCTCTGCCCGCAAGAGGTTTTGGAGGTTTTCCGGTTTTCTGCGTGGTGGGTAGTTGTCCTGAAACATAGATCTAAGGGCAGGAGGCCTGTCTTCTGCACGGACAGACCAGCTGGTGAACAGGCCTGCAGGAGTCGCCTATGGAGGGGGTCCTGTCACCTTTGTTCACCCCTATCCCCAGCCCTGGGGGACACAGCGCCTGACACAGAGCGGGTGCTCAGGAAATGATTGTTGAGAGGAAGTGTGGACAAAGGCCATACATTCTTTCTTTGTAAACAACTGTTTCTTCCAGATGCTGTTAAAAAACAACAACAACCCAGGGACTGAGAAACAGATGCTCAAATCACAGAAGGTGCTGGGCAGAGCTCCCCTTCAGCTGGTTCCTCAGAGACTCCTTGCAGAGGGGGGCAGAAAATGGGGGGAGAGAAGGCGGGCAGGGAGGGAAGGCAGAGGGGGTGGAGAAGGCGGAGGGGGGAAGGCAGAGGGGGGAGAAAATGGGAGTAGAGAAGGCAGCAGGGGGTGGAGAAGGCGGAGTGAGGATAGAGAAGGCGGGGGGGGGGTGGAGAAGGCGGGGGGGGTGGAGAAGGCGGGGGCGGGGGTGGAGAAGGCAGAGGGGGGAGAAAATGGGAGTAGAGAAGGCAGCAGGGGGTGGAGAAGGCGGAGTGAAGATAGAGAAGGCGGGGGGGGGGGTGGAGAAGGCGGGGGGGGGTTGAAAATGGGAGTAGAGAAGGCAGCAGGGGGTGGAGAAGGCGGAGTGAAGATAGAGAAGGCGGGGGGCGGGGGTGGAGAAGGCGGGGGGGTTGAAAATGGGAGTAGAGAAGGCAGCAGGGGGTGGAGAAGGCAGAGTGAGGATAGAGAAGGCGGGGGGGGGTGGAGAAGGCGGGGGGGGGTGGAGAAGGCGGGGGCGGGGGTGGAGAAGGTGGAGGGGGTAGAAAATGGGAGTAGAAAAGGCAGCAGGGGGTGGAGAAGGCAGAGTGAGGATAGAGAAGGCGGGGGGGGGGTGGAGAAGGCGGGGGGGGGTGGAGAAGGCGGGGGCGGGGGTGGAGAAGGCGGAGGGGGGAGAAAATGGGAGTAGAGAAGGCAGCAGGGGGTGGAGAAGGCAGAGTGAGGATAGAGAAGGTGGAGGGGGGAGAAAATAGGAGTAGAGAAGGCAGCAGGGGGTGGAGAAGGCAGCAGGGGGTGGAGAAGGCGGAGTGAGGATAGAGAAGGCAGGCGGGGGTGTGAGGAGAAGGCAGGGGAGGGTACCAGTGATTTGGGGTTTGATCTTGTTCCCTTACATTTGAATCACTTCACCTCCACCTACTCACACTTTTACAAAAATGTTCTAAGGCTAGGCCAGAGATCTGAAACCAGCCCACTTAAAACACAATACCCTCAAGACTGGCTGAACGTGCTTTAGGGTGCCCGTGCGTGATTGGGACGGAGCAGACTGGTTTGGTGGGACCCACTTATTCTGCTTCCTTCCTGCCACTGGAAGGAGTCTCCGTCACTCACTGGCAGTTTTTCTTCCTGTCAAAACAAAGCGAGGGTTTACCCACCCGGATGGAGAACCAGCTGGCTGAGGCCGGGAAGGGGTATCACACACTTCACATGTAACCAAACAAGTGCCTTGTCACGGACAGGCCGGTCATTTGTACTGAAAAGCGCTGTGGGACTTGAGGATGCCAAGAGATTTTTTTTTTTTCTTGTGGCATATTTGGAAATTTGTTTTACTACAAGTCATCTTTTTAGATTCCAGCTTTAAAACAGGGTTGGTGTGGGTTGACTAGTGTCCTTCCAATATTCATATCTACTCAGAACCTCTGAATATGATCTGATTTGGAAACAGGGTCTTGGCAGATGGGAGGAAGGGAAGGACTGAGGTGAGATCATACACGATTAGGGTGGACCCCATCCAATGAGTGTGTCCTTATGTGAGACAGAGGACATGTGGAGACACAGGAGGAAAACCGTGTAGACCTGGAGGCAGGAACTGTGCTGTCACAAGCCAACAAGTGCCAGGGCCCAGAAGCTGGAAGAAACAAAGGCCGAGAGCGCTGGGAGGAGTGTGTTCCTGCCAAGCCCCGAGGGCGCACTTCTGGCTCCAGGCTGAGGACACAGTTCTGTTGGTCTAGGGCCGTCCAGGTGGCTGGAGTTTGGTACAGCAGCCCCAGGAAACGGATACGGGGTTAATACGTACACAGGGCTAAAACAGAAAACCAGTATGTACTAGCAGGGAGAAACTCTGGGCTCATCTGGGTTCAGGATCTACGACCTTGATATATATCGCCCCAGTCTACATACTGACATGATGTCACCAACAGAAACTTCTAGTCCATAAAGGAAAAAAGGCATGGGAAGCGACATGGGCTCTAGAGAACCTCACCCAGCAGGAAAACATGCATCGGTATTCCACAGATAATGAGCTCAAAGGCAGAACAGTTTGGAGGACAAAGCACCAAGACAAATGAGTGGTAAAGAATGTTATTTTTCCTCATTATTCCGGCATTAGCATGTCTTTCTGATTATATTCTCTGCTACGTTGCTAGAATCAACAATCTTAGCACCACGGAGGGAAAGCACAGACTTGATTTATGTCGTGAATGCCTCATTTCTGACTTGTCAGCAATCCAGCCAGAACCCAGGTGCAGACCTGGGGCCGTTTGTGATGGGTCTCCACCCCCAGCCCACACCCCACACTCCATAATGAATAGAAGCTGGTGGACAGCCACAATTTCCATTTTTATAATACAGTACATTTCCAGCCCTCCCTTCCACTTCTCTACAGCCTTTCACACATTTGTTCTTGCTGATTGGCTTTATACATGTCTGAACATCTGGACTAGCTCAAAAACACATGGAGGGATTATGCTCAATCAGTACAATTCCACACTTGAATCTCACTGACTAAACCAAAATGGCTCACTAAATACCCGGCTGTGACTTCCGCTATGTCCTCTAGGTTTTTCATAGAGAGTGGACAGAAGGAAAACCAACTGGATGGACTTCCAGCCCACTGACAGGGCCCCAACCTCCCTCCGCAGGGAGACACCACCAGTGGAGCAGACGTCTCCCAGCAGACGTGTGAAAAACACATTGAAGTCCTTCGGTAAGAAGAGCACTTTGAATGCCAAGAGGGGGCGGACTTACCCCTTTCTTTCGCTCTCATTTCCCATTGACCCCACCCTTCAAAGCCTCGAGCACACTCCATTTCTCGGCATCTAGCCCATAGAGCTCCTCCTCTGCCCAAGTTCACTGTCTACTCCTCATTTGCAAAAGTAACCATTGACCACACCACTGAGGGCTCCTGTCGGTATCATTTTTAATTTGATTATCTCCTCTTCCCATCTGGGTTTGTTCTTTGCGGACTGTCCCTGTTCTGACCCACTATCTAGCCCCCAAACAAGAGAGAAGTATCTGATGGGCGGAGCCCGAGCCAACAGTGGCAGTGTTTGTTTCGGAAGGCCTTCCCCTCCACTGGAGTGCCCACTCGCAGGCATTTTCCCTGTACCAATTAGGACTAGAACGTTGCAGTCTCCATCAGTGGTTATTTATGCCTAAGAAATGATACTTTCAGCCTTGGCGGGTTAGCTCAGTCAGTCCCTGGTCAGGGCACACACAGGAAGCCACCAATGAATGTACAACGAAGTAGAACAACAAACGAACGCCTTCCTCTCTCCTCTTCCCGTCTCTCCTCCTTCCTTTCTGTCTCTCTGAAATTAATCAATAATGAAAAATGATACTTCTCTTAACAATAAAGATTGTTCCTAAGTACGTGAAAACACAGCTGACCTTTATAACTTCACAACTGTCTATTTTCCCACAAGTAATGTTACCACTGAAGTTTTAAATAATGGAAACATCTCATTAGGAAATGATGACATAACATAATCGAAAGCACGCCTGTTCCCACTGCACAGAACTTCTTTATCCTACTTAATGTTTTGTTCTTATCGTTGAAATATGTTACAGATTATCAGGAAGAGTGGTAATCACAAGCAAGAACATGCTGTCCAATCTGAAGAAAATATTAAGTAAGCTTCAGATGATGAAAAGCTCAATCAAGTTGAGCTCTGTTTTCCCTTGTTAGTAATATTTTTAAAAAAATTCTGGGTTCTCTCAATGATTCAGATTCGAAGTTGAATTCAGCCTTATCGAAGAAGTAGCTCCCAGTGCTTCAAAGAGCAGACCGACTTGAACCAAGTCTTCACGCTCCTCAGGTCCCTATCTCTTTATCAAGCATGTCCTGAATGTGGACGGAACTAAACGTCCTGAACGTTTCCAGCCAAGGCAACGGACTGCACAGCTCCCTGGGCATTCAAACTGCGGCTGAACTCCATCATCCGTTACTGCCCGAAGGAACACATATGCATCCTAAAAACGACGCTGGCGAAGCGCTGCCCATTACTGGGCCGTTGGGGGAGCAGGACCAAGCCCGGGCAGGGAGACCGAGCCGGCAGCAGGAAGAGTCTGGCACAGCGCCCCTTCTCACCGCTGCCAGACAAGTCTCCCAGGGACTTCAGCATGCTTTCAGGGCAGCTCGGACACAGACGCATGGCAGGGACTCTAGGGCAAGTCGTTTTGAATTTTGCTACAGCTATACATTTTAAAAAGCACAACGAAGTGGAAGCTCGGTGTTCAGTGCTATTATTAGTAATGTGGATGTGGGTTTCTTCTTCTAGCCCCAGTGTTTTACTGTATTAAGTCAAGCTGCAATGTCCTTGAAAGAGAACTGTATGAATGATTACTTGGATTAAATCATGTTAATGAGTTAAGTTGGACAAACACCAAAATTTAGTTCTTTTATATTTTAAATAACTAAATATTAAATATTTAGATCAATTTAAGATTTTGATGAGTTGCCCAGAGCAGAAATATATAACTTTTTCTGAAGCCACAGAACATCTTTATAAAAAATGTACAGAATCTGAAGCAAGCACTAATCAGGGCAGTTACACAGAAAAAAGTTTCTGGTTAGTACTCCACGGTCAAGTGGGTGAGCTGTCAGCGACTAACCATAACAAATAGCATTTCTTGGGCACTGACTTTGTAGCAAGCACCATTCTCTAACTTTTCTCTTATTATCTAATTTTTCTCTACAATTACCACCCTATTGATTAGGATCCCCGTTTCACAGGTGAGGAGACTGAGGCACGGGAAACTTAGGGCAGGTGGCCCACAGAGGATAAGGCCCTCCGCTAGTAAGCGGGGGAGCCCCTGATTTCACTGCTTCCGCCACAGCTGCCTCTGTGTGTTACTACTAATTGCGTCCACACTGGGGGCAAGGTTAAGGAGGAAGGTCCTAAGGGTTTTCACAACACGCCCCTGTGTTGGTTTGCTATCTAGATCACAGGGAAACAAATACACACCACGTTTCTTCCCAGAGATGATAAAACCTTTCTAGTTCTCCTTTTGTTCCGCTCAGACTGCATCTGGGAACAAAGACCATTCTCACAGGGTGACTGTATTGGCTCCCTAGGGCTGCCATGACAGAGGACCAAATCCTGGGCGACTGAGAACAACAGAAATGCATTGTCTCAGTTCTGGAGTGAGAACTCTGAGATCAAGGGTGGGAGGGCTGCACCCCCTCGAAGGCGCTCGGGAAGGGTCTGTTCGGGCCTCTTGTTCCTGGTAGCGCCTTGGCTCATCCAGTCTTCAGTGGTGCTCTCCCTAGGGTGGTCTGATCCCTACCCTATAAGGACACCCAGAGCATTGGCTCAGGGCCCACCCTAATGACCTCATTTAGCTTGATTACCTCTATAAAGACCCTATCTCCACATTAGGGGATTAGGATTCCAATATATCCTTTTTAAGGGACATAGCTCAGCCCATAACAGCAATGATAACAGTGCAATCTGGAGCCTTGAAGTGAACGATGAAGACTTAGGAATTCTGTCAAAGAAAATATGAAGTTCATCAAGTTGATAAAACATCTCCGGCCTAACTTGCTTTATAAAAAGTGATAAAAAGTGATAGTAAGTTTAGCACTTTGTGGAGTAAGATTTAAAAACCTCTGATTTAAGGCTAATTAATAATGACATACTTCATTCATTCATTGAAAATAATATTAAGTGCCAGGCATAATGTGGCAGATAATTTTCATGACTTTTTTTCAACCTACCCAGGATTTTATCTGACAAATTCAAAAGGAAATAACAGAGATGGTTCTTAGCCATATATGTACTGAACTGCTCATCCTGGAAAAACAATTTCATTATTTCATGTTCCTTTCATTCATATCTATTTTTTATTGAATAAATATATCAGGTTTACTTTAAGTTAGCAGATTATTCAAAATGGCCTTTTCAATGACTGGGGTTTGCTCCCATCTTTAATTATAACTTTTATCATAAAATGATCAGTCTCTTAGAGGAAAAACATCTGGTAAGGACAAAAACAATAAGCCCTATTGCCATCATATTTTCATTTTCAAAAGTAACACACAGCCTTCCAACAAAACGTGGGCCTGGCCAATGCCTGCTCTCGTGTCACACTAATGGGTATTTTGTATGTGTTTTGAAAAAAAGCTAGACTTCATTTCTGGAAATTAAGGAAAGAAATGTATTCTAAGTGTAATATAAAGTACTGTTTTAAAAAGACTGGTTTGGATACACTTTCTAATACACATCAAAGAAGTCAACAGTTTAATCAAAGGAAGGGAAGAAAAGAAAAAACAAATCCCTAAGTGAATAGTTGAGTCAAGAATGATGACCAAAGACTCTAAAGGGCATGCCACTCTATACAGAGCCTCGCTCAGCTCCTGGCACCCAGCAGGGCCAGTAAACACTGGCCTCCCACTATGGAGATATGGATAATTCAAAATGGAAGTGACCCTCTTTCCGGGCTTGTTTCTGTTTACTAAAATTATAGGTAAAATGTGCCTGACCAGGTGGTGGCGCAGCGGATAGAGTGTCGATCTGGGATGCTGAAGGCCCAGGTTCGAGACCCTGAGGTCACTGGCTTGAGCGCGGGCTCACCAGTTTGAGCATGAGGTCGCTGGCTCGAGCGTGGGATCATAGACATGACCCCAAGGTCGCTGGTTTGAGCCCAAAGGTCTCTGACTTGAAGCCCGAGGTCGCTGGCTTGAGCAACGGGTCACTGGCTCAGATGGAGGCCCCCAGTCAAGGCGCAAATGAGAAAGCAATCAGTGAACAACTAAGGTGCCACAACAAGTTGATGCTTCTCCTCTCTCTCCCTTCCTGTTTTGTCTGTCCCCTCCCCTCACAAAAATAAAAAATTTACAGAAAAAATGTCATATAATTAGTACTTAATACAGAGACTGGCTACTGGTTATAATAGAGAGAAAATAACAGATATTTGTGTATCTATTAGAGACACCTAACATGTAAATGGTCTAATAATCTTAATAGTAAGGAGAGCACCAAAAGCAGTTCTAGGTCTTTGTAGTAAGTTAGTAAGAAGTTAAAAAAGGAAAATCCCCACTTTCTAACTGAAGATAGAAGACCATCATTACAATTCTCCATCCGCAGGGCAGACAGTCTCAATGCAGGGCCAAATCAGAAAGTTTACGTACTAGGCATGTTGTTCTTTTCTATAGACTCACGCTGATCCCCATTTTGAGGGGAGGGAGCTTAATGTGTAAGATCTGGCAGCTCTGGAGCAGCAGGGAGGGCTCCGAGCTGTGTTCCGGTGGGTGGACAGCAGTATTTAGGGAACCTAGCCGCCAGACAAAACCTGACCGCTAAGTGTGGGCATAAGGAAGAGCCCCAGGAGGAGTCAGGCAGACGTGGGTTTAAATCCTAACAGCGTATCATCAGCTGTGTTCCATGGAACAAGTCAATTAGCCTTCTGAAGGCTCACTCTCCCCATCTGTAAAATGGGTTGAATACCTTGAGGGACGGCTGTGTCAATTAGGGACTATGCGCGTGCATCCACGTATGCACACACGTACACACACATGCATACTCCATCTGGTGGAGTTTCTAACATTCAACAGATGGTAGAGATACTGTCATGTTAAGCTTTGCTCTAGAACTAAGAAATAAACAGTCCTATATAGAAACAGCTCCGCAAACTAATATAACTGAGGCGCAACATCACCATGGCTTCTCCAGGCTTAGGACTGGACTTGGAGTAGTCCCCGTGCCCAGGCGAGGAGTGAGAAAGGACGTGTATAGATTAGGGAAGCTGAACATGCAGCACGCAGAGCAAGGACCGGAAGCGTGTGAAGGCGGGCCCGCACTTACGCCGCTCCTTCTTGTGCCTCTCGGTCTCGGCGAAGTACTGGCGGAGCTCCTCGGTGATCTCCATGTTGCTCACGTCGCACTCGACCCCCTCATTGGAGTCGCTCTCTGCCTCCTTCTCTGCGGCCAGCGCTTGGGCCTTTCTTCTGTTGGCATGAGGACGCCACCCAGCCCTTGGAGAACGAGAACAGCGAGAGCGGGAGCTCCGGGACGCCGAGTGATGGTCACGGAAGGACTGAGGAGATCTGCCCCCCTGAGCATAAGAGCTCTGCGGAGGGCCTTCGGGAGTGGAGTACCAAGGGGAACCGAAATAAGACTGCACGGCCTTCCAGTAGGCGTTCTGGTGGCTTCGCATCCAAGCCATTGCTTGATGGTAATGTTGCCAGTATCTTGCATACGCCGGATGGTAACACCAAGGCTGGGTAGTTTCTGACGATGCTGCCTACAAAATAGAGGGAGGTGTGGGCTAGACACCAGTTCATCCTCAAATGTTCTATCAGCTTATCGGCATCTATTCACTGAGTACTAACAACCTGCTCTACATTAGGATGCTACTGCACCAAAGAGGATATGACAGGTCCCTGCCTACTACGGACACTGAGTGCATGCACACTTGCTCTGAAGTAAGTGTATATAAGGCACGCACAGGACAACTAGCCATTAAAAAGTGGGGCCCTAGGCCCTGGCCGGTTGGCTCAGCGGTAGAGCGTCGACCTGGCGTGCGGGGGACCCAGGTTCGATTCCCGGTCAGGGCACATAGAAGAAGTGCCCATTTGCTTCTGGAGGGGCAGAGCATCGCCCCTGGTGGGCGTGCCGGGTGGATCCTGGTCGGGCGCATGCGGGAGTCTGTCTGACTGTCTCTCCCCGTTTCCAGCTTCAGAAAAATACAAAAAAAAAAAAAAAAAAAAAAAAGTGGGGCCCTGGCCAGTTGGCTCAGTGGTAGAGCGTCGGCCTGGCGTGCAGAAGTCCCGGGTTCGATTCCCGGCCAGGGCACACAAGAGAAGCGCCCATCTGCTTCTCCACCCCTCCCCCTCTCCTTCCTCTCTGTCTCTCTCTTCCCCTCCCGCAGCCAAGGCTCCATTGGAGCAAAAGATGGCCCAGGCGCTGGGGATGGCTCTTTGGCCTCTGCCTCAGGCGCTAGAGTGGCTCTGGTCGCAACAGAGCGACGCCCCGGAGGGGCAGAGCATCGCCCCCTGGTGGGCAGAGCGTTGCCCCTGGTGGGCGTGCCGGGTGGATCCCGGTCGGGTGCATGCAGGAGGCCGTCTAGCTGTCTCTCCCCGTTTCCAGCTTCAGAAAAAGAAAAAAAAAAGTGGGACGGGGTAATAATGACCATTTTAGGTAAGATGCAGGAAGACGGAAGGACCAAGTGTCTATCACCTTGGCACTTTCTCTATCCACTGTCATTAAACAATTCGTTCCATGTTAGAAATGGCCTTCCAAGAACCACACGGACTGATGAAGGTGGTGTGTCTTCGGGCCTTCCCTCCCTGCCCCCTAAAAGCCTGCTGGACCAGCCTACCCCTCAGGGCCTGGGACAAAAGATGTCGAGCCACGCCCCTGTGGCTTTCACTTTTCGTTTCACTTTTCTGATGGATTTCTTTGGTTTTCTCCATCACGGAATGAGAACACCAAGCCTTTAAAGACTACACTTTAACTTTTTCTCTTATAAGTTGAAGAAGTCTTACCTTTGCTGCCATCTCCGACTGTGCAAGTCCAAATCAGGAGCAAACCTAGGAGAGAACAACCACAGTGCAAACATCTGGTCACCACAGGTGTGTGATATTCGTGGCTACTTTGTAGTTTGCCAAGCAGCTCCTCAGAGGGCGCCTCTTCCCAGTACTGTGCCTCTTAGCACTATGGGACCCTGGCACCTGGGCATGACCTTGTGGTCCGAAAGGGAGGGATCCCCTTAGGGATGATTAGCTCAAAGGACACTCCATTTCTCAAGTATTGGTGTTCCTATTTCTTTACTTTTCAATTACTTTACTTTCCATATTATTCCGAATTGGTTTCAGGTGTACAGCCTAGTAGTTAGATAATCACATACTTTACAGAGGGGTCCCCCTGGTATTTCCAGTGCCCCCCAGCACCATGCATAGTTATTACAGTATTACTACCTGCATTCCCCATGCTGTACCTTATATCAGCGCTACTGGAAGACATGCAAGATGCCTCCAGCAGTTAATGGTCATGACTTTAAAATGCAATGCCAGTCAGAGATTTAACAATAGAACTTGCTTCTCTAACAAAAATAAATTTCATGAAAATAACCATATAAATAGTTAGCATGTATATAAAAATAACACACAGAGCATGAACTAAAGATGGAAAACTGTTTAATTTTACAGTATTTACCAATTCGTAACTCTTGCCAATGTCTATTTAAATTAAACCTGCATGTTCCTGATGCTTAGAGAATAGAATACATCTTGCCAGCTCACTAGAAACCTTTGTTGGGACTTGGAGAAACCTCTCTAAGACACCCCTCCAGCCTGAATTGTGCCCTGTGCTTTAAGTCCCTTTAATAGCCTTACTCTGCTTTGGATTGCAATAAGCACCCTCAGACAGCGGGTGACACCACGCTCGCCCTGTCTCATCATTCCACGCCTCTTTGCAGGGGAGAAACTGGTCCGCGGAGACTCTCCACCACCCACCATGTAGAATGCCTTTGCCCAATAGCCTTGCTCTGTGGGAACTTGCTCCTCCCTCCACTATCTACCTGCTGGTGATTCACTGATGTGACAGGAAACACCTACAGGTGAAGGGGAATCTGCACCTTTTACGACCTACTGAGACAGACTATTAACATTTTCTACTCCTGTTCAGGGGTTCAGGGTTACTGAAATGACCATCTACCCCAGAATGTATGTTAAAAAGTTAGACAAAAATAATACTCTAAAACACACGAGAAGTTGGAGCATCTGTGAGACAAAACCGCCAGCACAACGTGTTTCTGAACAGTTCCTTAGGGTTAGAAACGTCAGAACTCAGGTACAGAAGGAGTCCTATTTTTCCTAACTTCCCTTAATAACAGTGGAATTTAAAAATCTCCACACCTTAAGAAATAAACTTATTTCACAATCTTGATCAGATGTTTTGCTATGAGTAATGTTGGAAAATTGAGATGTTAAAATGACCATTTAAGATTTAACCTAAAGTGAACCATTTGCATTCTTTTAAAATATAATAACCTTTCAAACAGGGTATTTCCAAGAGGGCTGACATGACCTTCTATAAATATATTTTAAACATAGCCACACTTCCTGTTCACTGTTCTAAATTCAGAAACACACACATACATTGAATGTAAACTGGAAAAAAGCTAACAGATGCCGTGAAAATGTAAGAGCAATTCCAGTTCATATCGCGTTTGAACTATAATTTAAAGGTTTAAAACATGAGCTCTTATCTGAACACCTGGCTAGCTGCTATGTGCTTTAGAGGCCACTCCTTCAGTAGCCGACATCTCTTCAGTCTAAAACAGTCGGCATGATTCAGGGGCTAACCACTCAGAGCAGTAACATTAACACTAAATGAGATTCTGGTGGAGAGCAGGGCACAGTTGAGCGCTAACCTGTACGGTGCAGCCTGCCTCTAAGTGGCTAATTCACTCCAGCCAGTTTTCATCTTTCCATCACTGTTATTTGAATCGCTTCCTGAAAGCTTGCAGCACATAATGACATTAAAGTGAACTCCATGTACGCCTTAATCAAATTTGTTTTAGAGATTAACAAATAGCATAGGAATTAAATTAGAAAAGTCCACGAGACATCTGCATGTCTTCTGGAGACCAAGAGTTTTGGATGAAGACTTCTATGTCTTAGAAAGCGTATTTAGAACCAGATTAATGTGAATGTTAATTATTCCAAACTGGGAAGTGTGACAGCCTCAAATTTGTCACAAACATTACTGTCATTGAACATTACTGCAGATCTCAGAAAATCCTGTTTATTTATAATTGGGACAATTGAGCCTGACTTTAAAAGTTGTAGTACAGCATCACTATTCTGAAAAAGCACAAGATGGCATAGGAGAAGCCCCTCTTTTCAGAGTGAGAAGAGTAGGCAGATGCAATAAAGTAGGCAAGTGTTTAAAAAGTTCAAGTGTAATCCATCATGCTCACCAGGCTGCTCAAATGTCAATGGCTGTGATTAAAAAGGGGAGGAAGCGCTAATTTGAGAAGAGATTACTTATTTCTGCCTTTAATTAAACAAAGAATCTGATAGAAGGGTTGCCATCTTACACTGCCTTACAGATCACACAAGGCACACTGAACGCTTCTGCAAGAAAGACACCAGGACAATGAGCTGAGCAGACCAGAAAAACCAACCTCAGCATCTGAAACGGGAGAAGCTCCAATTCAGCCCAGCGTGCCGACTATTTATTAAGTATATCAACTAATCAGCGAAAGCACTCGACTCTTAAAAAACCCGGGCCATTAAGGAAAGATGAATTTGTATTAATGATGGAATGCAGGCAGCGTTGTCCTCCTCCACTGTAGTCTGATTATGTCTTCCGCATTGTTTTTGGACACTAGGACATTTACAATCAAATCTGCTGCCATCTTCCAGCAAGTTTCGAGTCCTGGGGTTGTATGTCAAATATGCTCATTTCATCCTTGGCTTTATTAGTTTCCCTCCTCAAATTCCAAAACCTACGCACCATATCCATTTACATTTTAAGTGTTCTCAAGATTCTTAAAATCCTACAGTCAATTAAAAAGTTTCTGAGAATGAATGACAAGTTAATCAATTAATGTCTCAAAAATCAGAGATAGCAAATAAGATAAAGTATAGAAAAACACATCTAAATGAATACCAGCTTGCCAAGAGGTTTATAATTACTATTAGCTCGCTATTTCCAGCATTACACTTGGTATTTTATGCCAGCATTTTTTTTTCCTGTAAAGAGCCAAACCGTACATAGTTTGGGCTTATGGGCTACAGACAGTCTTTGTCACATACTCTTCTTTTCTCCTTGAAAACTACCTTTAAAAATGGAAACACCATTCAAAGCTCCTGAGTAGTACAACAAACAAGCCGAGGGCCATCATTTGCCCACTATTTTACGTGCATACATCATCAAGCTACAAAGACCCTACCCTCAATGTGCTGAGTATCCTCCTTTCCTCACGTTTCACTTGGAAACCACTGGAGAAACTCTGAATTCTCACACTTAGAGTCGGAGTAAGCCGGAGGGAAGCGAGAGAACTAGGATTATGACCAACAGCAATCTTGGTGACCAGTTCCTAATATTTGGGACCAAAGAATCATCTCCATGACTCAATAAGCAAATTGAACCATTTCTTAAAGATCTACACAGACATTTAAAGACTTAAGGATAAAAAAAGGACCTTGAATTCCTACAACAAAGTATCAATCAACAAGGCTTAGAACGCACATGCAGTGCCTGATTTCTGAGGGACACTCTTCCAGCTGCTGTGCTAGTGCTCCAACAAGGACCGGAAGCAGTTCCCAGTGTCTACTCACGGGAAGAAGGAATGCAAGTCCTTCCCTGCTAGCCGCACCAGCCAGCTCCCGGGGAAGGGGCCTATCAACTTTTTAAAGCTGGTTACTCTTTCCACACACAATTCTTAAGGACTTAAAAAAATACCTGGGTTTCTGCAAGGCCAACATTAAAAAAATTCTAGACATTATAGCAACACCACCATCAGACACCACCACCTTCTCAAAGAAAAGAAAGCACATGGTCACAGCAGACTTAGATGCCTTTTCGGCGGTCTTTTAATTTTATCGTTCATTCGCCACCTCCCTGGGACTGTCTCCTACTCTATTAGGACACAGTTCGTGGGCTAAACAGCAACTTTTTTTTTCTAATGGGATGGTGCAGCTGAAAGAAAAGAGATTGGTAATGTCAGGGCAGGCCGGGATCACAGCACTATCACTGGGCAGCCCTCTCCCCAGAGAGTACAATGGCATAATAGTCACTACCCAGCTGAGCTCCAACAAGTACAGAGACCGAATTCATGGTCTGTCCTCAACCACTAGAGAAGGAAGGGGAAAAAAACAGCATTGTCATTCACTGAACACTGCTGAGGCCCGCAGGCAAGACAGCGCCTGAGTCTTCAACAATATATTTTCCTGTAAAGCCTTCCTTAAAAAAAAAAAAAAAAAAAAAACACCAATAAATCACTCATTCTTCGTTGAATCTGCTTATCCTGGAAGATACATTTTTAAATGCATAAATATACATGAATAATAACAGACAAGAGTATTATAGTTTTCCACAGATAAACTGCCTATTTTCATCAGGTTATTCAAAAAATTCACTCCACAAATAAGTAATGTGGCTTTGATGAAAGGTAGTGACATTGTGTATCTTTTCATTGCATATTTATATTCTTATAAATAACAGGATCTAGGGTGTCAGAGCAATCAGATAAATAAAATAAGCCACATATTCCCCTAAAAACAATAAATCTGTAGCCAAGTTTTCCTCTCTACCCTCTTTTTCCACTAGAATTCTGAAAATACATGAAAACTCACCTGCTTTGATTTTTGCATAGAAACACATAAAAAGTCATAGTCATTAAGTAAGTTACCCCGGTTAAGGCCCTGAAAGCCGAACTGTTCCTATAAAGCTCACACGGATTGGGTTCTCCTGGTCAATCAGATCATTTCAGGGGTCTAATTAGGCCTCCAGTACACTGTTTCAGGGAAGAAGGAAGGCAGGGGGGATCCGCTGGAGGTTGAGCAAAATAAATGAAGGTATGAGATACCCAAATTACATAAACCGAGTCATGCGGTCCTACGCGATCTCTGCACGTGCAGCAATAACCCTATCCGGGTAGGTGCTTTCCAATAATGCACATCCTCAACTAAGAGCTATAATAAAATGAGGTTTTGGGAGAGCACCATTTCCTGCCCTACCCCCAGTGGCCTGATGCCATCATGGGCTCCGTCCTGTGGCTTTGCACAGCCCCTGCTCAGCGTTCTGGACATCAAAGACGGCTCAAGCCTGAATGGTCTTCTACCCTCAGCAGTCCAAGCGCCATCTTTCGGACACAGGCCTCCCACCAGGGCATATTCTGTAAGCCCACACTTTTCTGTCTCTAACAGGTACCGTCAAAACTGGTGGGTGAGGGAGTCCCCAAACAGTTTTATTTCCTTATTCCTTCAACCCCAAACCCGTTTACTCTCCTCTGGATATTGCAATAAGTAATGTCACAAAGAAGGTATAGCCTGGGGAAGGAGAAAGGCTGAAAGGATGTAATTAATTCTTTTTAACACAAATAACATTCTACCCATAGAATGGCATTCATTTATCCAGCAAGAGTGATGGATTTGTGAATGGATTTATTTACAAGTTCACTAAGTCCCCACGTTACTAACATCAGAATCAGAGGTGAAGTATGAGGACACCCAAAAACAAAGTGACCCTCTGACTCATGAACACAACAGGCAACGGGATAGCTGAAAATTGGGGTAACTGAGGACATAATAATACAACTCATAAGAGGAAATACATAAGATCTCTTCACCACAAGTATATCCTTCATACAGTAAAACCTAGTGTGATGATCAAGGAATAAGGGTTGAACAGTCATGTAATCCAAGTCAAGAGTTTACCAGCAAAACCTACGGCTAGTTTAAAGCGGTTAAGATCACCAGTAAATTTCAGGAGCCTTATTGCAAGTTTTACTTCTATAAACACATACATGGTAATTCCATGCTAATCTCTTTTCTGAATGTATACAACACTCCTTACGCTCCACTCATTTGGGTGTTTAATCATTACCTGGAGGCATGGATTCTACAATCTGTTTCTTTTAAATTTCCTACTTTCCTTCCATCCTAAAAGTCATAGGAGTGTCCTGCCCTTGGACACTGTTGGGATTGTCATTTCCTGGTAACACTCTCTCCTCCTACCTCTACCCTTCCTAAAATCACTGAGTAGCTAGTCAAATACAGTAACTCTCTTATTATAAATCTTCTCAGAAAGCAGACATTTAAATACATTACTGTTTTCAAGGATATTTTCAAACCATCTGACCATCTACAGTTAAACTTCCTTCACTTGCTTGCTTGTTTCACTGGCCTTAGCTGCATTTCCTATGGTAGAGCGGTAGTAGTTCAGGAGTTCTGCAGCTGGTTGGTAAACTCTCCACACTGTACTCCAGCCTCCTCGCTCAATCCCCCCAGCTCTCTCATCTCACCCTATCCTTCAACGGTGGGTCCTAAAAGAACACAGTAACCCTTCATCATCTGTAAAAACAGTTTTAGAATGAAAATTTCTCTGGAGCTTTAGTTTATATACTTTCCCAGCAGAGCACTGAGCACACACAGGGGATCTGTACACATTACAGTGGGCTTGCCTTCAGTTATGCCTATCCAAAGTTACTAACAAGCTTTCAAAAGATACAGCTCTGTTTCTATTGCCGTCCCAAATGGGCTGTTAATTTTATAAACTATGTAAGTATAAAATTGTATCTGAGAGTAAATAATCCCATAAATCTTATTTGTGTTATTAATCTTTAGTCTGGATTTTTCAAGTAATGTTGTTCTGACTTCAGTTGCAAAACAGCTGAAGAAAGAACCTAGCCTGTGGAACAACTTTAAAAATCATTTCTAAAAGACAAAATAAAATTGTTCAGAACCCACTGGTCTGTATTAAGGGACTCTCTGGTTTTCAAAGGTAAAATGTACTTCGTTGGCTACTGGTTCAATTCAATTACTGAGGAAGAAAAAAGGGCTAAGATATTTTGCGCCCCCAGAGGTTTGGCGGAAAAAAGAGCACAGGTGCAAATGTTCTTCTGCTAATTCGACCCAAACTCCTTACTTCCCACAGAGGTCCAAGTGAGAGAGAAAACAAAAGGCCCAATTTTTAAGCAGACGAACCAATATCTTACACATCTCTTCAAGAATGAAGCTGCCTCGGGTGACCCTTTGTTAGTTAGACACTGGGATGGATGGGCAGTCCCAATTCACCCTCCAGACCGAGACTCACACAAAGTTACTGGCACATCAGAATCACATGGGGAGCACTAATAAAAATACTGCTGCCTGGGAGATTTCGAATTTAATTGATCTGGGATTAGGGCCCGGGCATCAGAATTCTTAAAAGTCATCCAGTGATTCTGGTGTACGTCAGAGCTGCGAACTTTTAGAACCAATCCCTTCTCACAAATAACCAGCGACGACTTAGGAATCTTTTGGGCCTCCGGCACCATCTTTTCTCTCTAGGCCTCAGAGGAAGCCAGGCTCCGGGGCCTCCAGACTCCACGTTCACTTGCCAAAGAAAACCCAGCCGTCCCCGGTATCACCTCGTGGGCGCGAAGCCTCCTGATCCTGGGCGGTGGGATAGCAGGGACCTATTTCCTGTGGGTCGTGAGTGGGAAGAGCTGTTGCCGGGGCGACTAGACGTGAGCTTCTGATTGGGGTTTGTGGCCACGGCGCGCCGGAAGTCCCGCCCGCGCCGCGGCTGACGCCACATTCGCGCCGTGCTCTGCACTTCGCTGGGGGGGGGGGGGGCGCAGGATGAGGGTCCGCCTCTCCCACTGAGCGTGGGAACGGCTGTTGGACGGTGACTGGGATACTAGGGCTGGCGCCCGGCCGTGCTCCGGTGTTTGTGCACGGCCCCCCGTCCCCGCAATAGCTCCTTGGCTTTTGATATGTTGCTCCTCTCAAGGGAGGATGGTCGTGGCTCAGGGGAAACGGCCAGGCTTTGGCAATAGTCACCCAGATGTGAGTTTGAGCGCGATTCTAGCGTTTAGTTTATTAACCTCCCCGAGACTCAGGTTCTCGCCCATAAGATGTGAATAATAGTGCACAGTGCCAGGAAAGAAACAGTGCCTATTAACATCATTTTTTATCACCACAATCGTTATCAGCAATACTTGCCTTGTTAGTATCACAGGGGATTCATTAATAACCAAGTATAAACCATTCAAAGTCTAATGTTTTACTGGGGTAACTTGGCAAAATGTGACAAGAGCCCTAAAAGGAGGCGTACGTTAGTCCCAGGATTTTTCACTGCTAGGAATTTATTTCAGAAAAAAACAAATGTGAAGTGTTATAAAATAATGGCAGAGTTATTTTAAGGAGTGAAAACTGTAAACAAACTTCTAGTAAAAGGGGATGGCTAAGCCAATTAGGCTGCATCAATGGCGGGGACATTATTACCATGCTATTTTTGTACTATAGAAGAATCGAATAGTACAGAAGAATATGACCTTGAACAAAGATGTACTGGATACCTACTCTCTTCAGGTATTATTATTGCATACCTGCACTGTATTGTAGCCACTCAACACCTGGCTGTTCACAGCTTGAAAAGTGGCAGCAGAATTGAGATGTGCTGTAAGGGCAAGTTCCACAGTGGCTTTTGAAGAATTAGTATGAGAGAAAGAATATACAAATCTCATTTTTTAATAGAGTATGTTAGGGAAGGACTGTGTGGGTAAAATAAAATACAAGATTAAAATTAATTTCACCTTTATCTTTTTACTTTATTTAACATGGCTACTAGAACATTTAAAGTGATAGCCCTGGATAGGGAGCTCAGTTGGTTAGAGCATCATCAGGATTTACCAAGGTTGTGGGTTCCATCCCAGGTCAGGGCACATACAAGAATCAACCAATGAATGTATAAATAAGTGGAACAACAAACTGATGTTTCTCTCTCTATCTCAAATCAAATAAAAAATGATATATGTAGCATGTGTTCTTTATCTATATATGTCTATTGGATAGTGATATTCTATTTACTGGATATACAATGGTAAACAAGACAGTTTCTGACCTCATAAAATTAACACTTGAGTGGAGCATAGACAATACACAGATAGCATGACTGTATAATATGGTAAGTTATATGAAGAATATATAGCAAGGTAAGGGCCAGAAAGTGTTTGTATATTGAGAGGGATTATTTTAGACAAGATTCTTCCTCTTCTGTTTAAAAAAATGGATTTTGCCCCATCTGGGAAAATTCAGGTATAGACTGAGACTAATTGATCAATTGCAGCCCGGTGAAATCCCTGCCTTAGAAAATAATCTGCAACAGGGAAGGAAGCTAAGAGAGAAGAGGGGTAAGATAGGAGGGAGAAAGCTGAGGAGCCCCTGGGAAAGGCAGAACCAAACAGGCCTAGAACAGACGTGTTTCAGGTAAAGTAGTCACTGGAGTACTATGAGTATATATACCATAGTACCATGAGTGTGTATATATATTGTCTTTCTGGGTGGAAGTTGTCCCAAATGGTAAAGTAGATCCACTGGGCTGGGGACTCAAATTTCACCTATCCTGTAGCTTCAGGCTCCCGGTTTGTTGCCTCGGCCCACCTGGCCCCAGCTGTCACAGCACTGCACCTTCCTTCCAGCCAGCGGGAAGGGAGGTATAGGAAGGCCCTGTCCCTCTCAGGCAGCATTTTTCCATCTTGCCACAATTCCCACTTGAAGCTGGATAATTGTGTATCTGGGGTTCTCCTGTGCATTGTAGGATGTTTAGCAGCATCCCTGGGCTCTACCCACTACATGTTAGTAATGCCCCCAGTCGTGAAAATTAAAAATGTCCTGGACAATGCCAAATGTCCACTAGGGGCAAAGTCACCCCCAGTTGAGAACTACTGCTTTAAGGGCATTACCCAGAAGTCTCCCACAACACTCGGCTTACGTCCAACTAATGGCCAGAGCTTCATCAGTCGACCACTGTAAGGGTAGTGGAGTCTTGAAATGGTCTGCTAGCCAGGTTCCCAGCTAAGAGCTAAAGAAGGCGGCGAGAACCTAGCAGATTCTTCCATCCTTGTCACAGGGAGTAGAAATTCTGTAACTGATTGAGAAGGTGGCCCTGTTCTTTTTATCTTCCAGGCTGTTTTAGTCATTGATTATTTTAATTCACTTGCATGAAAATATTGGTGGTGGGGAACACTAAGCACAACGAAGTGAGAAGTGACAAACCCTTTTGAAAAGGATGAGAATTTGTTACCCAGAGAGCTGACCAGGGGAAGTGAGAAACTGAACTCTTGAAATGGAGGCTGGAGAAAGTTAGATTTTTCTGTGTGCTTTATTGCCATCTTGTGGAAGTTTATAGATCCTACCATTCGTCATCCTGTTGACTGGTATTTTCTTTTATTTATTTTAGGCATTAACCTTAAATGATAAATAACCCTTCTATGGATTTTAGCAAGACTTTTAAAGGTCCTTGCAGATGAGGCACTCTTTAAAGCAGGGTTTCTCACCGTCGGTATTATTGACATTTGGGGTTGGATAATTTTTCGTTGTGGGGGCTGCCCTGAGCATTGTAGGATGTTTAGCAAAAGTTGCCAAATCTCCTTTGGGCAGGGAGGCAAAATTGCCCCCAATTGAGAACTACTCCTTTTAACAGAGTACCTAAAAATTCCATGGCCTGTTGAGATCCTATGCCACAGTCATCTCATATCAGTGTATCCTGGGGGTGGGACAGGCATGTCTGGGAGGGGTGGGGAATCAGAAGTAGGAGGAAAATGAGGCTCCACCTTCATCATGACATGTTCTATTTTTTTTTTACTTAGAAAATTAACTTTAACAGGGTGACATTGATCAACAAGAGTACACAGGTTTCAGGCAAACATTTCTATAGCATTTGAACACTTGATGATGTTGTCTACTCATCACCCAAAGTCACATCATTTTCCATCACCTTGTATTTGTCTCTCTACATTCTCCTCCCTCTGGTAACCACTGCACTCTTATCTATGATACATCCTTTTATTTAGACTCTGGAGAACTCTGATCCTGCTTGTCCCAACAGCTGGAGATCAGAATGTCTGATGTATGCCAAACGACCCTGTGAGAGGATGTAGAGTTTTTTTAAACACCGTGGCAAGGCAATCCACAGAGGCGGTTACCTTATGCAGGCAGCGGCACAGAATAATCCCAGAGTGTGATACTGGGCCCTCAAGTTCCCCTCAGAGATGTACAGGTGTGGGTGATCCTGCCAGATGTGGGAAGCCATAGCTAATTGTATGGCGCTGTTTAGATCCCACCAGCAGTTGTCTGCCATGTGAGTGTGATGGAGAGACTGGTTTGGAGCCAACCCCTTAGCCTTGATCATGTGGGTGGTGCTTCCGCTCCTGAGATTTTAGTTTGAAACTGGGGAAAGGAAAGCTCAATTTCCTAGGAGCATCCCCTAGCAGGCTGGGATCCAGCAACCCCCGCCCCCAGTTGCCCTTCTATTTCTCCTTGCTGGCGAGCTCCTGTCCGACCACCCACACGCTCTTTCAGCGGATGACCTCACCTACTACTGAAAAAATGAAGATGACCGATACGGATCTTATAACTTCAAAATGTATCACTGTCTAAACTCTATATTCGTTGTGCCTCTTGTTTTAGAAGAAGAGCTCTTTTGGCTTCTGTCTAGGCCCATCTATTCCCGTGTTCTTCGCGTCCACGTGCACGTCCTCACAGATGCCTTGCTCCCTCAGTTATACACCTCTCTCTTGTATCCGCACCTCTCTCTTTCCTGGCCCCTTTTCCATCAGCATCAACCTTGCTTAGGCTCTCTGATATTTACAATAGTTTTGATTGATTTTTCATCTCCCGCTCCTTACTGGTCTATTTTCCAACTTCTCTTCGTGGTCTTACTTCTGTAAAAATAGCCTTCTGTGATTCCCTCACCTTCTCTCCTCTCCACCCACTGCCAGTTCTCTTCTAGCACGTGAACCACACGGTGCAGCCGTCTCAACTGGGGCTCTCTGCTGCCTTCTTCCAATCTACTATATTATTTGGCCTGTCTGCAGTGTTTGATACTATTGATCACACCCTCCTTCTCTGCAATTACCACAGTTTCCCTCACAAAAATGCAAAAGTGACATGCCCTTCATGCGCAGAACAAAACACAAGAAGAAAAACTTAAGTACAAAGACACAAATCTTGGAAAACACAGGCACTTAAACACAAGGGAAAACAACAAACTCTCCCATTACTTTAAAATATTTAGTGTATGACGTTCCAGGTTTGTTGTATACTAACACATTTAAACACGTACATGCTACCCTCTTTCTTATATGCACACACATATGAAACCAAATGGTTTCTTATTGTAGATCCTGTTGTAACTGTTACCTAGAAAGCTGACTCAATGCTGGAGTGTAGGGTGCAGGATGTTTATTAAGGAAAGACCTTGGGACCAACACCTCTGAAAGGGAAACTAAGGAAGCAGGATTGGCTAGCCAGGGTTTCTCAGCTGTGAGCATACTGACATTCTGGACGGGGTAGTGCTTTGGGATGGGGCTGCTCATTGTGAATATCAGGAGCATCCCCTACCCTCTAGATGCCAGTAGCACCCACACATGTACACCCACCTCTCCTCCCCATAGTTGTGACAACCAAATATGTTTTCATTTTGCCAAGTATGGGGGTAGGATGCAAAATCGCCCCCAGGTGAGAAGCACTGGGGTAGAGAGATAAGTTGAACTTGGATGTGGCCTAACAATAGTCTTGTGACCCCACAGGCATCACAAGAGCCCAAAATGGCCCTTCTGAGTTGTTAAACTCTGGATGAGATGTCAGGACCTTTATTCTGTCATATGGAGCAGCCAGTGGATATGAACCTCTGGAAGGGGCGTGGTGTTGGGTGAGGTGGCTTTCTGAGTCTGGAGCAGCAAGTCCTTCATTGAAGGGGGTCTGGGCCAACCTAGTGATCATGACACATGCTATCCAGAATTGTTAATTTGCTTCTCAGCATCTTCTACCCAATGATAAACTCCTGAAGCTATGCCTTAGTTGCTTCTGTGGCATTAAAACGTAGCATACCACATGGGAATAAACACTGCTTAAATGATGTAATGAAATTAAATGGGATGATAATTGTGGTTATTTGCAAACTTAAATACTATAATGGAAGGCTTCATTATTGTATTTTCTGGAGATGTGGGAAACTATGAAAATATTAATCTATATTTATATTGTTATATTAAATTATGAGTACTTTTTTGGAAGTAACAAGTCACTATGAGCTGACAAACAGAACTAAGCTAATCTTTAATAGTATTTTGAATCTTCAATAGATGAGATTATTTATCAGTAATTTATAAAAAGAATTAGGGGGCTTTTGTGGGATGAAGCCCACTAATTTACGAAATATTACTCAGAAGTAATGAAAATTTCTGCTTTAATAGATGTGATTATAATGCACTCTATGCATAGCTCCACAAAACAGTACCCATTTCACCCAGCAGAGGGCACAGCTGTACATAGTTATTGATGGAGAAATACTTTCAAAAGCAAACAGGAAGTGCATTAATCTTACAGCCATACATTATAGTAACAGGTTATCACATGTAAATGAGTGTAACTGTACATCTGAAGTTTAATAATGTGCTGTTTGTAGACTGCATTTCCAACTCGGTTCTTTTACATTTTTTATGTTATTATTGTCAACAAGCTCAGGATTAGGTTACTCTCTAAATAATAGTTACTTAAAATTGGCTAAAATCATCTGAGCCCAACAATGTGTAAGCATTTTTTAGAGCATAATTTTACTTATGTTATGTTTTCTGTTCTCACAGGATATTTTAGAGGTTATGACATAGAAGCATACCTACATATACTGTGCAGTATCCCCCTTATAGTATTTTTTTATATATAAAAAAAAAGCCAGGTTAATAGTGCTCCCCAATGTTTTCAGATATTGCTTGGCACAGATATTGTACATGATGAGCTCAGGTGGTGAAATGGACAAAGGTCTGTTCTAGGGGTTGAAAGATCTGGCTTTGTCCCTTACTGGTTGTGACATCTTGGTCAAGTAACCACTTCTCAGAGCCTCTCTGTATTCATCTTTTAATAAAGGGATGATAATATCCACTGTGACCCCTGCACAGATGATATATATATATATCTATATACCTGCTTACAGTGTAAGAGCTGTGGATACTGCCCATCAGGTACACGGGGTCATCTGTGTGATAGTACGAGTAACTGAAGCAATGTCATGAAGTGTCCACCAGATAGAGGTCAACCTCCAGTTTTCTCTCTGTGAAGAATTTGAATGAATCTTCAGGGTTTTGGACAATTCATAGCAGTGTGGGAAGAAGAGATCTCCAGGGATTTGATTTCTGCTAACCCGGGGAGGAAGAATTTGATTTGAGTTCAGACCTTATTTTTACCACAACCTCGTAAAGCTGGTCACTCTTCAGATATGTTTCTTACTTTAATTTAGATACATTTCTAATTTCATTTTGGGAAATTTAGCCTTTGATATTAATTAAAAACTATAAAAGGGAATAATAACTACATATATATTAATGTTTATTTATTACAAAATTGTTTATGGATAATTAGTGAAAGTGGAAGCAATTTAGGAACATGGCAGTAATCAAAATGGAAATTATGACTATTACAGAGGTACATGAAAAGTAAATCTGATGACTGGTAAGTAAAATAAAGCAGAATGAATTATATGTTGTATTAATAAATGACAACATTGAAAGCATTTGTGGCTGGAAAAGAAAGGCAAGAAAGATGGAATGGTAATAACCCCTGGCATGTCAGAGAGGCAGACCCTTTGTCTTTCTGTGTCTCTCTGTGTCTCTCCTTCCTAAATCACATCATTGCTGTAATAATGATACTTGCAGAACACAACATTTCTAAAGAGTTTTTCATGCTTTGTTTGAAATACAGTAAAGCTCAATGTATCCAGCATGTTAGGGAAGTGGCATATTTAAATGACTTATAAGTCATTTAAATAAGTATCTGTTTTTTTGTTGTTAAAATTTTTAACTGATTAAAAGATTAAAAATTAAGACATCATTTCCTTCCTGAACTTTACTCATTTGAACACAAAAACAACAACAGCAAAACCATTTTGGCTAGAAATCTTTCTAAAACATATTGCATACTTTCCTGCCTCCTCCAACAGTTTCCTGGGCATGGCTTACTCTTTTCTATCTCAGCCTTGTCATGATGAATGTCAGTTCCTCCTCCACACCAGAATACAATGCTGTCCTCACGTGCAGTTCAACGATAGGGCTATTTGCCTCTACAAGGCATGATCAAATCTCCTCTGAGTCTTGATTCCTTGATTCTTGTTTTTACAAGTTTTCTTTTTTGTTGTTGTTCTTTGTTTTTTAAATCTCTTGCAGTCTCTTAGGTGTCATTTTTGTGGTTTCTAGTGTCTCAGCCTTTGTCAGCCTTAGTTTTTCTCACCTCCCAACCAATTTGCTGCTTCTAACATGCCTTGTTAGAAAAAAAATCACACAATTGAGTTTACTAGAATTATGTGCAGAAAGCTCTAAAGGGTTTTCTTCTTTATATAAGTGTTTGCATTTGTATAAAGTGTTTGCACTTACATAAAGTGGGGAAACGACTATATTTATTTTGGTTGCTCAGAGGTGTTTTGACTTATTTCTTAGCTCTTGGCTGTTTCCTGGATAAGTTGAGGTCTCAGGAAAATAGCCTATGCACAAGGGATATGCTGCTGCAAGGAAAATAAAATACTGGCTCTCAAACAAAGCATAGTAGTAGTAAATCCAGTTGACCTCAACAAATCAATGGAAACTGAAAGCAGAGTAAAGCAATCAATACTCATCAAAAAACCCATGCTTGCATCTGCTCCATTGTTTTTCCTTGTCACTTTATCCTTTCCATTCATAGACTTCATCCTGGTCCAAGTTTATCTCTAGTTGAGAAAGGAGCAGTGGAACAAGGCAATGCAGAAGTTATAAAATATAAATGAGAGAATAATAATTATGTGATGCAAAGATCGTTTCCCTTAGCCAACCAATAAATAGCACATATTTTGAACATAAAGGGCATGTTTTAAAATATAAATCAGGTTGTTAGATGCAAATAGAGACTCAAAAGAAGTAAGCATATATGCTCCGTACCCTCAGTTTTTAAATACTTAACTGTAGGAGTAGAGTGGACCATTTGTACAATTAAAATAGAATTAAATGTAATTAAATTAAATTACTCATAGCTCTCTGGGGATCTAGGTGTTATATAAATTCAGATAGTGCTGCTATGTAGGATCAGTGCTATTTTCTTTTAGTTTTGGTGTCTAAAGTAAGACTCCAGTTCAATGTAAGCCATTGTGGATGTACAGGCATTCTTTTTGAAGTGCATTTGTACCATAATTTATTGAAACCCACCCCACTCTTGAAGGTATTTATGTACTTCCAGGACTTGGGAAAACTTTTTATACTTCCCAGCCTTATCTTTACTCCAAGAAATGCCCCCCCAAAATAGGCAATAATCACAAAACAAAATAAGCAAACCCACCCCTCAATCTTCAGAGTAGTGATTGAAAGATAACTTGTAATGGAATATAATTTTTGGTGTTTTGTTTAATTCTGAAGAACTTTACAGATTCCATGTATCAGTGTGTGATACATGGCCTACACTTAGATCCATGTGTGAGAAATGACCCTGTTCTAAGAATCAATGCAAATTGCTGGACAATTTTTTTTCAGTATGATTAGAAATGGTCATTGGTATTGGAGAAATGATCAAAAAGTTCACACTGCTTTATTGCTTATGTGTAGATGTAGAGTGTCCAGGGAAGGAAAAGGAGTATATATTTGGAGTCAAAAGCAGTGTTGTGTTAAGATTCACTGGTCACTGTGATAGAAAGCTAGTTAAGAAAATGGTTATCTTTTCCATAGTTTGAAGGCTATCTTAATTGAAAACCTACCATGTCCTGTTTTCACCTGAATAAATCACATATTAGAAACTGATGCAGACTGACCACATGGTGGCGCAGTGGATAGAGTCATCGACCTGGAATGCTGAGGACCCAGATTCGAAACCCCCAGGTCACTGGCTTGAGCGTGGAATCATAGGCAAGACCCCATGGTCTCTGGCTTGAGCCCAAGGTCGCTGGCTTGAGCAATAGGTTATTTGTTCTGCTGTAGCTTTCTGGTCAAGGCACATATGAGAAAGAAATCAATGAACAATTAAGGTGCTACAATGAAGAATTTTTGTTGTTGTTGTTGTTATTTTTATTGATTTAAATTTATTGTGTTTACATAGATTCAAGTCTCCCACTGAATACATTCCTCCACTCCTGTGTTCCCATGCTTCTCATTTCTCTCCTTTTCTGTCTGTCCCCCACCCTCTCTCTCTCTAAAAAAATATGTTCTTAGCTTTGGATTCATGCTAGCAACACTTGGAGAGTTTTAAAAAACCCCAAACCCAGGCCACATCCTAGACCAATTAAATTAGAATCTCCTGGGGCTGGAACTCAGATATCAGTATTTTTTCCCCCAGATATCAGTATTTTTAATGCTTACTGGATTATTCTAATATGTAGCTGAGTCTGGGAAATACTGCTTTATAGAATCTCCCTGATTACTCTTAGTTAAGTTTAAGTACATTAGGGACTCTTTCTTTAATAATTTTTAACAGTCTTTAGGGACCATTTATGTTCTGTTCCTTTTGTTTTAAACAAAAGTGAATCATTCCAAAAGAATAATCTTATTTGTTTTCTTTTATTCTTTTTTTGTTTGTTTTGGCTCTTGGGTTTTCTGCCATATTGGTCAATATAACATAATATATGCTATCAGGTCATCCTAGGTTTGAATACAGGTTGGGTTATTTACTAGTTAGCATTGATTGCTCTAAACTAGGTCTTACTCCCCCCACCACCCTCCAACCATATCAGTGATTGTCAACTGAAAGTAATTTTATTCCCTAGGATACATTTGGCAATGTTGGAGACATTTCTGATTGTCACCCCTTGGGGGTTGCTTTTGATATCTAGTGGGCAGAGGCCACTGATGTTACTAAACATACTATGGTACACAGGACAGTCTCACAGCACAGAATTATCTAGCTCCAAATGCTACTTGTGCTGGGGTGAAGGAACCTTGATCAACAGAGTGAGGCTCTGGAGTCTAACTGTATGTACTCATATTCTAGTTCCTCTGCTGCCTAGCTGTGTTACCTTGAGGAACTTACTGTTCCTCCCTGAATCCATCTGAAAATGTAACTATTATTAGTACTCACCATAGAGTTGATGAGAGGTTTAAATGGGTTTATGTATGTGGACTTAACACAGTACCAGTAGCTATGTATTTTAAAATGTCATTTGATATGCATTTTCAGGGAGCTATCTTTCATAATCAGCATTTCAAATGACTTCAAAATATTTTTTTTCAAATGACTATATCACAATTTGCTAGACCATTCTATCTGGGGACACTAGTTTCAAAATTTGTACCATTATAGATAGATTTTCCTGCATTCAGATTTTCTAATGTTTGGATTATTTTCTTAAGCTACTTTCAAGATCCATTTTGAATTCTTTATCCGTGAAGAATGCATAAAGAAATAGGCAACTGGGAACTTTGTGTGGTGGAGAAGAATTTTCTCTCATGGATTAGTATTTCTCATCAAAGGTTTGAACTGGCAGAAAGTTCCCACTCAAGAGGATTGCAATAAAGTCGTGAACACTAGCTTGGCTACCTAATCCATCTTTGAACAGAGATGAAAAGGACCTCTCTGATTTCCACTTGAATAACAATGAAATTCCCAATGTTCATTATTGATCTGGGACACTTAAATTTATTATTACTTATAAACAGTTATTATTGTATAAAAAGCAGGAAATAGAAGCAAAAGGAAGAAAGGAAAAATCCCCCCTCCTGGTAATAATCATGGCCTCCTTGGTAGGGTCTCCGGGTGAGCATCTTTGAATCATCAGCAGGTCTGAACTACTGCCAGTGGTTGAGCCTGAGAAAAACCACCTACAAGCAGATCTAAGAATTGCCCAGCAGCTCCTGAACTCTGAAACTGCTGGGGCGTCTTCATGGAAATCTCCTTAACATTTGTTCCATTTTTTTGATCTTCTGGTTCATTTATATGTATTTAATAGCAAAATTCATACAAATATGTGGGGAAAGGTTCAGTGGGCTCTTCTACTCACTTCAGAAAATTGATTTAAAATTAGACTGACATTAATTCCCAGTGCATTAATTAGACAGCTTGCAGGGCCCACCTTCTGCTAATTTAAATTATTTCCCTAAGTTCTGCTTTACCACTTCTGTATGCAAAGATGTGCCACTGAACTAATTTAATTGTCACAAAAGGGACTTGTTTTTTGACTGTAAAAAAACAACAACCCAGGCCTCTATAAAAGACTATGAAGGTTAAATTATGAATACAGTAAAACTTCTGCACCTTTATCGTTTATAGTCAAATATTTGGTGATTACCTACTGCACATAAGACAAGATGATGGTCGACCATACTCAAGTGCAAAAGGACCTTGGTTCTAGGGAGAAACAAGACTCATTTTGAGGCAGAGAAGTTATATTATGAATGGAAAAAGGTCCATTGCAAAAAGCAGAGGTAAAACCCAAACAGAGGTGCTGTGGGGATGTTTGAGCAGCAGGACTGCAGGTGTGGAGCCCAGATGTTTGCAGTACTGGGTGCGGGAACCAGGAAGCCTGTCAGAGGGCGCAAAATGCAGGAAAAGCAGACTAGTCTCATGGAGCAGTTGTGCCCTGGTCCCTATAGGGTGGCAATTGCCCCTAGCAAGTGTTTGCAAAGCTATCTTCTCTTGGGCTCTCTTATGCCTCTTTACAAAAATATAAATAGTTTGATCCCAGGTTCCAAGACTGTGACTTAACTGCTGGGTGAGGAGCCTAGGAATCTGTATTTTTACAAAGCTTCTGGGGCAATGCTTATGCATAGCCAGGTTGGGAACCTCTACAGTGTAGTCATTCCATGGAACTCAGTGGTGCCAGATGACCTGGCTGCACATCGGAATCATCTGGAGACTATAATAAAGCTAATGCCCAGGTCCCATCGCTTAAGATTCTATCATTTGTCTTCAGTGCGTCTGAGCACTGGGGTTTTTCTAAGCTCTCCGGGTGATTGCAATGGGCAGCCAAGTTGAGGACCACGGGCTTAAAGGCATTCAATCCTGAATGAATCGTCTCTCTTGCTGTCAGAGCTCAAAATGAAATGGTGGCAGTGTGAGCAACTGAACCAGAGAATTCAAGAGAACTGAGAGAACAGAGGAAAGGACTCTGGCGGGCAGTTGCAGAGGGAGGAGGCACATCCTTATCCGTGCAGCCCCACTAAGAACACTTTCTCTCAGAGACACCTGTACTTTATCATCTCAGGGGGAGGGGCTGGAAACTCACTCCTCTTCAAGAGACCTGCTCTTCCTGCAAGGTTCATAAAATGGCCAGGGCCTTCATTGTGAAATGAGGCCTTTGTTTCCAGAAGATAAGCAGTCCCCAGGGCTAGCAGAACAATGGGAAGAGCATGGTATGGTGACTTCTTCACCAGAAAGCCAGACAGCTGTGCAGAGGGAGAAGCAGCCTTCACGCAGGTGACAAACTAAGAAACTCTGCTGACTTTTCACAGACTCCATACTTGGAACTATGCCTTCTGTTTCTTCTTTCATAAATGGCACAGCAGATGGCAGTGTAACATAAAAACAATGAGATGGACCTGTGACCATCTCTAAAGTGACAGCTAAGCCAGAGACAGCAGAGTCTTGGAACTGTACAGCATCTGCAGAAGGTGGTCCCATAGAACTTTCTGGAATGGTGAAACTGTTTTATATCTGTGCTGCCCAGTGCAATAGCCATCAGTCACATGAGCTTTTCAGTACTTGAAATATGGCTAGTGAGAATGAGGAACTGAAATTTTAATTTCATTTCACTTTAATTAAGTACAACTTAAATGTAAGTAGCAATAGTGGCTTCTGTATCGGACGGCACAGTTCTAGAGAATGAGTCTGCCACTTACTAAGCATTTACCCTGGGGCAAATTTCTAAACATCAGGTCTCGTTCCCTTATCTGTATTTCTTTATTTTTATGTTTATTTTGTTGATTTTAGAGAGAAAGGAAGGGTGCATGCGTGAGAGAGAAACAGGGACATTGATCTGCTCTTGTCTGTGCTTTGGGAAACTAACTGGCAACCTCCATGCTTCAGGAGGATGATCTAACCATCTGAGCTATCCAGTTAGGGCCCTCTTCTGTATTCTTTTTGTTTGTTTGTTTGTGGCAGAGCCAGAGAGCCAGAGAGGGGGATAGATAGGGACAGACAGACAGGAAGGGAGATGAGAAACATAAATTCTTTGTTGCAGTTCCTTGTTCATTGATTGATTTCTCATATGTGCCTTGATGGGGGGGGCAGTTACAGCAGACCAAGTGACCCCTTGCTCGAGCCAGTGACCTTGGGCTCAAGCTGGTGAGCCTTGCTCAAACCCAATGTGCCCGTGCTCAAGCTGACGACCTCAGGGTCTTGAACCTGGGTCCTCTACGTCCCAGTCTGACGCTCTATCCACTGTGCCACCGCTTGGTCAGGCCTCATCTGTATTCTTATGACTGGTATCTCAATACTCTTAAGGACAGAACTCTGCTTGGGAAAATACCTTGATGAATAATTTGGCTATGAGACTATAGGCCTCAGAGAAGTGTCTGAAAAGGAAACGAAGAACAGAGGAAAGGCCGGTCTTTTTGTATAAGAACATGGGAGAAACTATTCATTTATCATGGGCCCCGAGGAGAAGGAAAGAGGAGCCAGGAGGAAAGGTTGGGGCTACATGGAATGTTGGCGTGGCCAAAAGGGCTCTAGGAACAGGGAGGGCTAATATTAGTTCCAAGTGATTTCTGTTACTGTGCTGTAGATCTTCTCTATCTTTCCAAGTCTTTGGTTCAATTTGCTCGAAACACAACTGGTTTGGATTTGTGTGTGTATTTATGTGAATTAAGTAAGGGAATGTCTCAGTGTTTAGAACTGAGTGGAAAAGGGAAAAGATGAAATGATCTGACAATTACTAAGCTAAACTCATTTAGTGAAAGCAAGAAATCAGAGGCATGGGAAACCATTAGAAGGGAAACTCCGAAGGAAGTTTAAGGAATCATGGGACTAGCATTGTGTTTTCATGAAGTGGCAGTTAACACCAAGCTTATATACATCTCAAAAGGAAGGGTCATTCTTTTTTTCTTTGTTTTAAAGTTTTTTTTTCTTTTTTACAGAGACAGAGAGAGAGAGAGAGAGTCAGAGAGAGGGATAGACAGATGAGCAGCATCAATCATTAGTTTTTCGTGTGACACCATAGTTGTTCACTGATTGCTTTCTCATATGTGCCTTAACTGTGGGGCTACAGCAGACCGAATAACCCCTTGCTTGAGCCAGTGATCTTGGGTCCAAGCTGGTGAGCTTTGCTCAAACCAGATGAGCCCACACTCAAGCTGGCGACCTCGGGGTCTCGAACGTGGGTCCTCTGCATCCCAGTCTGACGCTCTATCCACTGTGCCACCGCCTGGTCAGGTGGAGGGGTCATTCTTGATAATACTTGTAATATATGCAAACTGGTGATAATAATACCTACCTGAAGGGTTGTTGTGATGATAAAATGAGATAATGCTTGTAAAGTGCTTAGTTTAGTGCACTGCACATAAGAGCTTAGTAAATGGTGGTCAAGCTGCACTTTATATCTTAAAAATAAAGATAATACATTTCTTTTTTAAAAAAACTGAGGCCCTGGCTGGTTGGCTCAGTGGTAAAGTGTCAGCCCAGTGTGTGGATGTCCTGGGTTTGATTCCTGGCCAGGGCGCACAGGAGAAGTGACCATCTGCTTCTCCACCCCTCCCACTTCTTTCTCTTTTTCTCTTCCCCTCCCTCAGCAGCCATGGCTTAATTGGTTTGAGCGCACTGGCCCCGGACTCTGAGATAGCTCAGCTTGTCTGAGCATTGGCCTCAGTTGGGTGTTGCCGGGTGGATCCTGGTTGGGGTAAATGGAGGAGTTTGTCTCTCTATCTCCCCTCCTCTCAGAAAAGAAGAAAAAAAAATTGAGTGACATACCATGTGATTCATAGCAAGCATGCCTTAAATGCCATATTCCTTCCTTTTTAGGAAGGGACTCTTACATCTTACATATCACTTACGTTGTAGGTCCACACAGAATTTTCCTGGGGACACAGGTCTTTCCTTCTACCCATTCTCTCAGTTACATCGAGAGTATCACATTTAGGACCCCTGAACCGATGCAAACAATTTTGCGGCAGTGCAGCTACTTAATGTCGAGGTGCTGAGTAATGTCCAGGTTTCTCTTCCATCTTTGTCCACAGCCATCTCAAGTTTCTCTCTCTCTTATAACTCATTTGGAATTATTGTGTTGATGAGCCCAATCTTCATCTATTTTACCAAGTTGAGGGTTTTGTTTACCCAATCAGTTGTCCTTGCCTCTCCTCTAGTGGCTTTTATTTTCAATTCTTTTTTTCCCTTATTACTCCTGCTTTTCAATTGTCAGTAATTGTCTAATCAGAACATTCTGTCTTCAGCTGAAATATGTTATTTGCACCATTTTCATCTCCATTATGTATTTCAGCCTGCTTATTGTTGCTAAGTTAAGTACTTAAAAGACATTCTTTACACAGAAATCAAACTTCTTCCTGAGAGCAGGCTGGGAAAATTCTGCGAATTACAGGGTTGTCCAAGCACCTGAAACATTCAGACAGTACAGGCTTCTCTAGTGGTAACCAGACAGATGTCTGGCTTTGCTCACAGGTGATGTGATAAGTTCAAGTTTGATGATTCAAATCAAAAGTGTTTTATTCATCCCTAAACAAAACAAAACAAAATTTCCACCTCACCTGCAATTTTGCTACCTTACGTATGGGTGGTGGCCACTCAGTAGCACTGTGACCATAGGAAAGTATTTGGATTGAAATAAAGATAAATCTGCCTTTTGTCTTTCAAAAGACATTTCTTATTAAAACAGCTTTGTGTAAGTACCATGGAATGATTGATCAAATTTATTAATTAAATTTGCAGGCAGCATTTCTATGGACATGATGGAGAGCTGCAGTGGGGTCCTTGTGTTTTCCAGAATGCTTAGATTTTTTAATGCAGAGGCTCAGGTGTCCTGAGTAAAGACAACTGCAGCTTCACTTCCGAACCCCAATAGCAGAATGATAATCCAAGCAAAGCTGTGCTCCACGTTCTGATGACTAAAGAGGAATCTCATTTTGTAGTCATTTCATTTAAGCTATTTCCTTTCCATGGTGAATAATAAACACAGGCATAAACTGTAAAGAGGTATTTTCTTTCCAGGAGATGGAACGGTCTAGAAAACTCTGGAATTAAAAAACAAAAACAAAAAACAAACAATAAAAACAAACCTTGAATATAAATCTTGTCAGACTGGTAAACTAATGCTTGAAATTTTTATCTACTCTAAGTGGAGAGCTGCCAAAGAGTGTATTAAGAAAAGTCCCCTATTTTGTCTTTGAATAGATAGGGTATTTATCAGTCACTATTATATCTGAAGAGTTCTCCACAGACTTGGCACATCCGGTCAAGCCTTCTTGTTTTACTGTGTTTGTAAATCATAGAGTGTGTTTGAAATATAAAGCAATGGTGAACTCTGATGTGTGATAAACAGTTGCTATTAGCGTCCATTTTTTTTCTTAATATATCTTTACTTAGAGCCCCCATGAGGAAAATACTAGTGGGTGAAGGTAAATACTGAGGAATGGAAAGTATCTGAAAGATGCATAGAGCATTTACTTTTTTCCTTTTTTAAAAATTAAATTTTTGGTGGTGACATTGGTTAATAAGATCATATAGGTTTTAGGTGCACATTTCTATGATACACGATCTGTATACTGCATTGGGTGCCCACCACCCAAAGTCAGATCACCTTCCATCACAATATACTTGGCCCCCTTTACCCTTTACTAACTATCCCCCAACGCTTTCCCTCTGGTAACCACCATACTGTTGTCTGTGTCTATGAGTTTTTGTTTTTTTTCTTGTTTGTTCATTTGTAGAGCACTTACATTTTTTTGAGGAAGTTTTCTTTTAGAACCCAAGTCATAGTTTTTGAAAATCCCCAAGATTGGTATATCATTTAAAGTAAATCCAGAGGAGAGAGATCAGACAAGTTATTTGAGCTCTCAATGGAACAGCCTGTGAAGTACTGAGTATTTGTAAAAGGTTACTTAATATTTTCTGACTGTCTCCATGGTGCCACCAACCATGTTGTCATTGTAATCTTAGGAGAAAACAAAAGTTATGAATTTTAGTAGTTTCCATGCTTCAGACACAAATGTAGTGAAGGTCATTTGAAAAATTATGCTTGAATTTGAAAAAAATATATTGTAGAAGAAAATCCTAACTATAAAGAAAATGCTCAAACTAAATTGTTAGGCAAACAAAAAAAGTTACCACACAGTATGTATAGAGGATTTCCAGTTTTAGTGATGACAAAGTGGCTTGCATTGGATTAACCCACTTATAGACATAAATCATAAATGATTGATAAAATATTAACAAAATAACTATTTGAAGGCATTAAGAAGTAACAAAAAGGTTGTAGAAACTGGATTTGATTCTTGAAAGAAGTGACCTGCACTGGGTAAGATCCAAGCTTGCATAGCTTTTTTCCTCTGAAGGCTTTCTCCAGTCTAAGCTAAAACTCAAGCAGAAAGCTATATTGTTTAGAGTGTTAGAGGATTGAATTAGAAGATGTAAGAGTGAATGCAATTTGACTGGCAAAACCCTGAAAGTAGGAAGTCACAGAGGTGGCTGCATATAATCTCCCCTGAAATCTCATAAAAGCATCTCATAAATTCATACAAAGCTCTGTATAATCTTCCCTTACATCTTTGGCTGATCCCTGAGTTGAATTTGCACCAGGGAGTATCCAAGGATACTAATGGAAGGCAAAATCTGTAAAGTTGAAAAATGTGGGCAGAGATTGAAGCTCCTGACCACTGAGGGGAGACAGAATTTGGAGTACGAGTTTTGCCTAGTTACAAAGGTTTGGCAAATACTTTGAGATTTCCACTGAAACTCATCACAGGACTAAGAGGAATCCTAAAGTTAAGGACAAATCACAACAGATCCACTCTTACAAAGTGTAAAATCAAGACTCTACACGTTCAAGGCCAGCCAGTAATTTAACTACTCAGTAAAACAAAACTCAACAATATTTCACAGGGGATAATAGAGTCCATATTCTCTAAAACATACCATCCACAATGTTCATTATATAATAAAAAATGATAAGATATGCAAAAAAGCAGTAACATATGACCTAAGACCAGGAAAGAAAGCAGTGAATGAAAACAGACAAAGATTTGCAGGCAGGAACTTTGAAGGTACTATTATAATCACATCTGAAAACTTAAAAAAAAACACACATTAAAATGAATGATCAGATGGGGAACCAAAACAGAGAAATAAAAACTATAAAAAATAACCAAGTAAAATTCTAAAACTGTAAAATATGATAATGGAAATAAAAAATTCACAGGATGAGCTTAACAGTAGGTTGGAATTGGCAGAAGAAAGGATAAATTAATTTTAAAGACAAATCAAGGCCATGGCTTGTTGGCTCAGTGGTAGAGCGGCAACCCAGCATGTGGAAGTCCCAGGTTTGATTCCTGGTCAGGGCACACATAAGTGCCATCAGCTTCTCCCCCACCCATTTCTCTCTTCTCCTCCCATAGCCATAGCTCAATTGATTCAAGTGCATTGGCTCCAGGAGCTGAGAATGGCTTTGTGGAGCCTTGGCCTCAGGTGCTAAAAATAGCTGAGTTGTGAGCATTGGCCCCAGATGGGCAGAGCATCAGCCTCAGATGGGTTTGCCAGGTGGATCCTGGTCAGGGTGCATGCGAGTCTGTCTCACTATCTCCCCTCCTCTCACTTAAAAAAAGAAAAGACAAATCAATAGAAATTACTCAAATTAAAAAATAAAACTGAAAAAATATGAGCAGCCTTCAATGACAGGTGGGACAATATAAAGTGATCTTACATATGTGTAATTGTTGTCTGAGGAGGATTGGAGAGAAAAGAGCAGAAAAAACACGAATGAAGAAATAATGACTGCAAACTTCTCCATGATGAAAACCATCACTGTAGAATCCGGAGGAGCTCAGTAAACAACAAATAGAAAAACAAGACAGAAAACCACACCTAGGCACATCAGTCAAACTGCTGAGAACCAAAGATAAAGAGAAAAATCTTAAAAGCAGTTTGTGGAGAGGGAGGCATTTCACAAACAGTGGCATGAATGATGATGGACTTCTCATCAGATACAATAGATACAGAGACAATGGAATGATATTTTAAATGTTCTATAAAATATTCAACCAGAATTCAAGCAAAGAGAAAAAAAACCAATTCATAGGCACAGACAATAGTATGGTGATTATCAGAAAGAAAGGTGGGTGGGGGGAGATAGAAGAAGGTAAAGGGGGATAAATGGTGATGGAAGGAGACTTGACTTGGGGTGGTGAACAGGTAATACAGTGTACAGATGATGTACTATAGAGTTGTACACCTGAAACCTCTATAATTTTATTAGCCAATGTCAACCCAATAAATTCAGTTAAAAATAAAACATTTACTTTGACAAAAGACCCTTAACACATAAATCTATATCCAGAGAAAATGATTTTAAAAAATAACTTCAAAATTAATAATATCAAAATTTCAAAATTAATAATATCTTGAGAACAAAAGCTGAAGGAATTTGTTCTAAGCACTAATGAACTGCAAAAAAATGAAAAAGGAATTTGTTTAGACTGATGGGCAATGGCACGTTAAATACAAAAGAAGGAATAAAGAACACTGGAAATAATAAATATTTGTATCAATGTAAAAAGACTCTTTTTTGTCTTTAATTTTAATTTCTTTAAAATACAATTGACTCTTCAAAACCATTAATAATATATATAAGTATAATATACATAACAATGATAAGAAGGGAGGGTTAATATAATTTTACTGTTATAGGTTTTCACATTTTATGTGAATTGGTATAATGTTAGATCAAAATAGATTCTGATAAGATCTGGATACATATTCTAAAGCTTAGAATAACTACTAAAAGTAATACAAAGAGGTATAGCTAAAAATTCAATAGAAGAATTAAAATGGAATTGTAGAAAAATATTTGATTATATAGAAAGCAAAAAAGCAGAAACAGGGACAAAAACAAAAAATGGAACAAATAAAACAAATTGTATTCCAAAGAAGAATAAATGAATGGAGAATAACCAAGATGATAATAAAAAAGAAAAAAAAAACTTGTTTTACGTGATATAAAAATGACCCATAAAAACTATAGTGATTAAGACATTATGAAAGACAGATCAATGAGAAAAGGCCCATGAATATAGGGGAATTTGACATTTAATAGAGATGGTATTTCAATTTGGTGGTGTTGGTGGTGGTGGTCAGGGAACCATCTACAACTAACATACTCATTAGTGTAACACAATGTTTTCTCTAAAGATTGGAAAGAAGGCAAGAACAGCTGCTCTCACAACTTCTATTCAACATCATGCAGGTGACATGATCATGTCCAGGTAATCCTATGAGAGAAAGTGTAATCTTTTGAACAAAAGTTCCTGGAACAATTGAATATCCACATAGAAAAAGATTAACCTGAGCCCTAAATTGATCCACAGATTCCAAACAATTCTGACCCAAATCCCAGTGGGCTTTCTGGTGGAAATGGACAAGCTCATTCTATAATTTACATATCGAGGCAAAAGGCCTAGGATTATCAAAACTATCTTGAAACAGAGGAACAAAATTGGAGAACTTTACTTTACTTGAAAACTTGTGGCCCTGGCCAGTTGGCTCAGCGGTAGAGCGTCGGCCAGGCTTGTGGAAGTCTTGGGTTTGATTCCCAGTCAGGGCACACTGGAGAAGCACCCATTTGCTTCTCCACCTGTCCCCCTCTCCTTTCTGTCTTCCCCTTCCACAGCCAAGGCTCCATCGGAGCAAAGTTGTCCCAGGCGCTGAGGATGGCTCGGTAGCCTCCACATCAGGCACCAGATATGGCTCCAACCTCAATGGAGCAATGCCCCAGATGGGCAGAGCATCGCCCCCTGGTGGACATGCTGGCTGGATCCCAGTTGGGTGCATGTGGGAGTCCATCTGACTGCCTCCCCACTTCTAACTTCGGAAAAAATACAAAATAAATAAATAAATAAATAAATAAATAAATAAATACTTGCCTGTGGGTCAAATGTGATGAGGAAACAGTACTGAGACCATGACATTTGTAAGCAGAAGCTTCATCACAGTCTGCTCTCAGGAACAATGCTTGTGAGGGGTGCAGGGAGTATGATTAAGGAGGGGAGGAATTGAACAATGAAGGAGCTGCAATAGAGGCTTCAGCCTATCTCTCAGGGAACCCTGCAATTGAGAGAACCTTCAGAGCTTCCCTGCTTCAATGTAAGGGAGGCCTGACTTTTATACCCTCAATTTGATCAGTAACAGGCTGCCGGCTTCCCTCAGGAATGGACTGGAACCTTAGGTGAGTCAACATTCTTCAACTGAGGGCCATCAGCCCCTAGCACTACCAGCAGTTGGGGAAGTGGTTGTTTCAGTCCTTAAAAGGGATCTTGGCTGGCACCCCAGAGCATCCCTACCACTCACACATTGTGCCACTTGGATGCCCTTGCATCTTATAATAAATTCTAGGAACAGCTTCTCTACAAGTCCGGTCATTCTCTTCTTCTGCAGAAAATGTTATGAGGAAAGTTAATGTGTACTACAGCCTTAAACTCTGCAGCTGTTCTTGAGGCCACAACCAATACTTAACATCTCTCTCCTCTAGAACCCTTTCTAAGTTCTATTCATCCTCGGCTGTCATTAGAAGAGAACAATATGTGGATAGTCATAGAACAGAATACTACTATAGTATATTCATATGGTGGGAAATGGCTCAGTAATAGAAATGAGTTAACTGCTTAAACATGCAACAATGTGAAAGAATCTCAAGAACACTGTGTTAAGTGATTCCATTTTCATGACATTCAAGAAGAAGCAAAACTAATCTACTGAGATGGAAATCAGAACAGTGGTTGTCTGGAAGGTGGGGATTGACTGGAAGGAGCCATAAGAGAAACTATTTCTGGGGAAGATGAAGATGTTATACCTCTTGACTTGAGTGGAGGTTGTGTGGTTATATGCATTCATCACAATTCATCTAATTGTACATAAGCCATAAGCTAAAATGTTTACCACATTGAAATTGGGTGCTTTTGTTTTCTTAGTTGCTATATTTGTGTTTTCCAAGTTTCCTCAATGAACACATATTTCTTGAGTAACTAGAATTTATTTTTAAGAAATAATTTTATTGTTTGGGTTGGTAAGTTATTTCTCTAATTTGCCCATTTACAAATTTATATCTACACAAAATCACCTTTTCCCTGGATGTACATAATGCTATAACATTTGTATCAGCATATTGACTACAGACCATTTCAAAGTTCTAATGAATTATAGATTTGTATGGCTGGAAAGTAAGTTGAAAAACCAGCTGGTTCAAAAGATTAATGTCTATAGCACTCAGTAGAGGTTGTTGTTAATTTTCTTCAGGTATATCTCTAGGTTTGGTGCCTCCATCACTTTAGTCATCCTCTTTCAATACTTTATCATCCTGATGGATGATTGCTTAGAAGATCCCTTTGAAGCAGGTAAAATCCAGATAGACTACTATTATATTGAGGACAAGGTAAGGTTATTGACTTTCAGAATGCTCTTCCACACACCTGATCCTATTGCTCCATAATTGATATTTTTATAGTTTGAGTTTTCTATTATCTTTGATGAAAATAAAGAGCTGTTTGTATGCACTTCTTTTTATTATTTAAGAAATTGTAAGCATAGAAGCACCTTAGCTCCACAATGATATCTTGCCTTTAGTTCAGAATAAAGGCATTGTGTCTATCCATGTCTTCTTCTACCTAGTAGACTGTTATTTTCATATTAAGAGAGGAAATACTTGTCAAGAATTTTCAAATTAGGATACTTTTGAGAGAGAAAATGAACCTATTACTAATTTAGCTGGCATAACAGCCATAAACAGGACTCACCCAGGTTATTTGGGGTAGAACAAGTTCATCTAAGCTGCTTTTGGCCAATCTGTGAGTGATGGCTTTAGTTGCATGTGTTTGTGCACCACAGTGGAGTGAGGGAGCAGTGTCTGAAGAAAGGGAGATTTCAGTTAAGGCAGATTTTGTCTTTGTGAGTTTAAGAAGAAAAGTAGTCTATGTTTCTGTTGAAGTCCACAGCTGTCATGGATATTGTTACGGATATAGATTTCATTACTTTTTGTGGTTCGTGATGCTTTGAATATTGATGGAGATATGGGTTGGTGGGAAGCTCTTCTATTTTGGGGGTGGTCTGTCTTCTCTTTACTGATTGTTCCCCATGCAATTTTGCATCTCTTTATGAGAGACAATCTGTTTGCCTATTCATGAGAAAACTTCCTTTTGATTCAGTTTTTGGCCTGCTCAGTGCTTCCCTGCATTACTGTTTTGCTTTATACTAATCAAAATTGATAGCTATCAACCAACTCTGACATCATTCTGATTTTATGAGTATTTTTGCACACAAGCTGCTCCTTGGTTATGCCTATAATTGGTACAGTGGCTGCAGAATCATTTTTAGGTTTAATTGGTTGTTCCTGACTTGCTTTTAAGTAGTTTCTTGTGTGCAAAACAACTACTGAATATAGTCTGATGAGAATACTGTTCATCAGTTTAAAAACACAGTCACATTCCTGGGTCTGCATTGTGAAGGAGGAAGGTTGTTAATGAGAAATATGTTGACTATAAAGTGGACTCTTAATGTTCAGTCATGTCTGAGAACAAATAAGGGCAATATAAGCATGATGGCATTCACTTAATTTAACCATTTGTTAGTTTGATTCGATTTAATTTGATCAAAAACCCATGAAAACAAACCATTTGTAATAAAGGCAATACAACTCCTCCTCTTTTATTTTGATGGATGTTAATTACTGCAAGCAGGAGCTATGGAGTAATCCAATTACTGGCTGTAATAACATTGTCATTTAATTAATAATGCATGCCTTACATCTGAGTGAGAGAAAAGCATGTGAAGGCTTTGGAGAATGATTACAACAACAAAAAATGTAGTTCAGATCCATGTGATTAAAATTCCAAGAACTATTGCCAAGGTTAAATGCCTGCTGTAGCTTGGAATAGAAATGATGTCCAATTGTTTGGAGAATAAACTATTCCTTAGTGAAAAAGGTAGATGAATTTTAGGACAATTATTACTAGTGAGGTTGTATCCATTAAAAATGAATATATTCCAGTACTAGTAATAATAGTACTAATGGTAGCAGACACATATAATGCTTATTATATGATTGGCAATTTTCTAACACTTAGAGATATTTACTTCTCAACTTTACAACATCAGCCTGGATTCCCTTAGAGAAAGACTTGAGAAAAGAGTTCAAATGCAAGTAGTTTATTTGGGAAAGAAATTGTACAGTGGGAAAGTGAGACAGAAATGGAAAGGCAGCCAACAAAGGGTTAAGAAGTTATGTACCACTAATGGCAACTGCTGAAATTCTAAGGAGCCAGTATAAAATCCATACCTCAGAGTTATCTCAGCTAATGGGCAAGGGAACTGGGCTATTTTTATATAGCAGCTCCCATCAGTCATTTGCTGAGAGCTGCTATCAGGAGGCATTCATTCTCTGGTATACCTAGCCTGCCAACAGGTGGTCAAAGCAACTGCAATGCCAGAGAGAGCCTTCAGGCAAGGGGATACAGAGGGTGAAGTGGTCAGGGCTAGAGCTCTAATAGAATTTACTATAGTCCTTCATAACATATAAAATTTTAAAAAGCAAGTTATAAAATAATATGTATCGAATGGCTCCATTTTTGCAACCCCATTCCACATCACGCACACACACTTGCAAAATATCTAAAACCTACCTATCACTGGGTTGCTGTGGTTCTCTTCCCTCCGAATGCTTTACTTGAACACTGGATCCCATCCTCTTTTACTTTTATGAGGTCCTGGCTTCTTCAGTCTTCTCTCTCCCCTACCCTGGCCCACTTCTCTTTCACATGTAACGATAACCCTCTTGTTCTATCAAAACATTCTCATCTGATACATATATATGCTACTAGCTCTCATTTTTTTCCCTTCAGAGAGATGTTTGTCCTCACCAGAGATTAAAAACACACTATGAAGTTTCTATTTAAATAGTTTAACTAAGATTATGCCTATGTGTGGGTTTTCTTTGTATTTATTTAGCTTGGGATTCATTGAGCTCCTTGAATCTGTGGGTTTCTTTTTTTTATTGGTTTCATCAGTTTTGGAAAAATTCTAAGCCTTTATTACTTTGCTTCAAACACTGGTTCTATTCAATTTTCTTTATCTCCTTTCCCCCCTAGGATTCCATTTACACGTGTGTTTTGCCTATCCTCCATGTTCAACATGGCAATTATGCTCTTTTCTGTTCTTTCTATTGTTTTTATACGCTGTGCATCAATTTGTACATTACTAATACAGCCATTTTATCTGTATTTGTCTGTACCATTGCATCTAATATTAAACCCATCTGTTGACTTCTTAATTGTCGGTATTGTTTTCTTTTTGGAAGGAAGTTCTAGAACTTGTTGGCTTTTCATTATGAATCCCAGGTTTCTGCTAAAATTTTTCATCTTTTCTTTTATTAATTAGTTTAGGTTTCTATTAATCTCAATTATTTTAATACCAGAATTACTTTCAGTCTGTTTCAATTGCTTGTTTTATTTTTCTTGGTTTGGTCAATTTATCCTGTTTTTTTTTCTTCTTCTTATTTTTAGCATGGCCTGTAATTTTTTTTTTTACCAGATACTGGATATTGTGGGCAAAAAATTGTAGAGGCTCTGAATGATATTCTCCTCCTGTTATATATTCATTTGGCAGGCAAATAAAATACCAGTAGCTCACCTTGGTCCTACTGAGTCTTGGTTTTTAGGCTTCCTGAGGCATGGTCTCTTTCAGTTCTTCCTTAGTTGTAGGACATATTTCTATTCCCTAGCATGTAGTGCAGGAATATTTACCAAGCTTGGGGTGTTTATCAAGGTCCCTCTATCTTGGTAGTGTTTGTCCTGCCATTCTGTCTTCCTTGCACCACATGGTTACCGCAACCTCTGTCCAAGACTCTTCCTGTTTGCTGATGGGTTCCCTGAAGTCTCACCTGGTGCACAGTTTACAAAGCAGCCAATCACTTGAGGGGAAATTTTGTGCTGATTTGAGGGCTCAAAGTCATTCTGAGTTATTTTTTTTATAACTTGTTAGCATTTATAATTGATTTCAGCACAAATATCAGTCTGATATTAACTGGTCATCCATTTGGTGACACTAAAATTTCACCTTCTCAGAGAGGTTTTCTCTACCACACCCAATGTGTTTTCTCCTCCTTGTTCACTTTTTAGTTTTTATCAATATTTACTTTAATTTGTTTATTTACTTGTTTGTGCCTGTTACCCCCCTGAGTGAAGGTGCTGGAAGAATTCTGTCCATGGAACTCTTACTCATGGGCTGCCTTAAAATAATGGGTTGTAGAGGAAGGTAAAGGAGTGAGACAAGTAAAGAAGAAAGGGAGGAGCATCAAAGAAACTCCCTACTTTGCCAGGTGTCAGGTTGTTGGGAGGGGCTGCTGGGACTTCCAGGAAGAGGGCTGTGAGATGCTAGGGTGGGTGCCCGTGAACTCACAGATGAGTTCCTGAGATTGTTTTCTAATATAAATGTGCAACTCATCTCTATTCTTCCTAGGGACATGAAGGTTGACACCGTTTTCTCCACTTTCCACAGATCTAGGACTTTAATTCGACCCAGACCTACTTGGCTCCAGAGCCAATGCTCTTTTTCCCACAACTTCAGGTCACACATTTTAGTGTGCATACATTTCTGATTCTCTAGGTCTAGGCTGGGCTCAGGCAACTGTTTCTGATGATTCAGATATTGATTGTCCAGTGAATATCAAACTCTTGTTGTGATATTAAATTAAATTTGAGGTTCAAAGATCTTACTAATAGTCCCTGATTAAAGTAGACCATTAAAATTAAGTGCAAAAAAGTCAGGGAGATTCCAGTGTGTACAATATGGATATAAAAATAGAAGGAAAAAGTGAATTTATATTTGCTTGGGTATGCAGAGAAAACATTTGGATGAGAAACAAGAAACTGATGACATGGGAGAGGACATGGGTGGGTAGACACTTGGAGAGAGAAGACTTCTTGCTATATGCCTTTCTGTAACTTTGAATTTTTTATTGAATTTATTGGAGTGATATTGGAAATAAAATTATATAGATTTCAAGTGTACAATTCTATAATACATCATCTGTATACTGTATTGTGTGTTCATGACTCAAAATAAAGTCTCCTTCGGGCACCATCTTTCCCCTCTATACCCTTTTCTGCCTCCTCCATCCCCCTTTCCCTTTGGTAATCACCATATTGTTGTCTGTACCTAGGAGTTTCTTTTTTCTTTGCTTAATCCCTTCACCATTTTCACCAGCCCCCAACCCCCTTCCCTCTGACAGCTGTCAGTCTATTCTCTGCATCTATGAATCTGTTTCTATTTTGTTTGTTAATTTGTTTTGTTCATTAGATTCTACTTATAAGTGAAATCATATGACGTTTGTCATTCTCTGACTATCTTATTTCACTTAATGTAATATTCTCTAGGTCCATCCATGATGTCTCAAATGGTAAGATTTCCTTCTTTTTTATGGTTGAGTAGTATTCTATTGTGTAAATGCACCACAGGCTTTTTATCCACTCATCTACTGATGGCTTCTTGGGCTGCTTCCAATCTGCTACAGTGAACATAGGGGTGCATCTATTTATTGACATTTGTGTTTTGGGTTTCTTTAGATATATTCCCAGAAGTCAAATTGCTGGGTCATAAGGCAGCTCAGTTTTTAATGTTTTTGAGGAAACTCCATACTGTTTTCCACAGTGGCTGCACCAGCCTGCATTCCCACCAACAGTGCACAAGGGTTCTCTTTTCTCCACATCCTCGCCAACACTTGTTTGTTGATTTATTGATGATAGCCATTCTGACAGGTGTGAGGTGATGTCTCATTGTGGTTTCAATTTGTATTTCTCTGATGATTAGTGATGTTGAGCATATTTTCACATGTCTATTGGCCATCTGTATATTCTTTTTGGAAAAGTGTCTATTCAGGTCCTTTGCCCATTTTTAATTGAATTATTTGTGGGGTTTTTTTTTTTTTGGTGTTGAGTAGTATAAGTTCTTTATCAATTTTGGATATTAATCCCTTACCATATGTACCATTGGCAAATACATTCTCCCATTCAGTTGGTTGTCTTTTCATTTTGTTGCTGCCTTTTTAGTTTGATGTAGTCCATTTGTATGAGCTTCTTTGGGTTCATCTTGTTTAGCACTTGTAACTTTGAATTTTAAACCTTGAAAATTTAATATATATTGAAAAATTAGGTTAAACTATTTACATAATACCGATTCTGAGGTAATAAACATTTTCTGCATTGGACTATCTATCTACTACACTTCAAATAACCCTTCTCTTTAAGAATGCAACCACCAAGAAGCCAGATTTAGGGCACATCATCTGTGCATACTGGACAAATTTCTCATAGAAACACATGGAAATTAGTTGGAGTTAAAATGACACTATGTATTTATATTATATTTAGCTACCTGATAGATTCAATAGGATTTTTGATTGTCCTGACCTTGTATCATACTGTTTCTATGGGATTATATGTTTCAATTTCCCTAAAATATAGACTTATTAAATGAGCACTTTAAAAGAACTTTGGTAAGTTGTCATCATGTAGATAAAATGTGCCTATGGCCAACTTTTTAAAGTTCTGGTCAGCACTTTTACCTTCATGTGGCTGCAACTGCTAAGTTTTGCTGTTGAAAAGGGAAAAGTCCGATTTTTATTTTAAAAGAGAAAAACGACAGGATGATGGTGACAGGAGTGAAGAGTATCAAGACATAATTCTATAATTCAAGCAGACTCTCAGAAATCAAAGAAACTCTTGGAATCCAGTCATCTAGTTAAAAGAGAGGATTTCCCCCTCTTCTGTTCCCTCTTGGATAACCGGTATTAATCATTTGAATGAGACATAGATTTTAAGAGAAAGAGAAAGGACATTATGCCTTTGCATTTAGTGTTCTTTTTTTCCAGAAGAGTTCCTTTTACTTACTTCATTAGAGCAAAGTAAGTGATTTTGCTCCTTGGTTGTCACATATATTCATCTCTAAGCAGGGCTTTATGTTTATCTTAAGAATATTTTAGATTAAAGGCAGCAAATGAAGTCTTTAAATCCTAGAGAGTGCCATCTGAGTGCTTGAATAATACTAGAAACAGTGCTTTGATGACTGGGCAAGTCTCTGTCTCGGGAGCCTTGGTAATTGTAGATTTGTCACACCACCCCCTTAATTTAAGCAGTCTGCTCTGCAAGATTACTGCCTCTTTCACATTTGTGCTTTCCCTTCCCAACAGAGCAAATCATCTGTTGCTCTGCTTCACACCAAGGAAGACACAGGGACTGCTCCACAGGATTGTCAGAAACCAAACTTCAACCAACTAAATCTTAAAAATCTAATTGACTTCATTCAATTATTTATGAACCATGCAGTATCTGGCAAGTAAAAAGGTGCTCCAAAGGGTACGGAATGGGAAAGACTTTTATAGGCAAGACAAGGAAGTACAAATAAAAAAATAAAAAGATGATTTCAGATTAGTTCACCTCCCTGTGGGGGATAAAAGAGTCTTTTTAGGTGGGTTACCTCATATTCCTTTGAGGCATGGAGAGGAACAATGCAACAGACAGTGCAATGCCTCATTGGTGCTGATGAGAAAACTCTAGATGGGTCTTAAAGGTTACATTCCTGGGAAAAGATTGAAACTGCAATTGGTTAGGTATTAAGCCCTCATTTGGTGACATGGCCTAACTAACATAAGTGACTCCATTTTGGGTGTGTGGCTTTCTCTTTAACAGGATGAAGGGCCCAGCACTATGACTGGTATGTGGCAATCCTCAATATATCTAAATACAGTAAAAGGAAGGTTTTTCTGAACTCAGGTTCTCCAGAAGTAGACCCTGACAGGAGAATTATAGAGCAGCGATTTCTTATAAAAGTACTCTAGGAGAAAGGGAGCAGGACATGGAAGTAATAGCCTCAGCCCCATTCCTGAGAGCTCTGAAGAATGAATGAAGCCATAGAGGATGTCTGGCCTCAAGCTGAGTGGTCTAGGCTTCCATATTCCCATACTCCGTTCTTGGCCACAGGCTGGCTGGGAAGGAGGTGAACCCCCAGACACTTCTGCCTTCCGCTGGCAGTACAGGAAGGTGAAAGGGTCTACAGAAGGCTGAGGGACCTTGTTCTGAGGAAACTTGGAGGAGCCAGCTTTCAGAAGCAAGCCCCATAGAAGCCAGGTGAAGAATGCACAAAAGGGAAGAGATCTGAGGGAGTCAGGGCAGGGCATCCACCATGTCTGCTGCAAGTTAAAGGCTGGGCCAGCTTTATGGGTGTGTGCAGTTAATAGGGTCCTGCCCTCAGAAGGGCCCCGTGTTTGGAACCTATGCTGTGCAATCACCATCTTGAAATTCTTAGTACTGTTACCCTTGACTTTAACTTGTATAAGTGAAGTCCCATAGGATAGTGGAGCATACACTGGATACTTGGTGCCTTGGTTCAAGCTCAGCCTTGCCACCCACTGTGTGACACCTCCCTGGTTCCCAGGGCCCAACTGCCCTTCTCTACCCTACCCTGAGCAGTGACTATCACCTCCCTCTGCTTGGGCAGTGACTGTTGCAAAATGGTGGGGAGGGCAGTTCCACTGCCCGGCTCCAGTGGGGGTATAGCAGTGGGTTTAGGTGGGTGGGGCTGAGGGCAAGTGCTAGAGTTCAGAGAGTTGCAGACGACATCTTGGGGTAGGCATCACCTCCCGGGACTGGGTGAAAGCACAGTGGGGAAGAAAGGCACACTGTCACCTGCAGTGATTCTGGTGCTGAGTTTGTCCCGGTGTAAACTTTCATCCTGTGGGGTCAGTTTGGGTTCACTGTGGGTTGTGTGTGGGGGTCTTGTGGGAAGGGGAGATTCACTCCCGGCTCCTGCCCAGGCCTGTCACCTCTGGCCAGTGGTGCACTGCAAGGGGAAGGTAGCAACCAAACCTGTTCTACACACATGTGTGTGACCACACCAAGTTGCCAGATGAGAGTCTTTCGGGCAAGTAACACCTGCATTCACCTCGTGAGTACCCTGCAGACACCCCAAGAATGTCCAATGAAGCCTGGCAGTGAGTAGCAAGTAAAAACCACCAAGAAGGTTGAGAGGGAAACTGTGAACAAATGGGAACTTTATATATGTTAATAACTTTAAAGCAGTTTTCCCTGTTTTTTTTTGACGTTTTTCTTTTACACTGAGCCCTGCAAATTAGATAATCAGCCTGGGTCAAGGTAAGATGATTTTTAATAGAGAGGTTACCATAGCAGGTCAAAGCAGGAAGAAACATTTCAATGTCCACCTCAGAAAAAGTAATAATTATAATAAAATTCAAAATGAATCACTATGTATTGAGTTCTTATAAGCCATTCATTGTAAAAATTGCTTTATTTATCTTTTTTAATGCTTAACAAAGACCCTGCAAGCCATAGATGACAAAACCAATTCAGAAACCTGTGCCATTTGTGCCAATTCATAAACCTAGTAAGTGGAGACTCAAAGCAGGTTATTTGCAGAATTCTGAACTTCTAAGCCAGCAATCTCCAGTGGAAGTATAATATGAACCACATCTGTAATTTTCCATTTTCTAGTAGTCACATTTAAAATAAAATTGGTGAAATTAATTTTAATAAGCTATTTTATTAAATCTAATGCATAAAGATATTTTCATTTCCAAATGTAATAAAAAATATTGAGAACTTGTACTCTTTTTTTATACCAAATCCTCAAAATCCAGCACATATTTTACACTCAAAGCACATCTCAATTAGGATGCTAAATTTTTATATACCATACTTAAGTGGCATTTAAATGTCATAAAAATTACAGGTGAAAAAATAGGTTCACAAAGATGTTCCAAGCATGCTGAAAATTATTCCAGTAACCAAATCAAGGATTTATTTTTATATCTAAATTTAAATTAATTAAATTCAAATTTAAACAAAATAAATTTAAATGAAAAACTCTGTTCCTCAAGGGCTCGAGGCATATTTCAAGTGCTCAACAGCCATATGTGTCCAGTCACCACTGAACTGGAGAGCACAACCCTAAGCCATGTGGAGGCAATTAGAGGCAGCTTCCGGCAAGGGACTTGAGACAGACCTGTAGAGTCAAGGGACATGAATAAAGGTAAGAGGAAGGGGTACTTGGATTTTTGGTAAGTGTTGTCAATGCTGAAGTCCTCATGGTGTCACCACTTAGTCACATTCACTCCCTTTTTAAAATTTTTTAAATTTAATCTTGATTCTACTCATATCTGCCGCTGTAAACTACGATTTCAGTCCCCACTAGACCAAGTCTGGAATCATAAAAAAGCATGGGAAAAAGGGGGCACGATGTTAGGCTCTGAACATTACTCTTGAATCAATTTATTGTGAATCTGAAGTTAAAACCATTTCCCAAAGCAACATATTCACAAAGATAACTGAAAAAAGAGAATAAAACAAAAATCTCATTCCTCCAAAGCAAAACCAAATTTCAAAACCCCAACCAAGCAACCAACCAATTAAACAAAAAGCCAACCCAGAGATAATCTCATCTGTTATCCTCTGTTCTAAAGTTAGAGCCCTTATTTTCACCACAAACATCAATTCCAGGTAGACAAGGACTTAATTGGGAAAAGTAAAACCTTCCTAGAAAAACATGTAAGAGTTCTGACATGCAATTCCAATATGTGTGTTTCCACACCACCAGCAAGGTTTTGATACAAGCTGGTGTTTCTACACTTCAACTCAATTCTGGCACATGTACCTGTGTTGGTCAAATAAGTTTTTAAATATGATATATATGTTTGCTCACTTATAGTTTGTATTGGGTGTGGGGGACAGGCTGTAATCAGGCCGGGTCATTATAGCCTAAGACAGGGATCGGGAACCTATGGCTTGTGAGCTAGATGTGGCTCTTTTGATGGCTGCATCTGGCTTGCAGACAAATCTTTAATAAAAAAAATAATAACGTTAAAAATATAAAACATTCATATGTATTACAATCCATTCATTTCCTACCACTCATATTCATGATTGCAGGTGGCTAGAGCCAATCACAGCTGTCCTCTGGGACAACACCACATTTTTATTGGATAATGTGTAACGTACACGGTTCGTTGTGAGGTCAGGAAGTAAACTTTCCTCCTTTTAATCAAGTAGTCAGCTAGCTAATTGCAGAACCCCTTTTGACGAAAAAGATGGCTAAAAGAAAAAAGATGAGGAGTATCATACTTTTCAGCAGGAATGGACAGAGGAATTCGCCTTTGTGGAGAGAGCAGGTTCTTCAGTGTGTCTAATATGCAATGATAAAATTGCATCAATGAAACAGTCAAATATAAAGCGGCACCACTTTGACACACGCCATACTACATTTGCATTGAAATATCCAGCAGGGGACAGCAGGAAAAAAGCATGTCAAGAGCTACTGTGCAGAGTGCAAGCTAGTCAGCAGCAACTCCATGTTTGGACCCAACAAGGTGACTGGAATTCAGCTAGCTTTGCTGGGGCTTTAGCAATTGTGAGAAACAGAAAGCCATTCACAGATGGGGAGTATGCCAAAACATTCATGTTTGATGTTGCCAATGAACTTTTTGACGACTTTTCAGATAAAGACAAGATAAACGAATAAAAGACATGCCTTTGTCGGCAAGAACTATTCATGATTGTACCATCACGATGGCAATCAAATTGAGGCAACATAAGTGAAGGAAATAAATGCAGCACCATTCTTTTCTCTTGCTTTGGATGAGTCAACAGACATAAGCAATTTATCCCAGTTCAGCGTGATTGCAAGGTATGCTGTCGGTGACACACTACGTGAGCAAAGTCTTGCTGTTTTGCCTATGAAAGAAACATCAAGAGGGTAGGATTTTTTCAAGTCTGTCACTGAGGTTGCTAAAGAAAAAAATCTACCGATGGATAAACTTATTTTGGTGTGTACTGATGCTGCTCCGTGCATGGTGGGGAAAAACAGAGGATTCGTAGCGCTTCTTCGTGAACATGAAAAGAGACCCATCCTAAGTTTTCACTGTATCCTACATCAGGAGGTGCTTTGTGCTCAGATGTGTGGTGAGCAGCTTGGTGAGGTGATGTTCCTGGTCATTCGGGTGGTCAACTTTATTGTTCGAGCTTTAAATTATCTCCAGTTTAAAACACTGCTGCATGAAGTTGGGAATAATTATCCTGGTCTGCTTCTGCACAGCAATGTGCATTGGTTGTCAAGAGGGAAGGTGCTCAGCCGTTTTGCGGCTTGTCTGAGCAAAATCCGGACTTTTTTTTAGATGAAAAATGTCGAGCATCCTGAGTTAGCTAACACTGACTGGCTCCTGAAGTTCTACTATCTCGTGGACATGACTGAACATCTGAACCAGCTCAATGTGAATATGCAAGGCATTGGAAATACAGTCTTATCCCTTCAACAAGCAGTGTTTGCATTTGAAAACAAGCTGGAACTCTTCATCACCAACATTGAAACAGGTCGGTTACTACACTTTGAAAAACTGGGAGAGTTTAAATATGCATGCACAGCAAGTGACCCTGCTCAACATCTTGATCTCCAGCAGCTAGCGGGCTTCTAATCTCCTGCAGTCATTCAAAGTGCTCTTTGGAGAATTTGGTGAGCGCACTCGTCCTTTTAATTTCATCACCCATCCACATGAGTGTGCAGTGGACAGTGCCAACCTGAGTTACATCCCTGGTGTCTCCATCAGAGATTTTGAGCTACAAGCTGCTGACCTGAAGGCCTCAGACATGTGGGTGAATAAGTTCAAGTCACTGAATGAAGATTTGGAAAGACTTGCATGACAACAAGCAGAGTTGGTGAGCAAACACAAGTGGGGAGAAATGAAAAAACTTCAACCTGTGGACTAGCTGATTGTCAAAACTTGGAACGTGCTTCCTGTCACATACCACACACTACAGCATGTGAGTATTGCTGTACTGACAATGTTTGGCTCTATGTATGCATGTGAGCAGTCTTTCTCACATCTAAAGAAAGTTAAGACCAACCTATGATCACGTTTAATGGATGGAAGTCTCAATGCCTGCATAAAGCTTAACCTCACCACGTATCAACCAGACTACAAAGCCATCAGCAAAACCATGCAGCACCAGAAGTCACATTAATGGTAAGAAGTACTTTATTCATCATTGGTTAGCAACAGCATAACAACGTTATTAAAAGGAATTCAGAAACTTATTGTACTTTAAGTGTTGGTCTTACATAGAATGCACACATTTACTTGTATTTAGTGTTAAACATATTGTATGGCTCCCATGGAATTACATTTTAAAATATGTGGTGTTCATGGCTCTCAGCCAAAAAAGTTCCCGGCCCCTGGCCTAAGGCTTAGTTTTAAGACTAAGCTTTTCCCCACACTCTTGACTGACTGCATGATGTGGGGTGGTGCACTCTCCTGAGGAATCCCATTATGCCTCAGATAAGTTACTTTGTATCAGAGATTTCCTTATTTGTATTGTATATTGTATTAAAGGTTTTGATTTTTACACTTAGAATGGGGGCAGACCAGGAGCTTGCACTCTCTGGGTTCCTGTTATTAGCATTAGAGAGGAGAGCAGAGAAAGGCCACATGGAAGAGAGGAGAAGCAGCCAAGATGGCGGGGTGCTGAAGGAGAAGCCAGTTTGTGCAGAGTATGTGCAGAGAGAAGGAGATGGGGAACAGAGGTGAATAAGGCTGGCAAGGCAGAAATCTTTGATTCTAGGAAACTTGGATAAGTCCGTGGCTTTGGGAGCCCTGAATGGAAAGGGAAGTGTTTTCCCACTGTGTGTAGTTCTTGCCTGCCAGGTGCAAGCTAGGATTAAAGCTAATGGCCCACCAGTTCTTGGCTCCGTTGTTTCATTACCATCTGTCTGAATCCAATGTGAACCTACATGGGCCAGGCAGCTGTGATGGTGGCTGTGACTACTGGCTTTACAACCTGGAAATAGAGTCAGAGTCCACAGGTTAAGGAATTAGTCCTTCAAGACTGCCACCCATCCCACTTTCAGACGCCACTTGCAAGTCCAGGTTATCAAAGACCAATTGGCTATACAACAGAGATTCCAACCATCCCTTCAATGGGTCTTGTTGGGCAGATAAAATATATTATGCTCACTTTGTTAAAGATGGCGCTGCCCACATGGAGGCCGTTGCCCAGGTGATATTAATGTGTGTTGGGGGCGGGCTGTGGGCAGGCAGGATCCTTGTAGCCTGGGGCTTGGTTTTAGGACTAAGCCTTTCCCACCCTTTTTGATGTGGGGTGGTACAATCCAATCATGCCCCAGAGAAGTGACTTTGTATTAGAGACTTCCCTGTTTTGTATATTGGATTAAAGTTTTGGATTTCTACACTATAAAATAGGGGCAGAATAGGAGCTTGTTCTCTTGGTTCCTGAGATTATCATTAGAGGAGAGAGCAGAGAGGATAGCAGAAAGAGGCCATGTGGAGTAGGCCAGGAGAAGCAGCCAAGATGGCAGAGTGTTGAGTGAGAAGTCAGTTTGTGCAGAGTTTGTGCAGGGAGAAGGAAGGAGATGGGGAACAGAGGTGGACAAGGCTGGTAAGGTACAGACCTTTGATTCTAGGAAACTTGGATAAGTCAGTAGCTTTGTGAGCACTGAATGTGAGTGGGTTTTGGAGCCCAGTGTGTGTTTTTACTTGCCCGCCGGGTGCAAGTTAGGATTAAAGAAGATGGCCCATCAGTTTTTGGCTCCGTTGTTTCTTTACCGACTATCCGAGTCCAATGCGAACCTGCATGGGCCAGGCAGCTGTGATAGTGGCCCTGGCTACTGGCTTTACAGGTCTCAATAAATAATTTGCTAGAATGGATCACAGAACTCAGACAAACATTTAAGAGATGTAGAGGGCAAGGTATGGGGAAAGGGCATAGAGCTTCCATGCGTTGTTCAGGAGTGCCACTCTTCCCAAATCTCCATGAGTTTGCTGACCAGCAAGCTTTAATATGTAGGTGTGATTGTTAGATCCTTAGCCATAGGCAATTGATTTCAACTTCCAGCCCATCTCCCCTCATCAGAGGTGGGACTGAATGTTCCAACCCTTTGATCATGTGGTTTGCTCTCCTGGCAATCAACCAACCTCAGGTGTGGTCCCAAAGTAACCTAATTAACATAACAAAAGACACTTTGTATGGTTGTTCTTATCACTCAGAAAATTCCAAGCCACTTAGGAGCTCCATTCCAGAAACAGGGAGGAAGAGCAAATATTCAGGGTGGGGCAAAAGTAGGTTTACAGTGGTTCCTATGGGAAGTAATACAATAATTAAAAATAATACAAGAGTTAACTCTGTGTTTCACATACTCACAACTGTAAACCTACTTTGCCCCACCCTGTACATTTCTTCTTATAAATCACAATATCACAATGGGAAAATATTTTCATAATCTTGACATAAAGTCAAAACTTTATATATAGGTGGCCAAAAATACCGTTAGTTAAATGATAAATATTAACCCATTAAAAAAGCTGCATATATTACAAAAAAATATGGAGGGTGTGAAGCCAGTATCCATGGCTACCATCACAGCTGCCTGGCCCATGCAGGTTCGCATTGGATTCAGACAGACGGTAAAGAAACAATGGAACCAAAAACTGGTGGGCCATCTTCTTTAATCCTAGCTTGCACCTGTGGGCAAGTAAAACACACACTGGGCTCCAAAACCCACTCACATTCAGTGCTCACAAAGCTACTGACTTATCCAAGTTTCCTAGAATCAAAGGTTTCTAGCTCACCAGACTAATTCACCTCTGTTCCCCATCTCCTTCCTTCTCCCTTCACAAACTCTGCACAAACTGGCTTCTCACTCAACACTCCACCATCTTGGCTGCTTCTCCTGGCCTCCTCTACGTGGCCTTTCTCTGCTCTCCTCTCTAATGCTAATCTCAGGAATCAAGAGCAAGCTCCTGTTCTGCCCCACTTTATAGTGCAGAAATCAAAACCTTTAAATCAATATACAAAATAGGGAAGTCTCTAATACAAACTCACTTATCTGAGGCATGATGAAATTGTACCACCCCGCATCAAAAAGGGTGGGAAAGGCTTAGTCCTAAAACTAAACCCCAGGCTACAAAGATCCTGCCTGCCCACAGCCCGCCCCCAATTCACATTAATATCACCTGGGCGTCGCCTTCCACGTGGGCAGCGCCATCTTTAACAAAGTGAGCATAATATATTTTATCTGCCCAACAGAGAGGTTATTAGCTATAAAGTAACAGAGTCTTACTAATCAATAAAATGAACACTTCAATAGAAAAATGGGAAAAACATGAACATAAAGAATCAATTCTTAAAAGCAGTTCAAATGGCCAAGAACTTTATGAATAGATGCTCAACTTTGTTACTAATGAAAGAAATGCAAAGTAAAATAGTAAGATATAAATTGTGACTTACTGGTTGGTAAAGACTGAAAAGATTGACAATGGCCAGGATTGTGGTGGCATGAGGGAAGAGGCCCTCTCACACGCTAGTGGTGGAGATCTAAATTCACACAGAGTCGGGGGTGAGCAATTCAGCAACATTCATCACAGTGATTAATAGGCATATCTTTTATACAAGCAATTCCACTTCTAGAAATTTATGTTGACAATGTAATCAAGCAAGTGAACAAAGATATTGGGAGTTTTGTTCCAACATTGTAAAAGTAAAAATAGAAACAACTTAAGTGCCCAACACCAGGGTTTGGGTAGCTAAATCATGGTATATTTGTTCAATGGCACATTATGCAGCTATTGATAAGGGTAAAAATAAGTGTATAGACATGTAAATATGTTCATGATCGACAATTTAAAAATTGTGTTTTAAAATATTGACTATAATGGGATCCTCATTTTGTTTTAAAAATGTATCTGAAAATGTTTAGTCTGTGGTGATTTTCCTCTAGAGAGTGGAAACGGGGAAGATACATGCTATCACTTCTTTCTAGGCAGAGGAAGGCAATGTTTCAAGGCAGAATTCTGGTTCTGTTATTTACTAGCTTTCTATTATTAGTTCTGTTTCTTAATCTCTTTCAGCCTCTATTTCTTTAACTTTTTCTTTCTTTCTTTTTTTTAGTGTGTGTGTGTGTGTGTGTGTGTGTGTGAGAGAGAGAGAGAGAGAGAGAGAGAGAGAGAGAGAGAGAAAGAGAGGGAGAGAGATGAGAAGCGTTAACTTGTAGTTGCGTCACTTTAGTTGTTCACTGATTGCTTCTCATACGTGCCTTGACCAGGGACTGGCGGCTCCAGCTGACCTCTTGCTCAAGCCAGAGACCTTGGGCTCAAGCCAGCAACCCTGAGTTTCAAGCCAGTGACCAGGTGATCATGTTGATGATCCCATATGCAAGCCGGTGACTCTGTGCTCAAGCTGGTGAGCCTGCTATAAGCCAGTGACCTCAGGATTCAAAACTGGGACTTCAGCGTCCACTGTGCAACCACTGGCTAGGTTATTTCTTTATCTTTTAAATTGGGAATAGACAGAATGTCTGGCTCACAAGATCATTGTGAGTATTCATACATGTATTGATTATTCATTTAAGCACAGTGTTAGCAAATGACCAGGGCTTAATACATTTTAGCTATTATTATGACATTGTTCTATATGCCTTGAACTTTACAACAAACAGCTATCACTTTAACAGTAAAAAGAAGTACATATACAAGGTGGTCCCAAAGTGTGGAAACACAGGCATATTTTATATATATATATATATATATATATATATATATATATATATATATATATATATAATGGCTTATTGATATTATATCACAACTGAATAAAATAGCATTTATGGTTTCAAACTTGGTGACTACCCTGCATATTTAATTTTCATTTTTAAATGAGGTGAAATTCATAGAACATAAAATTAACCACTTTACAGTGAATAATTCAGTGGCATTTAGTATATCCACAATGTTGTGCAATCACTACTTGTATCTGTTCTGAAGATTTCCATCACCTCAGAAGGAAAGCCTATACCTGTTAAGCAGTCACTTCTCAGTCCCTTCTTCCCACATACCCTTGGGCACCACCAACCTGCTTTCTGTCTATGGATTTACCTATTCTAGACATTTTATACATATGGAACCATATAGTATGTGACCTCGTGTCTGGCTTCTTTCATTCAGCATAATGTTTCTGACGTTCATCCTCATTGTAGCATGTGTCAGAATTTCATTACTTTTTAAGGCTGAAATCTATTTCATTGTGTGGCTAGATCGCACACTTGTTTATCCATGCATCAGTTGATTGACATTTGAGCTGTTTCTACCTTTTGGCTACTGTGAATTGTGCTTTTGTGAAAATGCATGTACAAGTGATTGTTTGAGTGCTTGTTTCAATTCTTTTGGATATAGGCCTAGTGAGATTGCTAGGTCATATGTGAATTCTAAATTGAACTTCTTGAGGAACTGCCAGACTGTTTACTCACAGCAGCTATACCAATTTACATTCCTACCAGCAATGTGTAAGAGTTCCAATTTTGCCACATTCTATACAACACTTATTTTCCATTTTTTAAAATTATAGCTATCCTCGTGGGTATGAAGTAGTATCTCATTGGGCTTTTGATTTGCATTTCCTTGATGACTAATGATGTTGAACATCTTTTCAGGAGCTTGTTGGCTGTTGGTAGATCTTTTTTTTTTCTTTTAAGTGAGAGGAGGGGAGATAGAGAGAGAGAGACGGACTCCTGTATACGCCCTGACCGGAAACCACACGGAACCCCTGTCAGGGGCCTCAGGAGCCGATGCTCGAATCAACTGAGCTATCCTTGGCGCCTGAGCTGAGCTTGAATCAATTGAGCCACTGGCTATGGTAGGGAAGAGAGAGAGAAGGGGAGAGGGAAGGACAGAGAAGCAGATGATCACTTCTCCTGTGTGCCCTGACTGGGGATCGAATCCAGGACATCCACATGCCAGGCCAACACTCTATCCACTGAACAAACCACCCAGGGTGGTATATCTTCTTTAGAGAAATGTTTGTTTGAATCCTATGCCTGTTTTTGAGTTAGGCTGTTTATCTTTTTGTTGTTGAGTCATAAGAGTTCTTTATGTGTTCTGGATATATTTTTAGCTTTGAAAACAAAAATCATATGTGGCACACAAAGCTGAAACTATTTACTATTTAGCCCTTTACAGAAACTGTTTGCTGACACCTAGACTATCAATTCCTCTAGGGCAGAGATGGTTCTTGACAAAGGCTTTAAATGCTCAAAATGATGGCCTTTGGTCACTAAAAAACTGGGTGTTTTGTATATAGTTCAAAGTAAAGCAATATATTTTGGAAAAAAAAATCTTTCCAAAGTGATTATGACCAGTGTTCTGAATTTCAAGTTTAATTATTTGGAAACTTTACATATATGGAATAAAAGCAGAATAAATGGAGTATTCTTATCATTTTGTTTACCAAATTGTGGCTGAGCTTTTAGGAAATGATTTGCAAAACAACTTCCAGGTTTTGAATGCTGAGTCTGAAACAGTATAAAACTGAGAATGTTGTTATCATTTGGTCAGTTTCTGTTCTCATTTGCCTTTGTGAAAACACAAGATTATTGGTACTAAGTGTCACTGGATTTACGGCTTAGGAAGTGAACAGCTTGGCCTAGAGCCAGAAATTGCATTGCTGCTAGCAAAGGCCTGGAAATGTCTCGCTCTTAGCTAAAGAGGTTTTAGACTGACACCAGAAATATGTTTAAAAATAATGCATCTATTTTGGAGATCCTGAAACCTGGACCTTTCCACACTGCTATTTCCCCCTTTGTCCGTGCTTCTCTTAGGCGGCAGAAACAGCACACGGCAGCACAGTGCCCTTTTCTCAGCTGTTTTACCTTGATGTTTTTCTTTAGTCCTAGCTTGAGCATTTCTCAGACCTTGACAGTCAGATTGAATTAGGAGCTGATTGCAGCCTAGTGGAGGAAAATTAAAAGTTGTGACTGTATTACCCTCTGGTCCTCTGTGTGAATGGTTGAGGTCTGGGTTCAATTCTAATTAAAAGCTAACAGAAATTACTGAGGTGAAACCAAAGAGAAAGAAGAGTCCACCTTTATAACCAGGGAGGTTTCTGTGCAGGGTAGTGGGCAGTGAGGAAGCAGATACTCTGGGGCATACTAAGCAAACATTCTCTAGAAAAGGCCAGATAGTAAATATCTTTAGCTTTGCAGGTCATGAAGTGTCTTTTTTCAGCTATTTAATTCTGCCATTGCATAGGAGAAAGAAATAGCATGGCTGTGTTCCAATCACTTATATACAAAAATAGGCTGCAGGTAGCTTTGGCCTGTGGGCAGGTGGTAGTTTGCCAATCGAGCTCTAGACCATCAATCTGAAGTTTGGCTGCTGGGTTTCTTTCTCCTGCTGGTACACTTTTAAGGATTTCTGTGTTTATAGCCCACGCAAGGAAGGTGACCACGGAAGGCAGAGGGAGATGTTCTTTACACAGAAAACATTTGCTGTGAAGATTCTGCTAGTGCACTTGGTCAGGGACAAGGCTAAAGTCATAGCTAATAAGGGATTGATGATCCATGAAGTTCTAGAGACATTTTTATTGTACATTTAACTGGAAGAAAGAATCAAGAATTGACTGAGTGTTATCTATAGGCCCAAAGTAAATGGGGCGAGAATTTCTCCCAAGACTGTGTGTCTGCAGCTCTTATTTTCAGTAACTTTTATTTTGGCTAGTATCTGGTTCTCTTCTCTTAGTAGACTTGGTGTCAGTGATCTCTGTGTGAGTTCTGTGCAAGTTATTCGTGTGTGTGTGTGTGCTGGGTTTTACTTTGCTAACATAGATACTCCCAAGATATTCTTTAATTTCTTCTGAGAAGTAAGAACCAGCAGCAATAAAGTGGAGTGGTCTTTTATCATGCATTTTAACATTAACAGATGTTCACATGTATGTTACAATGACAATACTTTCTATTTTTATATATTTGAATTGAATTTAGGAGGGTAACACTAGTTAACTTATTTATACAGGTTTCAGGTGTCAGTTCTACAACACATCTCTGCACCCTGTACTGTGTGTTCACTAGACCCCAAGTCAAGACTTTGCCCATCACCATTTATGTCCCCATTACTCTCCTCCACCACTCCCCCTCCTGGACATCACCACACTGTTGTCTGTGTCCATGAGTAATTTTTGTCCTTTTTGCTCTATCCCTCCACATCCCTCGGCCACCCACCCCACATCCCTCCCGCATTGTTGTCACTCTGCTGTCTATGAGTCTGTTTTTATTTTGCTTTAGTTCATTTTGCTCATTAGATTCCACATATGAGTGAGGTCATATGGCACTTGTCTTTCTCTGACTGGCTTATTTCACTTAGCATAATGCTCTCCAGTTCCATCTATGCTGTCACAAAAGGTAAGATTCCCTTCTTTTTTATGGTCATGTAGTATTTCATTGTGTAAATGTACCACAGTCCTTTTATCCACTCATCCATTGATGGACACCTGAGCTGCTTCCAGATCTTGGCTATTGTAAGTAATGCTGCAGTGAACATAGGGGTGCATCTATTTATTGAAATTTGTGTTTTGTGTTTTTTTGGATATATTACCAAAAGTGGAATTGCTGGGCCATACAGCAGTTCAATTTTTAATGTTTTTGAGGAAATTCTACACTGCTTTCCACAATGGCTGCACCAGTCTGCATTCCCACCAGCAGTGCACAAGGGTCCCCTTTTCTCTACATCCTCACCAACACTTGTTTGTTGACTTACTGATGAGCGCCATTCTGACAGGTGTGAGGTGATATCTCATTGTGGTTTTAATTTGTATTTCTCTGATGATTTGTGTCATTGAGCATATTTTCACATGTCTATTGGCCATCGGTATGTCCTCTTTGGAGAAGTGTCTATTCAAGTCCTTTGCCCATTTTTTAATTGGATCATTTGTTGTTTTTGGTATTGAGTTTTATAAGTTCTTTATTAATTTGGGATATTAACCCCTTATCAGATGAAACATTGGTGAATATATTCTCTTATTCAGTGGCTTGTCTTTTTATTTTGTTGATGCCTTTTTAGTTGATGTAGTCCATTTGTTATTATTTTTTCTTTGGTTTCTCCTGCCTGAGAGCTATATTGGCAAAAATATTGCTATAATAGATGTCTGAGATTTTACTGTCTATGTTTTTTTCTTCTAGGGTTTTTATGGTTTCAAGTTTTACATTTAAGTCTTTGATTCATTTTGAGTTTATTCTTGTGTATGGTATAAGAAGGTGATTTAAGTTAATTTTTTGTATGTCAGTCCAATTTTCTCAGCACCATTTATTGAAAAAACTGTCTTTACCCCATTGTATGTTCCTGTCCCCTTTGTCAAATATGAATTGACCACAAAAGCATGGGTTTATTTCTGGGACTTTTATTCTGTGACATTGATCTTTGTATCTGTTTTAATGTCAGTATCATGTGTATTATGTTTTTTTTTTCTAAAAGCTATTTATTGATTGATTTCAGAGGGAGAAGGGAGAGAAGGAGAGATAGAGATAACATTGATTTGTTGTGCCACTTATCTATGCATTCATTGGTTGATTCTTATATGTGCCTTGACTGGGGATTGAACCCACAACCTTCACATATTGGGACAACACTCCAACCAACTGAACCATTGATTACTATGGTCTTGTAGTATAGTTTACTATCAGGTAGTGAGATTCCTCACACTTTTACAGTAAATAAGGATCATCCTTTTCTCCCAGTTCCTCAAATTGGACTAGTTTTATTTTTTAAATAAACTTTTTAGTTTGGAATATTTTAGATTTACAGAAAAGTTGCAAAATATTGTACAAGAATTTCTGCCCAACCTTCACCAAGTTTCCCCTAATGATAATATCTAACATACTGTGGTATATTTGTCAAAACTGAGAAATTAGCAGTGGCATGATACTATTAATTAAATTCTAGAGCTGTTATGGGTTTCTACCAGTTTCTTTTTCACTTATCTCCTTTTTCTGTTCTAGGATCCGATCCAGGAAATCACACTGCATTTAGCAAACTGGTTTCTTTTCGTTCAGTGAAAACTGTTAAGAATAAGCTCCATTTCAATTTGGTAATTTATAAAGCACTAAATATAAGTGAAGTATTCAGCTATCCCTTATCAAATTTCTGTAAGTGGGTAGAGGTATCCAGGAGACCCCCTTACTTGTGTTTCCAGACTTTCCATGGCCTCTGCTCTGGATAAAGAGCTTTCACATTTGCAAAGCCTCTTTACAGATACTGTCTCAATCTATTGTCTCAATCACCCCATGAAAGAGGCAAGGCAAATATAATTTCGTTTCCTATTTCACTAATTAAAAGATTGAGTCCTGGAGACAGGTGGACCCTGTGCAAAGGATCTCGTGCTTAGTAAGGACCCTGTGTTTAGTTTAATGCTCTGTTGCAACCTGTTTGAAATTCTTTTTTTTTTTTTTTTCGAGAGAGAGAGAAAGGGAGAAAGAGAGGGAGAAAAAGACAGGGACAGACAGGAAGGGAGAGAGATGAGAAGCATCAATTTGTTGATATGGTGTCTTAGTTGTTCATTGATTGCTTTCTCATATGTGCTTTGACTGGGGGTTCCCAGCTGAGCCAGTGACCCCTTGCTCAAGCCAGCAAACTTGGGCTCAAGCCAGTGATCTTGAGCTTCAAGCCAGCAACCTTTGGGCTCAAGTCAGCAACCATGGAATCATGTCTATAGGCCCACAACCCTGCATTTAAGCCAGTGAGCCCACACTCAAGCAGGATGAGCCCATGCTTAAGCAAGTGATCTCAGGGTTTCGAACCTGGGTCTTCAGCATCCCAGGCTGACGATCTATGCACTGCACCACTGCCTGGTCAGGCTATTTATTTATTTATGAAATTCTTAATAATTTATGAACAAGAGGCCATGCATTTTTATTTTGCACTGAAGCCTGCACTGGTCCTGCCTAGAGAGCAGCCTTGCTCACACAAGGGCACATGGAATTGGTGGAGTTGAGTGACTTTTAGTGCTTTCTGACTTAAGAGTCTTCCTTTTATGACACTAGAGCATTTTCATCAAGCTCGGGACCAATGACTTGAATCCACCTTTGTGGTCTTTTTCCGTAATTTCATAAACTTAACTTCTCTGGTTCTGTAGCAATGCCTCAGCATGTCTGCATGTAAGTTTTGCCTTGACAACTTTGATTTCTATTTTGAAAACAAATCAATCTGAAAACTTGCTTACCTACGGGTTAGACAATTGCTCTGTAATTTATGTTCATAATTTCCTCATGGTGACTAATGTTTCAGCAGCTAAACATACCATATTTATTAGAGAAGTTAAAAAAAATGGTTCTATTTTGTTTCCAAGGTTGGTTAATTAGCTCCTGCTCTTGTCAGGGCTGAACTGTGAATTGTAACTCCCTTCCAGAAGGGGAGATATTAGTTTTTCTGAAGACGTGGAGATATTTGACCGAACAGCGTGATTTTAAAATCAGAGCACACTGCTTGTTGGCCAAATAGCAAAGTAAAGTTTAGTGGCATGGATGGTAGATCTACATTATTTGTGCTGGCCTGAAAGAACTAGATCAAATCATTCCATGACTCTTGAGAGAGATGAGGGCTTTAGCCAAGTGAGAACTTCACCCTTGGCTTTATATGACTGACAGAAATAGGGGTTTTGTTTGGGACCAAAGTTGTGGCTTGATTGATTCTGCTTTAATTTTAGCATAGAAAGGTCTGGTTATATGGGCACTAGTTGACTAACACAATTGTGTTATGATCATGCTTGCATTTAGTTTATAGAATTAATCACAGAACTTAGGAGAGAGGAAGAAAGAGATGACTTTTGGGGAGGCCAAGGGTGGGCTGTTACGGGTTGAATTGTGTCCCTCCTAAAGATATGTTGAGGTCCTAACCCCCAGAACCTGTGTGTGTGACCTTATTCAGAAACAGGGTATTTGCTGATGGAATCAAGTAAAGATATTTTTTTTTTTGAATTAGAAAAATTATTTTTGGCCCTGGCCGGTTGGCTCAGTGGTAGAGCGTCGGCCTGGTGTACGGGAGTCCGGGTTCAATTCCTGGCCAGGGCACACAGGAGAAGCCCCCATCTGCTTCTCCACCCCTCCTCCTCTCCTTCCTCTCTGTCTCTCTCTTCCCCTCCCACAGCCAAGGCTCCATTGGAGCAAAGTTGGCCCGGGCTCTGAGGATGGCTCTGTGGCCTCTGCCTCAGGCGCTAGAATGGCTCTGGTTTCAGCAGAGCGAAGCCCCAGATGGGCAGAGCGTCGCCCCCAGTGGGCCTGCTGGGTGGATCCCGGTCGGGCGCATGTGGGAGTCTGTCTGACTGCCTCCCCATTTCCAGCTTCAGAAAAATACAAAAAAAGGAAAAAAAATTATTTTAAAATTTAGGTGGAAAAAGAGGTGAATGAGATTTACCAACAAAATTTAAGTTTCAGAGAAAGAATAATCAGGGGTAGTGATCTTGGGTTATCAGATAAAACTTATAATATTTCTATGGTAATAAAAACAGAATGTCAGTGGCATGAGAAATAATAACCAAAATATTGAAACATGGTAAAGATATATCCAATAGTATAAGAGAAGTTAATATTGGAAAAGCTGGTATTATAATTCAGTAGGAAAATAAAGATTATTAAATGTTGGTATTATTTTGCTATCCAATTGGAAGTAACTTAATGTAAACTCTTACCTTATCCCACTAATAAAAATATACCAAGTAGATTAATAAATCTCAATGTAAAATGAAATCTTTATGACGAATATGTGGAGAATATTTAGGAAATGTTTCTGTAACCTTGTAGGTGAGCAGAGATCAGAAATTAAGACAAGAAGTTTAGAAGCAATTAAGAAAGTAATCAATAGACATACACATTTAAAAATATTTCCAAATGAAAAAGTATATAATAAAAAACTGAAAGACAAGAAATTGATTGAGTAAAATATACACAAGTTTGTGACAGGCAAAAGCTTAATACCTCCAATTTTCAACAATCTCCCACAAACTGAATGGAAAAAAAAAGAAATAAATGTTCATATTTATAAAAATTAAAATGCAAATGATTAATAAACCAATAAAAGACTTAACCTCATTGTCATAAGGGAAGGAAGATTTCAAGTACAAATTTCACTTGTCTAATTGCAAAAAATAAAAGATGGATAACATTCAGTACAGGTGACAATCTGGAAAAACACATTTGTATTTTGCTTTGGGTTGGTGAATATAAAACCATTATGGAAAGCTATCTTTTAATATTTGTTAACAATGTAAAAATAGATTTGCCTTTGGCCCAGCAATCCCAGCTATGGGCATCTATCCTACAGGATTAAACACCCCATAACGTAAGATAGCTATAGGTATACCCAGGCAGCTTTTTCTCGTAGTGGCAAAACTGGAAAGAACTTGAATGTTCTTCAGTAAAAACATGGCTAAGGCCCTGGCCGGTTGGCTCAGCGGTAGAGCGTTGGCCTAGCGTGCGGAGGACCCGGGTTCGATTCCCGGCCAGGGCACACAGGAGAAGCGCCCATTTGCTTCTCCACCCCTCCGCCGCGCTTTCCTCTCTGTCTCTCTCTTCCCCTCCCGCAGCCAAGGCTCCATTGGAGCAAAGATGGCCCGGGCGCTGGGGATGGCTCTGTGGCCTCTGCCTCAGGCGCTAGAGTGGCTCTGGTCGCAACATGGCGACGCCCAGGATGGGCAGAGCATCGTCCCCTGGTGGGCAGAGCATCGCCCCATGGTGGGCGTGCCGGGTGGATCCCGGTCGGGCGCATGCGGGAGTCTGTCTGACTGTCTCTCCCTGTTTCCAGCTTCAGAAAAATGCAAAAAAAAAAAAAAAAAAAAAAAAAACATGGCTAAATCAATCATGCAAATTTTTATTGTGAATGATTTCTAGAAAAATAAATTACAGCTATATGTTGACTTAGATGCAATGATATATTATTAAATAAATGGGAAAAACAGTCTTCAGGGTAAAAAACAGAGTATGATATAATTTTGGTAAAAAAAAAAAGATGCTGTCTCTCGCATGCATGTGTTTGTATATCAGCTTAGTGAGACATGTAGCGGGATATGCCATAAATTATTACTATTGGATATCTTGGAAGAGGGGTTGAGTGGATTGGGGAACAGTATTAAGGATTTAGCACCATATCTGTTATAGTCAACATTTTAAATGAATGGAATATATCATTGTGCTTCAATTACAAATTTACAAATAATTATTTATTAAAAAGTGATATAAGATTGTATTACATTAAAAAATTATTATATCAATTTTGAACATCTCTTTGCATTGTTTTTATGTTTACAGGGATGGGCAAAAGTAGGTCTACAGTTGTGAGTACATGAAACAGAGTGAAAAGAGCTATTGTTTGTTTTTAAGATTTTATTTATTGATTTTAGAGAAAGAAGAGAGAAAGAAGGGAATAGTAGTGGGAAGCATCAATTCATAGTAGATGCTTCTCTTATGTGCCTTGACCAGGCAAGCCCAGGGTTTTGAACCAGCAACCTCAGCATTCCAGGTCAATGCTTTATCCACAGCACCACCACAGGTCAGACAAATAAAACTATTGTAATAGTCATAATCTGTGTGTCTTTTCTATCCAAACAACTGTAAATCTACTTTTGTCTACCCTGTATTTAAGATCATCAGTATTATAGTTTTTATGTTTTCTATTTTTATTTTTGTGGTGACAGAGACAGAGAGACTCAGAGAGAGGGACAGATAGGGACAGACAGACAAAAAGGGAGAGAGATGAAAAACATCAATTCTTCGTTGCGGCTCCTTAGTTGTTCATTGATTGCTTTCTCATATGTGCCTTGACCGGAGGGCTACAGCAGACTGAGTGACCCCTTGCTCGAGCCAGCGACCTTGGGCTTAAGCTGATGAGCCTTGCTCAAACCAGATGAGCCCGCACTCAAGCTGGTGACCTCAGGGTCTTGAACTTGGGTCCTCCACATCCTAGTCCAATGCTCTATCCATTGTGCAACCGCCTGGTCAGGCTCAGTATTATAGTTTTTAATGGCTTAATGGTATTGAATTCAATTGCAGTAGCATGATTTTTTTAAACATTTATTTATTGGTCTTTATTGAGAGAGGAATGGGGGGAGAGGGAGAGGGAAGGAGAAAGAGGGAAGGGAAGGAGAGAGAGTTGAAGAGAAAGAGAGAGTGAGAAGAACATCGACCTTTCCCTGTATGTGCCCTGACCAAGGATCAAACCAGCACCTCTGTGCTTTGGTACAATGCTCTAACCAACCGAGCTATGGGGCCAGAACAGCATGATTTTAACTATTCCCCTAATGTAAAGCACATGTTATTTTCAGTTTTCTGCTATTATGGTTTTTGCTGCATGAACACCTTCACGCTTATTGTTTTTACTGTTGATTAATTTTTAAAAATATATTTTCTAGTACAGTTAGTGCTCGACTTATGACCACAATTGGTTCCGATAGACCAGTTGTAACATGATTTGGTTGTAAGCTGAGTAGGCTATATGTACAGTACTGTAAAATGATGTTATAAAAATCTTTAAGTCATACTTTATTATAATTTTCTTTCATTATTGTTATATATCATAATTTTCTTTGTTCATTTTATGCCATTTGTATCATCTCTACATTTTGTTTCTTATTTTTACATTTGTCAGGTTTAAGTAAAACACTGCATTATCAGTACAACTGGTTTAATATTTGCAAAACATACAAAATTACAAAATAGAGGTACATACAAAAATACAAAATACAGGTGTAAAAAATACTATAGGAAACATTTTCCCAATTGCAAAACATATCAAAATATATAAACATGACAAAACATTTTATTGGCTGCTGGTGCTTTGCTGCGGATCGTTGATGTCATCATCTGAGGCAGCAGGTGGGGTTACGGGAGTTGTTGTTTTCATAAACATGTGCGATCACATTCACTTTCTTTCCTCCTTTGTACTTGTTCATTGATTGCTTTCTCATATGTGCCTTAACCAGGGGGTTACAGCAGAGCGAGTGGCCCCTTGCTCAAGCCGGTGACCTTGGGCTCAAATCAGCAACTATGGGGTCATGTCTGTGATCCCATGCTCAAGCCACTGTCCCTGTACTCAAGCTGGTAAACCCATGCTCAAGTTGGATGACCCCACGCTCATTTTCGTGTTGAGATCGATGGCCTTTCTTTCCTTCTTGGCAGGCTGAGGTGTAGACCAGGGGTCCCCAAACTTTTTACACAGGGGGCCAGTTCACTGTTCCTCAGACCATTGGAGGGCCAGACTATAAAAAAACCCAACTATGAATAAATCCCTATGCACACTGCACATATCTTATTTTAAAGTAAAAAAACAAAACGGGAACAAATACAATATTTAAAATAAAGAACAAGTAAATTTAAATCAACAAACTGACCAGTATTTCAATGGGAACTATGGGTCTGCTTTTGGCTAATGAGATGGTCAATGTCTGGTTCCATATTTGTCACTGCTAGCTGTAACAAGTGATATGATGCACTTCCGGAGCTGTGACGCATGCTTCCCGTGTCACTGGAAGTAGTACTGTACGTGAGCGGCGCTGCCACATATGGTACTGCAGCATCCGCATCCTGTGCTCCTTTCACTGACCCACCAATGAAAGAGGTGCCCCTTCTGGAAGTACAGCAGGGGCCAGATAAATGGCCTCAGAGGGCCACATGCAGCCCGCGGGCTGTAGTTTGGGGACCCCAGGTGTAGACAAAGACAATTTCCTCTTGGTAGACTTCTTGGGAGGGGTTTGATGAAAAATATCCAAGACACAAAACACAAATTGCTGTACCGAGTCTGGGATAACAGTTGAAATGGTGCACGCGGAGATGGTGGTGCTGCCGGAAGCTGGTCTGCACTGTCGTACAGCCAGCTGGGCAACGCTTGCGCTGCCAGACGCAGAGCAGTTGTGGCTAGTGATTGTGGTCGTAAAGTCGAATGGTCATAAGTTGCATAGGTCATAAGTCAATCAATATCTGTATGTGATTACTATTCAAACTGCATGGGAACAGCTATTGGTTTTGTTACATATTGCCTTAGCTATAAAATTTTATATCAGATATTTACATTGAGATTCACTGTAATCCCTTTCTGTCTGTGGGCAAACCTTCTAAAGGCCAATATGAAAATAAGTTGCAAAGTGCTACTTTTCTCTGCATTTTACTGATATCCCAATATAATTGTAAATATAGCAAAATGTCTATAATAGTTGAATGGATCTTTTATGAAGCATTTGACAGCCTTTAAAAAAAGTGTGTTTTAAATTAAATTTTTTTATTGATTTTAGAGAGAGGGATGGAGAGAGAGAAACATCAATTTGTTTCTGTATGTGCCCTGACCAGAGATCAAACTGGCAGTCTCTGCATATGGGGATGACACTCTAACCAATTCAGCTATCAGGCTAGGGCTTGACAGCCTTTTTGAAAATAATAGCAGTAGTCTACATTTATCTAATACTCTTACTCAACTGGATGACTCCACTTTCTTTTTTAGTAAAATGGACTGATACCTAATTTCTTCTGCTGCTTCACTACCAGGTTCTCTGTACACTTCATTTAAGGAACTGTTTTCACTTGCCTCAGTTACAACAGTTTATTAGTGGAAATCTGAGATAAAAACTAGCCTTCTGTTTCCCTGGTCATAGATGTTTCCATAAATCACACTTCCTATGTTTCTGATGTATCCCTTTATAGTAGGTTCTTGTCGGTATTTAGGGGTCCGAGATTTCACAAACATCAGTTGGTTTTGAAACACTCCTTCCTGCTTTGCCTGTGTTTTCTGTTGACATTTGTGGGATTGAGGATTCAGGTATGTCACTCTGATCTTTCTGTCTTATAAATGACTCAACTATACCCATGAGACATGGATGAGTATCACTTGACTGTTTTCTGATACCTTTGGGGCTTATTGAATGAGTTTTGACCTTATTTTTCTTCCTCTCAAAATAGAATTCCTACCATGGATATCTAATAATACTACAGATATTTTTACCCCCTCTTTTTAAGCAATCTCAGCCAGCCCAGGCAAGACACTGCATTTTTAAGCTTTGTTGGTCATGAACTAACTCTAACTGATCATTTTCATTTAATTAGGCCTTGTTTTTAGGATAAAAGGGTCATAGGCCTTCATGTTTTGTTACATCTCAAGCAACATCAAAATATTTTTAGCATCATACCTGCTACACTTCCTTTCTTCTGATAGAGAACATAAGACACTTGTGGTAGTAAAGACATCTGTTTTAAACTTTTGTAACATATGGTACCATTTGAACTCAACAGAAATAGAGAAGAAATGGGCTTCAAACTACTCTCACAGTTAAGACACTACTTAACTGCTGTTCTGTAGGCTCGGATGGTGCAGATTGCTTCAGAAATTATATACTTTGAATTGAAATGCTCTAAGATAGTTACCATTTCACTTTCTGCTTCTTTCTTTTTCTTCACTAAAAGCAAGCTTTTGCTATTTAATCATTAGCTCTCCTCTGCCCTTCTCCCTTTTGTCAAATAGCCTCACTAGTAATTGGCAATGGGATTGACATTATGGTAAGCAATTTAAACAGATGTAGCTCCTACTTTTATGACTTACATTCTAAAAATAGCCTTTCACAAGGTTACCACAGTTGAAGGAAAATAAAAACACATGAAACAATGTGATAAAAAAAAGTTACATTAGCTGTTCATCCTACCTCTGTTTTCTTTGTGTGTGTGTAGTTTAATGACATGTAGGAAAAGGCTCTAATCTTCAGTGTACAATTGGATGAGTTTCGACAATATGTACATCTATGTAAGCAACACCTCAATCCAGATATAGAATCTTTTATCACTTCAGAAAGTTCCTTTGTACACCTTCCCTAATAATTCTCCTATGTGCCAGGCAACCTCTGTTCTGATTTCTATTATCATAGATGAGTGTCACCTGTTCTAGAAATTCATATAAATGGAATCATTGTATACAGACTCTTTGGTGTCTGGTTTCTTTCACTCAATCTAATGATTTTAAGATTCATTCATGTTGTTGCATGCATTAGTAGTTCATTTTTTTATTACTGAGTATTTGTATTTCATAACTACAGTTTGTTTTTCATTCTTCTATTGATGGTCATCTGGGGTGTCTGTAATTTTGGGCTATTATGAATAAAGCCACAATGAATATTCTTGGCAGACTGTTTTTAAGGTCATATGCTTTGCTTTCTTTTTGTTCTGTTGCAGAGAATAAAATTGCTGAATCAGAACTAGTTATGTTTAACTTCATTAAGAAATTGCCATATGCACATATCATCTTACATTCCCACCAGCAATGTATGAGCATTCCCTTTCTTCTGAGTTCTTGCACATGTTTGTTTGGTATTGTTAGTTTTTAATTTTTAAATTTAACCTTAGAAAGGTAGCTATTCTAGTGACTATGTAGTGGTACCTCACTGCAGTTTTCATTTGGGTTTATGTGGTGACTAATAATGCCAAGCCTTTTCTCATGCTTCCATTGACGGTTCATATATCTTCTTTGTTTGACATGTCTGTTCAAATCCTTGATATTTTTATTTAATTGTTAGTCTTTTTTTGGTAATTGATTTGTAGATTTGTAGGAGTTCTTTACACAGTCTGGATACAAGTTGGAGATACCTATCTGTCTATCTATAGTTATTTTTTTCTCCAAGTCTGTAGTTTGACTTTTCACTTTTTTAGTGGTGTCTTTTGATAAGTGAAAGTTCAAAATTTGTGTGAAGTGTCATTTATCACATTTTATTTTAAGGGTAGAGATTTTTAAATTCTGTCTAAAAAAATCTTTGCTCAATATATTTTCTAGTAGCTTTATTGTTAAGCTTTGACATTTAGATCTGAAATCCATCTTGAGATAAGTTTGTATATGGTGTGAGGTATGGGTCAAAATTCATCATTTTTTAAAAGATATGTATATCCAGATCTCCATTGTTCCATTGTCATTTGTTGAAAATACTTTCCTTTCCCTACTTGACTGTTGTGGAATCTTTGTCAGAAATGATTTGGGTCTTTCTTCTCTCTATGGTATTTCATTGATATATTCATAGATCATATGCCAATATCACAGTATATTGAGTGCTATACTTTTATAGTAATTCCTGAATCCAGGAATGTAAATTCTTTAGTTTTGTTTTTCTTTTTCAGGAACTTTGGTCCTTTGCATTTCTATATATAGTTTAGAATTAGCTTTCAATTTCTACAAAAAATATTGGCTGGGCTTTTTTCCTGTTTGCATATTCACCTTTGACAATTCACCTGATAATACTTTATTCCATTACACTATGAAGTTTTCATTATGTTAAATAAAGTCTTGCTTTTTGAAAAACAAATACTTTAGAAACTAAAGTCTTTCTCTATGAATATAACTTTAAAGCACAAGTTATTATTGAAAAGTCAAGTTTTGCCTTTATATTCAGTACAAGAATTCAGGATGACTTCTAAGGCAGATATGGGATGATTGCTGTCAGTTGAACATTAGGAAGTGCCAACCCAGAGGAAGCCAGATGTGCTTAAAAACACACTGTGAATTACATGTTGTAACTCTCAGAAAGAGCTTGGAGGCCAAAGTGATTGTGAAAAACAAACAAAGGAAGAGATATATTTGAAAGTAAGAGAGTTTCTGGTTTAAAGAGGACACTCCGATGATTTAGAATGTGGCATATTAAAACTTTTTAGACTATTATTTAAATGAAAATGCAAAATTCATAAAACTTCCTAGACTTTGTAGATCCTTAATAATATGTCAAAGGGGGTCCTAAGCCACCAGTTTGAGAACCTCAGAGACAATGTTTTAGCTGTCTAGCTTTCTGCTTGGTACTCGTAGGCATATATTAATTAATACTGCTACGGTTTGAATATAGATTTATCTTAATCATTTTTGAGTGAGTGCTTATGCATGGCAATTGGTGCCTGTAAAATGCATGGTTACAGAATATTCAGGAAGACACACTAGCCATTGAATAATATGGCTTCAATAAAACACAAAGGAAATGATTTTAGGACAATGGACTAATTTATTCATTTACTTGTGTACCTACTATACACTAGGGACCATGTGAGGTGTTGGACATAAAGTGATGAATAAACAGGGTTTCTCTTCCATAAAATTTACAAAATATTTGGGAGGGACATATAATAAGCAAGTAAATAAACATTAAAACACAATTATGAATCGTGATATATGCACCAAAGGAAATTATAAAAATGCAGTGGTACAGACAATCACTTAGATCAGTGTTACCACAGGCCTCTGTGAGGAGGGAATGTTTTCCCTAGTGTAAAGTAGGATCTTGAAAATTAACAGAAGTTCTTAAGAGGACCCCAAAGTAAGAGACTGAGCACACAAAGTGAGGTAAAGGTGGGAAACTTTGTGGGATGGAATTGCCAAAATAGACTGTTGAATATTAGAAGGTTGTTTTGGGAAAGATAGTGGGAGAGAAGGAAGGCATGTATATGTCAGTAAGGTTAGAGAAATGTAGGTAAAAGGTGGGGAGAGATAATCAGCATATAAGTTTAACAGAAGGGCAAGAGATGGAGATAGCTTATAAGACAAAATTATCAGATAGTGCTTGGTACATAGGTTATTCAGATGAATGGACAAATTTCCAGACTGATAAAAAAGCAATATGATAGATCCTCTTATTTTTACTTAGTATCACCTCCCTGAAAGTCTCATTGCTAGCAATGCTTTGTAAAAAATCCACTCAAGTTCCCCTCTAGTCTATTAATCTTACATGCTCTGTGGGACTTATTTATAGATGAGTTTTTTTTTGTTTGTTTGTTTTTTTGGCAAGAGAGTCTGTCTCTCTTGCAAAAAAAAGGGACAGATAGAAACAGACAGACAGGAAGGGAGAGAGATGAGAAGCATCAATTCTTCATTGCAGCACCTTAGTTGTTCATTGATTTCTTTCTCATATATGCTTGACCAGGGGGCTATAGCAGGATGAGTGACCCCTTGCTCAAGCCATGACTTTGGATTTCAATCCAGGGACCATGGGGTCATGTCTATGATCCCATGCTCAAGCCAGTGACCCTGCGTTCAAGCTGGTGAGCCCGTGGTCAAGCCGGATGAGCCCATGCTCAAGCCAGTGACCTTGGGTTTTGAACCTGGGTCCTCTGCATCCCAGGCCAACTCTCTATCCACTGCAACACTGCCTGGTTAGATATTATTTTACAATATCATTTTTGAACAACAGTTGGAAATAAATTCCTTGAGTGAAGACCAAGATCTGTCCCATGAGATGTCAACTTCTTCAATATATTATAATGGTGATAACATTTTAAGAAAAAAAAATTTTTTCTATGCTCATTATTCTCACTTGGGGCTACTGTTTTGTGGGTCATATGTTTTATTTGTGAAAATGAGACTAATTATACATAGCAATTAAAATATGGTGACCTCTTGAAAATATCATTGAGTATTTACAATCTTTCCCAACCCATAAATATCATTCATGATTAATTCAGCCATGAAATGAAATGTAATTGAAATTAAAAAATAGCCCATGAGATTTGTAATGTCAGTTTTATATGCTGGTTATCTTAGGGACAAATTTATTGACCCAATAAGCTTAATATGTAGAATATGTAGGACTTTCTTGAAGTGCATACATCATTTGCATCATTTTGTCTTTTAGGTTCTTATACTCATCTGTTTAGCTGATACTGAATTAAGAGAGTATATCATAGCACTTGGATTTTCACATTGCACAGATACCAGGAGTATAAGTTTTCATTCAAAAGTGTTTTGCTCCCTTCACAGGGTCTGACATATTTCTTTGCAGATGTAGTTAATATTCTCAGAAACTGTAACTTTGCACTGTGGAATATGAATTGCTGATATTTTTATCAGTACTCAGAATGATGTCAAAGGCATGGATATTAGTCTGAATAATTAATTACAATGTAGATGAAGTTCTTTAACAATAAAACCCACAACATGGAGAGATCAAATATCAACAAGCTATTTGGTAGACTTGGAACATCCCAGGGTACCACGGGCTTTGACTCCATGCCTGCCCAAAGTCAAAGCTCATATGCCTTAGATGACGGGGTGGTGTGCTGTTGGGGGTATGCACGTTGGCCGAATGAGACCCCTTGGTTCCTTTGCAAACTAAAGGTTTGCTGCAGGCAAACTTTGCAAAGTCATGTCTTCAACTCAATTATTCTTACCTGAAAAGGAGACAAGACAGAAAAAATTGTGACCTAAAAATTGGGTGTGGTCTCAATGAATTTCTCAATAGCTACCTCAATGAATTTCTCAGTAGCTTCTATTTCTCAAAATTTTACATGTATCATATCCATTTCCTTTCCTATCTGAGTGAGGCATTAACATCTATTTTCCCATATAGATGGAGAAAGTTTGGAATGAAGGCAGTAAGTCCCACACTTTGGCTAATTTACTATAAAAGTCTTTCAATGGAGTCATTATAGAGGCTGTGGTTTTCTTGCTGATTCTGAAGGCAGAGTTCAAACAAAACCATTATCATCGGATGATTGATCATCCTTAAAATGTTGACTCTTCCTAAGACCTATGGATGACCATATCATTTATCAGTTATTCTAAAACAAAGTGAAGACACTGGATAAATTGCTCAGCCTGGTTTCAAAGGGCCTGGGTGCCTTGTGCTTTGCAGGTGGAAAACAGCTTCCTCTACATAGTTGCCTGGCTTTCTTGACCTCATTGCCATTTTTGGATTTCTGTTCTCTAAGTTCTTGTTCTACCCATTTTAAGGTTTCAAAATGTAGAACTAGCTTTTATGGCATGTTTATTGTTCCTAACACTTGATAAAACTGAAAATGTCACCTAACTGGTGGTGATGTAGTGGATAGAGTGTCGACTTGAAGCACTGAGGTCACTGGTTTGAAACCTGGGGTCGCTGGCTTGAGCATGGGGTCATTGACATGACCCAAGGTTGCCAGCTTGAGCAAGGGGTCCATGGCTTGGCTTGAGCTCGACATTTCTAGGGTGATCCCCCCTCAAGGCATGTAGGAGAAGTAATCAATGCACAATGAAGTGGAAAAATGAACTGATGCTTCTCTATCTCTCCCTTCCTCTCTGTCTCTCTCTTCCTCTTATTGTCTCTCTCTAAAAAAGTGCAAAGGTCAATTTTTCAAAAATGTGATTTTAGAAACTCTAGATAGTGTGGTGTAATTGAACTGTAGGCTACCAGGGTTCCCCAAACTTTTTACACAGGGGGCCAGTTCAGTGTCCCTCAGACCGTTGGAGGGCCGCCACATACAGTGCTCCTCTCACTGACCACCAATGAAAGAGGTGCCCCTTCCGGAAGTGCGGCGGGGGGCCGGATAAATGGCCTCAGGGGGCTACATGCGGCCCGCGGGCCGTAGTTTGGGGACGCCTGACAGTGATTCCTCCTGCTGTGTGTTTTGGCTAAGGCAGTCCCCCCTTTTTTTCTTCTTTCTTTCTTTTTTTTTTTTTTTTTTGTATTTTTCTGAAGTTGGAAACGGGGAGGCAGTCAGACAGACTCCCGCATGTGCCCGACCGGGATCCACCTGGCACGCCCACCAGGGGGCGATGCTCTGTCCATCTGGGGCGTCGCTCTGTTGCAACCAGAACCACTCTAGCGCCTGGGGCAGAGGCCAAGGAGCCATCCCCAGCGCCTGGGCCATCTTTGCTCCAATGGAGCCTTGGCTGCGGGAGGGGAAGAGAGAGACGGAGAGGAAGGAGAGGGGGAGGGGTGGAGAAGCAGATGGGCGCTTCTCCTGTGTGCCCTGGCCGGGAATCAAACCCAGGACTCCCGCACACCAGTCTGACGCTCTACTACTGAGCCAACCTCTCTCTTTCTTTCTTTCTTTCTTTCTTTCTTTCTTTCTTTCTTTCTTTCTTTCTTTCTTTCTTTCTTTCTTCCTTCCTTCCTTCCTTCCTTCCTTCCTTCCTTCCTTCCTTCCTTCCTTCCTTTCTTTCTTTCTTCTTTGTTTCTTTTTCTTTTTTTTTAAGAGGAAGGGAGAGAGGGAAAAAGATACAGGAACATCAATCTATTTTTGTATGTGCCCTGAGCAGCCAGGGCAAGGCAGTCTTCTCTTGATAAAAGAAAGATTTCACACAAGCCTCTGCAATGTGATGCCATTGGTAGTGGAATGTAGGAGACATTGATAGGGAAAAAGACTTAAATAATATCATAGATTCTTCCAGACACCACAAAGTCTAGAAAGTATTCCTTTGTCAACTAAAGCCACAGACATCACTGTGTCGCCTACAATCTGAACAATACAGAACAGAAAGAATTCATGAGTCTTCTGAGTTAGTGGCCAGGAAGATGTGGCCCCTTCTACCTTTTACGTGGTACCCTATATCTGCCCTGGAAGAGCAGCTACATGACTGAGAAATTTTAACCAACAGTATGAAGGGACCTTGACCTACAAACACCTAGGAGAGCAGAGTGTGGAAGCCATCTTTCTACTACTTACAATAGATATAGTGAACCTTTTTTTTTTTTGCCTGCTCAGTATTGGTTGGGCAGCCACATGGTCCAGATGAGGTTGATGCTGCCTCTAGACTCCAGGTAGGGTCATCTGGCCCTGATACATCCCATGAGAGCCTTGTGCAGGACTCCAGGTGATCTCTTAGGAAAGAAGTTTTTTTCTCTCTGCTGGTCTTGTTAAAGTAGTAGACAGAAGGCCTAGAGCTGCCAGTGGCCACTTTTGCTACCATGTCAACAAAGACCACTTACAGGAAAGCAGGACCTAGTGTGGACGACCTTCTAACATTTGTCACCTGGAATGAGCAGCACAGCCCACATATACCCTCTAGGATGCCCGAGAAGCATGGAGAAAAGACAAATGGGCAACGGAAAAGGAAAGAAAAGAGAAGAAAGGGGTAGAAGAAATTGTACTATCCTCTGCAGGACATAGGGAGAGCTTTTTTGGGGAACAATAATACTGCCCTTACAGGGCAGTTATGAGGGTTTAGAGAAAGTGCATAGACTTGCAAGGTGGGAAACTCCTCACTGATTGTAATTTGATGGGTTTCCACATGAAAAACTGAAGGGATCTAAGTTATTCACAAGGTTTCAAATTAGCCTCCAAAACACCCTATCTTGCAAAATTTGACTTTCCTCTTTTGTAAAACGAGGGGCTTACACTTGTTCATCTCTAAGGCGTTCGTTGTCCAGGTTTAATTTTCACAGAACGCTTTTTCCCTGAGCAAACTCCATTGTATGCAAGAAAACTCCAGGTGCAATGACCACAGATTTCTGCCAGAGGTCACTGTTGGATGCGGTTCAGCCCTGTTGTTAGGAATGTAAGCAGACACTGCACGACACCGTTTAAAACCACACACAGCCACCACTGCATGCTCCAGGGCAGACCAACTGCTACACCTTTACTTTCTTGGTCATATGGAGCTAACAATACCTTTTGCTTCCTTGCTTTCCAGTCTTCCACCATGTAAATATATATTATATTTAATTCATTATAGACTATCGCTTCCAAGTATAGTTCAGAGTTAGCGGGCAGGAAGATGTAGCCCCTTATACCTTTTACGTGGTATCCTATATTTGTCCTGGAAGAGCAGCTACATGACTGAGAAATTTTAACCAACAGTATGAAGGGACCTTGGCCTACAAACACCTAGGAGAGCAGAGTGTGGAAGCCACCTTTCTACTACTTACAATAGATATAGTGAACCTTTTTTTTTTTTTTTTTTCCATTTTCTGACTCAGTATTGTGCTTACTTATCGGACACTAAAAATCTTGTGCCTCAGATGAAAATGTGAGCTTTATCACAAACATTTCAGCAGGAATTTGGCCTGTTTCTCTTTCCTTCTCTATTTTGCTGTGTGCTACCTGTCATCTCAAAGCCACTACTGCCAAGAAGATGCCCTCCCTTGCTGAAAACCTTATGGTTCAGCTCAGAGACTGTTCTAGAAGCACTAGTGGTTTCCTCATAACTTGTAATTTCACCAACCATGTGATTTTTAGCCTCAGGCACAAGGGTCTGTGGAAGGTGGTGAGCATGAGTCTAAGTAGGCATATATCTATGATATGTTGGTCTTCTCCCCATTGGACATCAATTTTATTCTTATTCAAATAGTTTATTTTACTTGTAGGTATGGAAGAGACTGTAATGATCACTAAGTCATCAAGTCTACCCTACATTTCCCATACTCCCTTGAAGCTGTGCTTGAGTGTGTGATTAGTTCTAGCCAACAAACTCTGATTGGAAGTGACATGCATCATTCCTGGCTAAGCAATTAAGAGTCTGTGTGTCATATCCATCTTTCTCTTCTCATGCTGCTTTGACCTAGTAAGCCACATGTTCCAGCTGGCACAGCCACAAACTAGAGGAGGATAAACTGAATATGATTAAGAAGCAAACCCTTTTCCATGAAGTCAATGAGATTCCATGGTGTATTCATTAATGCAGCATAGCCTATCCTGTCCTGAGTAACACAGTGGGAATGTGAATACAGATAGGAGAAAGAAGTAGGCTTTATTCGGAAGGTAACTCCAGTCCCTGACATTTTAATTCTTAATTATTATTAATTTATGTTATTGATAAATTTGTAAGCATTGGTGAAACGAATACTCTTGTGGACAAGCGCTCTATGTCAGGGAAAATGGCAATGTCTAGAAAGCAGATTTGGGGGTTCTAGAAGAACCTGGAAATTATTATATGGACATTCTAATGAACCAAATAAGATACACTTGACTATCCCATGTGGATGAATCTTGAACCAATGATCCTATGGAGAAATATTCATGAAGGTTCATAAAGGACCCAGTTGCTTGGTGAAAGAAGCCTGACCATTCCTAAAATTAATGGAGGTGCCATGACTTCTTGCCATGCTTGGGAAAGCAAGAGTTCAGCATCTTTAAAAAAAACAAACAAACCACAGAGATTCCTCTTCTCTCTACTCAAGCCAAAATTGCATGTTATCAGAATTTTACTAAGATCAAAAGAACTTCAAATAATTCTTTCCCAAGCAGATTTATTTTTGTGTCTTTTGATTTCAAGTTCTGAACCAAAAGAAATGACTAGTTTGATGGCTATAACCCTAATGGAATTTTCCCCCCACAAAGAAACTGCTAAGGAAATATTAAATAAGAAAATATTAGCCTGACCAGGCGGTGGCGCAGTGGATAGAGCGTTGGACTGGGATGCCGAGGATCCAGGTTTGAGACCTCGAGGTCGCCACTTGAGCACAAGCTCATCTGGTTTGAGCAAAAGCTCACCAGCTTGAGCCCAAGGTCGCTGGCTCAAGCAAGGGGTTACTCGGTCTGCTGAAGACCCGCAGTCAAGGCACATATGAGAAAGCAATCAATGTACAACTAAGGTGTCGCAACGAAAAACTGATGATTGATGTTTCTCATCTCTCTCCGGTCCTGTCTGTCTGTCCCTATCTATCCCTCTCTCTGACTCTCTCTCTATATCCCTGTAAAAAAAAAATAAAAAAAATTGGATGGTTTCACTTCATTAATTAAAAAAAAGAAAAGAAAATATTAACATAAAATTTCCAGTGCATTACATTAAAGCTCACTGGTGATTAAGGATTTCTATGGTTAGGCACTGGTAAGAAAATTTACTTTCTACACATACAGCTGGATTCAGCTTTATTTACTGATAGGTTGAGTTTTAACTTGCTTTCTTCTCTCTGATTTTTATTTCTCCCATTTTATTAACTCAGATTATAGACTGTTCTTCAGCAGCCCATGTCTTCTCACAGGACCTCAGGCTTGCCTTTCTGCCTGAGGGTTCAGTTTGAAGGTGAGTTTTCTCTTCAAGGTCTCTCCTTCTCTGCAATGAGTAGGAGTCCTCAAGGATGCCCAGCTGCTATCAGGTCGGGCTAGCAAAGACTTCCTCAGAGTTCAGACATTCAGCTCTAGGCTTCCCAAGTGACGACTCTTGGTAAATTGAGAGGGGTGCAATTCTACTGAGTCCCTTGGAGACCTTCCTTTCAGGTGTTATAGATACACTATCTGTGCCTCAGGGGACCTGCAGGCATTGTTTCTAGATGGTAGTCCTTTCCCACATGTTATGTGGCATGAAACGACTGCAAGAGCCTCTCCTCTTGTTTGCTAATATTGTAATACTTCACCTTAGGATATTAGAATTAACTACTAAAATAAACTTTACAAATCAGTGAAAATATATTATACCTGTGTGTGTGTGTGTGTGTGTGTGTGTGTATTTTTACAAAGTTAGAACTGGGGAGGCAGTCAGACAGACTCCTGCATGTGCCCGATTGGGATCCACCCAGCCTGCCCACCAGGGGGCAATGCTCTGTCCCTCTGGGCTGTTGCTCCGTTGCAGCCTGAGCCATTCTAGCACCTGAGGTGGAGGCCATGGAGCTGTCCTCAGCACCCAGGGCCAACTTTGCTCCAATGGAGCCTTGGCTACAAAAGAGGAAGAGAGAGACAGAGAGGGAGAAGAGGGGGGAGGGTGAAGAAGCAGATGGGTGCTTCTTCTGTGTGCCCTGGCTGGGAATTGAACCCGGGACTTCCACATGTCGGGCTGATGCTCTACTGCTGAGCCAACTGGCCAGGGCAATGTATTATACCTTTTATTTTAAATTTAAATCACTTTTTATTTTTCAATTACAGCTGACACCCAGTATTATATTAGTTTCAGGTGCACACTCCAGTGATTAGACATTATATAACTTACTAAGTGATCATCTCAATAAATTTTGTATCCATCTGACACCATACATAGTTATTACAATATTATTGCCTATGTCCCCTATGCTGTACTTTACATCCCCATGACTATTCTGTAACAACCAACTTGGTTGTTATAAGATTTTAAACTTTTATAGGATACATTTCATTTGAACTTATTTGGGTCCATAGTACCTTGAACTTGACCTAGATTGATGGATTACAATGAGCTGCAGAGAACAAGTAGAGAGCCAACTGTTATCTCTGTATTCACAATAGGCTTGCCACTCCCCCCCCCCCAATTTTCCAGGCACTTCTATCTTCAGAGGTTATACTGACTGCTACATCATATCTTTTCCATGGGGGCACTAGGGAGAGTTCACAAGGCCCCACAAACCTTAACATGCCGGTGATGTAGTCTGTGGTCTGCCTTTGGCTGCGTTGGTTATCTATTGCTGAATCACACAGTACCCAGCCATTTAGCAGCTTGAACAGTAGACATTTGTTATCTCACACAGTTTTGAAGGTTAGGAATCCAGTTGTGGCTTAGTTGGGTGGATCTGACTTAGGGTCTCTCATGAGACTGAAGTTCAGCTGTTGGCCAGGGCTGCATTCATCTCAAAGTTTTATGGGGTTATAGAATATGTTTTTGTGCTCACTCATCAGGTTGATAGGCCACAGTTTCTTACTGACTACTGGGCACATGTGACTCCCCACAGGGCTGTTTAAAACATGGCAGCTTTCTTCCCTCAGAGTGAGTGATGTAAGAGAGAGGAGATCAAGAAAATGCCCAAGATAGAAGCCACAATGTTTTATAACCTAATCTTGAAAGTGCCATGTCATCATTTCTGTTGTATGCTATTGGTCGCACAAGCCAATCGCAGTGCTGTGTGGGAAGGGACTACAGAGGAATGTGAATACCAAGAAACAGGGAGTGCTGGGGGCCATCTTAGAGGCTGGGGTAACACAGGCTCTTTCTCCTCTGGCCAGCCCTCTTTTCCAGGGCTCCAGGGTCTCTGCCCTTTCAGTTTCTACAACATGCCATGCTCACTCTGGCCGCATTGCCTTTGTGTGTGAGTGGTGCTCTCTGCCTGTGAAACTCCACTCACCCTCAGCTCAATGGTCTACTTCCCAGAGAAGCCTCTGTTCTTAACATTGTTGTAACTTTACACTGAGTGCTTACTTCATTAATTTCTCTCTCTTCCCACCCTCTGGATGACAAACACTAAGTTTATGTGAGTTTTTGCTCATGAATGTATCCTTGACTCAGTGGCTGATGCAAGGTAGCTGTGTTGAATGGACAAATTAGCAAATGAAGAAGGTCAATGTCAGTGCATGAGGAAAGCACGTGAGAGGAAGTCCAGGTGTGTAAGGATAATACTATAGGTGTGTGAACTGGTGTATGAGGTAAGGAATTGGGCATTTCTCCTTCCTCCATTGCTCTTTACTCTTTCTTTTTACCTATAACCATTTTTTCTACCTTTTCTTCTTTCCCCTCTTCTCCTCTTCTATTGCTTGTCTATCCCACTTGACCCTGACTCTGTCATCTTCTCATTGGTAGTAATTGTAAAAGGGGAATTCTGGTTGGAACAGGAAAATGAGAAGTGATGCAAGCTGTGCAAATGTTTTATATACCATCCTGGAAAGAGTACTAGAAGTTGAGGCAAAACTTTCCGGATCAGGAAACATGATGCTGGCTTGTTATAGAAGTAGGTAATTTGGGCAGAGTGTCTGGTGTGTTCATTCAATCACATATTCACTTAACCAACATTTAGGAAGAAGATTTTTACCTATCTGAGAATGAGTTAAGTGTTGGGGATACAGATGGGCTGGGTGCTGGGGACATAAAGATGTAAGGAGATAGGGTTCCTGATATTCAGGAGCCTACTGTCTAACATCTTGGTACCCAAAGTGTGGTCCATGAACTGGCAGCATCATCATCCTCTGGGAGTTTGTTGGAAATGTAGAATCCTAGGCCACACCCAGATGTACTGAATCAGGATTTTCATTTCAACCAGATGCCCAGCTCATCTGTAGGCCCATTAAAGTTTAAGAAGCATCTGGCTAGGAAGCGCAGACAAATAAAAAGCTGAGGGCAATAGGTGAAATGTCAGAATGGATATAAACACAGAGTGCTGTGGGATTGCATTGGAACACCATATGGCTCTCGTCTGCTGATGGTAGGGAATATGAGCAGGGAGGTCAGGAGATGACAAATGAATGGGAGTTTGAAAAGGGCAGGGTTCCACAGGGTGTTGCATGCAGAGGAAGTAGAATATACAAAGGCTTATTGTTGCTCCCAAGCAGGGCCCATTCAATTAAGTGCCAGTTATTCAAGCTGGATAGAACTAAAATTATTTGGGCTGAGAAGTGACAAGAGATGAGGTTTAACACAGGAAAGTGGATCATGATGGGTTAACTGTGCTCTCCTAACAAGAATTGACATTATTTTTAAAGCACTGGAGGGTCAGTGATTATTCTGCTTTGTGTGGTATGGGAAGTCATTGTGAGAGGGACAGGAGCAGAGCTAATAATACTATAAAATAATATTTGTTGAGCATTTATTTCATACTAGGTGTTTTACCAAGTATTTAAAATGCCAACAAGCCTATGGGGAAGGTATTATGACAACTTCTAGGGGTACAAGGAATGGAGTCTATGGGTGTGAATGGTGGAGTGGGAGAAGGTTTCCTTGGTGATGCTTCAGAAAGGGATAGAATAAAGTTACCTTTACTTGGAGCTTGAGTGCCCACATTACACCATTTCAGAGGTGACAGATTCTGGAGAAGGGGATAAAGATACCGAGTCATTCCCTTATGCTTTTTTGTTTACTGCTAAAATTCTGTTTTGTTTGAGTAATGATATCTTCTGCCTCCTGATGTGGGTCATGCATCATTAGCCAGTTTAAGACAGAGACCCCAGGCCATTGCTGATGCCCTGTAGGTTACCTTTAAAGTAAATTCACTGAATAAACAGTTCAGTCAAAACACCCCAGGCACCCCATCTCACATCCCATAAAATAAAATCTGATTTTGCGTCCTGTAGGGAACCAGTTTTGCCAAGGGTGACAGTAGCCAGAGTTGGAAGGCAGGAAGCAATGTCTTAGGGCTGCTCCTGGCCTCTACCTTTTGGAAAACTGTCAAGAGTTATTGACTTTCTCTTCCTCACCAAAAGACACCTGGCTTGTGTCCGTTTCCTTAGAACCTTATTCTTCCCCAAGAAAATGTCTCATGATGTATCAATTAACTAGATATTGATCCTTTATAATGAGATAGCCCAACAATAATGTTATCCTGCCCAGAGAACATGGAGCATAGAGAGCAAGAGTAGAAAAGGTTGTCTGCTTTAGGGTGCCTTCCTCCCTTGCCCGTGCCCCACTTTAGCCTGTTATATCAGTGAAGATGGAGAAGGAAAGAGAAAAATCTCTCTTTGCTTAACTGATCTCAATTGTTCTTTCTCTTGGTCTTGCTGTTTCAATACTAACTGACCTTCTAGGTTGTATGGAAGACATGCGTAGGCTCTCCCTATGGAGCGCCAATGTTTTCTTTGAAGGGTGTCATAGAGGGTTATTTTATGAAACGTTTCCCTGGTGTGGCAATCTATGTCCAGCACATTCTCCTCCATCGCCCCTTCGGTTACTGCTAGGGGTCGTGTACTCCACGGCCACTTGCTGCTGGCTCCAGTCTTACAGAAGATAGCCCTGTGTGGTTGGGTGCCAATAAGATGGCTCGTTTCCTCCTGACCACCAAAATGGAGGGCATGAGGTTTGCCAACTCCCCATTACCTGATGCCTGGCATCACCCTCCTATTTACCTTTCCCTTGCTGGTACCCCAGAGGCAGAGAAGCGTGTCTTCTGCCTGAGTAGGTGTCTAGCTAGTGTCCTGATGCCAGTCTCTCCTTGCATTCTCCTTGCAGGCACGTGCAATTAGTGATCCTCTTGGTGTAGCATCTTTCGTTTAGACTTAGAATTGGTGAGAGCCCTCATTAAAAAACTGAGAAAAAAGCTGCCTACTCCCCTGAGCCGACTGACTCGCCTTCCCCCCAAACTCCTAACATCATCTGGCAAAGTGAAGAAGGATCGTAGGAAGAGGACAGTGACTGAGGTTCAGCTCCCTCTTAGGGAGCTCTGTGTTCCCAACTATTTGTGGCTCTCTTTACAATAAGGGGTCCTTAGCATTTTGGCCCAAGAGCCATTTCCTGGCCACAGGAAAACTCTTATATTCCAAATATATATATATATATATATATATATATATATATATATATATATATATATATCTCACAAAAAGCCAAAAGTAATCAAAGAAATAATTAATGGCTTGAGTGAAAAATTTTAAAAGTTCTATATGTCAAAACCTGATTTTAATAATGGCAAACTGCCTGACCAGGCAGTGGCACAGTGGATAGAGCGTCAGACTGGGATGCAGAGGACTCAGGTTCGAGACCCCGAGGTCACCAGCTTGAGCCCAGGCTCGTCGGGTTTAAGCAAGGCTCACCAGCTTGAGCCCAAGGTCTCTGGTTCAAGCAAGGGGTCACTCGGTCTGCTGTAGCCCCCCGGTCAAGGCACATATGAGAAATCAATCAATGGACAACTAAGGAACTGCAATGAAGAATTGCTGTTTCTCATCTCTCTCCCTTCCTGTCTGTTTATCCCTATCTGTCCCCTCTCTGACTCTCTCTCTGTCTCTGCCACACACAAAAAATGACAAACTGAAAAAAAAATTGTAATGTGTGTGCCAGATAGAGTGTGATCCTTAGCATATAAAAGCTGTTGCAAACCAATTAAAGGACGAGGTTACATCCCATTAGAAGAACATGGACAAGGCACAATACAGGTAAGTAATGAAAAAAGGTTATAGTGTCAAGAAACAAATGGTGAGAATCATAGAAATATGGCAAAGACAAAGGTGAAAAAATGATATGGAGTCAGGATCAATTTAATACACCAAACGCATACCACACCATTCAGCATGCTAAAACACATGGGCCTTGAATTTGAGAAGCAGTCTTCTCTCAAGAGAATGAGAAGACAAGCCACAGATTGGGAAAAAATATTTTCAAAAGACATCTCTGATAATGGACTGGTTATCCAAAACACACAAAGAACACTTCTAATTTAACACTAAGAAATCCAACAACTCAATTAAAAATGGGGAAAAGACCTGTATAAACATCCCACCAAAGAAGATATACAGATGGCAGATAAACATATGAAAATATTCTCGACATCATATGTCATTAGGAATTACAAATTAAATCAACAGTGAGATGCCGCTACTCATTATTAGAATGGTAATATCTAAAACAGTGACAATACCAAAGTTTTGCAAGAATGTAAAGCAACAGCAACTGTTCTTTATTACTGGTACAAAAGAAATGGTACAACCACTTTAGAAGACAATTTTGCAGCTTTTAAGGAAACTAAACATACCCTTACCACATGTTCCAGCAATCATGTTCTTTGGTATTTACCCCAAACTGAAAATTTATGTTCACATAAAAACCTGCACATGAATGTTTATTCCAGTTTTATTCATAATTGCCAAAACTTGGGAGTAACTAAGATGCCCGTCAATAGGTGATGTATAAATAAACTGTGATCCATCCAGACAATGGAATATCATTCAGTGCTAAGAAGAAATGAGCTATCAAGCCATGAGAAGACATGGAGGAAACTTAAACGCATATCACCTAAAGAAAGAAGTCAATTTGAAAAGGCTACATACTGTATGGTTTCAACGATATGTTATTCTGGAAAAGGCAAAACTTCAGAGTCAGTAAAAAGGCAACTGGTTGCTAGGGGTTGGGAATGGGGAGGGATGACTAGGTGGAGCACAGAGAATGCCTAGGGCAGTGAAAATACTCTGTACGATACTACAATGGTGGACCCATGTCACTAAACATTTGCCAAAAGCCATAGAATGTACATCACCAAGAGTGAACTAGAATGTAAAGTATGGACTGTGTGATGATCATGTGTCAATGTAGGTTCATTGATTGTAAGAAATGCACTACTCTGGTGGGGGATGTTAATAGCAGAAGAAGCTGTACACGTGTGGGAACAGGGGGTATACTGGAACTCACTGTAATTTCTGTTCACATTTGCTGTGAACTCAAAATTTCTCTAAAAATAAGTTTTAGTAAATAAAAGAAAGTGAGAGAGAGAGAGAGAGAGAGAGAAAGATGAGCTCTGTATCCCAACTTGAGCCAAAGGCATTTCACAGACTACAGGGAGCATATTTAACAGAACCTATTCCTGGATGTGTTATACAATTGTACACCTGAAACCTATATGACTTTTTTAACCAATGTCATCCCAATAAATTTAATTTAAAAAAGAAAAAAAGAATATGTTTTCCCTCTGGCTTGTGCTAAGAGAACAATAAGAATATATGAAGACACAAATAACTGACAAACACCAAAAGAGCAATTAGAGCCACTTCTTATCAACTCCCTTGATATTGCCTGGGATGGCCTAATACCAAAACTCAGTTCAGTAAAAGCAAGACTAAGAAGACCCAATATAAAATGGATAAAAAGCACAATTTTCCAATGATCTGGTTTCTATAAGGATAACATTTAATGTCCATGCCACTGAAGAAAGTGTATGGCAGAGCACGCTGGGAATAATCTATAAATACTATTTCCTACAATGTAGCTTTTGCCAAGTGAATGGTTGTCCCCTTTGCAAGTAGTTAGCATGCAGAGATCCCATGTTAGCAATACAGTCAGACTCAGCCACTGGAATCAGCAGACACAAGGATAAAGGTCGAATGTTGTGGAACTTGAGCATTTGCCTGAAAAGAAACCATCCAGATACTACAATGGGGTAGGCAGACTACCCCACCCCCCCACCTCAGAGGTCACCCATGGGCTAGGAGAGGCTTTCCTCAGAAAGTACTTCCGGGTTGGCTTCCAATACCTAGTTGGTCTGGGTGAACAGGTATGTACTATGTTTTCCCCAAGTCCAGCTTTTCTCCTCTCCTTCCACCCTTCACTTCCTCAGCTTCCTCACCCTCTCCTTCCCCTCGCTGTTTCCCCCCTTGCTGACCCTGCTCTGATTCCTATCCTCTCCCAGAGCCTTGGAGCTGGCTCTTTCAGGCAGAGTGGGGCACTGTGCCTTCTCACACAGAGGGTGATTTTAATTATGGAAGGAGACAAAAGCATATCAAGCAAAGATTAACTGCCTGGGCAGTGCAGATTAAGGAAAGAAACAGGGAAATTAATTACAAAGATGAGATTCTTTCCTTTCAAATGGCTTTGACAGCCCTATATGGGCTTGCTGGGAAGTGACCAGCATCTGACCTGGCAGGAAACCACTGTTTTACTGCCCGCGGGCAATGATTTCTAAGGTGCTCAGTTCCTTTTCTTTTGCAGCTTTATTCTGAGCCTGTAAGGACAAGCCTGGGCCTTGCAATGTCTGCCTGATGTTTTCTTCAGCATTTCCAAGGCCTAGCCGCACTTGCACTGCAAGGGGCTTTTACGCGACTCCACAGCTGGTAACACCCTTGAAGGAAGCACTTCAGTGTTCTGTCCTCATTAATTGCCACCAATTGAGCTACACCCTGAGGAGACCAAAACCTTTCTATGTATCTTTTAGAGTTCTACAATTAAAGCAGTACCTGAAATATTTTTAAAAATGTGTTATACAGGGAGATGTTAAAATAAAGGGGAAGTGACACCATACTGTGACTTTTAGTTGGTCATCATATATTCAGATTTATAAATACAAACAGGCAATGGTGCATATTTAATGGGTCCAAAAAGATCAAATATATCTGTGGATGGGCAACAGGTATTTAGTGCCAAGATTATAGATATCAAACCAGAAGCCTGAATTTTCCCTTTCGTGTGTGAGCTGAGAAAAAACTCTCCAGAACTGTTTTGTGTTTCTCAGTAGAGCTTTGGCTGCCTCTGTTCAGCCTGAAGGAGAAGTAGATTTAAGAAAAAAGTAAATACAATTTGTTTGGGGCCCCTTTTGCAGGATGTGGCCTGAGAAGCAGAATTAGCATCCTAAGGACACTACTCTTTTATGGATTCTTGCTGTATTGGCCAAGAGTTTGCTTAAAGGCTTTAATCACTGTAAAAAAAATAGAAGATTAGATAAAGAAGATGTGGCACTTATACACCATGGTATACTATTTAGCCATAAGAAATGATGACATCGGATCACTTACAACAAAATGGTGGGATCTTGATAACATTATAGGGAGTGAAATAAGTAAATCAGAAAAAAACAAGAACTGCAGGATTCCATACATTGGTGGGACATAAAAACGAGACTAAAAGACATGGACAAGAGTGTGGTGGTTACGATGGGTGGAGGGAGAGAAGGAGGGAGAGGGGGAGGGGGGAGGGGAGGAGCACAAAGAAAACTAGATAAAAGGTGACGGAGGACAATCTCTCTCTGGGTGATGGGTATGCAACAGAACTGAATGACAAGATAACCTGGACATGTTTTCTTTGAATATATGAACCCTGATTTATTGATGTCACTCCATTAAAATAAAAATTTATTTATAGAAAAAAAAGTAAATACAAATAAGGAACCACAGGGCCATATCTTTTGTGTGCAGAGTCAATAGGTTTTAGAGTGCTTTTCCTGATGATCCTGAGAGGAATATACCATCAATAAAATTTGAGAAGGAATTTGAAAAGAATAGAAAAAAAAAAGACAAGAAGTGGTTGGCTTGATGTGAGAATGTGGCAAGTTGAACCTGCCTCTACGATCTAAAACCAGAAGTCAACTCGTTTTTGTTTGTGCAGCTTTATGGAGGTATTATTTATACAACATAAAATTTACTGATCTTAAGCATACAATTCAATGATTTATAGTAAATTTATAGAGTTGAGTAACCATCACTACCATCCAGTTTCAGAACATTTCCATTATCAGCAAACTATGGCCTGATTTTGTAAATAAAGTTTTATTGGAACACAGCAATGTCCATTCATTCACATATTGTCAAAGGTTGCTTTCCCTCTACAGCAAAGCTGGGTTCAGTATTTGCAACAGTGGCCCTGTGATGTGCCAAGCCTAAACTATTACTAACTAGCCTTTTAAAGAAAGTTTACTGACTCCTGCTTTAAAGGGAAACATGAAAAATTGAAAACATTAAAATTGCCCTATTTGATGAAATGTGCCTTACTTAGATAAAACCTGTTCTATTTTTAGACATCAATCCCACCATCCATTGGACCTATTTTTTTTTAAGGTGATAGAGAGAGGGACCGACCGTCATGAAGGGAGAGAAATGAGAAGCATCAACTCATAGTTGTGGCACCTTAGTTATTCACTGATTGTTTTCTCATACATGCCTTGACTGGGGGGCTACAGCTGAGTCAGTAACATCTTGCTCAAGCCAGCAACCTTGGGCTCAAGCCAGCAACCTTGGACTTCAATTAGCACCTTTTGGCTCAAGCCAGTGATCATGGGATCATGTCTATGATCTCATGCTCAAGTTGGCGACTGCGCTCAAGCTGGTGAGCCTGCACTCAAGATGGATGACCTCATGTTCAAGCCGGCGATCTTGGGGTTTTGAACCTGGTTGTTAAGTGTCCCAGGTCGATACTCTAGCCACTGTGCCACCACCTGGTTAGGCTAACTGGACCTATTTTTATGTGACATATCTCTCAGTCTCAATTTTCTTCATCTCGAAAACGGGGACAGTCTGTACCTGATAAGGCTATTATTGTAAATACGAAGTTGAGATAGAGCAGAGTATGTGATAAATATTCAATAAATCACTCCCTGCACCCCCAGATTTCAGGATTCATTTTGTTGCTTAGCCAGAAAAAGAAAGTTAAATCATTTTATAAAATTGGCTCTCAAAGGAAAGTGTCGAAATTTTCAGTAAAGCTTTAAACTTCTGAAATACTTTGGAGAATTAGCATAATTCTTGCCCATTTCTTTGTTGAGGAGGGCAGGGAGCGGAATGTTGCGATAGCATGTGCCTAGAAATCCTACAGCTCCATGCTCAGGACTGGGCTCATTGCTTGTTCCATGCAGGAAGCCCCATACAGGAGCCCAGAAGGGTTGGCTTGCGTTCCTCAGTTTTCCAAGGCTTGGATTCTGTAGCACAAACTTAGAATTTGTAATCAAATGGTCAGACAAAACTGTGAGAGAGATCTAGAGATCATCTGGCAGGGCTTTGAATTTGTTAGTCATGTGGTCATAGGAGGTAGGAATTAATGGAAAGAAATAAGTTCAAAAGTTTTTCAAGTTAGAGAGAAAATGCATATATATATAAAATGAGCAAAAGAAATGTGAAATTAAGTCAAGTGAGGTAATCACCTTGGTGGGAATGACAGAATCTAATCTTGAAAATAAGACTCACATAAAAAAAGCTGCTATGTGCCACCCCATTTGAAAGTTTTAAAGTTGCTGTTACAAAGAATAAATATGGCCTGGTAAGTTCCATCAGTGTCCTGGTCAAACATTCAGTCATTTCTGGCCAAACCCCAAATTTACCAACCCCAAAATTGTGTGTGATGACATAAACTTCTTTAGTGGTTTAGCAGCCTGGTATTCCAGAGAATTTTAGAATTCAGGGTAGACATGTTTCAGATAATCACAGCAGTAGTATCACTATATTTTTGTTTTAAAGCACTGATATATATTTAGAATTTTTAAATATTTGTAATGTTTGAAATAATTTAACCTTTTTAGAGTGTTGGGTCAAGCTTTTAATTCCAATTTTAAAATATGTAATTGAGTAATTAACTTATATGTATGCTGTTAAGTTGAAATCTTACTAAATTTGTAAGCTAAATTAGAATAAAGGACTTAAGTATTATCTGATTTATAAGTTTAATTTATTAGATTTATAAACATTATTTAAGAACTTGAGATTTTTGTGAAGTCAGTTGCTTTTTAAAAAAAGAATATTGAATTTATTAAATTTGTAGATTTAGTTAAAAATGCTTAAAGGCATTTAATTAAGTTTTAAATGGGACATTATTCAAGGACCTTTTAAAGGTTACTCCTAAAATTTTCTAGTTTTATACATAGAACATTTTAAACTTTTAAAAACTTAAGAAATTAGATTTTTGAATCTGTAACATTAATAAATTGAATGTTGATTTTTTTAAAAAATATTTTATTTATTGATTTTTAGAGAGAGGGGAGAGAGAAAGAGTGAGAGAGAGAGGGAGAGAAAGGGGAGGAGCAGGAAGCATCAACTCCCATATGTGCCTTGACCAGGCAAGCCCAGGGTTTCGAACCGGCAACCTCAGTGTTCCAGGTCGACGCCTTATCCCACTGCGCCACCACAGGTCAGGCCTGAATGTTGATTTTTAAAACACACATACACCCCCTCCCCCGAATACTGTTTTCTATATAAAAACTACCCTTTAGGACAGACACACACAGTGTCGACAAAAATAATGGCTGAATGAAAGTAGAGTGTTGGTGACAAAGTGATTTTTCTTTTTTTCTGTGAATGTCCTCCCCATGCCCCAACCCTGGATAAATTAAAGATGGCTGCACATCCTTTAAAATTCCTTTCAAGAAGTGTATTTTGTGTCTCTTCCCTTGACTCTCAGTGGCTCTGGGACAGCCTGACTGACATTTACTGAGGCTGAATATACTGCTATTAAAGCCCAGCAATGCCACCCTTGGGTGTCCATCTGGGGGAAATTCCCTTACGTGTGGACAGCAGATATGCTTAAGGGTGTTCATAGTTACAGGACCAATTGGCAGTGCTGTCTACAGAAGAATGGAGAAATAATTTGATATACATATGCATCAGAGTGCCATTTATAGTTAAAAAGGAATAAACTAGTTGCACCTGTCACCATGGATGCATCTTACAGACACTAAACTAAGAGAAAATAGCAGAGGGTAGAACAGTGTTTCTCAATATATATGTCATTGCTGCATCCCAGAAGAGCCCTTTTAGACATTTATTTCTAATTCTCTCTCATAAAATCGTACTACCTCAGGCATACTGTGTAGGTTTATGTACCGTATGTATATCTGTGCTTCATACATCAGAGAGTAAGATTTTTTTCTCCCCTCAAAGAACCAATTCTTATTCCAGTTGAGAATGCATGCTATAAAGGAACGCAGGAAGTATGACATCATTATCATTGGAAAGTATCGGTTGTTATCATTTACTGGGATCATTTAAAATCATGAAAAGCAATGATACTTTGCTTATGTATATATACATACATGGTAAAGACATAAAGGGATGCATGGGGACTGCACATACCAATTCCAGGAGGATGATAGTTTCGTAGGGGCAGGGGAGAGAGGAAGATGAACTCAAAGAAGGCTAACAGGACTTTAGGTGTGTTGATGGACACATGGTATTATTGATGTTTCAGGTGGAGACTCCAAGAGTGAAGCTGCAGCCCCTAGACTTCAAAATACTGGTTTTTACCAGCTTAGTTTATCTGAAAATTTCTCCCAAGCTTATATTAAAAACTGTCTTGAAAGAAAATAAATTTAGAAGACTGTATTCAATGCCTAATATGATAAATACAATGAATAGTCACTAGTGTATTTTTAAAATTTGACTGGAGAGGAACATAAAGTTTTATGTCGCAAAAAGAAACTACCCCTTCCCCACAAAACACCAAAAGATTTGTGTGAACTGTTGCAATCACTGATGTGTTTAGACAGGGGCAGAAATCAGTTGGCAGACATTATCTGAATAGAAAATTGTATTAGCAATTTACATCATAAAAATATAAACTCCACAGCTTTGGAACATGGAACACACACTGTAGAGCTTGTAATTTCTTAATTAGGCTCATGAAGTAGCTTTCATGAAATATGCATTTTTATGTTTAATTTTTTTCTTTTATAACACAAGACTAAATATATATAACAACATTATCCTCAAAATGAACATTTTAGAGACCAGAGTTCAGTATTTTGGCACATAGCAATGGTTGAAATGAGCTCATCTGAAATGTGTTGGCTACCTCTGTGAGTACCACGGCTGGGGCAGCCTTCATCTCATAATTATGTATTACGACTTTGTCTGAAGGTGAGCTCTGTGTAATTCATAAAAGTCCAAAAGTCTTAGTTTACTTTGTTACATTAGGTATTTTAGGCTTTAGCTCACTAAAATATTTTTCTACACATATATATGCATACTTACACATCTCTATGTGTAAATAATATAGATATATATGAACCTTCATTTCTACAGCATTTGTCTTTATAATAATAAGACCTAGCAGGAACAAGCAGTTTTGGTTCATGCACACTGAATAGAGCAGATTTTACATATTTTATTCTATTGTGAAGTAAAAAAATGCATCATACCATAGCAACATAGTTTATTTTATATGTGATGCAGGATTTCAATATGTAAGCACAGAAATGGCTCCCTTTCCCAAGCTACTAGTGAATGTACGGCTATAGAAATTCTTATGAAAGAGATTAAGTTGGACTACATGTAGCTATCATAACTTACTTCCAGATGAGTCCTTAGTTATAGCTCCTGTAATTCTACAAAGGATAAGAAGGAGAGCTAGGGAAGTTTGTAAGGGAAACATCTAATAGGTGCTGTGCCAAGGAAAGATGTGCCTTTCTCTGTGCCAGGGACTGGGGTGAGTTCTGTACTCATTCATCTTCCTACCCAAGCTTCTGAGTGATGGAGAACATAAACAAGTATGAAAAGTCGAATGCTGTCAGCATTATTAATTGCAGGATGAAAGTCTACTTACTCTCAAATATAAGGTTCTTTGGAATGAAAGGGAGAAGCCCAGTGCGGAGCTTTTTGTTTTCTCTTAGAACCTAGACCCTTTGGAGACTCAGAAGTCCAGGGTGTCTTCATCCAGTGTCTCTGCCATCTCATCTTATTGCCTTGGTGATCAATTCTCCACAGGAAAAGAAAGGTTATACACCGTGTCTTAAACCCTGAAGTGATGCACATCACATGTTCACATCCATTGGCCAGAACTAGGTACATAGTCCTGTCCAACTTTAAAAATATATATATGGGGAGGCACATGGATATTCAAGTAGCAGTACATGTCTCTGTCATTAATTGTTAATTTGATAAGTAGTGACTGTGTGCAGGCATTGTTCTAAGCACTTTATATAAATCATTAATTTGACCCATTATATAGATAGCACGATTTATCTCCATTTTAAGTACAATGGAGGGTTGGTGTCACTGAATGATTTGTGCAAAGTTACCCAGTTAATAAATGATAGGGCCAGGATGTGAACCCACCTTTATCTACCTCCAAAGCCACTATTCCAGGTATTTGTTATGGAGTCACACTAACCTTCTCAGATCTTAAACCTGTTGTTTGGGCTTAAATAATTGAGGCACCCTATCAGGTCCTGACAGTTTCTTCGGGTGTCTCTTTTGGATGTATATATTATATATACATATATTCTGTCCTTTCAAAAATGTATGCTTGTTCTATTATTTCCTCTTTTCCTCCTGCAATGTCTTCTTTGCCCTCTCCCACTTAATTCACAGCTTTACAATACTCTATGCATTACAAATGTCCACATATATAATATTAGAAAGCTGACATGGCTGGAAATAGGGTGTATCACTTTGACCCATAATCCATGGGCTAGAACTAAGGCACTTAACCACACCTGACTATAAGGAAAGCTGGGAAATGTAGTCTAGCTGTGTGCCCAAGAAGAAGAGATGGGTTTGGTAATCACCTTAACAATCTCTGCCACAACCAATATGAACAGAAGGCTAGCATCATCATTGAGGGCTCAGTTTATGTCCCTGCTGGGGAGCAAGAAATCAGGACTACATGCCAGAGGCCAGAAGAACCATAATACTACAGGTCAGCCTCAAGTGTGGTGTGCCCTAAGACAGGGAAATTAAACCCTGATACATACAGACCATTACCCCGACTGTTAATTCAGCAGCCTTATGGGAAGACGTGGAAAGAGGCTACTAGAGTATGAGGGGTGAATAGATAAATTGCTCGGGAACTTTGGGGAACTCTATATAGTTTTTTGAGACCTTAATATGAGACTTGGCTAAATTTCTTACTATGCTATGAGCATTGTCTTGCTATATTGTTCACAGGTTATATAATAACAAACAGGCATCAGACATGTAATATAGTGCAAACACAGAAAAAACGATAGCCTAGCAACTCACGCACTCAGTTACCCCACAAGGTTCAGAGATTATGCCCAGCAGACAATACTGAGTTCTACTATACTTATTAAGGACAGTGAAGCAGGAGATAAAAGCTCGGATTTTGGAGGACTCTGCAGAGCCACCAGCCATACTGGGCCTGGACTGCTCAACTCAGGTTTACTTTACATGAGCATCATCTTCAAGGCAGGCCAACTGCTATAACAGACAACTCCCAACTTTGGTGGTTTAACACAATTCTTTTTCAATTATGGAATGTTCACCTCTGATATTTAGGTTGAACGACTCTCCTGGAAGATCCTCTCAAAGTTGCAACTAGGGATCTGGTCTTCCAGCTTTTGACTCCCTTATCCTAGCTCCTGGACACCACTCCATTCAGATGGGGAGTGGGGGATCACCTGTGGGAGGATTTCATCACCCAGGCCTGGAAATGGCATGCATCATTTTTGCTCATAGCTCATTGGTGATCCTCAGTCACATAGATGTATCCAATAGATAATATAAGGAAGTCCAGAAAGTGTGGTTGAATTGTGTGCCCAGGAAGAAAAGGAATATGGTTTGGAGAATAACCAGCTTGTTTCTGACCCACACAGAGAGAAATTATTTTCTAATCTGTTTATGCCACTGTTATTTCTTACCTCTGTTCCCAACTTCAGTTACATAAATTTTAGTATTGAACAGGTATGTCTTCTGTACAATTACCCAAAAATATAAAAACAAGGGTAAATGATATAAAAAAGAGAAAATAATCTATATAAAATTCAACATACTATATGTTTATGTACTTACATAAGTCTGTAAATGGAAAGGCTATAGTCCAAGAAGATGCACATCAAATTTTTAAATGTAGTTACTTCTAGGAAGGGTAGTAGTTTAAGACAGAATTTTTATTTTTAACCCATATTCTTCTATACTGTTTGATTGTTTTAATAAAAGGAACTTATTTGTATCTATCATAAATAAATTTGAAATAAAAGAGAGCTTATATAGTTTTGGTTAAGACCTTTTAAAAATAACCTATGTAATTCTGAACTCCAAAATTCATAAAGTTTAGGAACCTCAGAGAGTTCACACACAGCCCAGAAAATGCTTAGACTATAGAAAAATACAAATGGCAGTGAAATTGAGTGGCTCAGAAAAGATAAAGGGAAATGAGAAAACAGACTTCAGGTAAATGGAAGTTCCTCTATTTTTAATAAAGACAATGAAAGGGAAAAGTGGTTTAAAGTGCAAGATGTAGAATTTAAGTTAGATATATGGAAGATCTTTTCTCATGGTCTCTGCTTGTTAAAGAAGTTGGACTGGGTCATAATAGGAGGATTGAGAACGTCATTTCCCAAGAGCTGGGGAGAGGAAAGAAGGGATTTGTTGTTGTTTTTGTCACAATCCAAGTTGGGTAGAATCCGAGTTTTTTTATCATCACCTCTGACTCTCACGGGCATGGGTATTCTAGGTGAAATATACTTAGCTTGTTTGTTTCCTATTTATCTTGTAGTTTATGCCTTTTCCTCCACTGTTACTAGAAAACCAGATGGTGTGCACTTAGAGAGGGTAAGAGAGGGCCAGTTGGCGGCCTGCGGTACTCAGGTAGATGTATGGGGCCGGGGCAGCACAAGGCTGTTGTCCCATTAAGCAGGATTAGGATACAGGCTAACTGCTATAACTTTCACCACTGATTTAACTTTGTTCTACATTCTTTCATGTTCACACATATACTTTTTTCCATTTAACTTCTCTTTAGCTTTCTTAGGAAAAATATTTTGCTTATTAAGGATGATATGAATAAATGTTTAATCATCATTCCCTTATTATACTGCACACAATGCTGGTGTAGTATTTTCTAACATGATAAATGTGTTAAATTTGCTTGTAAATTAAGGATATTTGTATTACAGATGGACATGTCATGAAGGAAGAGAAATCTATGCGTAACACCATAAAAATTTACAGGACACTCCTGGTGAACCTTCCTTTTTTAAAAAGTAGGTTCATTTTTTAGAGGTAGTATCCACAATTTTATACCACTGAAGGGCAAGAACAGAATAGAATAAGTGAACAAACTGGTGTGAATTCATTTGCTGGCTCCTGCTCAATCTTTTCTCTTCTTCAGACCTTTTGGAACACTCCTCCCCCAAGACGAGGGTTGGTTGGGGGACAGAAATCAGATTGAGAGATAAGATAACAACAGGAATTTCAGATTTCTTAATAACACCCCAGTTCATACCATGGCATCTTATATATATTGACAAAATTTAGGAGTAAATTTTGGAATTCAATAATTTTCATTTTATAGGCTCTCCATTTTCATTTTACCTCTGATTTGCTTAACAGTATACTCCTCCAACAATTTATTGCTTCTTAAGGCCATGAATTCGGAGGGCTGACAGTGAATCTGGACAAGCTCTAATATGCCTTGTGCCAACTGTAATTTAGCCGGTCTTTTGAGAGCTCAAGTTTTTTATTACCATAAATATTCCTCTGCTTCCAGGCGTCTCCCTACTGACAACATTGTCCAATTTGAATCCCGACATCTTCATTTCAAAAGCCTGAAAACGAAACTGCAAAGGTCAGGTTTCATTGTAATTGCAGGCTATGACGAAGAAAAGACTGCATTCCCTAGGACTGAGCCGCCACCCACCACTTGCTTTGGCAAGCGCAGTGCTTGGGCAAAATGTCACCGTGCAATTCATGTGAATGATTACACCTGGCACTTGGATCGTCAGGAAATATTCGGTCATATTTCACAGTGTCTGACTTTGTCACCACATAAGGAGAGAAAGATTTTAAAGTGGATTCTGATTTAGCATACATGCACACTGCCTACTTCCTACTTCAGGAATGTCCTTTTCCCTTTCTTTATAAAACTGATGGCTCCCAACCTTCAGATCTGATCTCAGCCAACACAGCTTTATGGGGCTGACCTCTCAGTACCTTGTATTTACCAGCAAAACAGGGATAACAGTGGCTTCTACCTCAGAATCATTGGGAAGATTAAATGACTGCACACCACATACTGAAAAGGGTGCCTGGCATGAAGTAAATTCTCAACCATGGTTAGCTATCTTTATGACCTCTATCACTGTAATAGCCACATCTGTCTGAGCAAGGCACTTTATATGATTCCCTTGTATTTTCTTGCCTCATCCTCTCAGCAGCCCTCTGAGGTTGGCAACGCTGTCATTTGTTTTCTACAGTTGAGGAAACTGGACTCAGAATGGGAACTTGTTCAAGGTCACAGAGCAAGTCAATGATTCACCCAGAATTTGCATCCAAGCGCTCAGATTGCAGAGCCCTTGATCATGAGCAGAGCTGTGGAGATAGAGCTGTGTAGGAAACCAGACACTGACCTGCCCATGCCCGATCACTGTGACTACTTCAGGGCACACTGGCCAAACTTCCAATTCCTCACACCTACGTTTTATTCCTCAAGGACTCTCTCTGGCCTCCAAATCGTACTCCACTACTCAAGTGGAAGACTGAAGGTATCAGGGGACCCACAGCCCTGGGGCAGCCCTCAACTAATGATTGCCGTGGGTTGGTGGATAAATACCTCAACTCCCTCGCCCCTGGGTGGTATAACTCTGAGTCATGTCTTTCCCTGCTTCCTGGCTCTAGTTGCCTGCCATGGTTGCTGATTCTACATCCTTTATTATCTGTCTTCTGCTCCCTGATTCACTTCTTTACCCCTGTATTGTTTTCTCAGTCTCCCAAATAACTTACTTTTGAACTTTTTCTCAGAGTCTGTATCTGGTGGAAACCAAACTAAGATAGTCTCTTCCAAAACTAGGATTCCATGATTCTAGAGATGCTGGAAGTGGAGAAAGCAAGGGAGCGTCTGGAGCCGGACAGAAGGAAGAGGGCATACCATCAGGCAGTGTGTCTTGTATTTGCAAGGTTTATTATTAACATTTGAGAATGAATTTTGCTTTGTTTTATTTTGAGAAACTGTTCTGTGCATTGTAGGAAGTTGTGCAGCATCTTTAGCCTCTACCAGGCATCCCCAAACTATGGCCCGTGGGCCGCATGCGGCCCCCTGAGGCCATTTATCCGCCCCCGTGGCACTTCCGGAAGGGGCATCTCTTTCATTGGTGGTCAGCGAGAGGAGCACTGTATGTGGTGGCCCTCCAATGGTCTGAGGGACAGTGAGCTGGCCCCCTGTGTAAAAAGTTTAGGGACCCCTGCAGAGTCTACGCAGTAGAACCAGTAGCCCCAGCACCAGTTATGACAATGCAAAATGTCTTCAGATATTCAAAGATATCCCCTTAGGGGGAGAACAAAGTCACTCCCAGTTGAGGAACACTGAGTTAGAGAGAAGAGACTGTTATTTTGTGTTTGATTGACATACTGACTCAGCAGGTATTAATTCATTCAAGAGGATTATAATGATATTAACATTATTAAATGCCCCTTGCAAGGTTCTCTACCTGCTGCTCTACATACTGTGTCTCATTTGGTCCTCACAGCATTTCATTTCCTCCATATCACACCTCAGGAAATGAGGTTCATGGAGAGTAAGTGATTTTCACAGTGTCATAAAACAAGTAAAAGATGCACCCAGGGTTCATATCCAGGGGTGTCAGGCTGCAAGTTCATGCCTCTTCAACTAAGATTCATTTATTCATTAGTGCATCAATGTATGCAATATTCATTGAGCATCTGGGAGTTAGTGATGGGGTGTTATTAACAGTGACAGCTATGACCCTGATGCTTAGCTCAGTGCCTGGCAGAGAGGTATGGCTCAGGAAATAGTTCTCACACCAAAATAAACAAAATCAAGCTACACTGTTTGGGGGGTTAATTTGTAAAATTAATCACTTTGGGGACATAATTTTGTTAGCAAATGTGTTCTAACTTTCAAAAATCTTACAAATAAACTCTTGGAACACAGTCTATGCATAATCTGGAAACCACCTGTACATATCTTTGAAAATTCCTATTTTTACTTATCCCATGAATTTGAAAAATAAAGACTTTGTTTTGTAAACAGTACATGGTTATAATTTCAGTGGATGTAATGATTTTTATGCGGACTTGTGGGAATGTGAGTTCTGATCCTTTCAGAATACCATTTCATTTCTGTTTGACTTACACAATTAGCAAGAGGACCTTAGCTGCTTAGCACATCATACTTTCACATGATTAGAAATTAGAAAGTAGTTTCCAAGGTAACAGAGAACCAAGATGTTTTGCCCTCCAGTGTATTAAAGTTTAAAATGGGATTCTACCTGTCTTAGTTTTTGCTAGGGTCTCAAAGCTTGTTAATAAAAAACATAAAAGGTTCAGTATACTCATATTCCAATGTTCCAACATGAGGTGCTGGATTAACACAGAATTTTGGACGCTTAGCTCAACACCAACTCAATTATGTAAGAGTATTAATGCTTGAGAGGCCAGGAGAGACAGAGGGAGGAGTTCTTTTGACTCTGTAGTTGTGTGACATTTTGTCTTTCTTTATCCCATGGTGGAGGTGAAGGTGAATACTTCACTTTCACCTAAGAGAGGTGGGGGGCCTTTGTGAGCACCTTTTAGAGAGGTGCTCAGTGGGCATGCAGAGATTGGAACTGGATCCATGATGAAAGAATATCAGCAAGGAAATGACTGAAGTAGGGAGTATCGGTTTCCTAGGGCTATCGTAACAAAATGCCACAAACTGGGTGGCTTAAAGCAATAGGAATCTATTCTCTCACAGTTCTGAAGGCTAGAAGCCAGAAATCAAGGTGTCAGCAGTATCATGCTTTGTCTGAAGATTTAGGAAATAGTCTTTCCTTGCCTCTTCCAGTTTCTGCTGGCTCATCCTTCCCTTGGCTTATGGCAGCATAACTCCATTCTCTGCCTCTGTCTTCTCTTTGTGTCCTCACATTGTTTTATAAGGATACCAAATATATTGGATTAAGGGCCTATATATTCCAGTGTGACATTATCTTAACTAATTATATCTGCAATGGCACTAATTCCAATAAGGTCACAGTGTGAGGTACGGGGGTTAAGTTAGGACTTCAATTTTGTTTTTCCGCTCCCTGGGGGGCACAATTTAACCCATAACATAGTTCTTGGCAGCAGAGGGACAGGGATGCAATTGATCAAATTGTATTTCCACCAAAGGGAAGCAAATTAAATGAGTATTTCCTGGGAACCAGATATTTGCCAGCCTGGAATAGTCTTAAAAAGAACTCTGTCCAAATATGCATTTTTAGAAGCACGGGGGTTGAGGATCGACTCTGTAAGCCATCAGTCAGAAGGCATACACTGTACATGGCAGGACAAAGGCAATGTAGATTCCCAGGGCGAATGTACAAGGACTCCCTCAAAACACCTCATGAAAGAAAGAATAATTTCTTTCCTGTCTCTTACTTCTGTTTCTCCCTGTTCTCCCTTCTTCAGTCTTGAGGTGATCAAAATCCACAGTTGTGAGATGAATAGGGGATTAACAGAGAAGACAGAGAAGCCACCTATGCTTCCATACTCCACTATAGGCAGCCATTTTGAGAGGGGGAGCAATAATGGAATACTCTGGAGTGTGAGAGTACAAATTAACAGGTGTTTGATTAATATTGAGACAATTAAAGACAGGTGGCTTGAGATGCCCACGAGGGAAGGTGGAGAGCTATGCCATCCATGGGAGCAGAGTTACAATTCCATTATATGGTGTACCAAGAATGCATGGCTAGAATCCAAGTGGAGAACTGAGCAGGCATTTCCTATAAGGAATAGCCAATAGGGAAGCTTCCCAGGGTTAAGGGTTTCCAGTAGTAAGAGGTGATTGAGGAGTTGCTGAGTTGGCAAGAGTCAAAAGAGGCTCCCCAAGAGAGCAGGTGGAGTGGACACAGTCAGCATCAGGGAAGTGCAGGCACCCAACTGTCTAGGGTGGGGGCATTTACTTTGTATTCCATAGGAATGATACTTCCTGAACTTTGTCCTACCAAGCCTTTCAGTACCTGCTGGTGACAGTATGGGCTAACTCAGACATTTTCTGACTCGCATCTCTATTCACATGCCTCCAAACCTGGAGAAGCCAGAGGTATAATGGGGCTGAACTGGGAAAGGGGAGAAGGCAGACAGGGAAGTCAAGAGAAACTAGCTCATCCCCTGCTCAAGGGGTGGGCTGGGAGCTGAGGGAGAAGAAAGCTATAAATGAAATGAGGAGTTTTGGTTATTAAGCTAGACTGGACCCTGTTCTATATTTCATGTAAGGGGCTGGAAATAACTCAGTCCTCAGAGTAGATAGTAACAGTGTTGAGTGGGGAGAGGGAAAGCAAAGTTTCCTATTGCATACACAATGTCCTAATTGTTCAATATAAAGATCAGCAAATTAGTCCAGTTTACCGAATGTCAAGTCAAGTGTGCTTTACCCTCCACCTGGCTAGTGGCAATATCTGGAGCCCAGAGAGAATTGGAATAACTGGACAATTATTCTTTCTATCCTTGGAATCATCCTGCTTCTTCAAGTTGTTTTTGAAGCAGGGATTTGGACCATGGATTACAGGCTTAGAATAGTGGTTCTTATAGTCTAGTCCCCTACCAACAGCACCAGCATTTCCTACAAACTTATTAGAAATACAGACTCTGTAATGGTGAGATAAGTGGTGATGGATAAAGACTTAGGGTGCTGAACACACGATATTGTGTATAGATGATGTATTGTAGAATTGTGCACCTGTATAATTTTAATCAGTGTCACCCCAATAAATTGAATTAAAAAAATAAATAGAGAATCTCTGGCTCCACCCCAGCCATGCTTAGTCACACTGGGAGCATGGCACCACAATCCATGTTTTCTCAAGCTTGCTAACATTAGATCCATTGGTTTAAAGGCATGACTATCCACACTGATTGTACTAGAATCACCTGGGGGACCTTTTCAACAGTACATTTTCCCAGATTGAGTACCAAACACATAGCTATATCTTAAGTCAAGGCTTCATAAATGTAATGTGCATACTGATCCCCTGGAATCTTGTTAAAATGCAGATATTAACTTGGTAGGTGTGGGATGGGGAATTAAGCATATACATTTCTCTTTTCCTTTTCAGATTTATTGAGATATTATTGACATACTTATAAGTTTAAGTTATAGAATGTGATGATGTGATACATGTAGATATGGCACAATAAAGTTAGTTTAAACCTCCATTCCCTCACATAATTATATTTTTTGTTGTTGTTGATAACATTTAAGATTTACTCTAGCACAACTTTCAATACAGTATAGGGAGTCTTTGGGTTACAACACAGTTCAGTTCCTATGACAGTGACATAACCTGCATTTTGGTTTAAGTCGAAACATACCCTTGCCTAAGTCACTTACCTATCCTAACACAGCTGTAAAGTCATAATATAGAACACAAAAACACAACTAAGACACAGAATAAAGAACATAAATATACTGTACTGTACACCGCACTGCATATTCTTCTGCCGCATACACCAAACTTGTAGTTTGCCCACATAGTCTCTAAGTATGACACTAAAAGCATAAGACAAAATGCTCATGTTCCAATTTTTAAAAGTTTTTATGGGAGTGAGTGTCGTAAACCTGAAACATCATATATTGAGATGGTCGTAACCAGAGGACTCTCTGTACCTCAAATGACTGATGTAGCCCTCTCCAACCAGATTGGAAACCGTGATCTATTCTTTTTCAAGCATTTTGCTGGCTTGAAAAAAAAACAAATCTCTAGGTGCATCACAAATCTTATTTCTCAGCTATCCATAGTTATGAAAGCCAGGCATCTTACACTTCCAGCTAGGGTCATTTGCTCATAAAATTTCAGCTTCCCTGTGCCCTGAGGTTAAGTCAAAGCATTTTTTCTTGCTTGCCTTCCTAGTTGCTGGGAAAAGCTATTGTGCCAGGTTTTGCAACTTCTTCACCGTACCCTGGAGGGGCGCCATCTCGGTGGTGAGCCTAGTACTTTTTCTTTGCAACATGCTTTGTAGAGTCAGTAAAGTTTATAAAGTGCTTCATGAGCTATTTGGACCTGAGGCATTGCATAAAAAGATTATGCAAACAGAATGGCATCCACAATGCAGGCAGGCGGTGAGAAATGTCCTCTTCTTTCCTCATACCTGCTCTGGCACTGGGAAGAATTTGAGCACAGATCTGCTGAGAAGCCTTTGTAGAGAAAGGCTGAGCTGTTATAAGAGTAAAGTTCATAACATAAGCTGGTAATACCTGCAGTCTGGAGGGAGGGAGAGTTACCAGACGAGATGGATTGAGGTGGTAGATATTATGCTTTGAGTAGAAAAATGTTTTGGCTAAGGGTGTAATAATACTGTTTACTGAGCATCTACCATAGGTCAGGTACTGAACTAGGTGTCTGCTTATATACCTTCTGTTACTCCATTTGCATCACAATGCTGTGAGGAAAGGCCCTTTTATCCCCATACAACAAAAAGGGAAACTGAGACTCAGGGAAATGTGGTGAATTTGTTCTGTGTAATATAATTACCAAGTAGAAAATATAGGAACTGAGACTCAGGGAAATGTGGTGAATTTGCTCTATATAATATAATTACCGAGTAGAAAATATAGGATTCAAATCCATGTTTCTTAACTGCAGCCAGCCTCTTGCCACTAGACAGCTGTGCATCCATTAATATCAGGGAGGCAAACAGAAAGGAATGAGAGAGACAACAATAGAGATGTAAGACTGATGCTGTAACCAACACAAATTCCTTTCTGCCTTATATTTTATGCCAAGTTTTGGGATATTCTTGCTACCTAATAGGCACTAGTTCTTTTATGTTAGCCTTAGAAAAGTTTCCATTTCTGCTGAAGCAAAAATATAATTTTGAAAACTAGTACACGGTGATGATATTTTGAAAATAATAACCCAATATAGTTTTTATTTCCTTGTAGGTGCAGCTCCCCTTCCACTATCTTGTGTGTCATAAGGTTTATGGCTGGAAAATAATGTGAGGAATCAAAGATGATATGCAAGGAAGGAGGAAATGCTTCTATTTCACCAGCACGGGAAAGTTGTTTTGGTTCTGGGAGAAAGACCCAAGGAAGGAAAAAGAGGTTTAATAGAATAGACACCAGTGTCCTTAATTCTTCCCATGCTAATTGCTGAATATCAGGAGGGAAATATGCATTAGTAAAAAAAATCCACATAGTTTGATGAGTGATGCCAAAATGAGGGGGTGCATGTTCTACCTCCTATTAGGACCTGGGGAGAAAGCTCACAAGGTACTCCCACAGGCATACAATACTCATGGAATGTTCTAGAAGATAACCTAGGTTGTATTGAGTACTTCTTTTTGAAATCTACTATTGGTCCTGGCCAGTGGGCTTAGCAGTAGAGCATTGGCCCAGAATGTGGAAGCCCTGGGTCCATTTCCCTGTCAGGGCACACAGGAGAGTCGACCATCTGCTTCTCCTCCCTCTCCCTATCTCTCTCTTTCTCTATCTTCCCCTCCCACAGCTATGACTTCAATGGTTTGAGCAAAGTTGACCCTGAGCACTGAGGATGGCTCCATGGCCTCGCCCCAGGCATTAAAATAGCTCAATTGCTGAGCAATGGAGCAACGGCCCCAGATGGGCAGAGCATCACCCGTAGGGGGCTTGCCTGGTGGATCCCAGTCATGGAGCATGTGGGAGATGTCTCTGCCTCCTGTTTCTCACTTAATAAAAGAAAAAAAGAAAAGAAATCTGTTATAGTTTTAACTGCTTTAGAAACCTTTTATTTAGTTTTGTTAGTGCAAAGAGTTATCTACGCCAACTGTATTTTGGAAACCTATACTTTTTTTTTTTTTTTTACTCTTTTTGCTCTAGTACCATAACATAGTGAGTCAAATTTCATGAAAGGCCTCAAAAACCTGACATCTCCTATGGATGCTGAAACTTGTGATTCCTTATATGCCAAGGGGTAGAATTGGCTCTCTACTGCCTGCCCCTCCACCCCGTTTCTGACAATACAGATGGATATCCAAGCTGTTAATAGTTTGTATTCACTGTAATGACACCATTATAGAACAGACAGTTGGTGAGTGCTTCTTGTGGATTAATAACTTTTTATTTGAATTTATCTCATGCACATAGATTGACCTTACTTTAAGGCATATTGCAATTGTCTGAAGTTGCCTTGTTTTCATGATGTTGGTTCCTTAATGCCATCACTATGAAGTGGCTAACAGCTTTGGGTGCTTGATGAATTGATTGCAAGTATAGTTCTATTTGTTCCTGGTTTCTGGTTATCTATGCTTTTCAATAGTACCGATATTAACTGGCTTTAGCCGTATGACTTATTTTAGCTGATGGGACAATAGCATATGTGACATAAGCACAGATTTGGAAAGATTTGGGCTAAATCTTTACACCAAGCCCAGGCAAGTCTACTAGAAGAATTAAGGCACCACATGGAGGAGTGCGAAAAGTAAGCTAGCCCCCTCAGCCTGACAGCTAATTATAGCTACATGTGTGAGTCCCAACCAAGGATGACCATGGTAGCTCAAATCAGCAGAACCAGTCGGCTTAGCCCAATCTAAATTGATGCCTCATGGAATCATTAGCTCAATAAATAGTTGTGGCTTTAAGCCACTACATGTTTGGGCGATTTGTTATGAAACCAAATCAATACAGATATCAAGAACATGATTTAGTCAGTCTACTCAGAATTGTTTGGCATTAGGAGAATGGCCTCATGATGGACAGATGAATGAAACAATGCAAATTTATTAATATATTAAGAAACAAGACTGATAGGTAGATAGGTTGATTATTAGTACATTTTCTCCTTTAGGAAAATTTTCATGAAAATCCAAATCATAGTCAAAAGGCAGCTTAGATAAGAAAATTAGCCTGAGAGCTTGATCTCAGTGCTAGTTTGCTGCATGTATTTACAAAGGAGGGAGGGAGAGAAGGAGGGAGTGAGGAAAGGGGAGAAAAAGAGAGATAGAGATTGAGATGTATATATAGAGAGGTAGGTGGGTGGGTGGGTGGATGGATGGATGGAAATAGATTAGATTAAGATAGATGGTTCATGGAGACCAGTAAAGAGGCTACTGCAGTGGTCTGGGCAGGGGGAATGATGATTAATATTAAGTTGTTAGCTGTATAAGCATATAGAATATAGTCAATAATATTGTAATAACTATGTGTAGTGCCAGGTGGGTACTTCAAATATTGTGGTGGGGGATCACTTTGTAAAGTATATGACTGTCTAACCAGAATGCTGTACACCTGAAACTAATACAAAATAATATTGAATGCAAACTGTAATTGAAAAATAAAATTTAAAAAGTGGTTGGCTATACAGATGGAGAGAAGTAGATGAACTTGAGAGAGTTTGGAGGCAGGGCACTCAGGACTGGATGAAGGTGGGAAGAAAGGGAAGAATCAAGGCGCTGGGTCTGACTCCAAAGTCTATGCTCTAAGTCAGTGCTTCTCAAACCTTAATATGCTTATGAATCACCTGGATATCTTGTTAAAGTGCAGCTTATCATTCAGCAGGTCTGGAGTGGAGCTTTAGAGTCTCTATTTCTTGTAAGGCCCCAGACAATGCTGGTATTGCTTTTCCACAAACCATTCTTGAGTAACAGAAAACTGAACACTTATATGAACATAGAACAACTGTAAGCACTTTCATAATAGTAATGATGTCATTTGATAGCAGAGATGAACAGTATTTTTTACAGTTATAGAATGTGTGTAAAGTATGATCGATAACTAAGTTTGTCTTTGGGGTTTCAATTCTAAACTGTTAATGTAGACAGTTGGGATGATTTTTGGAACAGAAGAGAGGGTATAGAGTTCTGACATGGTAATAGATTGCAACATCCCAAACAGGGGCTGAGTAATTTGTTTTAATTTTGTATATCCAAAGTCATGGCTTTAAAACTTTTTGGCGAAATTCAAATATTTGACAAGAATTAACCTTAATGTTATAGGAAGAGACACCAGAACAGTTTTCTTTGGAACAAGATATAGCAGAACATTTCTGAATATTCCAACAGAAACTTAAGGCAGGCTTGCACAGAATGCCTTTGAAATGTAAGTGATTAAGCCACATTTACCATTCCTTAATGCAGAAAGACTCACCCCTCTTTAAGAAGCTAGCCCCAGAACATAAAGAGCTAAAGAAGCTATCGCAGACTGTCAGAAAATATTCAACTATATCGGTACAGGATAGGTTCGCCTGCTCAACAATTTAACCCAGGATGCTGTTGACAGATTTCTTAAGCATCTCCATCAAACTGCACGCTACCGACAGCAGTTTTAAGTACTAAGCCCACATTTTTGACAAAGAAAAACATTTTGAACTGATTTCTCTGGGGGGTGTCAAAGTGTAAAATAGCTTTCATGGGCTGTCAGAGGAATCATGGTGAGTTAGCATCAGAAGAGATTTTTATCACTAAACTTTAGGGCTGGGGAAAAAACTGGAATCTATAGAAGTCACAGAATCTTAGAGCTGGTCGGAACTGAGCAAAACCTCTCATGATGAAATTAAGAAATCTGAGACTCAAAGGCCCTGGCCGGTTGGCTCAGCGGTAGAGTGTCGGCCTGGCGTGCGGGAGACCTGGGTTCGATTCCTGGCCAGGGCACATTGGAGAAGCGCCCATTTGCTTCTCCACCCCCCCTTTCTCTCTGTCTCTCTCTTCCCCTCCCGCAGCCAAGGCTCCATTGGAACAAAGATGGCCCGGGCGCTGGGGATGGCTCTTTGGCCTCTGCCCCAGGCGCTAGAGTGGCTCTGGTCACGGCAGAGCGACGCCCCGGAGGGGCAGAGCATCGCCTCCTGGTGGGCGTGCTGGGTGGATCCCGGTCAGGCGCATGCGGGAGTCTGTCTGACTGTCTCTCCCCGTTTCCAGCTTCAGAAAAATACAAAACAAACAAACAAACAAAAAAACCCACAAAGAAATCTGAGACTCAAAGAGGTAAAATGACTTGTAGTAAGTCATACAGCTAATGAATGATCATCCTTAATATAGTATTATGACACTACTGATTATGCAAAATAACCATTTTGTTAAATGCTAAGAATTAGACTTTTACAGTGTCCACATCTCTCATGGAGAGATTTATCAAAGCACTTGGGAAACAGGGTAAAATGGGACTCCCACATCCAGATGGAAGGCTTTGACCATCTTCTGTCCTTGATACTTAAAACGAGATTTAGAAGCATTCCATGTTCCACAAGTAGGAGATTCCTGACATTATCTCCTGCTTCTCAGGAAAACTGAAATCAGATGAAAAAATTCTTTTTTCGTCTGGAGGTTAACATAAGCTAAGACACTCATGGGAAAGAAAGTAGTCCTTACTTGAGAGGTTTTCAGGATGACAAATATGTGTCCCATAATTATATAGCAAAAAATTATTTCCTTTCTATGCCTTTTCTTTTCTTTGGTTTTAGTCCTATTTTTCCTCTCTCAGGTATATGACAAAATTCCTATAAAAATCAGGGAGGAAGGGTATTGGTTTATAACTAGGCTACAACAGCCAGGACCCCCAGTAGCCGGATTTAAGTGTAGCACCCAGCACGGGCATCCAAGGTTATTAATGACCTGACTACTGCCCTGCTAATACCAACCTGCTGTTCAGTAGTGGGGAACCATATTCGTTTTCAAAATGCATCTTCCTTTTCCCTAACTTTGTGTCTTTGTGCTTGCTGTTCAATCTGCCTGGAATAGCCAAACCCCCTCACCCCATCCCTTCTACCCTGTATACATTTGCTCATCCAATTAGACCAGATGAGTGTCTCCTTCTCTGTGAAGGCCTCTGCAGGGTCCCTGGTCAGAAGCAGTGGCTCTGTCTTCCTGCTATTTATAGCACCTGGCTCTTACCCTAACAATAGGGTCTTAAAATTACCATTTACATGTGTGTCTCTCTACAGTGACAGGCAAGCCCGGTCTGCTTATTTGAGTTATGTGGGGGGGGGGCTTTAGAAACATTATCATGTCCTGGCCTCACCCCTCGAGATCCTGATTCAAAAGCTCTTGGTGGGGGGAAGCGAGGGCCTGGCATTTGTGCTGAAACTCCACCCAGGTGATTGGAATGTGCAGCCTGAGTTGAGAAATACTGTGATTAGAATGTCAGCTCTTTGCAGAGTCTATGCTTGTTTGCTTTTATCGTTATCCCTTCCTACTAGGGGCTCAGTACACTGCTTGGCAGTGGGATTTGTGTAAGCCCAGAAATTGAAACCAGTCAGAGCAGGCTTGTCTCAGTACATGGTTACTCTGTTGAATGATCCATGATCTCAGAAGGGATTTAAACCAGTGGGGGAAGACAGACGCACAAGCATCACAAAGGGGAAGACATGGCCAGCTTTCGTGTTTTTAATTGATATGACTGACGTCAAATATACTATTTGTTAGGCAAATGAGTTTTATAAAATATGATTTTTTTATTTTTGCTCACTTATAGTTTGCATTGGGGGCTGGGAAGCCCCAGATATACGTTTGTGAAATTGCAAATTACCTTCCTGTTTGGGAAGGGCCATTGTTTTGCTAATGTTTGCTGGAGGATAGGTTATCTTGCCAAAAAGTTTTGAAAAGAGAGAAGAAGGAGAAGAGGCAAAAAGAAGCCATGTTTGCAGAGTGAGAGCAGAGAGAATGCCGAGTGCTAAAGAAGAAGTCATGTTTGCAGAGTGAGAGAAGGTGTACAGATGGGGAACCAGAGGTGAGGGGCTTTACGAGCTCCCTGAGACTGGTGGGGGCCTTTGATTCTAGGAGGAACTGGAGAAGATTCTTCTGTTGTGGAACCGGAGAATATGTCAGTGGCTTTTGGAGCTCTGAATGTAAAGGAAGTGTTTTCCCTGTGTGTTGCTCATTGGCTGGTGCGAGAATTTGATAAAGGAACAGCCCACCATTTTTTTGGCTCCACTGTTTCTTTACCATCTGCCCAAATCCAATGAGAACCTGCATGTGAATGGCCACGATAGCCACGACTATTGGCTATACACTATTTTAAAAATAAACCTACAAGGAAGCTGCTTAGAAAATCATTTGTGTGTGTAGACAACAAAGGGGTCATATGCTGAACATGAACAGCTCAGGAGAGCCCTGCATGGTGGCCTTGCAAACTCACGGACCTGAAATAACCATACAGGATGGCCTGAAATTAAAAACATTCTAACTAAAAGCAGTTCATGGTGGTGGGAGTCATGTCCCAGGGAGGTATCTTTCTCTAGCAAAGGCCAATGCTTACCTTAACTAAGCCTGTCTATTATCTTTTGCATCTATAATAATGTACCTGAAAACATGCCTTTGACATGTAAGGGTCATCTTCTTTTCCTGCCCCCTTCCATCAGGCCAGGCAGCCCACCAGAGCGGGCGGGGGGCAACAAACCTCCTCATTGTTGTTATCATCATGTTAACTGTTAACTATATTTTTCCTGTCCATATAAAAGAAGTTTCAGTACATGCATTTTCACTTTTATCCAATCCCAGAGATTTCCCTGCTTTGCATTCTCCCACCTCCCTAATCTATCCCCAGTCAATTTCGTGTAACCACCTTATGTCTTCCCCTTTGATTCTAATGTATAAAATAAGTGGTAAAGCTGCCATTTTCTGGAGCATTTTCTCAGTCTGTTGAGACTGTGCTTCCCAGCAATTGTTGACAGTTTGACTCAAATAAACTCATAAAAATTCTTACAGGTTTGGAAGTTTCTTACATTGACATTTGCTACCAAGCACAGCAGAAGTGGGAGGTGGTGGGTTGAAATGTGCAGTTGAGGCGATGTTCTGGGAGGTTACAAAGTGCTTTGGTGAGGCATAAACATGCACGAATGCCGGAGGCACACTGGCTGGGTCCAGCCCCCCCAGCTTTGTCACTTTCTGTGATCTTCATCAAGTAACTTCACCTCACTGTCCTCACTTTTTCTATCTGCCAAATGGGATGCTGATTTTTTTTAATTAAGTGAGAGGCGGGGAGGCAGAGAGACAGACTTCTGTGTGCACCCCCACCAGGATCTACCTGGCAAGCCCCCTATTGGGCAATGTTCTGGCCATCTGGGGCTGTTCTTTTATTGCTAGGCAACCGAGCTATTTTTTTTTAGTGACTGAGGCTGAGGCCAACTTGCTCCTTGAGCCATGGCTGCAAGAGTGGAAGAGAGAGATAAGGGGGAGAGGGGGGGGTGGAGAAGCAGATGGTCATTTCTCCTATGAGCACTGATCAGGAACCGAACCCAGGACATCCGCACGCTGAGGCTATGCTCTACCACTGAGCAAACTGGCCAGGGCAGATGATGATGTTAATGCTGGTAATTGGCTTCCTAGCATTATTGTGATGACCCAGTAAGTTAGTATACATAAGGCACCTAGAACAATGTCTGGTGCATAGTAAGCTCCTAGTGAACATTAAATACCATCATCATCATCATCAGCAGCAGCAGCAGCAGCAGCAGACCTGGAGGCTTTGCTGTAGTAGGGAGCTGATGAGTGAAGCCCATCACCTAGCATGGAAATAGATAAATGCAGTCTTATTGTTGTTCCCTGTTTTCTGTGTTTGTCCAGCACCCATGATCTAATGTGTCAGAAGGAGCTGCTGCCTTTTATCTTTCAATTATAAATGAAACAGTGTTTGGAAGATGCCTTTGGGTACCTTGTCCATTCAACTGGAGAATGACCAAAGGTGGTGCTCAGCTTTTCAAAGGGAAGCCTCAAGTTCATTGTTTAAGCACAACTGGCTTGGGGCTTTTGGCTCAGAATACCATTGCTTTCTACAGTCCTGCTGGGGACACCTTCAGGCTTAAAGATACGCATACACATATAAGATATATATAGAAAAACAATTGATAGAGAAAAAAGCTCTCTCTCTCTCTCTCTCTCTCTCTCTCTCTCTCTCTCTATATATATATATATATATATATATATATATATCTTCCTGTAAAATCCTTTCTTTTAGAAATGATATTGATTTATAGAAAATACATTTTATGACATCTTCTGTGAACCTCTTATATGACTTTATAGCAGAATTAACTTTTTGGCTACCCTCTATTTTATCTAATGCAGAATATAGCCATTATCTACATGCCAGACAGAACTCATGATCCCTCTAGGTTCAATTTCAATCTAAAAACAAAATTTCTAATCAACAAGACTGGTTTAATTCATCAGGAAAACAAAAATATTTTTTTAATATATTGGCCTAGGCATACCTCCGAATATGACAGTATTTGGAGATAGGGCCTTCAAACTGGTGAATAAGTTAAAATGGGGCTGTTAGAGTGAGCCCCAATCCAATCTGACCGGGGTCCTTGTGAGGAGAGGAGATTAGGACCCACAGAGAGATAGCAGGATGCACCCCCCCAGGAGAGTGACCAGTGAAAAGGAAGCAAGAAGTTAGCCATCTGCAAACAAAGGAGAGAGGCCTCAGAAGAAACCAACTCTGCCAGAACCTCTATCTGGGATTTTCAGCTTCCAGAACTCTGAGGAGCATAAATTTCTATTGTTTAAGCTGCCCAGTCTGTGGAATTTTGTTATAACAGCCCTAATGCACTAATAGACTCCCCTTCTTCCAATTCTGATCCCAAAGAACAGCACTACTATAGTCTGCTATTTTTCTTTCTAGAAGGATGCATCTGGCCATGGTCATGATGATGATAATTCTTTTGTTGGCATCTGGGGGACCTAGTCTCATGTTTTCAAAGCACCATTTACACAAACAGGTCACATCCCACAGGTCACATCAAAGCAGTCGCAGCCTCCTACAGGGGCCGAGTTCTCATGTTAATTGCCCCCTCTTCCAACCCAGCCCCTTGACCCGGTCCTCCAGAGCAGAGCAGGGTCTTCGCCATGACTAATGAAGCAGAACTGAGAGCCTGCTTCTCATAGGTCCACTCCCTGTAAAATTTATTTGAGAAACCTAGGGTTGTAATTACTGGTGTTTAACTGCTTTATCTTGCTTAAGAAGACAAATTTTAGCAATGCTGGGAAGTAAATCATTTTTGTGGCCACATTATGCTGACTAATATGGCATAATTTCAAATTAATTTATTTAAAAGAATACATTCCCAACCCAAGCATATTCAGCATGTTTGCAGTTTTCCTGTATCCAATGTAAGATCAGCAAAGCATCCATTAGGACTTTGCCATAATCCCTAAAGCTAAATATGTAACATATTCTTGAGAAGATTCCCCATACATTACAGATTCTTGTTTTCCTTTCCTCAATTTTTGTGGAGAAATACTTAAAATAATTTTTACTATAGCACTTACAATGACAGATAACGAGTATTAAGCATTCCCATGGGTGTGATATTTTGCTATGCACTTAATCTTGTAGTACTTCATTCAATAATTTTGAAAATAATTTTATGAATTAATTGCTATTACTATCTCCATTTTGCAGAAAAGAAAATGAAAATAGAGAGAGGTTATCAAAACTTTCTTGCTATATAACTTTATAGACTGAAAGAGCAACCTTATACAACATTTTATCTTGTCCATGTTACTGCCCATTTTGAATATATTTTATTTTTAATAAAAGAAATGCTTTAAAATCTGTACATATCTGGAGAAGAGTGTGGTGTAATCATGGAAAAAAACAGTCTTTGGAACTAGACGGAATTGGCATAAAATTTTATCTCTGCTCTTGTCTAACTCTATGACCCTGAAAAATTACTGAACTTAACCAAGCATTAGTTGATTCAACTATCAATGGGACTCATATTACAACCCTCACAATATGTAAGTCTTTGTGTAAACAGTATATTTTCACTTCTCTTTGGTAGATGCTTAGCTGTGGGATTGTTGGGGTATACAGTAGATTTACATTTAACTTTTTTTTTTTAAGTGAGAGGAGGGGAGATAGAGACAGACTACCACGTGTGCCCCGACTGGGATCCACCTGGTATCCCCCTACATTTAACTTTTTAAGATACATCAAACTATTTTGTGAAATGGCAGTATCATTCTACGTTCCTATCAGCATGTATGAGAGTCACTGTTTCTTCATACTTGTTATTGTCTGTTGTCTTGATTACAGCTGTTCGAAGCATTGTAACGACTGTTAACTGGTACCTCATTGTGGTGGTTTGAATTTGTACTTTCCTAATGACTAATGATGTTTAGCATCTTTTCATGTGATTAGTAAGCATCTGTATATCTTCTCTGTATATGTCTATTCAAATGTTTTGCCCATGTCTTAATTGGGTTGTCTGTCTTATTAAGTTGTAAGAGTTCTTTGTAGATTCTGGATAAAAGTCTGCTGGAATTCTTTTGCATTAAGTTTGAATTTTCCAATATCAAGTATATCACACTATATAGGATACCTAATAAATATCTGACAAAAAAGAGATTTTTATGATGCTTTTCAACTTAGTTCCATAGATGTTTATTGAGTAACAACTATGTGCTAGGCATATTCTAGACACTGGAAATTCAGTAGAGAACATAACAGACAAAATGTGCTCTCAGAGAATTGTGTTAATTCTTGCACGGCTATTGGGTGGGAGAAGCTGGAATCTGAGCCAGGCAGTCTCCTCTTAGGTTTAGGCTCACAGCCCTACTCTATATAGCCTGAGCACAAGTGTGGTCAGATGCGCTGAACTTCTGTTTGACAATCTGATTCCCAGTATGACTGAAATATTTTTTGTTCACTGTTAGGTAATATAGAAACCCCAAATTGCAGAAGTCATATTTAAAAATAAGAACTGGCATGAAGTAAAATGGATTGTTTTGGCTTATTATTTTATAGAATAGATTATTTCTATACATGCCATATATATTGAAAAGTGGTAGAATGTGTGCCACGCCAAATTATGCCACTTTGGCATATGGAGTTGAAGCCAGTCAAGACCCAACAGACTCTAGAAAAGCTCTTTACCACCCCCTTAACTACCTAGAAGACTTTAGAAAGGGGGCCTGTACCAGGAAGAGAGCTATTACCAGAGAGATAACATTCTGTATCTGAGAGAGCTTTTGCACGGCAGAGCAATCTCAGAGCAATCTTTGTTAACCATACATTTCCTCTTCTTACCTTCTTGTGAAATTGCTTCCTCCCTTTAAAGGACCTAACCTGTCTCTTTCCTTGGCTCAGGATGATATATCAGTCTCAATCATCTGGCTGCCTGTTTTTTGAAGACTTTATTTATTCATTTTTGGAAATGAGAGGTAGAGAGAGAGAGGGGGGGGGGAAGAGCAGGAAGCATCAACTCCCATATGTGCCTTGACCCAGGCAAACCCTCAGGGTTTCGAACTGGTGACCTCAGTGTTCTAGGTCGACACTTGCTCCACAAGTTGGGCCACTGCCTTTTGAGTCTCATAGCTTTGTGGGGCTCTTGTATGTATATATGTGCACACAAAATTTGTTTTTCTCCTTTCAAGTTGTTTTTTATTACAGCCAATAACCTGGAAGAGTAAGGGGAAATCATTCTCCCACCCACAATACGTAATGCTATATTTTCCTTCAAATGTTTCATTTCCATCAGAAACTTAACAGCTGTGTCATATTTCAGCTCTCGCTCTCTCTCTGACATAAACACTCTGCTTTTCTCTTTTTTCCATATTTTTGGCCTAAGAAATCCCTCTTCAGAAGTTCTGGGGACTAATCCAAGCAGATCTAAAGGTAGGGAATTTATTTCATAGCTTTAGGAATCAGCTTACTTAACTAACACTCAATGGAGTCAGTTCTTTGCTCTGTTGTCAAGAATGGATTCAGTTCTTTGCTCTGTTGTCAAGAGAGTTTTGTCTCAAGATGGAAGAGAGGTCAGGAATCCTTTGTTTCCTTCTCCCCAGCCTGCCCGTCTTTCCACAGCAGCCTCAATATCTGTCTCAGGTGATAATGGTTCCCTGTGTGTCTGGTCACAGAAGCTTCCAGGAACACTGCCTTGTGGTGGGGCAGCTTTTCCAGTGGGCAGCTCCCAATAGCTTCTGTTGGCCACTGTCTGCAGTTCTATCCTGCAGGACCATTTCTGACAACTCTAAAGATTTCCATAGAAAATCTCCTATTGAGCCTTCTGCTCTTTCAAAACATGCTTTACATAGGACTGCTTTTAGGATGAGAGCTGGATGTCACATCCCAGGTGGCCAGAAATGGAGCTGCTCCCTCTGGCTGTGCTGTGACCTTTCTGCTTTTTTCTCATTAAAGGCCTCCTGTGAGAGTAGAGACCAGGCAGGGAGGCAGCATCCTCATGGGGTTGAAAGCACAGAATTTGATATCAGGCAGTCTGGTAATCCAAAGCAGGCTCTGCCTTTTTCTAATTGCATGATCTTGGGCAAGTGACTCAATCTTTGCAGTCCTCAGTTTCCTCACATATAAAATGGGGGATAAGCTTTCATATCTCCTTGGGCTATTTTAAAGATTAAGTGAAAAATACTTTGTGTCCCACACATTATAATAATTCAGTAAATTCTAGCTACTATGATATTACTAGATGCCGAATAAATATTGCTTGAATAACTAAACTGGAAATGATTCACAAAGAGCACTAAATTCTTCCTATTGGGTTCAAGGACATCCTGAAAAACTGGCAAAAGACACAATTGCTTGTTCTTTCCAGAACACTGCCTGCTTTCACTGTCACCTGTCCCATATGGACAGCTGGAGTGCGCTTCTTTCCCCCTTCATTGGGGAAACCCCTCAGCTTTCAGATGCAGCTGAAATGTCAAATCATGTATGAAATATGCCCACAGCATCTTTCCCAGGTATATACCTCTAATATCGTTCTTCCTATATTGCATTAGAACAATTGTTTGTCTTCTTTATCAGACTCAGTATGCTTGAAAGACAGGATTTTGCCTTATTTATCTAAACATTTCATTTTGGCAGGTACTCAACATAAAAAGTTATTTATAAAATATTTTACATCCCTTTTTTGGTGCATAGTATGCCTTCAACATCTTGTGTATATTTGCACAATTACAACACACCTCAATTTGAATTAGTCACATTTCAAGTGCTTAATAGCTACATATAGTCACTAAGTAATGAATTAGCACAGTTCTAAATGTCCCATCTTCTATATTCTCATAGCAGTTTGTGCATATCTCAAGTCTAGCACTTAAATATATTATATTACAAATGATCTGTTCACATCTGTTTCCTATGAACATTTTTAGGATAAGGATTTTTCTCTTATTTGTCTTTGCATCTCATTCCACGATGCAGTGATTACCATACAGTAGGTTCCCCATAAATAATTATCACGTGAAATATTATAGCTATCATATATTGAGTAAATGCCTAGGACTTAATGCATGTCATTTCACTTAATCATTACAAAAGACCGATTAGTCAGCAATAATCCCCAGTTTACTGATAATAAAATAGAGGCTCAGGCAGTTTAAATAACTTCCCTGAAGTTAATAAAGTGATAAGTAGCAGTATAGGGATGGAACCCTTCTGACTCTAAAATTGAAACGTGACTCTCATCAATGCATGTGGGCTCTACCACAGCTTTATTTCTAATTAGATGACCTCTGGCATAACATTGAGCTCCTTCAGCCTCAGGTTGCTATTTCTGAAATGAAGGAGTTGCAATAGCTAATGTGTAGGGTCTCTTTTAGTTTAGGATGCTGCAATTGGAACTTGTAACACGTAATTGAGTCAGTTTTTTTTTTATTTTTTTAATGGGGTGACATCAATAAATCAGGATACATATATTCAAAGATAACAAGTCCAGGTTATCTTGTCGTTCAATTATGTTGCATACCCACCACCCAAAGTCAGATTGTCCTCTGTCACCTTCTATCTTGTTTTCTTTGTGCCCCTCCCCACCCCCTATCCCTCTCCCATTCCCCCCTCCCCACCGTAACCACCACACTCTTATCAATGTCTCTTAGTTTCACTATTATGTCCCACCTACGTATGGAATAATACAGTTCCTGTTTTTTTCTGATTTACTTATTTCGCTTCGTATCATGTTATCAAGATCCCACCATTTTGCTGTAAATGTTCCGATGTCATCATTTCTTATGGCTGAGTAGTATTCCATAGTGTATATGTGCCACATCTTCTTTATCCAGTCATCTATTGATGGGCTTTTTGGTTGTTTCCATGTCCTGGCCACTGTGAACAATGCTGCAATAAACATGGGGCTGCATGTGTCTTTACGTATCAATGTTTCTGAGTTTTGGGGATATATACCCAGTAGAGGGATTGCTGGGTCATAAGGTAGTTCTATTTTCAGTTTTTTGAGGAACCACCATACTTTCTTCCATAATGGTTGTACTACTTTACATTCCCACCAACAGTGTATGAGGGTTCCTTTTTCTCCACAGCCTCTCCAACATTTGCTATTACCTGACTTGCTAATAACAGCTAATCGAACAGGTGTGAGGTGGTATCTCATTGCCGTTTTGATTTGCATTTCTCTAATAGCTAAGGAAGATGAGCATCTTTTCATATATCTGTTGGCCATTTGTATTTCTTCCTGGGAGAAGTGTCTATTCATATCCTCTTCCCATTTTTTTATGGGATTGTTTGTTTGTTTGTTGTTGAGTTTTATGAGTTCTTTGTATATTTTGGATATTAGGCCCTTATCTGAGCTGTTGTTTGAAAATATCATTTCCCATTTAGTTGGCTTTCTGTTTATTTTGTTATCAGTTTCTCTTGCTGAGCAAAAACTTCTTAGTCTGATGTAGTCCCATTCATTAATTTTTGCCTTCACTTCTCTTGCCATTGGAGTCAAATTCATAAAATGCTCTTTAAAACCCAGGTCCATGAGTTGAGTACCTATGTCTTCTTCTATGTACTTAATTGTTTCAGGTCTTATGTTTAGATCTTTGATCCATTTTGAGTTAATTTTTGTACAGGGGGAGAGACTGTAGTCCAGTTTCATTCTTTTGCATGTGGCTTTCCAGTTTTCCCAGCACCATTTATTGAAGAGGCTTTCTTTTCTCCATTGTGTGTTGTTGGCCCCTTTATCAAAAATTATTTGACTATATATATGTGGTTTTATTTCTGGACTTTCTATTCTGTTCCATTGGTCTGAGTGTCTATTTTTCTGCCAATACCATGCTGTTTTGATTGTCGTGGCCCTATAATAGAGTTTGAAGTCAGGTATTTTAATGCCCCCAGCTTCATTCTTTTTCTTTAGGATTGCTTTGGCTATTCGGGGTTTTTTATAGTTCCATATAAATCTGATGATTTTTTGCTCTACTTCTTTAAAAAATGTAATTGGAAGTTTGATGGGAATTGCATTAAATTTGTATATTGCTTTGGGTAATATAGCCATCTTGATTATATTTATTCTTCCTAGCCAAGAACAAGGTATATTCTTCCATCTCATTATATCTTTTTCGATTTCCCTTAACAATGGTTTATAGTTTTCATTATATAAGTCTTTTACATTCTTTGTTATGTTTATTCCTAAGTATTTTATTTTTTTGTTGCAATTGTGAAGGGGATTATTCTTTTGAGTTCCTTCTCAGTTGTTTCATTGTTGGCATATAGAAAGGCTATTGACTTCTGTATGTTAATTTTGTATCCTGCGACCTTACTGTATTGGCTTATTGTTTCTAGTAGTCTTTTTGTGGATTCTTTGGGGTTTTCGATGTATAGGATCATATCATCTGCAAAAAGTGATACCTTTACTTCTTCTTTTCTGATATGGATGCCTTTTATTTCTTTGTCTTGTCTGATTGCTCTGGCTAGAACCTCTAGTACCACATTAAATAAGAGTGGAGAGAGTGGACAACCCTGTCTTGTTCCTGATTTAAGGGGGAAAGCCTTCAGTTTAGTGCCATTTAACATGATGTTAGCTGATGGTTTATCATATATGGCCTTTATCATGTTGAGATATTTTCCTTCTATACCCATTTTGTTGAGAGTCTTAAACATAAAATTGTGTTGTATTTTATCGAAAGCCTTTTCTGCATCTATTGATAAAATCATGTGGTTTTTGTTCTTTGTTTTGTTGATATGGTGTATTACGTTAACCGTTTTACGTATGTTGAACCATCCTTGAGATTCTGGGATGAATCCCACTTGATCATGATGTATTATTTTTTTAATATGTTGTTGTATTCGATTTGCTAGTATTTTGTTTAGTATTTTAGCATCTGTATTCATTAGAGATATTGGTCTGTAGTTTTCTTTTTTTGTGCCATCCTTGCCTGGTTTTGGTATGAGGGTTATGTTGGCCTCATAAAATGTGTTTGGAAGTATTGCTTCTTCTTCAATTTTTTGGAAGACTTTGAGTAGAATAGGAACCAAGTCTTCTTTGAATGTTTGATAAAATTCGCTGGTATAGCCGTCAGGGCATGGACTTTTATTTTTGGGGAGGTTTTTAATGGTTTTTTCTATTTCTTCTCTACTGATAGGTCTGTTTAGGCTTTCTGCTTCTTCTTGACTCAGTCTAGGAAGGTTGTATTTTTCTAGGAATTTATCCATTTCTTCTAGGTTGTTGAATTTAGTGGCATAAAGTTTTTCATAGTATTCTACAATAATTCTTTGTATATCTATGGTGTCCGTGGTGATTTCTCCTCTTTCATTTTGGATTTTGTTTATATGAGTTCTTTCTCTTTTTTCCTTGGTAAGTCTTGCCAAGGGTTTGTCAATTTTGTTGATCTTTTCAAAGAACCAGCTCCTTGTTCTATTAATTTTTTCTATAGTTTTTCTGTTCTCTAATTCATTTATTTCTGCTCTGATTTTTATTATCTCCTTTATTCGGCTGGTTTTGGGTTGTCTTTGTTCTTCTTTTTCTAGTTCCTTAAGGTGGGAAGTTAAGTGGTTCACTTGGGCTTTCTCTTGTTTGTTCATATATGCCTGAAGCGATATGAACTTCCCTCTTATCACTGCTTTTGCTGCATCCCATAGATTCTGATATGTTGTATTGTCATTTTCATTAGTCTGTATATATCTTTTGATCTCTGCACTTATTTCTTCTTTGACCCATTCATTTTTTAGAAGTATGTTGTTTAGTTTCCACATTTTTGTGGGATTTTTTTCCTCTTTTTTGCAGTTGAATTCTAGTTTCAAGGCTTTATGATCAGAAAATATGCTTGGTACAACTTCAATTTTTCTGAATTAGCTGATGTTGTTTTTGTGGCCCAACATATGGTCAATTCTTGAGAATGATCCATGTACACGGGAGAAAAATGTATACTCAGTCACTTTGGGATGAAATGTCCTGTAGATGTCTATCATATCCAGGTGCTCTAGTGTTTTATTTAAGGCCACTATGTCTTTGTTGATTCTCTGTTTGGATGACCGATCTAGAGCCGTCAGCGGTGTATTGAGGTCTCCAAGTATGATTGTATTTTTGTCAGTTTTTGTTTTAAGATCAATAAGTAGCTGTCTTATATATTTTGGTGCTCCTTGGTTTGGTGCATATATATTAAGAATTGTTATGTCTTCTTGATTCAGTGTCCCCTTAGCCATTATGAAATGGCCATTTTTGTCTCTGAGTACTTTTGCTGTCTTGTAGTCAGCATTATCCGATATGAGTATTGCTACACCTGCTTTTTTTTGGATGTTATTTGCTTGGAGTATTGTTTTCCAGCCTTTCACTTTGAATTTGTTTTTATCCTTGTTATTTAGATGAGTTTCCTGTAGGCAGCATACAGTTGGATTTTCTTTTTTAATCCATTCTGCTACTCTGTGCCTTTTTATTGGTGAGTTTAATCCGTTTACATTTAGTGTAATTATTGATACTTGTGAGTTCCCTATTGCCATTTTATATCTTGCTTTCTGTTAGTTTTGTGTCTTGTTTGATCCTTCTCTTTCGTTTTTCTATCTTTTGTTTTTATTTGATTGTATTCCATACATCTTTCCTCTGTTGCTATCTTTTTTATCTCATGTGCTTCTGTGGTGGTTTTTTCAATGGTGGTTACCTTTGAGTAATGAAAAGGGTTCCTACCCTGTTAATTGTAGTGAACTATTTTGTGAGTACTTTTGCACTCCATCGTCCTTTGCTACTGTTAATCTCCATCTTCTCCCCCTCTTTCTTTTTGTTGTTGTCAGTTTAAATTTGGTTTTATTGTGTTCTTCTTGGAGCTTTTACTTGTGGCTCTGTTTTTTTTTTGTTCTTTGTATCTGATTGGAGAACCCCCTTTAGTAATTCCTGGAGTGGGGGTTTTCTGATGATAAATTCCCTCATCTTTTCTGTATCTGTGAATGTTTTTATTTCTCCTTCGTATTTGAAGGATAGCTTTGATGGGTATAGTATTCGTGGCTGAAAGTTCCTCTCTTTCAGGACTTTAAATATTGGGGTCCACTCTCTTCTAGCTTGTAGAGTTTCTGCTGAGAAATCTGATGATAATCTAATGGGCCTTCCTTTATATGTTGTATTCTTCTTTTCCCTGGCTGCCTTGAGAATTTTTTCTTTGCTGTTTGTTTGTGTCAATTTCATTATGATATGCCTTGGAGTAGGTTTGTTGGGGTTAAGAAAACTTGGAGTTCTGTTTGCTTCTTGAACTTGAGGCTTTAGTTCTTTCCACAGGCTTGGGAAGTTCTCATCTATTATTTGTTTGAGTATGTTCTCCATTCCATTTTCTCTCTCTTCTCCCTCTGATATACCTATTATTCTTATGTTATTCTTTTTGATGGAGTCAGATAATTCTTGTAGGGCTATCTCATTTTTTTTAATTTTTGAGTCTCTTTCTTCTTCTCTCTGTTGTGCCTCAAGTTGCTTGTCTTCTATTTCACTAATCCTCTCTTCTATCTGACCTCTTCTATTAGCTAAGCTTGTTACTTCATTTTTCAGCTCGTGAATTGAGTTTTTCATCTCTGTTTGATTTGTTTTTATAGTTTCAATTTCGTTGGACATATATTCTTTGTGTTCATTGAGTTGTTTTCTGAGCTCTCTAAATTGCCTTTCTGTGTTTTCTTGTATATCTCTGAGTATTTTTAGGATTTCTATCTTGAATTCTCTGTCATTGAGCTCCAAGGTTTCCAATATATTAAATTTTTTCTCCATAGATTTTTCCTCATCTAGGTGTGTTACCTCTCTTTCTTTTGTATCCATGATATTCGATTTTCTCTTCCTTAATGGCATCTGAGGGTGGTTTTGTTGATAGTATTAATGAGATTTAATAAAGAACAAAAAGTTAAAAAAAATTAAAAAAAATAAAATAAAAAATCGAAAAGAGTTTTTTAAAAAAAATTAATAATGAAATAAAGAAAAATAAAATAAAATAAAAATTAAAAAAAAGGAAATTATTCCCCCCCTCCTTTTTTCCTCTCCTCTCCTCTCCCCTCTTTCTTGAGAAAATCTTGTGGTGGACTGTGAATTATAACAAACAATGCCTGTGATGGAGGGCCTGAATTGAGGAAAAGTAATGAAGGGGCAAAAAAAAGAAAAAAAAAAGGAAAAAAAAAAAGAAAAAAGAAAAAAAAAGAGTGTATGGACCCACAAAAAGCAAATAAGGAAAAAATTTGGGTCAAGAATAAAATGATTTGCTTTTAGGTGTTGGTTGTCTAAGAGTTATGATGAGAGGAATAAGAGGAAAACGGAAAAATGGGGGGACAAATTAAAAAATTACTATTGTATTTAGTGGAACAAGAACTAGATAATATGGAGAGCCAGGGATGGGAGCACTGCTAGTGAGTTAAAAAGGTGAAGTAAGAACCCCCCAAAATGCCACAAACATAGGTTTGAGTCCCATATAAGATAATTTGTTTGTTATTGAGGTTTGAATGAGAGGAGATGTAAAGGAGAAAGGAAGAAACTAATATAGAGGGAGAAAAGAAAGAGAGAGAGAGAAAAAAAGAGGGAACCACTAAAAGAAGAAAAAAGAAAGGAGAGAGAGAGAGAGAGAGAGAGAGAGTTAAGGGTTTTGGAGTGCAACCCTCATAGAGAGAAAGGAAGAGAAGAGAAAAGATAATGGGAGATGTAATACTTATGGGTAGTGTAGTTCAAGGAGAGGAGAGAGTAAGACCGGTAGAGAGTTAATCGGCCAAATTGGAGGAGGAAAAAAAAGTATCAAGAATGAAGATAAGAGAAACAAACGAACAAATATAATAAAATGGGATAGGTTATAAAGTCTGCAGATTATTCTTGATTTTGAGAGGTTATCTTCTTGCTTTTTCTTTTCTCTCTCTCTTCCTGGTCGGTGACTCTGTACCCCGGGTTCTGCCCCTTTGGCACGCTCAGGTAGAGGTTTGCAGTTGATAAGTCTCTATGGCAATGTCATGTATTGTGCTTTAGTCTCGTTGGCAGTTGAAGCTCATTAGCATTTATAGGCTCCGACAGTGAGAGAGTCCGTGTTCCTGGAGCCTTTCTCCTAGTCTTTCCTTCCTCAATTAGTAGCCTGATAATCCAGCTATGGGGTTGCTGCTGCCTCTGCCTGGATAGTAAGAGGCTCAAAGAGCTGGCAACTCCACACTCTATTTCCACTCAGCACAGGGCTCTGGGTAAGGCTCAGTCAGTCAGAGCTGCTAGCATAATCAGGCGGGCTTTCCGCCCACTCAAAGACCTCTGGCTCTGCCACTCTGTCCGGTAACACAAGCGGGCGCCCACTTCCGGGGCGCTTGGAGGAAACTCTCACTCACTGTCTGCGACCGGGATATCCGGCCAGCAGTCTCACGCTCTGAGTGAAACCCCCAACTGCAGGGAAAAGTTGCAGCGTTGGAATTGAGTCTCGCTCCGTCCCAGTGCGCGGCTTTTGCAAGGCACTGGGGCGGCTCGAGATTCCGCTTTGGCCCACACAAAGGCCCCTGACTCTGCCCCTCTGTGCGATAACACGGGCGCGCACTGCCGAGGCACTCGGAGGAATTGCTCACTCCTTATCTGCGCGTGCACACCAGGATATGAGGCCGGCCGCGTTTCCCTCTGAGTGAAACACCCTCCAGCACGGAAAATCTCCACTGTTGGAATTAGTTCTCACTCCCTCCCGTGCGTGGCTTTCCCAGGGCGCTGGGGCTGCCCAGAGACTCTGCCCTCAGCCCACAGAAAGGCCTCTGACCCTGCCTCTCCGTGGGGCAACACGGGCACCCACTCTCGGGGCCTAGGAAGAAATTCTTGCCCACTAACTGCGCACCGACCAGGAGACCGGGTAAAATGGCCGCTCCGCTTGTCTTTCTTTGTTTGGGTTTGGCGCAAGTGTTAGCTTGTATTGCCCGGGTTGCCACAGGATCAGATTTTCCTCGGCTTGGATCTCCATGCCACAGCCTAGTTCGGCCGTTTGTGCCGCGGCGGCCTGGATCTATTCACCCCCTTTGCCCGCCTCAGTTTCTATATTCACAGTTACCAGAGAAAGCCGCCCTGTTTAGGTTAGTGAGGAAGGCGGAGCATTTCTTACTCCCTATTTCCTTCGGGGTTTGGTTATATATTTAGCCAATTTTTCACTCAATCATACCTTTGGGTGTATTGCGAAGCATCTGGAAGCTCCAAGTATAGGTTTTTCTGTTTCTGGTTGAAGATCTTGTTGAGTTTTGGGGGAGATTTATCGGTATTGCTTCCTACCCCGCCATTACTCTGATGTCATCTCCCGAGTCAGTTTTTCTGCATATCTAAGTTGTTTTCCAAAATATAAAATATACCCTAAATTAGGCATATTATGTCACTTGGTTACCATAAAAAATGTCTATACATTTTTACTAGATTTTAATGTAAAAAATATGAATAACAAATAAATTTTGATAAGCGTGATTCATTTTCTTTTCTACTCTGAATGAAAAAGCAAAGGTTTTATTGGCATTCTTATTTGATTCTAATGCTTTAACACTGGTTTTCCCATTTAATTAATTTGAAGATCTTTAATGAACTTAGTGATGCTCTGCTAATTTTAACAAGGAAAACATTTATTTTTCCTGAATATTCACTCCTTAATTCTCACAATCTTCCCTTCATTAGATAGCACTTATAAATGAGGCTCAGGGACCCCAAAATAAGCCTATATATTGATATAAAATCAAGTGCAAATATCTTCCTCATTGTACTAGGACACCTCAATGTCCCTTACAGTTTTAACTTCATACGAGTTTATTTCACTTACAAATTGTGTAATATGGCTTTACGTACTCAAGGTTTCCTAAAAGTGGAACTCAAGTGGAACTTAATGATGGGGAATGTAATTGCACACTACAGTTCTAGAACAGGTGTTGGCAATTAGCCTGTGGGCAAAATCCAACCTGCTGCTGGTGTTTGTTAATAAAGGTTTATTGGTACACAGCCATACCCAGTTGTTTATATATTGTCTGTGGCTGTTTTGGTGCTACATATGGCTGATAAAGCTGAAATTGTTTATTATGTAGTCCTTTACAGAGAGTTTGTTGATCTCTGTTTTGAGAATATTGCTTTGGTCTGCTAAATATCTATGGAAACAGTCTCCACCATGAGGAACATCAAGATTCTGAAGTGACCTATTTCTTGAGGGGAGTTCACATCTGAAATCCAAGTCTGGCAAAAATTTGAGAAGAAAGAGAAAGTCATCTTGCCTTACATTGCTGGATGATAAAGTTACTTCATGCTAGTTGAGATGCAGATGGGAACAATGCAGTATAGTTGTTATAAGGTGCTCAATTCTAGAATGTTTTACTTATGATTTTTGTGGTCTTAGGTAAGGAAGATAGTTTTCATCCGTTTCCTTTATTTATAAATATATGACTTGAATTATAATATATGATTGATGATAGTATATACCTCTGGGCCTGTGTGAAACCTTTTTTCTGTACTAACATTTAACATTATTTTTAATTTTTATTAATTTATTGGAGTGATGTATACAATTATATAGGTTTCAAGTACAATTCTATAATACATCTGTATACTGTATTGTGTACTCAGCACCCCAAGTCAAGTCTCCTTCCATCACCATTTATATTCCCTGTACCCTCTTCTACCTCCCCCTCCCCCTTTCCCTCTGGTGATTATCACAGTGTTGTCCATGAGTTGGGGCTGTACGAAATAAATGAATTAATACATAGAAAGGACTTAGAACAGAGCCTGGCACTCAAAGAACGTCAGCTATTTTTACATAGCTATTTTAAAGAAAGCAAAGCATGCCAGAAAAATACTCTTTCCCCTTGAAGTTACTCTAGATTTAAATTTAGAGGGTGAACTAAAGCAGACTCCACCAAGACGTTTATTTTCCTTATTATGTAGACTCCTATAGTGACATCACACAGGAAAAAAAAATAATATGAGAGAAAACTAATTATATTTGGCAGGGACTCCATTTGTTTATTATTAAAACATGTTCTGATGACGCTTTAGCTGCCATAGCCAGAGGGAAGTAATGTAAAACCAAAGCAAATCAGCAAATTTGAATGTTATTTTCTGAACACAGTATATATATTAGGGAACATATGTCATCTGACAGATAGAAAATTTTTGGAACTCCAAGAGAGGCATCCATCATTCTGCAGAACAAAATGAAACTATAAAACAGGGGGAAACATCACTATTTACTTTAAGTGTCTCCTGTGCTAGTTATCGTGTTGGCTTATAAGAAACAGCAGCTGCTGCTAGTGCCCCACCCACATCCCTCAGCACTACTGTCTGAGTGTGACAGCCTGACTCTCAAATGCCAGCACCTGATCTTTCAGGGATCTCACTGGCCACTGAACCCTTCTGTCTACCCACATTCAGGAGTCCAGATATGCCAGAGAATTAACACCCTCTGGGTGTAGCTCTCAACCAATATCTAATGGAAACTTATGGAAAGGTAACCCAGTCCTTTAGGTGTGACATTTCTCAGGTGTGTGTTTTACATTGGCTTCCAGAGCTCCCCAGTGGGATTAAGCTACAGTTTCCTAAAGTAGTAATTTGCTTCACCATAATCCCTTTTGTGGCTTTTTCCTCTGTCCTAGCTCACATTCTTATCCTCTCCAAATGGTCCCTGAGATTTGCCTGAAATACTCTTCCTATATCTGAGTTTTTTTTATTTATTTATTTATTTTAGAGATGGGAGAGAGAGAAAGAAGGGGAGGGGAGGAGCAGGAAGCATCAACTCCCATATGTGCCTTGACCAGGCAAGCCCAGGGCTTTGAATCGGTGACCTCAGCGTTCCAGGTCAATGCTTTATTCACTGCGCCACCACAGGTCAGGCTCATGAGTCTTTATATCTCAGAATCAGCTTCCAGAGAAACTCATGAGAAGGCAAGGTGAGATTCTTTTGTAGTTTTTAACTGAATCTTATGGGTGCATTTTCCTTTATTATTCACAGGAGAACTCATAAGCACATAATTGAATAGTTTAACTATATAATGACCAATCAGTTTTGCCACAAAACAACTGGTTTCCATACAACAATCATTGGATAAATTTCCAAACACAAAATAAGTGAAAGTGAAGGCTCAGTATGGTGGATATCAAGTTTAGGTTCAATTAGGAAAAAAACTTGGAAAGATCTGAAACCTTTCTTGAATTCAGAAAGTGAGTTATAAACTGTTATACTAGACTGTATAACAATGCCAAGAAACATTATAATATGCAGTTTTAATTAAAAAGGAAGAGAAGACTGGTGCAGAACAAATATTTGAGGAAATAATTGTTCTCCAGGTTTCAAACTTTTTTGAAAAACACTAACTCACAAATCCAAAGAGGTAAAAAAATCTCAAGTGGGATAAACAATGAAAACCACATCTAGGCAAATTTTAATCAAATTTCTGAGAACCAAAGATAAGGTTCAAATTTAAAAATAAGCCAGAGATAAAGGACACATTATACACATAGGAACAATAATAAAAGTAATCATGGATATTTTATCAGAAACTATGCAAGCCAGGAATAATGGAATGACATGATAAAGTGTCAAGAAACATAACTTTCTACTGAGAATTCAATATTCAGAGATGCTTTACTTCGGGAAAGAAGAAAAACAAAGACATTTCAGCTAAACAAAAGCTATGAGTATTCATGACAGCAGACCTGCGTTATAAAAATTCTTAAAGCTGAAGGGAACTGAAGTACAGAAATGATAAATATGTCCGTAAATATGAAAGAATTTAAAAACCAATTTTTAATGTACTTAAAAGGTAATTGATTATTTAAGGCAAAACAATAATAGATATTTTATGGATTATAAACTCAATGTTGCTAAGATTTTAATTATCCCCAAATTTATCTGTACATTCAATGGATTCTCAATAAAAATCCTAGCAAGTTTCTAATTGTCAACGTAAAAATTGCCAAGCTGACTCTAAAATATGTATGCAAATATAGAATGATCTCGAAATCATTTAGATTAATCACAATGAACTTTAAAAAGGACAAATTTGGAATATTCACACTCCGTGATTTTAAGAATTACTATAAATTCACAGTAATCAAGAAAGTGTAGTATTGGCATAAAAATAGGCACATCAATGAATTGGAATAGAGAGTTCAGTAACAGACCCGCATATTATGATGATCAATTGTTGACAAGAGTACGAGGTATTTCAAAGGGGGAAAGAGTAGTCTTTTAAATAAATGGTGCTGGAACAACTGGATACCCATAAGAGAAGAAATTAAATTTGATTACTTACATCATATCTGATTCATAAACTTAATTCAAGATAAATTATAGACCCTAACATGAAAGTTAAAGCAGTAGAGCTCCTAGAAGGAAATAACAAGAAAAATATCTTTGTAATGTTTGGATTTCTCAGATGACACAGAAGCACCAAGCATAACAAATTTGATAAACTGGACTTCATCAAAGTTAAAAACTTCTGCTTATCAAAAGAAATGAATTATTTAGTAAAGCTAGGCAAGATTGAGAAAACATATTTACAAAATATAGGTTGGATAAAAGCTAGTATCCAAGATCTATATAGAGCCCTTATAATTCAAAAAACTTAAAAAAATGAAATAAAAATGTGCTAAAGATTTAAAAAGACAATTCATAAAAAGAAGATGGATATATAATTTGCCAATAAGCACATGAAATCTTTAGTTATCAGGGAAATACAAATGACATCCATGTTGAAAAATTAGTGCACACTCATTAACATTTGAAGAGGATGTCAAGCATCTGGAACTTGCAGACAGCTTTTGTGGGAATGTAAAATGATAAGATTTTACAAAAACTGCTTTGCAATTTCTTATAAAGTGAAATGTACACCTACACCATGACCCAGTAATTCTACTCTTAGTTATCTACTCAAAAGAAATAAAAGTTTGTTCACAAAATGACTTGTTCAAAGAATGTTTAAAGCAGTTTTATTCATTATAGCCTTAAATTGGGAACAACCAAATGTTTACTACCAAGCTAATGGATAAAAAAGTGTACTATATTTGGACAGTAGACTGCTAATCAGATATAACAAGGAATAAATCATTGATACACACGGCATGGATGAATATTAAAAGCATCATGTTGTATGACACTTCTATGCAGAAGAAACAATAATGTATTATTCCATTCATCACATAAAGTTACAGTATAGGCCTAAATGATCTATGACAATATTACAATGGAGGTTGCTTCTGGGGCCTCTGGAAGGGGGCACAAGAGAAATTAGAGGCTGTGCTAATGTTCTATATCTTAACAGGTGTTTGGGTTACATAGCTGTATGTATTTATCAACACTCATCAAACTAGAGTCCTAAAAATCTGTGCATTTCACTGTATGTAAATTACACCTCAATTAAAAAATAAAAAATTAAAACTAGGCACATCTCTAGTTTAATTGATTACTTTTCCTTCAGATAGTTTTTCCCCCTGTAGCAAAGGTATCAGATGGGTAATATCCTATCTTTCTGCTTTGTACAGTTCAATGTGCTGAGCATAGATAGGCTATGAAGCTAAGTGAGGCAGTCTTTGCCCTCAAGTTCCTTATATCTTTGTAAGCTGAGAAGGGGATAGCTGAGTAGACTTTATGGAAGGAAAGGAAAACTAGTGCAGTAATATTTCCTCAACAGCTGTGATTCTAGGCACTGCTACAGCCGGAACTCTGCTTGGCCAGAGAGATTATTAATTAGGTTTAAATTTTCACCAGTTTAGTGCTGAAAGGGCCATTGTGATTAAAGGGACTAATTAGGCCAGCCCCAAGGGCAATATCTGCATGTAACTATAATAGGATTATTTTTATGCCTCTCTAGCATGTCATCACCTTATATTACTACTGTGAACTTTTTGGGGCACTTAACCTAATCACTTCTCTAGACTTGTTTTCAGGATAGACAGGTTTTTCGGATTTTATTGTTATTCTTACCAAAAGCAGAAAAATCAGATTCATTCTAGGTGGGGGCAAAAGCAAAAGGAAAAATACTTCCACAATCTGGTCTCAAAAGAACCCAGGGAACATGTCATATATATCACTGTTATGAATCCAAAATCTGTCAGGAAAATCCACAGAGCAATGCCTTTCAATTCCCACTGTTCTGAAACCTTGTGCCATTGTTTTCAAAATCTCCATTAAACCAAGCCCCTATGTTTCTGCAATGAAATAGTTTATAAAAATTTTTAGATACCATCAATAATTAAACATCAAAAATCATGTAGAAAAATATTTCATGTAGAATAAACTATAGATCTTACTCTGCTCTACTCTCTGGAAGTTGAGCAAGATCTTCTGTTAGTGGTGGACTTCCTTAGTCATGAGTTTATTATATATGAATTTCTGTCATATTTTTCAACAAACCATGTGTGGACAAGTGCAAGCTATAAAAGAGGGTCTGATTTCATATAATACCTAGAAAACAATTACAGATCCACTGGGTCTATGGTTTAACAGTAAGACCCAAGTGATGCTTTCAAGTGGAGTCTTTAGGGGATATGCTTAGTGGGGTAAGTTCTAGTGACTGTGAGGGTGTTAGTGAGGAGCATGTAGCTCTTAGGTACTCTTATATAACAAATGCTTGAGTACTGAGTATTCTTATTGAAAGTGATTCCATATACAAAATTTCAATGAAAATTTACTGAAGCCTACAGAAGAGGATTTCAACAGCTTTTGAGCATCCAGCTGAGTGGATCTCAGGGTTAAAAACATTGTCTCTTAGACAATATTCTGTTTCTCAGCAGGGAGAAATATCACTGAATTTACAGAAAAAGTGCAGCCTCAGGCTCCCTGGGTGCACTATGCAGTTTCTTATTCTGTTTCTGGCTCTGGGTTTGTGTGATTACACTAATATATTATATTCACCTCTGCTGCTCTTAAAATTTAAATAAGACAATTTTTATTCATTTATGGAGGAAAATGTGCAGGGAGGTACTAAGAGGTAACTCATTTCCCTTTAGTTCTTGTTTATTCTGAAGGTGCATTGATAGGACCTTAGTTACTTGAAGGTTGCCAAGTGGCTGAGCAAATTTACAGAAGTCCATGCAGAATGATTTTTTAAGACATAAAAATCTAAGCATGTAGACTTTTAGATTTTGCTCTTGCATTCATAATTCCTATCTGAAGACAAAATTAAAAATGTTTCAAAAGATAGGTAAGTCATTTGATGTCTTTGGGCTCATTTTTCTTTGTCAATTGGAGAAAGGTAAGTTTAGATATTTTCAAAGTTCCCCCTCTTCCACTTGTAATTACAAATAACCTTAATCTGTATTAAAAGGAAATAATCACAATGTCATTGAATATCACATTAAGGCCCATATTCCATTTTGAAGTATTCAACAAATGTTCAAATTTTGAAGGTCTAACTGGAGTTTCTATAGTTGCAGGGAGATCCATTCTGGTTTAAGATATTTGAACTATAAAATTTAGTCTTGCTCGTGTTTTCCTTCAAGGACCCTTTAATAGCTTGTACTTAGCTTTCATCTCCTCAAATATCTTCATGGTGTTCTTTGTTAAATAGAATTTAAAAATTTTGCAATAGTAAAATTAATCAAATTTTTGCATTGTAGTTTGTGCTGTTGTCTTTTTAAAGGTCTTCCCATCACTCCAACACAAAGATATTCTCCTATATTATCTTCTATTACACGATAACTTTAAGTTTTCGCAGTTAGATATTTCTTTTTTTTAATTATAATTTTATTCTTTTAATGGGGCGACGTCAATAAATCAGGTTACATATATTCAAAGATCAACAAGTCCAGGTTACCTTGTCTTTCAATTATGTTGCATACCCATCACCCAAAGTCAGATTGTCCTCTGCCACCTTCTTTCTAGTTTTCTTTGTGCCCCTCCCCCTTTCTCTCTCCCTTTCCCCCCTCCCCCCGTAACCACCACACTCTTATCAATGTCTCTTAGTTTCACTTTTATGTCCCACCTACGTATGGAATAATGCAGTTCCTGGTTTTTTCTGATTTACTTATTTCACTTCGTATAATGTTATCAAGATCCCACCATTTTGCTGTAGATATTTCACTAAGCTTGAGCTCCCATTTGTATATGATGCATAGTAGAAATATTGCATAGTGTTGTTATATTTCTTTGTATAATGAGCCAATTTTTCCTGAGACCACACAAAAGTGGTCCTTCCTGCCCCCCATTAATTTGTGGTGTGCATTCAGATATTGTTTTCATACATTTATGGGTCTGTCTCTTGAGTTTCTATTTGGTTCCATTTGGTCTTTCTGATAGTCATTTGGCCAATGTTTTATTACATTTGTTACTATGGGATTTATGGATGTCTTAAATCTTAGGCTAAGTCCCCCTCTTTGCTCTTCTTTTTCAAAGTTCAACAGCTATTTGTGCATATTTATTTTATATATAAATTTCCAAATGATTTTATTAAGTTCCTTAAAAAATCTAGCTATAATTTAGAATGAAATTATATTGCGCATATAGATTAATTTGGAAAGAACTGACTTCTTCACCATATTAAGTTGACCCAGCCCAGAAATATCTCTATATAAATTGAAATCTTTCATGTCATGTAACATAGTTTAATAATTTCTCCACCAAGGTCTTATGTACTCATTTTACACATTTTATTGCCATGATGAATGGCATATTATTTTTATCAGATTTTCTATTTAGTGATTGCTGTTGTAGGAAAATATTAATTTTTCTAAGTTGATATATAATTTGTGTCTTCATGAGATCTCATTTTTTTCAGCATTATTCAGATATGGTTGACAAAAATCTGTATATATTTAAGGTATTCAATGTAGTGTCTTGATATAAGTATACCTTTTGTAATGATTACCACAATCCAGCTAATTTTATATCCATTACCTTAATAGTTATCTTTGTTTTTGTGGTGAGAACACTTAAGATCTACTCTCTCAGCAAATTTTTCAAGCATATATACATTATTAACTATAGTTATGCTGTACATTAGATCTCTAGAACTTATTCATCTTATAATTCAAAGTTTGTACCTTTGAGCAACATCTCCCTATTTTCCCCACCTTAGGCAATCATATAAGTGATATCACACAATATTTGTATTCTGTGACTATCTTATTTCACTTAGCATAGTGTCTTCCAAGTCCACCCATGTTGTCTAACAGGCAGGGTTTTCTTTTTTCAAAGACTGAATAATATTTTCATATATATATATATAATCATTATATATAACATGTTATATTAAAATATATCATACATATATAATCATCATTACACACACAAAGCAGTTTTTTTAACCATTCATTCTTTGACAGACACTAAGGTTGTCTTCATATCTTGGCTATTGTGAATAATGCTGAAATCAAACATGGGAGTACAGATATAGTTTTGAGACAGTTCATCCATTTCCTTTGGATAAATACCCAGAAGTGAGACTGTCAGATCATATGGTAGTACTTGCTTTTTAACTTTTTAGAAAATGTTAATGCTGTTTTCCATAATGGCTGTACTGATTTCTTTAAAATCCCACCTACACTTGTCATTTCTTGTGCCATTCTGACAGATGTGAGGTGATATCTCATTGTGGTTTTGATTTGCATTTCCTTGATGATTAGTGATGCTGAACACCTTCTCATATACCTGTTGGCCACTTGTATATCTTCTTGGAGAAATTTCCCTGGGGTTCTAAATTTAGGAGGATTGATGCATTTCTGATTTTCCTTTACTTGTAGAGTGTAGCCCTTTGTCGTCACAACTGCAAAATGTGTAGTATTCATCAGAATCTCCACTTTTCTGGCAGGCCTTGAACTCCAATTTTTATATACCTAACACACAAGGGCCTTTTAAAATCTCTGCTCAATTTCACAGCCTTTCAGCCACTCATTTTTGAATTAAAAATTGGCCTGAGTAGAAATGAAGCCCAAATACCAGGTTCATTTGAGGTTTTCTTCTCTCTTGAATCTTGAACTTTTCATTCTTCCCTTTCTTTATAGCTGTCTATGACTTGAAGAAGACATTTAGATACTTGTCCAGTATTTTAGCTGTTCTCAGTGGGAGGGTAGACCCCAGACAACCTAATCTACTATTGTAAAAACAGAACTTGACAAACCACTTTTCATGAACCCACACGCTGCTACTCTACTACGCAACACCTTTTGCTGAGAATTCAATAGTAAACTCTTAGAAAGAAACAGCACAAGAATGAGACAATTTTCTCCACCCCCGGGGTTTTATAAAGCATGGGGTGGAACAGTGACTGTTAAAGATAGCATAGTGCCCTGGCGGGTTGGCTCAGTGGTAGAGCATCGGCCTGGCGTGCAGAAGTCCTGGGTTCGATTCCCGGCCAGGGCACACAGGAGAAGCGCCCATCTGCTTCTCCACCCCTCCCCCTCTCCTTCCTCTCTGTCTCTCTCTTCCCCTCCCGCAGTGAGGCTCCATTGGAGCAAAGATGGCCCGGGCGCTGGGGATGGCTCCTTGGCCTCTGCCCCAGGTGCTAGAGTGGCTCTGGTCGCAACAGAGCGATGCCCCGGAGGGGCAGAGCATCGCCCCCTGGTGGGCAGAGCGTCGCCCCTGGTGGGCGAGCCGGGTGGATCCCGGTCGGGTGCATGCGGGAGTCTGTCTGACTGTCTCTCCCCGTTTCCAGCTTCAGAAAAAAAAAAAAAAAGATAGCATAGTAACTTGTACCTGCTTTACTTATATTTTTTTATTTAAAATAATTTCAGATTTATGGAAAAGCTACAAAGATAGCACAAAGAATACCAATATACCCTTCATCCAGCTACCCCTAATGTTAATTATCTAACATAGCCATGGTACATTTGTCAAATCTCAGAAATCAACTCTGGTTTAGTACTAAACTACTAACTAAACTACTACAGACTCTTTGCACATTTCACCAGTTTATCCTCTAATGTCATATTTCTGTTCTACTATCCAATCTGGGATGTCATATTGCAGTTATTTGTGATATCCTCTGATCTGTGAGGTTTTTTTTTCAGACTTTCCCTTGTTTTTCATGACTGACAGTTTTAAAGAATACTAGGCAGATATTTAGTAAAATGTTCCTCAATTTGTGTGTGTCTGATCTATTCTGAAATTAGAAAGGGGTGATGGGTATTGGGAGAAAATAACACAGAGATAAATTTCTCTTCTCACTCTGTCATATCAGGGATAAATGGTACAATTGTGACTTAATACTGATGATGTTGACCTTGATCACTAGGTTCAGGATGTGCCTGATAGGTTTTTCTACTGTACAGTCACAATTGCCCCTTTCCAACCTATATCTGTTCTTATTAGCTGCTCACTACAGAAGGACTTCTTTGCTATCTGGATATCACCCTTACAGATCCCTGGGAATATGGATTTCTCTAGTGGTGGGAACAATAGCCTCAAGATAATGTGGAGAAATAAAAACATTAGGAGATTTTCAAAGCTCTTTCTTAATTTTTAAATTTTATTTAGAAAATTAACTTAAACAGGGTGACATTGCTGCAGCTGCTGTCTTCTGGCCCAGAAAGCTGTGTTCTCATTACCCCACTCATTTATGAGAGACTTGTACTCCGCCCCTCAGGGCATTTAAGGTGTTCATAACTGTCCTTAAGTTCATGGTTTCCTTTTACTTTTGTAGGAGGTGGTTTGTCAACCTGTCAAAACCAGAAGCCATGCTTAGGTCATTTTCACAACCCGATGAGTTTCTATAGTAGTGATGACCCAATTTCACAGCCAGCGAAACCGAGGCTGAGAGAGGCTAAGGAATCTGCTCAGTGTTACAGAGCTACTTATTGAAGACTTTGTTTTCATGCTCAAAGCCTTGGATTCTAACCATTGTAATATGCTACCTGTCAGTCAGACACCAACTTGAGCAGCACATACTTCAAATTGCCCTCTCCTTTCATGTACAACCAATGTTCTTGGGTGAAACTTGAGTACCAAGCTCAACTTTGTTTCCTTGTGATGAGCTCTTTTACAGGAGATGTTGTCCTCTTATGTGAGGAGCCTTGGCAAGCCAACCCACAGCTCTCCAAATACACACAGCCTTATCAGAATCTACTGGATCTTTAGGGCTAAGGTTCTCAAACTCAAGCCTCAGCCACTTGTTTAAACTGATGCCTCATCTATGTGGCTCTGAGTAGCTCTCTTGAGCAGAGAGAGTGCCAAGGTTCTTTTAAGACAAGTAGTTCTCTGGCAATAGTTCAAGATAGTTCAAGATGGAATTTATCCTACAAATATTTTTTGAATACCTATTGGTGAAAAGCTGTGTTAGGTGCTGGCTGAGGAGTATAATTTGGGAGAAATAATGATGCCCAAGACACAAATCCAACTGCATGGAGCTTAATTGGCATTATAGTGAAAAAAAATTTTTTTTATCTTTATCTCAATATCTACTTCTATCTCTACACACACACATACACATACTGGTTGCAAGTTTTTTCCCCATTACCTTAGAAGTCAGAGAAGTATTTTCTGTGCCTGGATATATATAAAAAGACTAACAAATCTGATTCTGCGACCAAACTACATGCCTTGTCAGCCTTTGAGACATTTTCTGGGTTAGGAAGCTACAAAGTTTTGTTTTTAAACAAACTTAATTCTTTTCTCTACCTATACACTTGGTGGCAGACCTTAATTCACTTCTCTTATTTTCTTGATGATAGTTTTCTCGTAGAAACACGTTTAATTTTTCCTGTCCCACCTGCCATCCCTGTGCAAAATCATCTTGTTAATTCATTCTGATATTATGTAGAGGGGGAAACTGGTGATTTTTTTGGTCCCCAAACATAATTAAAGGGAAATTTTTCTGAATCTCTTCCATAGATCATAAAGATTGCTTAAAAATGGGCTTAAAAGAATACAAATCATCTCTTTTTAATTGCCAGTACAGTGAATCTTCCAGATGCATGCATTTTAATTAAAAAACATTTTTTTAAACCATCTTCTGAAAAATAGCTATTTTCTTCCTCAGTCTGGTAGAACCAATGCTAGGGGCAATTTAGAAATAGACTGTGGCTCTTATGACATTTACCGGCAATTTTTTGGCCGTAATGACTGTTCCACTCTACCAGATTCTAACAAAGGATGAAATGTTGCTAGAGAAATGTTTCTCCTCCCTTTATATATTCTTACCAATTTATTAGACTTCTGCTCCACAAACATATTGCTATTTTTTTAGAAATTAGAGTTAACAATCTTGTTGTTTAACAAGTCCATGAATCCTGGTGAATTGAAGCTCTATTTGACTAGTTTCTTTGTTTTTCTTCCCAAGAAACTGGCAGATTTGAAGCTCTGTTATGTAGTGCTGCCTTCATATCTTAAAAACTACCTTCTGGGTTAACCAGAAATATCTCTAGAGGTAGTTAGGAAGCATATCAGTGAGCAAGGGAAGTGGTTGTTGAACAGTGATAGAATACTGCTGTAGAATATTAAAATTTATTTATATGTATATATGTATATTATGTATATGTATAACATATGTGTTATATATAATAAACATATATAATTTAGTATACATATTTGGAATTTGAATAACTGGATTAAAAAAAACACATGTTCAGCCTGACAAGTGGTGGCACAGTGGATAGAGCATCGAACTGGGACACTGAGGTTCCAGTTCAAAACCCCAAAGTCACTGGCTTGAGCATAGTCTCAGCAGCTTGAGCATGAGGTCAGCAGCTTGAGTGTGGGATCATAGACATGACCCCATGGTTGCTGGCTTGAGCCCAAGGTTGCTGGCTTGAGCAAGTGGTCACTGGCTTGGCCGAAGCCCCCACGGTAAAGACATGTATGAGAAAGCAATCAATGAACAACTAAAGTAACACAACTATGAGTTGATACTTCTCATCTCTCTTCCTGTCTCTTTCTCTCTCGCTAAAAAAAAAGAAATAAAAAAACAAAGAAACAAACAAAAAACATGTTCACCCTACTTTTATATCAAACTAGCCATATGAGTAAAGTCTTAACATCAGATTTTATGTAGTGAATTATGTTTTGAAGTCAGAAAGTTGAGCTTCAACTCCCAAAATCTATATCAACTATGTATTCTTATAATTGAGGTAAGATTTAATGTTTGTTTTATTTTAATGTAACTGAAGACAAATCACTATTTTAAAGCTATAGGACTACTTCAAAATATGTGTTTAAACCTAATGGAATGAGCATTTTCCTAGACTAGCCAGATCAATCCTACAACCTGTCAATAAAATGGAATATATACATTGAGGGAGGCATTCTTTGGATGGCTTCATCTCCTTGTTGGTGTATACAAAGTGCCCAGATTAAGTTAAGAGATCTTGATTCTAATCTTGAGTCTGTCACCAACAGTAATAATGAAATATATATATATATACTCAGGTATTTTTTTTACTATTATTAAAGTACTTCTATTTACATTGCATCATTTGAGATCCACAGCTAGGGAAGCAAATATTCTTATTATCACTTTTTTCTTTTTAAAGAATTTTGGCCATGCTTCTGAGAATACTGAAACTCACAAGACAAACATCCTCTGCCATGGTAACCTTAGTACCTGGAAATGCTTGGCTCTGGAATCTAAGCCTCTGGGTTTTAGAAATCTCAGCTGTAAAATGAAAACTGGATGTTTTCTAAAGCTCCTTCAGTTAAAAAAACAATGACCAAAAAACAAGGCCCTTCAGAAGTTACATCTTCTAGATGGAAACAGTATATCTACAAACTGGACATGCAGGACATGGCCAGAAAGCACATTAATTTTTGTCATGTCATTTTTTATTCAGTTTGTGTGTGTGTGTGTGTGTGTGTGTGTGCATGTGCACAGTGGTGGGGGATGCCACCTCTAATTCTAGACAAAAATTCAAGCAGTTGGGGCTTTTTTGTCCACTCTTAGAGAAAGAAAAGCCCAACAGTATTTAAATTGCCTGCACAGTTTCCATTTAGAATTTAGCATGCCATGGCCTTGTTATGTTAAACAGTTCTAATATAAAATGAAAACATCTCCTCTTCTCCCCAATATGGGGGCCCTCTATAGGAAGGAGACCAGAGAAGGAGGGAATGCTTCCTTTTATTCTCCCCTACCTCCTCAACCACAGTTCTGACAAGAACATGGTCTAAAGAGTGGAAGGGGGTCCAGAGATATGAGAACAGGAATGTTTTTAACTTGCACTGTTATAAGCTGTCTGTGTCAATCCTGGGCCAAAGTCCTTTTGAGCCCTCACTGGGAATATTTGATGGTACTTCCTGTGTAGTAGAGCAGGCAACTCTCTTTGGCTGCTCCCCTTCAGCTGTTGCCCCTTCAGTGGTCCACTTTACATAAACTCCCTCTGTTGAGGGCCCAGCTCCCCTATCCAGTGATATCCCAGGTAGGATTTAAAATGGCTCCAGGTCTCCCAGCTGGTCCATGGAAAAACACTCACCCATTTTCTGCCTCAGTAGACTAGTCCCAACCCAACTGCCTGTCCTCTGATTCCATCTTCAGAGCTCATCTATGCTTTCAGTTTTACAGATAGCAGTCAGAGACCTGGCCAATATATCCTTTGATAATAGAGAATATGTCAAGTTTCTCATGACTAGAAATGAAGAACAGGCATCCCACATAGTCCTTGGGGTGATGGGGCTCACAATCCAGCTCTGTCCTCAAAAATTCTCTTGAGTCTCATCTTTATTGATGCTCTATATCTTCAGTAAAGATGGTCATCTAATTGTTTCTCAAGCAATAATTTTTGACATTTTTGTTCTCTTTGGAATGCAGTATTTATTTTTATATATCACCAGTCAAAAGCCAAAGGAGACATTACATTTTAATATCCCCCATGAACAGATAGAGAAGCTTGTAAAAATTTACATCTAAGTATGGCTAGTCCACTTTGGCTGTAACCCAGCCATTTTAGGCCATTATGCTCATGAACAAACCAAATGAATAATAGGTTTTATTTTCTGTTGACTAAATTGGCTGCATCAGAGTTTCGTTAGTGGATAAAAAAATCTTATTTTTTTCCTCTTGTCAAAGGAGTGGAAAGACAAACAGGTAAAGTAGTATTTTAAGTACCACCCTAGCTTTATTGAGATATAATTAACAAATAACATGCAATTTTAAGCCGAATATTATGATGATTTGATAAATATATCTATTGCAAAATGATTATCATGATAAGGTTAGCTAACATGTCCTTTACCTCACATAATTACCTTGTGCACATGTGCATGCCTGTCTGTGTGCGTGGAGAGAACATTTAAGATACACATTCTTACCAATGTTCAGATATATAATAGAGTACCTGTATTGTTAACTATAGTTGTCATGTTGTACATTAGCTTTCTGAAACATTTTTACCCTATAATTGGAAATTTGTTCCCTTTGGCCAACATCTCTCTATTTTCCTCACTTTACCTCCCTTGCCTCTGGTAACCACCACTCTACTAGCTGTTTCTGTAATTTGGTTTTTAAATTCCATGTATATGTGGAATAACTTCCAGTTATGAGATGAATGAGTCCAGGGGATCTAATGCCCAGTGTGATGGCTACAGTTACCAGTAATGGATTACATACACGAAAGTTGCTAAGGGAGTAGATCTTAAATATTCTCACCATGTATAAAATGGCAATTATATGAGGTGATGAAGATGTTAACTAACCTTACTGCAGTAATTTGCAATACATACTTGTATTGTACATCTTAAATTTACATGTTATATGTCAATTATATCTTAATAACACATAAAAATATGTAAAACCTCACTTCTTTTTCTATTCCTAATCCATTGAGCGCTAAGAGCAGGTATCATTCGGTGGTCTAAGACTTTGAAGGTGGATCTCTCTGCTACAGGGCCTTCAGTTCTAAGCTTGTGAATAGTTTCTGCCATGTAGAGATTTTTAGTATCCTGTGTGGTATGTTAAGAGCTATATAAATGCAAATTTCGTTTCATTTGGAAAGGAAATGAGCCGCACTAAATGGACATGGGTACAACTCTGGAATTAAAAGGAGGGTAGATTACCCCTGTCAGTAGGGGCAAAACAATACTCATATCCAAATACATCTTTTTAGAAGCCTCAGCAGTTAAAAGGAACATGAGAGTTTGAATGGGAATGGGAACAGAAACAGCATGAATTCTCTGTTCCAATTCACTCATCGCTCAGCAGGTATAAGGCAGAGAGAGCTCACTGTGTTGGTTTTCTCTGGTGATTTTTGATTCTGCATGATCACTGGGCTCAAATGAGCATCTTTTTGGCCTGATTCTAATAATTGTAATAATGAAAGACAAATTGCAGCACCATTGTTGTATAGAGTACTTTTACTGCTTAGCACACAATGAACAATTTAGGAGCAATATTTCCTAGATAGAAAAGAGAGATGTCAGGCAAATTGTGTGCCTATGGTAGCACAGATATAACTTGTACAAATGTTATATATTTCTTCTCTTGCAGAAATTCCTTACTGGCATAGCAGAAAAATCTTGCTGTTTAATGAAAAATAACAACTACAAGCTGACTTTGTTTAACAAATATATCTGTCTCCTAAACATTGGAGTACACAAAAGAAATATAGATTTCTGGCAGGATAGTTGATAAGACTACCCTCAAAGTAAAAACTCAGAAATGAAGACTACATTGAAATTAAAAATAAGTACTCAGTTGAGTACAAAAAGAAAAATAAGAGTAATCTTCAGTTGCCAAAAATAAAGGAATACAAATTCATAGTGGAATCTTATGAGTGGGAGATCAGAGAGGTTTGAGGGAAAGGGACCCAATATTGGCCCTAGAGTAACAGAGTCAGAGGGGGATTAAAGATCCACAAAATCTTTGCCAACCTTTTCATCAAGAAGTATAAATTTTATTTGTAATTAGGCTGGCCTATTACTTGCTTGACCAATAAAATGAGACAGAAATAATGCTGTGTAATATTCAAGATCATGACTTAAGAAATCTATAGCTTCCACTTTCTCCTCTTAGAATATTCCCTTTTGGAATGCAATATGTAAAGTCCAGCAAGCCTATTGAGTAGTCATATAGAGATCACTAGTGTATCCTGTCCAAAAGCCCCAGCTAAGCCCCTAGCCAACAGCTAATATCAACTTCCAGCCACATGAGTGAGCCATCTTGAGTGTTTCATCTCCAGTATATCTTCCAGATGACTGTAGCCCAGGTGATACCCACATGGAGTAAAAAAAAATTGCTCAGCTGAGTTTAGTCAATCTAAAGTCTTAAAAGAGATAATAGTTGGTTGTTTTTGTTTTAGGCCAATAAGTTTCAGAGTAGTTTGTAACACAGCAATAGATAGCCAAAACAGTGCCAAAGATTTTAATGACCACATAATGGCATTAGGCTTATACAATGCAGAAGGGACAATGTTGGAAATGAAGACCTCTGTATAAATCTAGGACATGGAAGGATTGCTAAAAGAGGAACTAGAAACACTCTGCCCATCATCCCAGATATGCACAAGAAAGTTTGCCTTTCTTGTCATCATTAGGGGACTAGATGAAAGAATATTCTTGCATGAAAATTAAAGCCTCAAGGAAACATTATGATTGGGTGTGAAGTCTAAATTTACACTACTCACTTTGGGCAGGATTTCTCAAATCTGAAAATTAACATAAAATTGATCAAGAATGGATAAAATTCCTTAAGTACTTTAATAAAAACAGTAAAAAAAACTGTTCTCTTGCAACACTTCCACAATTTCAGGTGACTGTGACACTTATCAGAGTGGGGGAATCTTGCTGAAGATAATTTCACAGTAAAAATTTGTAAACTATATGAAGAAATGATTCACTTTGAGGAAGAGTCAAAAGACACAATATTCAGAAGGAATTGCAACTATAGAACTTGAGATAACAAATCCAGAAGAAGAATCTGTTCTTAAGAAAGTGTATGCAAAAATTTTTCAGAGGTAAAAGGAATAATAATAACTATACTCGAAAGAATAAACAAGATAGTTTTTAAAAGCACATGACCTTGAAAAAGAACCAAATGGAATGTCAAGAAATAAAAAATGTTATCAGTGAATTAAAAAATTATTGAAAGTTTCAAATAGCTGATTTGGCTTGACTGAAGAAGGAAATACTAAACTGGAAGACAGATTGGAAAAATGTAGGACTAAATATACAGTGATAAAAAGTTAAAAATTTGAGTCTGACCAGGCAGTGGTGCAATAGATAGAGCATCAAACTGGGATGTAGAGGACCCTGGTTTGAAATCCAGAGGTCACCAGATTGAACATGGGCTCATCTGGCTTGAGCATGGGCTCACCAGCTTGAGCATGGGGTTGCTAGCTTGAGCATGGGATCATAGACATGACCCCATGGTTGCTAGATTGAACACAAAAGTTGCTAGCTTGAAGCCCAAGGTCACTGGCTTGAGCCCAAGATTGCTGGCTTGAGCAAGGAGTCACTCACTCTGCTGTAGCTCCCCAGTTAAGGCACATATGAGAAAGCAATCAATGAACAACTAAGGTGCCATAATGAAGAATTGATGGTTCTCATTTCTCTCCCTTTCTGTCTGTCTGTCCCAATCTGTCCTGCTCTGTGTCTCTGTTGAAAAAAAGTAAAAATTTAAATGTGTTTAAGAAACACAGACAATAATAGAAAAAGTTCTTGCATCTATCTAATAGATTTCCAGAACAATAGGCCAGAAGTAATAGTAGAGAAGAAATAATTGAAGGGAAAATATATGAAGTATCTTACTAAGGGTCTGGTAATTACATTTATACTTATCTCATTATCAATATAGAGAGGTCAGATGAACTGTAATCCTTATTTTCAGTTGAGAAAAATGAAACTTTTAAAAGCTATATGGACTCAGCACTATCTTTCTCTTCCCTCCACAGCAGTGACTGTGCAAGACCCTGTCTATCATGCTTGGTTCTACTTATTTGTGCTCTTTTCCCCCCTTATTTTCCAAGTGAGAGGAGGGGAGATAGAGAGACAGACTCTCACATGCGCCCTGACTGGGATCTACCTGGTAACCCCTATCTGGGGCCATGCTCACAACCAGGCTATTTTTAACGTCTGAGGTGGAGGCTCCACCGAGCCATACCCAGTGCCTGGGGCTGTGCTGGAACCAATTGAGCCATTACTGCAGAAGGAGTAGATAGATAGAGAGGGAGAGAGAGAGAGAGAGGGAGAGAGGGAGAGGGGGAGAAGTGGGGAGAGGTGGAGAAGCAGATGGTCCCTTCTCCTGTGTGCCCTGATTGAGAATCAAACCCAGAACATCCACACACCAGGCTGGTGATCTACCACTGAACCAGCCAGCCAGGACCCATTTGTGCTCTTTAGTCAAAGTCACCAATGACTTCTGTGTGGTTGAATCCAGTGGGCTATAGACTGCCAACCCCTGCTCTATATTAACATAGTGGCCCTCAACCTTGTGTATTGCCATAAATAATGCTTTTAAGAATAGAAATTGAAGATTTGAATGGAAAAACTTGTCAGGGCAAAGGAGGCACATGACTGTCATTAATGAATATTGCAAACCCTTTTGTAGAAGCCCCACACCTCTTGAAGCTAACTCTTCCTTTTTTACAGGTGAACAAATTCTTGATTCACCTCCTTTCCAGAGTAAATAAAAGATTTTTAACCAGCTTGCTTAAATAAAGATTTTATATTTTAAGAAAAGTGATATTTCCTATGTATGAACATTATAAATGTAACTAACATTTAGGCTATAAGGAAGATCTTACTTCTGTATTATTATTTATTTATATTTTTATTAATTTTAATTTATTGTGTTAACATGGATTCAAGTATCCCACTCAATATAGCATCCTCACCTCCCCAACCATGTGCCCCCCACTACACCCCCTTTGTGCCCCTCCCCCTAACTCCCTCCTCCCCTTCCCTTTGGGATTTGCTGTCCTAGTATCTCTTTCTATGTGTTATGTATATATAATTTCACTAATAACTTGCATTATTTTGAATTTATCAAAATTGTCAGAGAAAACTTGATCTTGTAAGGGTATGAGAAGTGTTAGGTTGGGTCAAATTTATTTCTTCCTATTTTACAAGATAAGAATGAAAGCATGAGAAAGTAAGTTTCATGGAATAATGAAGCATGAAGATGAGAGTTTTCCAATCCGCAAAAGAAATTGGTTTATACTTGGTACTGACCTCAGCCCCTCATGGCAGAACTCCCGGGGGAACTGAGGTCTGCTCAAAAGTTATTACATTTTGTAATGACCTAGAGCCTGGTTATAGGCATAGCTCAATTTTCTCTTGTACTAAACAGGACAACAGTGGTTTGAAGATGATATAGGGAAAGCCAACCTCCTCTCACCTCTATGGCTACCAACCATACGACAGTCCCCAGCCTAAATATGGTGGCAACAAAGCTTAAATATCTACATCCTATATTTCTATCTGATCTTACCATGTTCCTGTTATTCCTGAGAGAGTAAGCCCTATGATCCTTGTTCCAAAAACTGACCCTCTCTTGTTCTCATTCTGAGAACTGCCCACCCCGCTGATTTTCTCTCTTTTCCCCTTCTCCTTACCTTGGCTTTCCATATCCCTCACCTTCTCCTTCTTCATCTTCCCCCCACTTCTCCTCAGATTTTCTGTACTCAACTATAGCTTGTCTTTCTAGTTACTTGACTGTTTTTTATTTTCATTTGTATTTCAACTTCAATATTTTCCAAGGGTCTCTCCATATTGAATAATATTAACCCCTTCCCTTACTTTGATTCCTAGAAGTTTGTTCTTTCCTTCACACTAAATGGTTGGTCAAACATTGGAAAAAGGCAGATGTATAATGACCTGAATATAGGAGTTCCAAAGGAGGAGACTTATAGGCTAAATGCAGTGGGCCAGAATAAGAGAGGAGGGTACATTTAGTGTAAAAATAGTGAACCAATGAACATTTGTTGAATATTGTTTGTATTCTGGACATTCTCTAAGTACTTTATATGAATTTTCTAATTTAATCCTTTCAACAACCTTGTAGGGTGCACTCTGTTATTAATAATGAGAAATCTGAGACTCAAATAGACTGAGAAGTCTTGTTTAAGGTCCAGAGGTGGATTTGAGATTTAAATCCCTGAGGTGATTGAGCTGGGATTCAAATCTTATCTTTGTCTTCACTAAAACACATATTACTTTTGATCCTGAGTTATTGCTGGAGTCTACTCTCCCATCAGGACCTGACTACTTTCCTGTAGGGTTTATGCTTTGAGTTCATTTTAAAGGCTAATAAAATGTTAGCTATAACATCCTATCAGTATCCAATTGAGATTTATACCTTAGACAAAAAAAATGTGGAGCTAAAATCTTCTATGTTATTGGATGTATACCTGGGGAACATAATTTCCAAAGAAAGAGGCTTAAGTTAAAGGATTTATTAAACTGGATATTTCATGGTTCAAAGCAAACTTTATCTGTTGCTTGGCAACTGGTTTTTGAGATGATGCAACTTGATCCAACTGACAAGCAAAAAAGAAATGCCAAAGCAACTTGTTTATCACATAAACTCATTCTTATCTACTAGGTGAGTCTAGATTCTGGGTCATTTGCCCGCTAGTAACTTCTGTATCTACCTACCAAATTCCTATGTAGTTCCTAGGTAAGAGCTATATCTATGGTTTATAGCAAAATGCTAGCATAACGTCTGTGATATTGTTTTTGCAAACAAATGTTTTAAAAATGTTTAAAGCCTTTTGGTAAGTATGGTCTCTGTGATTATAAATCTTAAATCCTATACCCTGAGAAATACAGAAGTTCACAGATGATGGGGGCGGCAACTAGATTCTTGGTGACCTTTCACCCTTGTCCACCTTGACACAGATACAGTTTCAGTGGGTTTTTCTGGGAGCTCCTACATTTGAAAACATTAAGGACAAAACTCTCCCCACCTCACCATGTACCATCAAGCATGTCCTCTGAATATATCCAGAGGAAGTCCAGGTATTTTGATGAAGTTGGGAAGTATGCAGATTTTATTTAAAAAGAGCTCAATGGTAGTAAATCTGAGGCATGGCAAGTCAGGTCTTAGGGTCACACAGTTTTAAGAATATCTTTGCCTTTCACGATTCTTCTACTTGAGATTTAAGAGCCTCTACGTGGTAGAGGCAAGATTTGAACGCAGGTTCATGAACTCAGGATCATACTGTTTCCACTTTATAGTGATAGACCCTCTTCTTTCTTAACCATAGAAGGCCCTGCTGCCATATTTTTTTGGCTTAAAAGAACAGAAATTTATTTTCTCACAGTTCTGGAGGTTAGAAGTCTGAATCAAGATGTCAGCAGGGCCATCCTTCCTCTGAAACCTATAGGGAAGAATTATTTGCTTAGTCCTAGCTTCTGTTGGTTTGTTGGCAATCTAAGGACATTACTCTCACTCCGATGAACATTTTTGTACTCTAGCATCACCTCTGCTTTCATGTGGGAGATCACAGTATGACATTCAAGTGCTGGCTCTACAGTAGACTCCAAAGAGTGTTGCTGTGAAGCTCATGTTTGGACTCAACCTATTAAAGCACTTGATAGCATCACATCAACCTTTGGCTTCATGAAGTTTAAAGAAATAGGAACATTCAGTGACCACTTACATTCACCATCATTATAATATTGTATGTGCATTCAGTACCATGGGTGCATGTGTGTGTATGTGAGTGTGTTTGAGTAATTGAGAAATTAGCAAATATGGTTATAATTTTTTATTATAAATCATAAACATCATTATTATTACAGAATTAACTCTTTTCATCATTTTCTGTGTAGGGTCATCTTATCAAACAAATAATATATATAATATATTAGATGGGCTTAGAGTTGGTTAATTCATTCATTTAAATGGTCTCATAAAACATTCAAAATGATATATGTACATGCCTAACTTTTGCAGTATTATTTTTTTTTAGCAAAAGACTAGAAACAACCCAAATGCCTGTCAATAGAAGACCAATTGAATAAACCATGGTAGGGCCACACAATGGAGCACTATACCACTGTATAGGGAATGAGGACAGCTGTATATACCAAAATGTAATGATCTTCAGTCTATATCGTTAAGTAAAAAGAGCAAGGCACAGTAGAGGATTTTAGTATCCTAAGTTTTATGTAATAAAGGTGGGAATATGAATATATATATATATATCTATCTCCAGATTTGCTTAAATTCAAAAAATAAAAATAACTAAATTTTATAAAGTGGCTACCTATAGCCTGACCCGTGGTAAGGCAGTGGATTAAAGTGTCAGCCTAGAACACTGAGGTTGCCGGTTTGAAACCCTGGGCTTGCCTGGTCAAGGTGCATATTGGAGTTGATACTTCCTGCTCCTCCTCCCTTCCCTCTCTTTTCTCTAAGATGAATAAATAAAATCTAAAAAAATAATAATAATTAACAAAAGTGACTACCTTTATGAGGAAGGAAGAAACAGGATGGGAAAGACAGAGAGACAGAGGTAAAGGAAGAATTCTGTGAATGTACTTTGTTATTCAGTTTGCTTTTGAATCATGTTATGTTCTACATAATTTAAAAATAAAATTAATTGAAAAGAAGTTGAAACAAATCTAATATATATAATGTCATAACTACATAGAACAAAGAATACCCTCAAATAACTTTAAAACACAGTATATTGACTATCTGGCTCTACTGGGATATTTTCTGAGGACAGAAAAAAATCACAAAGAAATCTTAAACTATATTAATGATCTTATTGTTAGTAATAACATTAGTATAGGTGTTTTAGAATTATGATAGGTATATTTTAGATAAAGCAAATAAATAATTATGTTACTATTATTAGAAATCAAGATTTTCAATGTTGGTGAGAATATGGAAAAAAGGAAATCCTTGTACATTGCTAGTGGAAATGTAAATTAGTATAGCCATTATGGGAAACAGTATAGAGGTTTCTCAAAAATTTTAAAACAAAAATACCATATATAATCCAGCAATCCCATGTCTGTGCCCCTTAAGTGATGAATGAATAAAGAAAATTTGACATGTATTACATGTCTATATCATGCATATGTATTAGACATCACATATAATACATATATATACACGTATACACGTGTATATATGTGTATTATATTAGTCTTAAAAAAAGAAGAAAATTTTGACATCTGTGACAACATGGATGAACTTGGATGACACTGTGTTCAGAAAAATAAGCAAGACAGAGAAAGAAATATTACATGATTTCTCTTATATGTGGGTTTTTTGTCAAACCCATAGAAACAGAGAGTAGAATAGTGTTTGCAAGGTCTGGGGAAAGGAGTAAAAATGATTATCTTGGTCAGAGTACAAAGTTTCAGTTATGCAGGATGAATAAGTTCTAGAAACTTAATGTACAACATGATGATAATAGTTAATGATACCCTATTGTGTACTTGAAATTTGCTAAGAAGATAGATCTTCAATCTTCTTACTACATACAAAATGGTAATTAGGTAAGAGTGGTATATATGTTAATTAGCTTGATTGTGGTGATCATTACACAATGTATACATATATCAAAACATCAGGTTGTGCATTTTAAATATGCAGAGTGGGGCAAAAGTAGGTCTATTGTTGTTGGTATGAAAAATAATACAACTCTAAACCTACTTTTGCCCAACCTTGTATTTAATTTTTATATGTCAAAGATTTCACAATGAATGTCAAAAATAAAGAAATAGATTTTCAGTATAAAGGAAAAGAGATACAAGTATAAAATCAAGTAAGTAAAATCTTACAGTCTTAGATGTAAATAGGAAAATATAATATCAACTTACATTTTTTTCTCATAAAATGTTTTCCCCAAATTTTCTGGCTTTAATTGTCTTGAATTAACACCAAACCAGTAGCAATAGACCCTTTTACAACCCAGTCTATGTTTTAAAATTATAATCCCTTGATAAAGAGAACAAAAGCCACTTGGAAAATGACAAATTCCATGTCTGAAACAGGACTTAGGAAAGATGCATTTGGAACTCACTTTGTACCAGAAGGTAATGGGTGCTATAGAAGACTCTGCTGATTGTGTCAAAAGGATAATGAGAGCTAAAGAACAATTGTGTATGTAAGTAACACATTATGCTGAAAATTGATAAAGTGTCAGAATCAAGCTTTTATTCTGCCCTTCTGTATGAATGCTATTGAGGGTAAACAATAATTCATGAAGAAAAGTTTCTCTTTATAGAACAATTCTAGATAATAAATACAGAATGAAAGTAAAATATCATTATTTTTTACAACCATTAAAAATTAAATGTAGCCAATAACCTTTAGTAAATAGCAAACCATTAGGTAAAAGATTGATGACTGCACAATGAACAGATTGGGCTGATAGCTGATGGACCAAGTGATCATTCTCACACCATTAAAAAAGAACAAATCAGATACTGGGTATCTCATCACAATATACAACAGAATGTTCATAGCATCACCTTTGAATTATTTTCACTGAAAATATTTAAACCTGAATAGAATCAAGCTTCAAATTCTATCTACCAGTTTATGAAAAATACTAGGGAAGAGAGGAACAAGTTCAATGATACCATGAGGAAGTAAACATAAAAAATCCCAACATGCTATACTTGTCACTACAAGTAACCAAGTTTATCCAACAGATCTGTACCATGAGAACTAAAAATAAAAAAAATCAATAATAGAATTAATTGAGACTTAAGAGCCATAATCAAATGCAATGAGTGGACCTTGGGAATGCTGATGCAAGCTAATTAACTAAAAAATGACACTTTGAGACAAATGAAGCAAATTGTATATAGACTAATTGTGAAATGAGATTATAGATTGGTTAATTTTGTTAGTTGGGTTGGTTGCATGGTGGTTAGGTTACAAATAATGTCCTTATCAGACAGAGATGTAAACTGAAAATATTTACAAGTGAAATGACATGATGTATATGATTTGAATTAAGATACTTCAGCAAAAAAAAGAAAAAAGTGTGTGTGTATGAATAAATACAACAAAGATGGGAAAATGTAGGTTCTTTGTTGAATCTAATGAGTACATGAGAGTTTATATAATTTATTTATTTATTTTGGGGTATGCTTAAAGATTTCCATTCTCATAAGTTTTCAAAAATTGCCCCAAATTCAAATAAATTATTTTATATAATTTTTTCAATGATGAAAACACTTTTTATATTTGCAAAGGCATTGTGATTTCATAATGACCAAAAAGTTTATGTCCACATTTGTGGGTAATACAAGGAAAGTACATATGATGCTGCAACTAATTTGAAATTGCCATGGCTTTATTTACTGTGATAAAAATCCTGGGCTAATTTTTCCTTTGATTTGGCATCAGAAAAAGACCGGATTGAAAATTTTTTATTTTATTTTCCTCAAACAAAAGAGACAAGATATGAACAAGAATCTCCTTTTAATGTTTTGCTATTCTTAACCTCCTTCTATTTCAATAATAAAACCTGGTTTGCTTGTCAGTTCAATGTTTTATTAAACGTCAGAATGCAGTTTGTAATAAATAAATCATAGAAAGGTGTGGGTAACAGTAGATGCATTTGAAGGCAAATCCAGTTGTTAAAAATAATTATCAGAGAAAGCAAAATATTTCTTTGGTGTTGGCATTATTACATTATTTATATATTTTGCTTTTAAATAAACATTGTAATTTATTTTCATATATCCTATTTATCATGACTCATCTTGTCCATCTTTTACTTTTCACACCCTCCTTTCCTGATTAACTCTTTGCTCATAGCTTAAGGCAGGAGTCCCCAAACTTTTTACACAGGGGGCCAGTTCACTGTCCCTCAGACCGTTGGAGGGCCGGACTATAAAAAAAACTATGAACAAATTCCTATGCACACTGCATATATCTTATTTTAAAATAAAAATCAAAACGGGAACAAATACAATATTTAAAATAAAGACCAAGTAAATTTAAATCAACAAACTGACCAGTATTTCAATGGGAACTATGCTCCTCTCACTGACCACCAATGAAAGAGGTGCCCCTTCCGGAAGTGCGGCAGGGGCCGGATAAATGGCCTCAGGGGGCTGCATGCCACCCACGGGCCGTAGTTTGGGGACCCCTGGCTTAAGGCTTGGTTGAAACGTTACTTCTATGACCCTTCTGATTAACAACAATGATGCTGTTTATTTAGTGCTCACTAACAGAATCATGTGTATTATAATGGCTTTATATACAAAACTCATGCAGACCTCACTACAACCTTATGAGACAGGTGCTATTTTGTACCTATTTGCAAGCTTAGTCCCAGAGAGTTTGAGTCACTTGCCCAAATGACAAGATGTAGAAGATGTGAAGTCCAGTTATACTAACAGGTAGCCAGAAGGGTGACCAATGTCCTGGTTTTTCTGGGACCGAGGATTTTCCTGAAGGCTGAACACTTTGAAAACTGGGACACTCTTTGGAAAAACAGGATAGCTGTTCCCCCTAGAGTAGATGCTTCCCTGAAGGGAAGCCAGTATATCTGTCCCCACCATAGGCATTTCCACCTGGAACTTGGAGGAAGAGGGAAGAGTTCAAATTAGAGGTCAGCTTTTGTTGCATTTCTAGAAACTGGGGAGAGTATTAACTTGCAGTGCTTGCTTTATACACCAGAAGTATGTTTGACAAATGGTGAACAAATTGCAGGCTTGTAGGTGAAATTTTATTTTAAATGTAGTCAAGTCTTCAAAAAAGAGAAGGCTCAGATCTAAACTCACATTTACACAAATGTCAAGTTTACTTCAAGTATCCTATGACCTACCTAAATTTCCCTCTTTTTTTTTTAAATGACAATTTTTAAATTTTTTTAAAATTTATTTTATTTTATTTATTCATTTTTTAGAAAGGAGAGAGAGAGGGAGAGAGAGAGAAGAGAGAGAGAGAGACAGAGAGAGAAGGGGGAGGAGCAGGAAGCATCAACTCCCATATGTGCCTTGACCAGGCAAGCCCAGGGTTTCGAACCGGCGACCTCAGCATTTCCAGGTCGACGCTTTATCCACTGTGCCACCACAGGTCAGGCTAAATTTCCCTCTTTTATAAAAAAGCACCAACAGATTAGAGTGAGGTAAAGAGAAGGGAAATAATTGTAAATTCAGTGTGCAATGAACTCACCCTTGCCTATAAGTGATGATGGTCATTTATGAGCCAACAACTTTCTTATTCACAAGACTTCTGCAAAATAGTACTTTGCATTTTATAACTTTATAACAATTCTGCTACTTATTTCAGAATTTAATGATATGATAATTCAGTTTTTCAACAGACTGCACAATGTGGTCAAAGGACCTGCCCCTTTACTGTATTTCTTAAAACCAATTTGCAAATGTAATTAAACTATAGGAGAAATTGTGTATCTAACATCATTTAACATCCTCTTCTGAAAGGATGCCATTAATTGCCTATGTCCTTTTATCTGTCTGAGTCCTATTTATTACAGGTATGTCCTCAGGATGAGCTTTGAGGACTGCTTTCCCAAAACATTAGGATTAAAATTTTCAGTGGTCAATAAATTATGAACCGTTTTAAGATTTGGTCATTCTAGGACAACACATGTCAGCAACTTGGCCCCAGGGGGGTGTCAGAATGAGCATCCAGATAGTTCATTCAATTGCATCAGTCCTTGAGGTATTGTTTCTGAGGATGAATGACCATTCAACTTTATGAATGACTGCTGTTTTAATGATGGAAGTAGAGTTGGTCTATTCTGCATGTCCATAAGTCTGTCCATTGACCATAAGGCAGAATGTTATTTTAGGGTCTATTGACCTTTGTAATTCACTCTACATAATGTTAAGTCATTATAATTTTTATTACATATTTATAAAATACCCTCACTTATAAAATATACATATGCCAAAGAAAGAAAGCTTTAAATCAGTCATAACCCTATCCTTTTGTTGACATTTTATTAGTAATCATTTTTGGGTTTTCTCCTTGAAGAGAAACAAATTTATTTTTACTAAAATAAGATATACTTCAATAAATAGTTCAAAAATTAAGAATAAATGAAACAAGATCCAAACCAATATAGTACACCATAACTTGTTTCAGAAATGTTTATTGTTTTTCACATTTTTTATTTTTATTTTTTTGTGATAATTTTTTCTAAAATTAATTTATTATTATTATTTTTAATGAGGTAACATTGATAAATCAGGGTATATATGTTCAGAGAAAACATCTCCAGGTTATTTTGGCATTTGGTTATGTTGCATACCCCTCACTCAAAGTCAAATTGTCTTCCGTCACCTTCTATCTGGTTTTCTTTGTGCCCCTTCCCTCCCCCGCTCTCCCTCCCACCCCCTGTAACTACCAGCCTCTTGTCCATGTCTCTGAGTCTCATTTTTATGTCCCACCTATGTATAAAATTATATAGTTCTTAGTTTTTTCTGATTTACTTATTTCACTCAGTATAATGTTATCAAGGTCTATCCATGTTGTAAATGATTCAATGTCATCATTTCTTATGGCTGAGTAGTATTCCATAGTATATATAGACCAAAGCTTTTAATCCACTCGTCCACTGATGGACACTTGGGCTGTTTCCAGATCTTTGCTATTGTGAACAATGCTGCCATAAACATGGGGGTGCATTTCTTCCTTTGAAACAGTGCTATGGAGTTCTTGGGGTATATTCATAAAAGTGGGATGGCTGGGTCAAAAGGCAGTTTGATTTTTAATTTTTTGAGGAATCTCCATACTGTCTTCCATTGTGGCTGCACCAGTCTGCATTCCCACCAGCAGTGCATGAGGGTTCCCTTTTCTCCACATTCTCGCCAGCACTTATTCTGTGTTGTTTTGATGATGAGCTCCATTTTGACTGGTATAAGGTAATATCTCATTGTGGTTTTAATTTCCATTTCGCTGATGATTGGTGATGTTGAGCATTTTTTCATATGACTATTGGGCATCTGTATGTCCTCTTTGAATACATATCTATTCATTTATTTTGCCCATTTTTTGATTGGATTGTTTGTCTTCCTGGTGTTGAGTTTTACAAGTTCGTTATAAATTTTGGTTATTAACCCCTTATCAGAAGTATTGTCAAATATGTTCTCCCATTGTATAGTTTGTCTTTTTATTCTGTTCTTATTGTCTTTAGCTGTGCAAAATATTTTTAGTTTGATATAGTCTCATTTCACTTGCCTGTGGAGATAAATCAGCAAATATATTTTTGCGATAGATGTCAGAGAGCTTACTGCCTATGTTTTATTCTAAGATGCTTATGGTTTCACTGCTTACATTTAAGTCTTTTATCCATTTTGAGTTTATTTTTGTGAATGGTGTAAGTTGGTGGTCTAGTTTCATGGTTTTTTTTTGCAGGTAGATGTCCAATTTACCCAACATCATTTGTTTTTTTTTTTAATATTAATATTTTTTTATTAAATTTAATGCAGTGACATTGATAAATCAGGGTACATATGTTGAGAGAAAATATCTCTAGATTATTTTGACATTTGATTGTGCTGTATACCCCTCCCACAAAGTTAAATTGTCTTCTGTCACCTTCTATCTGGTTTTCTTTGTGCCCCTCCCCTCCCCTAACCCCTCTCTCCTTCTTCACCCCCTCCCCCCCTCCCCCAACCCCCCCGCCCCTGTTGCCATCACATTCTTGTTCATGTCTCTGAGTCTCATTTTTATGTCCCTTCTATGTATGGATTCATCTCAGTTTTTTTTTTTTCTGATTTACTTATTTCACTCCGTATAATGTTATCAAGGTCCATCCATGTTATTGTAAATGATCCGATGTCATCATTTCTTATGGCTGAGTAGTATTCCATAGTATATATGTACCAAAGTTTTTTAATCCACTCGTCCTCTGACGGACACTTGGGCTGTTTCCAGATCTTCGCTATTGTGAACAATGCTGCCACAAACATGCGGGTGCATTTCTCCTTTTCGAGCCGTTCTATGGTGTCCTTGGGGTATATTCCTAAAAGTGGGATAGCTGGGTCAAAAGGCGGTTCGATTTTCAGTTTTTTGAGGAATCTCCATACTGTTTTCCACAGTGGCTGCACCAGTCTGCATTCCCACCAGCAGTGCAGGAGGGTCCCCTTTTCTCCACATCCTCGCCAGCACTTATTCTGTGTTGTTTTGTTGATAAGCTCCATTCTGACTGGTGTAAGGTGATATCTCATTGTGGTTTTAATTTGCATTTCTCTAATGATTAGTGATGTTGAGCATTTTTTCATATGCCTATTGGCCATCTGTATGTCCTCTTTGGAGAAGTGTCTATTCATCTCTTTTGCCCATTTTTGGATTGGGTTGTTTGTCTTCCTGGTATTGAGTTTTACAAGTTCTTTATAAATTTTGGTTATTAACCCCTTATCAGACGTATTGTCAAATATGTTCTCCCATTGTGTAGTTTGTCTTTTTATTCTGTTCTTGTTGTCTTTAGCTGTGCAAAAGCTTTTTAGTTTGATATAGTCCCATTTGTTTATCCTGTCTTTTATTTCACTTCCCCGTGGAGCTAAATCAGCAAATATATTGCTCCGAGAGATGTCGGAGAGCTTACTGCCTATGTTTTCTTCTAAGATGCTTATGGTTTCATGGCCTACATTTAAGTCTTTTATCCATTTTGAGTTTATTTTTCTGAGTGGTGTAAGCTGGTGATCTAGTTTCATTTTTTTGCAGGTAGCTGTCCAATTTTCCCAACACCATTTGTTAAAGGGGCTGTCTTTACTCCATTGTATTTCCTTACCTCCTTTGTCAAATATCAGTTGTCCATAGAACTGTGGGTTTATTTCTGGGTTCTCTGTTCTATTCCATTGATCTATATGCCTGTTCTTATGCCAGTACCAGGCTGTTTTGAGTACAACGGCCTTGTAGTATAACTTGATATCAGGAAGTGTGATACCTCCCACTTTATTCTTCTTTTTTAAGATTGCTGAGGCTATTCGTGTCCTTTTTTGGTTCCATATAAATTTTTGGAATATGTGTTCTATATCTTTGAAGTATGTCATTGGTATTTTAATTGGTATTGCATTGAATTTATAAATTGCTTTGGGTAATATAGACATTTTAATGATGTTTATTCTTCCTAACCATGAGCACGGTATATGCTTCCACTTGTTAGTATCTTCCTTGATTTCTTTTATCAATGTTTTGTAATTTTCTGAGTACAAGTCTTTAGTCTCCTTGGTTAAGTTTACTCCTAGGTACTTTATTTTTTTGGTTGTAATTGTGAAGGGGATTGTTTCCTTAATTTCTCTTTCTGACTGTTCATTGTTGGTGTATAAAAATGCTTCTGATTTCTGAGTATTGATTTTATATCCTGCCACTTTGCTGAATTTATTTATCAGGTCCAGTAGTTTTTTGACTGAGACTTTAGGGTTTTCTATATACAATATCATATCATCTGCAAATAATGATAGTTTTACTTCTTCTTTTCCAACTTGAATGCCTTTTATTTCTTCTTCTTGTCTGATTGCTGTGGCTAGGACTTCCAGGACTATGTTAAATAAGAGTGGTGAAAGGGGGCACCCCTGCCTTGTTCCTGATCTTAAGGGTATTGCTTTTAATTTTTGCCCATTGAGTATGATGTTGGCTGTGGGTTTCTCATAGATGGCTTTTATCATGTTGAGGTATGTTCCCTGTATTCCCACTTTGCTGAGAGTTTTGATCATGAATGGGTGCTGGATTTTATCAAATGCTTTTTCTGCATCTATTGAAATTATCATATGGTTTTTCTCCTTCTTTTTGTTTATGTGATGAATCACATTGATTGATTTACGAATATTGTACCAGCCTTGCCTCCCCAGAATAAATCCCACTTGATCATGGTGTATGATTTTTTCCATATATTGTTGGATCCAGTTTGCTAATATTTTGTTGAGGATTTTAGCATCTATATTCATCAGAGATATTGGCCTATAATTTTCTTTCTTTGTGTGGTCTTTGCCTGGTTTTGGAATCAGAATTATGCTCGCCTCATAAAAGGAGTTTGGAAGTCTTCCTTCCTCTTGAATTTTTTGAAATAGTTTGAGAAGGATAGGAGTTAGTTCTTCTTTGAATATTTGGTAGAATTCCGTTGTGAAGCCATCGGGCCCCGGACTTTTCTTTGTTGGGAGTTTTTTGATAACTGTTTCGATCTCCTTTGGTGTAATTGGTCTGTTTAAGTTTTCTGATTCTTCCAGATTGATTTTTGGAAGATTGTACGTTTCAAGGAATTTGTCCATTTCATCTAGGTTGTCTAGTTTTTTGGCATACAGTTCTTCATAGTATTTTCTTACAATATTTTGTATTTCTGTTGTGTCAGTTGTTATTTCTCCTCTCTCATTTCTAATTTTATTTATTTGAGTCCTCTCTCTCTTTTTCTTGGTGAGTCTACTTAAAGGTGCATCAATCTTGTTTACCTTTTCAAAGAACCAGCTCCTAGTTTCATTGATCCTCTGTATTGTTTCTTTAGCCTCTATGTCATTTATTTCTGCTCTGATCTTTATTATTTCCTTCCTTCTACTACATTTGGGCTTTACTTGCTGTTGTTTTTCTAATTCTTTTAGATGCAGGGTTAAGTTGTTTATTTGAGCTTTTTCTAGCTTCTGAAAGTGTGCCTGTAGTGCTATGAACTTCCCTCTCAGCACTGCTTTCGCTGTGTCCCATAAATTTTGAGTTGTTGTATGCTCATTGTCATTCGTTTCTAGGAATTTCTTTATTTCTTCTTTGATCTCATTCTTAATCCATTCATTATTTAACACCCTGCTATTTAGTTTCCATGTGTTTGAGAATTTTTGAGCTTTTCTGCTGTGATTCATTTCTAGTTTCATGCCGTTGTGATCGGAGAAAGTGCTTGATATGATTTCAGTCTTCTTAAATTTGTTGAGAGCACTTTTGTGCCCTAACATGTGGTCTATCCTAGAGAATGTACCATGAGCACTTGAAAAGAATGTATATTCTGCTGCTTTAGGGTGAAAGGTTCTGAAGAGATCTATTAAATTGAGTTGATCTAGTGTTTCCAATAAGTCTGCTGTTTCTTTGTTAATTTTCTTTCTTGAGGATCTATCTAGTGATGTTAGTGGGGTATTGAAATCCCCTACTATTATAGTATTGCTGTTGATCTCGCCCTTTAAATCCATCAACGTCTGTTTTATATATTTGGGTGCTCCTATATTAGGTGCATAGATATTTATAATAGTTATATCTTCCTGTTGGATTACTCCCTTTATCATTATGTAGTGGCCTTCTTTATCTCTTACTATATCCTTTGTTTTAAAGTCCAATTTGTCTGATATAAGTATTGCTACCCCAGATTTTTTTTCATTTCCATTTGCATGAAACATTTTTTTCCATCCTTTTACCTTCAATCTGTGTGTGTCTTTTGTTCTAAGGTGTGTCTCTTGTAGACAACATATGTATGGGTCCTGTTTTCTTATCCACGCAGCTACCCTATGTCTTTTGATTGGATCGTTTAATCCATTTACATTTAAGGTTATTATTGATATGTAGTTGTTTATTGCCATTTTCTTCTTTAAAGGTGTATTCCTTTTTCTTTTTTTTTTTCTGTATTCTTTTCCCACTTTATCTGTTTACACCAGGCCCCTTAATATTTCCTGCAGCATTGGTTTGGTTGTAATGAATTCCTTGAGTTGTTTTTTGTCTGGGAAGCTTTTTATTTCTCCTTCAATTTTAAACAATAGCCTTGCTGGATAAAGTAGTCTTGGTTGTAGGTTCTTGTTCTGCATTACTTTGAATATTTCTTGCCATTCCCTTCTGGCCTCAAGTGTTTCTGTTGAGAAGTCAGATGTCATCCTTATGGGGGCTCCTTTGTAGGTGATAACTTTTTTTTCTCTTGCAGCTTTTAATATTTTCTCTTTATCGCTTAGCTTTGGTATTTTAATTATGATGTGTCTTGGTGTAGGTTTCTTTGGGTTTCTCTTTAATGGAGTCCTCTGTGCTTCTTGGATTTGTGAGAGTTTCTCTTGCATTAATTTAGGGAAGTTTTCAGCTATGATATGATTGAACAAAGTCTCTATCCCTTGTTCTTTTTCTTCTTCTTCAGGAACCCCTATGATGCGGATGTTATTTCTCTTCATGTTGTCACAGAGCTCTCTAAGAGTTTCCTCTGACTTTTTGAGTCTTTTTTCTCTTTTCTTCTCTGCTTTCATGCCTTCATTCCAGTTGTCTTCTAACTTGCTGATTCGATCCTCTGCTCTATCTATCCTGTTTTTAATTCCTTCCATTGTGATCTTTATTTCTGATATTGTATTTGTCGTCTCCAACTGATTCTTTTTTATACTTGCTATTTCTTTATTTAGGTTTTCAAACTCCCCCTCCATTGTTGTTCTAAGGTCCCTAAGCATCCTTACAATCATTATTTTGAACTCAGCATCTGGAAGTTTGATTATTTCCATATCACTCAGTTCATCTCTCGAAAGTGTCTCTTGTGGTTTCATTTGGATTGCACTCCTTTGTCTTCTCATCTTCTTCTTCTTTTTTTTTTATTTGTAGAGTTGATTGAGTCTAGGATTGGTGTTGTCTGCCTCCAGTTTTCAGTTGTGTTATTTTTAGGTCTTCGTGGGTTGGTATCAGCTATTATTTGTAATCCACTTTCGGATTTGGGCAGCTTTGAAGTCTTGATTTGTTTGTTTTCTTAACAGGTGATAGTCTTGTTAACTGATCTCAGCAGGGGGCTTCCTTGAAACTGTATCCAGGAATGCTGTGGGTGTAACCTGAGACGCTGAAGGTCTCTTCCTCCAACTAATCTCACTGGGGGCAGGGTTTTTTCTCTCAGCTTCAGTAGGGGGAGGTGTATCTCAGATCTCCATGGAGACCTGAGTTACTGCCCCTCCTCCCCACTTCTTGTTTTCAGCTGTGTCTTGTTGTGCTGATTGGAGCTGGATAGATGTCCGGAGATCTCTGATCCGGAAGCACTTCAGCTCTGTTTTGTGAAAGGTTCAGTCCCTCCCCCAGCTATGGCCGCCTCCAGCACGAATGAGTCAGCTTGTTTATTTTGTTTCTTGCATACCTTAGCCCCTCACAGTCTGTCCCTCTCCCTGTCTTTTCCACTTGGGAGATAAGCTGGTCTTTTCAACCCACCTTGCTCCCTGGTCGCCAGGTAAGTGGCTGTGAGCAGTAGTTTCTGCTCTTTTTCCTCTGTGAAATCCTCTCTGGGCTCTCAGCCTCACCCCCCTCCTTCCTTTCCTGTAAGCAGAGGAGATTCAGGCACTCCTTACCAGGATTATTGTGGCTTCCTCTTTGCTTCTTGGTTTTTGAGAGCTGTTCTTGCAGTTCAGTGTTGGTTTTTCATGCTGATTTTTTCTAAATTGATTTGTATTCCAGTTTGGTGTTGAGAGCTGGGTGTCTGTGCATCTGCCTACTCCGCTGCCATCTTCTCTCTCCTCCCAACATCATTTGTTAAACAGGCTGTCTTTACTCCATTGTATGCTCTTACCTCCTTTGTCAAATATCAGTTGTCCTTAAAGGTGTGGGTTTATTTCTGGGTTCTCTGTTCTGTTTCATTGATCTATATGCCTGTTCTTATGCCAGTACCAGGCTGTTTGAGTACAATGGCCTTGTAGTATAACTTGATATCAGGAGGTGTGATACTTCCCACTTTATTCTTTCTTTTCAAGATTGCTGAGGCTATTCGTGTTCCTTTTTGGTTCCATATAAATTTTTGGAATATGTGTTCTATATCTTTGAAGTATGTTATTGGTATTTTAATTGGTATTGCATTGAATTTATAAATTGCTTTGGGTAATATAGACATTTTAATGATATTTATTCTTCCTAACCATGAGCACGGTATATGCTTCCACTTGTTTGTATCTTCCTTGATTTCTTTTATCAATGTTTTATAATTTTCCGGGTACAAGTTTTTAGTCTCCTTGGTTAAATTTACTCCTAGGTACTTTATTTTTTTGGTTGTAATAGTGAAGGGGATTGTATCCTTAATTTCTCTTTCTGACTGTTCACTGTTGGCATATAAAAATGCCTCTGATTTCTGAGTATTAATTTTATATCCTACCACTTTGCTGAATTCATTTATCAGGTACAGTAGTTTTTTGACTGAGCCTTTAGGGTTTTCTATATACAATTTCATATCATCTGCAAATAATGATAATTTTACTTCTTCTTTTCCAACTTGAATGCCTTTTATTTCTTCTTCTTGTCTGATTGCTGTGGCTAGGACTTCCAGGACTATGTTGAATAAGAGTGGTGAAAGAGGGCACCACTGCCTTGTTCCTGATCTTAAGAGGATTGCTTTTAATTTTTGCCCATTGAGTATGATGTTGGCTGTGTGTTTGTCATAGATGGCCTTTATCATGTTGAGGTATGTTCCCTGTATTCCCACTTTGCTGAGAGTTTTGATCATGAATGGGTGCTGAATTTTATCAATTGCTTTTTCAGCATCCATCGAAATTATCATGTGGTTTTTTTCCTTCCTTTTGTTTATGTGATGAATCACATTGATTGATTTGTAAATATTGTACCAGCCTTGCCTCTCCAGAATAAATCCCACCTAAACATGATGTATGATTTTCTTCATATATTGCTGGATCCAGTTTGCTAATATTTTGTTGAGGATTTTGGCATCCAAAATCATCAGGGATATTGGCATATAATTTTCTTTCTTTGTGTTGTCTTTGCCCAGTTTTAGAATCAGAATTATGCTTGCCTCATAAAAGGAGCAAGGAAGTCTTCCTTCCTCTTGAATTTTTTTAATTTTATTTTATTTCTTAATTTTAGAAAGGAGAGAGAGAGAGAGAGAGAGAGAGGAGAGACAGAAAGAGAGAAGGGAGAAAAGAGTAGGAAGCATCAACTTCCATATGTGCCTTCACCAGGCAAGCCCAGGGTTTCGAACCGGCGACCTCAGCATTTCCAGGTCAACGCTTTATCCACTGCACCACCACAGGTCAGGCTCCTTTTGAATGTTTTGAAATAGCTTGGGAAGGATAGGAGTTAGTTCTTCTTTGAATATTTGGTAGAATTCACTTGTGAACCCATCAGGCCCAGGACTTTTATTTGTTAGGAGTTCTTTGATAACTGTTTTGATCTCATTTGTTGTAATCAGTCTGTTTAGGTTTTCTGATTCTTCCAGATTAATTTTTGGAAAATTATATGTTTCAAAAAATTTGTCCATTTCATCTAGGTTGTCTAATTCTTTGCCATACAGTTCTTCATAGTACTTTTTTACAATATTTTGTATTTCTGTTGTCTCAGTTGTTATCTCTCCACTCTCTTTTCTAATTATATTTATTGAGTCTTCTCTCTTTTTTTCTTGGTGAGTCTGGTTAAAGGTTCATCGACCTTGTTTACCATTTCAAAGAAGCAGCACCTGGTTTCATTGATCCTCTGTATTGTTTCTTTAGCCTCTATGTTATTTATTTCTGCTCTGTTCTTTATTACTTCCTTCCTTCTACTACCTCTGGGCTTTACTTGCTGTTCTTTATCTAGTTCTTTTAGATGCAGGGTTAAGTTGTTTATTGGAGCTTTTTCTAGCTTCTTAAGGTATGCCTGTAATACTATGAACTTCCCTCTCAGGACTGCTTTTGCTGTGTTCCATAAATTTTGAATTGATGTATGCTCATTATCATTCGTTTCTATAAAAATTTTAATTTCTTCTTTGATCTCATTATTAACACATTCATTTTTTAATAACATGCTATTTAGTTTCTAAGTGTTTGCATATTTTTCAGTTTTTCTGTCAAGGTTGATTTTAGTTTCATGCCATTGTGATAGGAGAAAATGCTTGATATGATTTTAATCTTCTTAAATTTGTTGAGACAACTTTTATGCCCTAACATGTGGTCTATCCTAGAGAATGTATCATGAGCACTTGAAAAGAATGTAATTTCTGTTGCTTTAGGGTGTAAGGTTCTAAAGATATCTATTAAATCGAGTTGATCTAGTGTTTCCAATAATTCTGCTGTTTCTTTGTTAATTTTCTTCCTTGAGGATCTATCTACTGATTTTAGTGGGATATTGAAATCCCCTACTATTATAGTATTGCTGTTGATCTTGCCCTTCATATTCATCAAAGTCTGCTTTATATATTTAGGTGCTCCTACATTAGGTGTGTAGATATTTATAAGGGTCATCTCTTCCATTTATATTGCTCCCTTCATCATTATGTGGTGACCTTCTTTATCTCTTACTATAGCTTTTGTTTTAAAGTCCATTTTGTCTGATATGAGTATTGCTACCCCAGCTTTTTCTTCATTCTCATTTGCATGAAATATTTTTTTCCATCCTTTTACCTTCAGTCTATGTGCATCTTTTGTTTTAAGGTGTGTCTCTTGTAGACAGCATATGTATGGGTCCTGTTTTCTTATCCACACAGCTACCCTATGTCTTTTGATTGGATCATTTAATCCATTTACATTTAAGGTTATTATTGATATGTAGTTGTTTATTGTCATTTTATTCTTTAAAGCTGTATTCCTCTTTTGCTATATTCTTTTCCCCCTTTGAACTGTTTGCAATAGGCCCCTTAGAATTTCTTGCAGCAATGGTTTGGTTGTAGTAAGTTCCTTGAGTATTTTTTTGTCTGGGAAGCTTTTTATTTCTCCTTCAATTTTCAACAATACCCTTGCTGGATAAAATAGTCTTGGTTGTAGGCCCTTGTTCTGCATTACTTTTAATATTTCTTGCCATTCCCTTCTGGCCTCAAGTGTTTCTGTTGAGAAATTGGATGTCATTCTTATGGGGGCTCGTTTGTAGGTGATAGCCTTTTTTTCTCTAGTAGCTTGTAATATTTTCTCTTTATTACTTAGCTTTGGTATTTTAATTATGATGTGTCTTAGTGTAGATTTCTTTGAGTTTCTCTTTAATGGGGTTCTCTGTGCTTCTTGAAATTGTGAGACTTTTTCCTGCACTAATTTAGGGAGGTTTTCAGCTATGATATGACTGAACAATGTCTCTACCCCTTGTTCTTTCTCTTCTTCAGGAACTCCTATGATGCAGATGCTATTTCTATTCATGTTGTCACAGAGCTCTCTTAGAGTTTCCACAGACTTATTGAGTCTCTTTTCTCTTTTCTGCTCTGTTTCTGTGCCTTCATTTATCTTTTCCTCTAACTCGCTGATTCGATCCTCAGCTTCATCCATCCTGCTTTTAATTCCTTCCATTGTGGTCTTCATTTCTGATATTGTATTTGTCATTTCTTCTTCTTTTTTTTGTATTTGTCATTTCTGACATTCTTTTTTTATTATTTTAATGTCCTTTTTTATATTTGCTATGTCTTCATTTAGGTGTTCGTAATGACCATCTACTGTTCTAAGATCTTTGAGCATCCTAAAAATCATTACTTTAAACTCTGCATCCGGTAATTTGGTTATATCTGACTCATTCAGGTCCTTTTCTGGGGATTTCTCTTGATTCATTTGTGTTGCATTTCTCTGCCTTCTCATTTTGTCTGTGTATAAGAAGGTTTTGGCCACTGGAGTCCAATGGGTGTTGCCTCTGTGTTCCCTAGGTGTGGTTTGTTGGCAGGCCCACCACCCCCTCTGCTGTTGCTGCCTAGAGTGTTCGGGTATGGGTGTTGCTGGTGCCAGGCCACTGGGGCTGTTGCTGCAGTTTCTGCCTCTCCTCCATGGGAGTGGCTGTGATCATGTGCCTGGTTCTACAAGCCTTGGAGGCCTCAACTTTGCCCCGCCCCTGCAGGTGCGGTTATGAGCCACACCCAGGTGTGAGCCTGGGCACCACGGGCAGGGGTGAGCACCTTTGCTCAGCTTCGGGTCTCCACCTGTTTCTGGGCTTCTGCTTCGCCCCTGTGAGTGTAGCCCACTCTCTGGTAGGCTGCAAGCTTTGGCTCTGCTGGCCATTGTGGGTCCCCATCTTTTTGAGGCTTTCACCCCACCCCCACAGGAAGAGCCAGCTCCGGTGGGCTGCAAGCCTCAGTTCCATGGGCCAGGGAAGGCTGCACATCCATGTGCTCTTGCTCAGAGGTGAGTCTCCGCCCTTTCTGGGGCTCCCGCCCTTCCCCCTCAGGCAGGATTGCAGGCGGCCCACAGCTGGGCCTGACCACTTCCGTGCATCCCTTCTGCCCCTGCCAGGTGAGACTGAGCTCACACCAGGGACTCAGTTATGGCCTGCTGGCTTTTCTGCCCTTGCCACAGAACTGCACTTCCTTGTCCCACTGCCCACCCTCTGGCAAGCCCTCAGCTGTGTGGGTGGGACACTGCAGCTCAGATCCTAACACTCCATACTGTAGTCCCGAAAGCTCCTTTCTTCTACGCAACTCAGTGCTCTGAGTGCCATGGGAGAGCTTGTTTGGCTGGTGTCTTGCTTCCTTTTGCTGGTATTGCTGTTTCCAGGGGAAATATTCACTTCAGATTTGGGGAGTGACTCAGCCTAGGGGTTAGGTGGCTGTCCCTCAAAGTGTTTCTCCCTGTACCTCTTAGATTACACTCTCTTCCCACTGCTCCAGTCCTCTCCTCTCTCTTGTCCCCTGGAGCCCCAGGTGGGTGGTTGTGAAAGAGGTTATTTGCGTGGTCCTTTTAAGAAGAATCTTGTGTCTGTGAAATCTGTCTCTTTCTCACAAACAGTATCCTGACTTGTTTCACAGCTAAACACTGTCCGTATGCCTCTTCTTGGCTCTGAGGCTGCAGGTTGGAGCTTTGTTCCTAGGGCTCAGGTCCCTCCCCTCTCCACTAAACTCACTTCTTGCCATGGGAGTCTCTCTAGGCTGCCATTTGCTCTGGGGAGCTGGGCAGCCCTCTCCGCGTTTCTGCTTTTCCTACCAGTCTCAGTATGGCTTCTTTGGTGTTCCTTGGTTAAAGAGTCCCTCTTAGTTTAGTCCAAAGTTGGTTTTCCCAAATGATGGTTCTTAAAATTAAGTTGTAATTCACTTTGGTTCTGGGAGGTGGAAGTTGGTGTGTCCGCCTAGACCCAGAAATGTTTATATAATGAGAACTTCCCATGCTGCTAATAGTATTTAACCTATAGTGTTATTTTGAATGACTTTATAGAATTTTGTTGTATGGCTATTACAATTCATATAATCCAATTCATTCTGTTCAAAATTGAGTGATTTTCCCTTTCTTTAGCACTACTGGGTGAACTTTTTTTGTAGCCAAATATATGCACATATCCATAAGTATTTCATTGGGAAGTTTTGTTAGAAGTGGAGTTCCTGGATTGAAAGGCACTAGATATTTTTAACCCCCCAAAATCTGCCAGTTTGGACTAAGTTTGTTTCCAAGTAGTCTAAAATTATCTGAACATTAGGTCTCATTGTTTTGTTAAAAGACCCCTGCTATATATCACTCTATTTTAACTCATATCTAGGAATTCTGTTGTTGGCTTAATGAGTTGTAACAGAGATGACTTAAATTTTCATTGCTCTCAAAATTTTTGTTAGTCTTTTCTTTCTGTTTTATATTTTTGTCTTCTAGGTAGCATGACCAAGCATTCTGTTTTGCCTTAGATAGTCACAGTTTCTGTGTATTGTTTCAGCATAACTATTCATAGCATTGCATTTCATTCTGAAAATTATCCCAGTTTAGATGGTCATAGTGTGAATATTAGAGAATTCATGCATTTGGAACTTTAGAAATGAGCATGAAAAGTACTTAGAGCTCCCTGGTTGGAAGATGAATAATAAGGAGTAACAAAATCATCATTATCCACCCAAGACACTACTTGAGAACTATGATTTCCAAAGGAAAAACAAGAAATGCTTACATTGAGTGAGCCATACAGTGAAGGTTACCACCATTGGTACTAGAAGCTGGATATGTCAAAGGGCTGAGAATTCTTTTACTTGTAGAGTACCTTGGGCCCCTGATTGATGAAAATTTATAGGGTATCCCCAATTGTTGGTAGTTAGATCATGGCTTACTAAGAACAGCAGTCTTAAAGAAACAGTTCTTTCAGCAAGATGAGATACCTTGAGAAACTGCAAAAGGAGGGAGGTGGTTCTGGGCTCTATTGCCTGCCTACATACAGATTTTCCTAAAGTCCAACATTGTTATTTATTTCATGTACTTCAGTCTTACTTTCTGAGTGACACATATAATTCTGGCTTTGAGTTTCCAAAGATATAATTCTGGGCACACAGTAATTGCTTACTAAATGCGTATATCATGAATAAAGGGGATAATGAATACTGTAGTAGAATGAATAAGCCATGAAATTTGGCATCTAAGTTTTTAATTTCAGGGTTCTTCTAACTTTTCCTCCCAAAGCAAATTATTTATTGTTCCCTACATCTATTTCTTCTACAGAATGTTTTGAGCAGAGCATGAAAAAAAATGCATTGCTGAAGCCCTGGCATTTCTAGGAAGGTCCAATTACTCCCACAGTGCTTTACAGTTACAATATATCTCTTTTATTTGGAGGAGTACGCTTTTATGAAGAAGCAGGTGGCAAGCAAAATTCTCCATCTTTACTGATGAGAAAGACATTTCTAAACAGTTATGGTAGGTAATTCAGTGGTGAAATGTCCCTGGCTACCCACTGAGCCACCTGCCATTAACTTGTCACATCTCATGAGCAGAAATTTGGTATATTTGTAAATGCAATTCTTATTCTGTCTATGGGCAAACAGTCAGGTACAATGATCAACCTAGTACTTTTGGTTATTATGACACTTAAATAATAAGTTTTGTACAACCCAACTGGGTATAGCACAACTAGTTAAAAATGGATGAAAAAATACTTCTGAAAGTTTGTAATTTGAGATTTTGCAATTTGAATTACACTTCATCATACCTTGCCTTTTATGAAAATATAAATGTTTAATTCCCTTTTTATCTAAACATTCTAGTCTAGATTAAAATGAAATGGTAGTCAAGATTTCAACAAAAACTTGCTGGGCAAAAATCTCACACAGATGCACAAACATCTGTGGTTCATATCTGCAGACTGTGAGTCTATCCTTACACAATTGAGTTGGCATTCTTATGATGTCCCCTGGAACTCATCTTTAATTAGCTGCAATCCTAAGTTTATATGGCTTATTCAGAACATTAAAGTAAGACTTAGGAAAATATAGGCAGTATTCCTATTACCAGATGTTCTAACAACAGATTGCAACTATTTTCATGGAATATTTCATAGCTCTTTATCAGATATGTGCACAAAACAACTTCATTATTTTCTCTAATTGCTCATTGGCCTTAAGTCTTTCTCTGAAAGAAAATCTCAGTGCTGGCCAGTTGGCTCAACCATAGAGTGTCAGCCTGGCATGTGGAAGTCCCAGATTCGATTCCTGTTCAGGGCACACAGAAGTGACCATCTGCTTCTCCACTCCATCCTCCTTCTTTCTCTCTCACTCTCTTTCTTCCCCTCTTGCAGCCATGGCTTGAATGGTTTGAGCAAGTTGGCCCCAGGCACTGAGGATAGCTCCATGGTCTTGCCTCAGGTGCTAAAATATCTTTGGTTGCCAAGCAAGAGAGCAGCAGCCACAGATGCGCAGAGCATCCCTGGGTAGGGGAATTGCTGGGTAAGAGGCTTGTAAGGTGGATCCCTTTGGGGTGCATGTGGGAGCCTGTCTGTCTCCCTGCCTTTCACTTAATAAAAAGAAAAGTAAATCTCAGAGCAGGTCCCATGATGTTTCCAGTTGTTCTCATGTAATAGAAGCCCTCCAGTCATAAAAATAGTATTATTTTAGTAATTGGTATTTCTATTCCAAACTCTACTGTTTTCTCTGGTCCACTTTAGATCTAAAAGCTGAGGGGTGGGCTGGGCTGAAAGTGGGAAGAGACATGGCTTAGGAGGTTTCAGGATTCTTTCTTGATTAGCTCTATTTCTTCCTTTCCACTCAGATGGCTGGTCTTATTTTTAGAACACTAATACATGGAATGCAGCCGGTGGGCAGGAAAGGTCTTTAATGGCTGGTACTATTGTAATCTGTTTATACTTACCAGGCTTGGCAAGCAGTTAAAGCTGAGTTCTGGTGCACTTCAGAGTCTTTCAGAGATTTCTTAGTGGGTACATCTGATATCACTAAGTGTAGTTCTCCTCTGGCTGGCTGCTTAGGAACGTTCTCCCCAAATTCATTTTTTTAAATTTTATTTTTCTGAAGTGAGAAATGGGGAGGCAGGGAGACAGACTCCCCCATGTGCCTGACCAGGATCTACCCAGCATACCCACCAGGGGGCGATGCTCTGCCCATCTGGGGCATTGCTCCATTGCAACTGGAGCCATTCTAGTGCCTGAGGCAGAGGCCATGGAGCCACCAACTTTGCTCCAATGGAGCCTTGGCTGTGGGAAGGAAAGAGAGAGATAGAGAGAAAGGAGAGGTGGAAGGGTGGAGAAGCAGATGCGTGTTTTCCCTGTGTGCCCTGGCCAAGAATCGAACCCTGAACATCCACATGCCAGGCTGATGCTCTACCACTGAGCCAAGCAGCCAGGCATCCCCAAAAATTCTTTACCCCAAAATATATCTCCAACTTCTTTCTGCTCAGATCACCTCTCTCTGTAACAGGAAGAGTTCTTACATTTTTTCTTTTTAAAAAAATCAGTCTTTCATTTTCAGAGCCCACATCTTGCCCAAACCACAGAGAAAGGACTTTGTCTTACAATGCATGGTAGTACATAGCTCTCAGCACTGCCCTCTACTCTGGTTCCATAGGATGTTTCATCAGCCTCTCCTTTGTGTGAATCAGTGTGAGTTAGACCCTAGCCTGCTGTGTCTTGAATTGCCAAATGATACAGCTCTGGAGTCACCATTTATATAGACTATAGTGTAAATAATGAGCCCTGCAATTACACAATACACATCAAGCCTTCTGAGTCATGCTCTTAAAGACTTTCTAACTAGGCTTGAAGTACTTGAGGAAACATCTTTCTCCCCCCAGTGTAGGAGGAGGGTGGGAAAATACGACATGACTCCAACAATACTCACCAAAGATAATTTCCCTCTGGCTTCATTAATTCTAACCCTTTTACATTATTTTAATATCCTGAAATGCTCTCACCTCCCAAACTGGTCTTTCATTTTTCTACCTTTAATAGGGGAATGGGGAAAAACACATTGTGGTATATTCATACAATGAACTACTTTTCAGCAATGAAACAAAACAAAAACAACATGTACAAAACAAAACCCACAAAATGAATATACATACAACCATGGATGAATCTTAAAAATATTTTCATGAATAACAAACCAGGCAAAAGGTTTCAAATTAAACTATCTTTACATGAAGTTCTGAAGCAAAATTAAGCTTTCATGGTAAAAATCAACAATGTTTTTATCAAATGCTTTTCTGCATCTATGTTAAAAGCTCTCAGCAAAGTTGGAACAGAAGGATCATACCTCAACATAGCAAAGGCTATATATGATAAACCTACAGCTAACATCTTACTCAGTGGGAAAAAACTACAAGTACAAGTGCTTCCCTTAAGATCAAGAACAAGACAGGGATGTCTGCTTTCACCACTGTTATTCAATACAGTACATGCAGAAAAACAAAACTAGATAACCAATTTACACTATACACAAGAATAGACTCAAAATGGATAAAAGTTTTAAATGTAAGTCACGAAAAAATTAAAGTCTTAAAAGAAAACATAGGCAGTAAAAATCTCAGCTATCTGGCCTGACCAGGCGGTGGCGCAGTGGATAGAGCATTGGACTGGGATGCAGAGGATCCAGGTTCGAGACCCTGAGCTCGCCAGCTTGAGCGCGGGCTCATCTGGTGTGAGCGAAGCTCACCAGCTTGGACCCAAGGTCGCTGGTTACTCGGTCTGCTGAAGGCCCACGGTCAAGGCACATATGAGAAAGCAATTAATGAACAACTAAGGTGTCGCAATGAAAAAACAGATGATTGATGCTTTTCATCTCTCTCCGTTCCTGTCTGTCTGTCCCTATCTATCCCTCTCTCTGACTCTCTCTCTGTCTCTGTAAAAAAAAAGAAAAGAAAAAAACCCCTCAGATATCTGTAATAATATTTTTACTGATGTGTCTCATCCAGCAAAGAAAACAAAAGAAAAAATAAATAGGACTACATCAAATTATGAAGCCTCTGTATAGCAAAAGAAACCAAAACAAAGTAAAAAGACAACCCACTGAATGGGAGAACATACTTGATAATACATTCAACAAGGGGTTAATATCCAAAATTTATAAAGAACTCATATAACTCAACACCAGGAAGACAAACAATCCAATTAAAAATTGGTAAAAGGACCTGAATAGACATTTATCCAAAGAGGATATACAGATGGCCAATAGATATATAAAAAATGTTCAATGTCACTAATTCTTAGAGAGATGCAAATTATAACCGTAAGTAGCTACCAGCTCACACCTGCCAGAATGGCTATCTTCAATAAATCAACTATTAAGTACTGGTGAGGATGTGGAGAAAGGGAACCCTTGTGTACTGCTGGTGGAAATGCAGATTGGTGTAACCACTGTGAAAAGCATTATGGAGTTTCCTCAAAAACTTAAAAATAGAACTGCCTTTTGATCCAGTGATTCCACTCCTGGAAATATATCCTATGAATTCTGAAACACTAATTTGAAAGCATATATGCACACCTATATTCACTGCAGCATTATTTACAATCATCAAGATCTGGAAACAGCCCAAGTGCCCATCAGTAGAGAAGTGATTAAAAAGGCTGTGGTACATCTAATACAATAGTATACTATGCAGCTGTAAAAAGGAAGAAAATCTTACTTTTTGCAACAGCATGGATGGACCTGGAGATTATTATGCTAAGTAATATAAGCCAGTCATGGAAAGACAAATATCATATGATTTTACTTATATGTGTACTCTAATGAAAAAAATAAATGGAGGAACAAATTAGAAACAGAGGCATAGAGACATGAAACAGACTGACAGCTATCAGAGAGGAGGGAGTTGGGGAGAATGGATGAAAGAAGGTAAAGGAATTAGTGAAAAAACATATGTACATAACACACAGACACAGTCAACAGTGTGGCGATGTTCAGAGGGAAAGAGTGTGGGGGTGGAGGCTAGGTGGAAGTGGGTAGAGGTGGGGAAATGGGGATGGAAAGTAACATTTCTAGGGGCAGTGTGCGTGATACAGTGGGCAGATGGTTTGTAGAGTCATGTACTTTAAACCTGTATGGTTTTGTGGACCAATGTCATCCCAATAAATTCAATAAAATAATAACAATAAAAAAAGAAATCAGAACAGTGGTTGTCTGATTGGGAGAGAGGGTTGACCAGGAATGGGCATCACTGAGGTAACAGGTATGTTCTAGGCCTGGATTTTGGTTATGGTTACCTATTATAAAAGCATCTAATCAGATATGTGCTTACATTGTATATAAGTTATACCACAATAAATAATTTAAAAGAATTTAGATTTTACTGGACAGATTTTGCAAAATATTTTTATGAGGAACACTGAAACCAATTATACCAAGTATTAAATTCTCCCTCACTCAAAAAATTACCTTGTGTGTTTGGCTTACTATTTCAGCACATCAAGATGGTTCAGAAGTTGTATTTTCTCCTTTTTTTGTTGTCTGCTAATATTAGTATTTTGTCTTCTCTGTCTTTACCTATATTAATAACATAAATGCTGGATATCTTCCCCCTCTCCTTTCAGGTGGAGATGAGGTGATTCTATCTAATGCTTTCACTTGTGTTCCTTAATAAGCTATGCCTTATGTAAGTCTATTAGCCCATAACGAATACAGTAAGTCTTCACTTAAGGCCATCAATAGGTTAATGGAAACTGTGGCTTCAAGCCAAATGGCATATAAAAAAACCAATTTTACCATAGGCTAACTGATACAAACAACAGTTAAGTTCCTATGACATATTTCTGGTCACAGAATCATCGCCAAACTTTTAAATAAAGACTGAAGACTCTTCTAATATGAAACACTGAAATAAATGTGAGCTATACATTTAAGAAAGATGAATAAAAACAAGTACGGCAATTCTTTTCCAACCTACTTATTCCAGTTCAGATCCTGGGTGGACAGAGCCTATCCTGGCAACTTAGGTCACAAGGTGGGACCCACCTTGGACAGGATGCCCATGCACTCGCACCCGCACTCCCTCAGATGAGGACAATGCAGAGATGCCAGTTCACCTAACGTGCACATTTTTGGGATGTGGTAGGAAACCAGAGACCCCAGAGAAACCTATGCTGATATGGGGAGAGTGGGGAAACTTCATACAGACAGTGGCTCTGGCCAAAAATCGATGGTTTTTTCTCACCAACATTTTAAACAAATGACACGGAATGAAATGATGTTATTCAAGGACCAGCTTTATGCCTTAAATTTTCTACATAAATTCACAAAACACTTTATCAATTACATTGTTGACTTCAAGATACAATATATTTCCATGATTTCTCTGATTTGCCAAATTATTGTTTTGAAGATGTACTTTCTTTATTAAACTAAAATATGCGAAATTAAGCCTATATTTCTTTCAAGGCCGTTTCTGACATTTTCAATGTCATGGATTCATTTTATGTTCCTTATCTTTTCCACCACATTTTATTATTACATTTACAAGTACATAGTATAGAGAACACTTGAAAGGCTGTAGCAGCTTGTTCTTTATGGACATTAGATAAAATGGAAAATTCCCCAAAGTTTCCAGCAATATGGCAGACTAATAAGGAAAACCAAATATGCAGAGATGCTGGAAAAAATGTAGCAATCTCTTCAACACAGCTTAACTTGAAAGAAAATAAAGAAAATCTCTAATACTAGAAACGAAGGGGAAACTGAAAACCAGAGTGCTACGTAGAAGCAGATGCAATGAAGACTCATAGGAGTATCAGGTCCAGCTGTCTGGAGATTGGGTTGTGATGTCCACACAGGGAAAGAATATGAAGGTCTGAGCTTGCACAGTGCAGGAATCTAGAATTGAGCTCCTTAAATAAAACTACAGAGCCCCCAAAGGCTGCCCCAGTAATCCAAAGTGGATAACTTGTCATCTCTTTGAGGAAGATACAAAGAATGCTGCTATCTGCACAGGGATGTTGTAAGAATAAAAGAGTTATCTGTAAGAACAAAAACATCACAAAGATACTACCCAAAAATCATATATAGATTCAATGCAATCCCTTGAAAATTCCAATGACATTTTTTTTCACTGAAATAGAAAAAGCAATCCTAAAGTTTGTATGAAACCTCAAAAAAAAAAAAAAAAAAAAAAGAAAAAACCATAAATAGTCAAAGCAATACTGGAAAAGAAAAACAAAGCTGGAGGCATCACACTTCCTGATTTTGCTAAGTGAGTTAAATCAGACAGAAAAAGATAAATTTTATTATAAAGGCATAGTAAACAAAACAATATGGTACTAGAGAAAGAGACACATAGGCCAATGGAACAGAATTGATAGCCCAGAAATAAACTCAGACAAATATAGTCAGCTAATATTTGACAAGGGAGCCAAAAATACACAATAGGCAAAGGATAGTCTCTTCAATGAATGGTGTTGGGAAAATGAAATATTCACATGCAAAATAAAAAAATACACCCCTATCTTATATGACTCAGAAAATTTAACTCTAAATGGATTAAAGACTTAAAGATAAGATCTGATACTATAAAGTTCCTAGAAGAAAGCATTGGGGAGAACCTCCTTGACATTGGTCTTAGCAATAATTTTTTTGGATATGACCTCAAAAGCACAGGTGGCAAAAGCCAAAATAAACAAGTGGGACTACATTAAGCCAAATAGCTTCTATACACAAAAGAAACCATCAACAAAATAAAAAGGCAACCTACAAAATGGGAGAAAATATTTTCAAACCATATATGAAATAAGGGATTAATATATAATATATAAAACATATAAAGAACTCAATAACAAAAACAATCTGATTTAAAAATGGGCAAAGGGACTGAAGTCTGTTTTTTTTCCAAGGAAGATATTCAAATGGCCAAGAGGTACATAAAAAGATGCCCAACATCACTAGTCATCAGGGAAATGCAAATCAAAACCACAATGTCTATCATCAAGAAGATAAGAGATAGCCTACCCAGGCTGTGGCGCAGTGGATAGAGCGTCAGACTGGGATGCAGAGGACCCAGGTTTGAGACCCCAAGGTTGCCAGCTTGAGCGCAGGCTCATCTGGCTTGAGCAGAACAAAGCTCACCAGCTTGGACTCAAGGTCGCTGGCTTGAGCAAGGGGTTACTCTGTCTGCTGAAGGCCCGCGGTCAAGGCACATATGAGAAAGCAATCAATGAACAACTAAGGTGTCACCACAAAAAACTGATGATTGATGCTTCTCATCTCTCTTTGTTCCTGTCTGTCTGTCCCTATCTATTCCTCTCTCTGACTCTCTCTCTGTCTCTGTAAAAAAAAAAATGATAAGAGATAAGTGTTGGTGAAGATGTGGAGTAAAGGGAACCTCTATACACTGTTGGCAGGAATGTAATTCATACAGCCGCTATGGAAAACAGTATGGAGGTTCCTCAATAAATTAAAACTAGAATTATCATATGACCCAGCAATCCTACTTCTGGGCATATATCCAAAGAAAATGAAACAGACATGCTCTCCCATGTTTATTGCAGCATTATTCACAATAGACAAGATATAGAAACAACCTAAGTTTCTGTTAACAGATGGGTGGATAAAAATATGTGGTATAAATATATAATGAAATATTATTCAGCCATTAGAAAGAAGGAAATCTTGCCACTTGCAACAACATGGATGGAACTTCAGGGCATTTTGCTAGTGAATTTAAGTCAGACAGGAAAAGATAAATACTGTATGATACCACTTATATGTGGAATCCAAAAATGCTGATCTCATAAGAGCAGAGAATAGAAGGGTAGTTACCAGAGGGATTGGGATGGGAAAACTGGGGAGATATTGTTTAAAGGTACAAACTTTCAACTAGTAAATGTTATGCCAATAAAAATGATAAGGAATCGATTCTGAATTGATATTACCTGCATGGTTCAGAAACCCCCAAGCTGAGAAGTTAAAATAAAAATTTTAAATGAGATGAATAAAAATCCATGCTCCAGGGGGAAAAAACTCTGTTCTGAAATCTAAAACAACATTTGATTCTCTCCTAACCCTCTGGCCTCCTCCAAAAAATGATGAACTCATAACAAAAATTGCACACAATTATGGTTCTAGCAACATGTTCATCTTACGGGAAAACTGCTAACAATGGCCGGAAATGCTCAACCAATTACAACAAATTTTACTTTTTGTGTGTAAGTCACAAAAAAGTAGGAAATCTGCAGAGGAAAATAATAAAGAGGTGGCTTTAGATAAGAAATAAAAGTATGATCTGATGTTAACACTTCCCAATGGAATGGAGGTTTCCAGTCTCAGTATCAAGGATTCTTTAATCCAAAGAAATTGGTAATAAACCTTTGGTTCTAAATGAGGAGGAAATTTGAAATCACATATTCTCAATAAGCCCAAGAATTTTAAGAGTTATATTCTAATTTACTCTGTTGTCTGTTGACACAAATCACCTTTCTAAATTCTTATGCTTTGTCCAATATTGCAGCAGCCAGATGTTTAAGAATAACATCCCTGAGAATCCTCTGTAGAAGTTATTTTAGCTTGGATTTGGCCAATGATAAAGAATTATAAAAGAGTTGAGGATGGAAGAGAAGCAGAAGTTATTGCTCTGCCTTTGTCATACACAGACACATAAGCTGCAGATGTGAAGTTTTGCAGTGGTCTGTTAAGTGTAATACTATGAACCACATTCCAATGTTGTACAGAAGCTGTGAGCCTCTGAAGTGTATTTTGAAGCGATTGACATGGATGGTTGTACTAACTTCTTACTCTTCTGAAACTTAGTGGTGACATGAAGCTATAACAGCCTTCCCTGAACTTCATATTTCAAAAACCTCTGATGGTTTATATTAGCATTTATTTTCATTATTCTTGTGAGAATTACCTAGGCTGAATCTTGACTGACAGACTGAGTTAAAGGGTGGATAAGAAAAAATATCCTTCAAGTGGAGCAGGTAGATATCAAAGGAAGCTGTTCTGTCTTGACCAAGGCTCTGGGAAAAATCTGCCATGCAAATTTGTCATAATGCACCTGCTCTTAAGCAGATGGTCCAGGAACTACAAAGCCAAATAATTAATATAAAAGTGATTATAAAGAAGTGAGGCTCTTTGTATACCCTAAAGAAGCAACTATAAATCTTCTTTGAAGGGACATACCCTTAGTACTGGCCACATAGATTCTTACACATACAATCTCATTTAATTTGAGCTCACAACGCAAAATTAGGAAACTCACAGAATAACAATCCCTCATAAGTGGGAAGCACACTCATCATTAGGGGTAATCACAGCAGGATTGTACTCCCAAGAGCTTTTGGCAGTAGAACCATTTGATTAAGATGATAAAATAAGCAAGCTTAAAATAATGGAAGACAAAGAAGAAACTCAAAAACAACCATGAAAAATTAATAGGCATATTTGAATTACAACCAAGTGGTCTTCAGAAAGGAACAAAATAGCCACAAAAATTAAAAGCACAAGTACTAGTGTAAAAGCGGACTAGAAAGTGCTGTAGAGAGCTAGTGAACAAGAAAATAGCTCCATAATGAAACACAGAGAATTAAAGTTATAGAAATAGGAAGAGAATTTTAAGACATGAAAGATAAGAGTGAGCAGAGAACCAATGTACATCTAATTGGAGTTCTAAAAGGAAGAAATGTGGGAGAGTCAATTATTTGGGCAATAATAGTTCAGATTATTCTATAATCAATAAGGGATTAATCCTCAGATTTCAGAAGCACAAGACAGTCCCAGGGAGAATTAAGAAAATTAAAAGTACACGTAGGCCTGACCAGACGATGGTGCAGTGTATAGAGCATTGGCCTGGGATGCAGAGGACCCAGATTCGAAACTCTAATGTTGCTGGCTTGAGCGTAGATTCACCAGCTTGAGAACGGGGTCGCTAGTTTGAGCTCAAGGTCACTGGCTTGAGCAAAGGGTCACTGGTTCAGCTGGAGGCCCCCAGTCAAGGCATATATGAGAAAGCAATCAACGAACAACTAAGGTATTTCAATGCAGAATTAATACTTCTCATCTCTCTTCCTTCCTATCTGTTTCTCTCATGTAAAAAAAAAAAAAAAAAAAGTACACCTAGATATGTCATTGAGAAACTCCAGGACACAAAACACAATCAAATAATTTCTGAAGCCACCAACAAGACAGTTCCTATGCTTTGGAAAGTATATGATTTTATCTCATACAAGTCACTTAATCTTTGTCCATATCTGGTATCATAATTTGAGATGTTACATTTTTATGAACTTTGTTTCATCATCCTTTAGTATTTTTGATGAGTCATTATAAAGTCACTATTGTGGGCTGCCCTACCTCCTTGACACTCACCATTCCAATGGACTCAAAAGTTTTCAACTTTTTTATTTTTTTGAGAAAAACCTGGGAGTTCTGGAGAGTTGATGCAGCTCTCAATTAGTGACATGGGAAATATGTCAGCTGCTTCTTCCCTCATTTCAGATACCTGTGATGCATGTAAAGTATGTCGTAGAGTCCCCCAGGGTGACTGAGCTTCAGAATCCCACAGTGGAACATGTTCTATAATTGGCTTCCTTCCTTCCTTCCTCTAATCCTCCATGTGTGCTTCCTGGGATGGTGCCTCCCATAAACCACGTGCACTCACATTCTTGGGTCAGGGTCTGCTTTGGAGGAATAGGCAGATGTAAAATACATTATTTTGATCCAAATTTTAAATAAAACACTATTTTGGTGGGTAAATATTGTTCTTAATGTTTAGATTTCTGAACTCTGAATTACCACTGGTTTGGCCATGTCTGTGTGAGACACATGAGGTACGCAGGTTATAGTTCATATATATATACACACACACACACACACACACACACACACACACACACACACAAAATATGTCTATATATATACATACATATATAAAACTAAATATATACCTATATACATACATATAGTTATATATATGAACTATAATCTGCATACCTATAATATATATATAGCAGGCCTCCTCTTGGATGTTTCTTGTCAAATCCTGAGTTTGTTTCAGGCCTAGGAAAGTCATACTACTTTTATCTTTTAAAAAACTTTTAAATTTTGAAATAATGACTCCAACAGAGTTAAAAAAATAATGCAGAGTTCTGTGTACCCTTTATCCAACTTCTCATGATAGTAACAGTTACAGTGTAATATAAAAACCAGGAGATTGACATTGGTACAATCAGCAGACGTTATTCAGATTTGACTAATTTTTGCATGCACAGTTCTGTGCAATTTTATCAAATGTATAGGTTCATGTAACCATCACAGTCAGCATACAGAACTGTTCCATTACCACAAAGGAGCTTCCTTGCACTGCTCCTTTAGAGGCATACCCACCCCTAGCCTCCATCCTGGCAAATAGTCTGTTTTTCATCTATAAGTCTTTTTATATGTAGCCTTCTGACTGGTGTAAGAAGAAAAGTTTTTAATCTCTTACAGAGACGAAGCAGATTAACAGGCAGTTTTTCAATGTCAATAGGATTTTCAGACTTGATTCTAAATAAATTCTCTCACACTTTTGATACACTGAAGTGTTTTTAACAGTGTCCTTTATAGGGGTACAAACAATCTTACTTCAAGGGAAATAAAAGTTCATTTCAAAATTGTGCTTTAAATATTTATGAAACTGGTATGTCCTGCTTTACCAGGTTGACATACAAAATAAGGATAGTTCTTAAGACATTTTTACTCATACTAACCAACCCCTAGCCCTGATGCCTCCCATTTGCAAGAATATCTTTCTTCCATCTACACAGTTCACCTTGATGATGATTCTAAGAACTGTGGTGTTGGTTGTTTGGTCCAAAGGCCTCAGTTCTGACTATTACCTCAAACAAAGAACATTCAAAATATTTTGTCGTCATCTTTGCTTTGGCCCAAGAGTCTCAGGCTCTTTGATTGCCGCTATTTTGGTCTTATGGTGTTGCTCATAGTCAAGTAATCTGATGAAGTCCTCCTATACTGAGAAAATGAGACCAAGTACACAGCATCACTGCAGAACTAGAAGTTTCTTTAGGTGCGGTTGGGAAGGAGGAATTCTCCACATGCCCACAGAAATGTCTAGATCTCGCAGCATTTTATCATCAGCCATGCAGTGGGAATATGATCAGTCTCCCTTTTATCTGTATTTAAGAAGTGCCACTCTTGGTTTTCATGCTGTTTCCAGGTGGAGCTGAATTCTATAATTGCACTACCTCACCAGTGAGGTAGGGAGGGGGGGAGAGAAAGGAGGTACCAAGGTGGTGTCTGACATGCTTTCCCTATACAAGGCCAGGGGAAGATTATCCATAATCCCAATAACCCACCATCTTTAGTCTTTTTGAGTTTCTAGGTCCTTGTTCCTAACCTACCCCAACAAGGCTTACCTATTCCTGCTTGAGATGACTGGGCATGTTAATACTGCATATCTTGGCAATAGATAACCACACCTTTAAAAAACACTTCCTGATATCTGGATTTTTCTATCTTATCTAGAATCACTTTACAGTAATTAAAAGTAAACCAGTTTTAGAACAACCATCTCTAACATTGATTCCAGACTTTTAAAAACTATAAATTTTTATTATTGTTAGACATAATTTCAATGGACAATTATAATAAATGTTCCCAGTGTATCACAGCCTCCTTCTAAACAAGGCAGTTTTTCCTCTGCCCTAATCACTGAGTCTGTAATTGCTAATAGGACACAGGGAGAAAAACTGTTGCTAATCATGCAAGATAAAAATATGTTTCTTAAAAAAAATATGTTTCTTGTTACATGCCAGGCATTAAGCTAGGTAGTTCAGTGTGAAGTATAATATTAATCACAAAGATACTTCTGTTTAGGGGGAGCTGCAAGATGGCAATAAAGTAGGCGGATGTACCGACTTCCACCTCCCAGAACCAAAGTGGATTACAACTTAATTTAAGAACCATCATCTGGAAAAACCAGCTTTGGAGTAAACTAAGAGGACTTTTTAACCAAGGAACACCGAAGAAGCCACACTGAGACTGGTAGGAAAAGCGGAATCACGGAGAGGGCTTCCCAGCTCCTGGGAGTGAATGGCAGCCTGGAGAGACTCACATGGCAGAAAGTGAGTTTAGTGGAGAGGGGAGGGTCCTGAGCCCCAGGAACAAAGCCCCAGCCTGCAGCCCCAGAGCCTAGAAGAGGCATACAGACAGTATTTACTTGAGAAACAAGTCAGGATACTGTTTGTGAGAAAGAGACAGTTTTCTTAGACCTAGGATTCTTCTTAAAGGGACGACACAGAAAACCTCTTTCACAACCACCAACCAGGGGCTCTGGAGGACGGGAAGAAAGGAGAGGACCAGAGCAGCAGGAAGAGAGTGTAATCTAGGAGGCACAGGGATAAACACTTTGAGGGACAGCCACCCTAACCCCTGGGATGAGTCACTGCCCAAATCTGAAGCAAATATTTCCCCTGGAAACAGCAATACCAGCAAAGGGAAGCAGAATACCAGCCAAACAAGCTCTCCCACGGCACTCAGAGCAGAGTTGCTTAGGATGAGGGAGCTTTCAGGACTACAGTATAGAGTGTTAGGGTCTGAGCTGCAGTGCTCCCACCCACATGGCTGAAGGCTCGCTGGAGGGCAGGTGGCAGTGGGACATGGAAGCACAGTTCTGTTGGCAAGGGCAGAAGCTAGCCAGCCACAACTGAGGTTCAGGTGTGAGCTCAGTCTTGCCTGGAGGTGGCGGAGGGGATGCACGAAAGTGGTCAGGCCCAGCTGTGGGCTTCCTGCAATCCTGCCTGTGGGGGAAGGGTGGGAGCCCTGGAAGGGGTGGAGACCTGCTGCTGAGCAAGGGCATGAGGGCACACAGCCTTGCCCATCCCATGAAACTGAGGCTTGCAGCCTGATGCGGCTCCTCACTCAGGGATGGGGAGAAAGCCCAGAACAGGCAGAGACCCATGGCTGAGCACAAGTGTGCAGCCCAGCTAGGCCTGCAGAACTGAGGCTTGTAGTTAACCCGTGAGCAGGCTCCTCCCATGGGGGCGGGGCAGGAACCCAGATACAAATGGAGACCTGCAGCTGAGCAAAGGTCCTCACCCCTGCCTGCAGTGCCAAGGCTTGCAGCCAAGGATTGGCACATAATCCCAACTGCAGGGGCAGGGTGAAGGCCGAGGCTGCCGAGGCTTGTAGACTTGGGCACGTGATAGCCCCTCCCATGAAGGAGAGGCAGAAACTGCAGCGACAGCCACAGCAGGCTGGCAGTAGCAAAGCCCATACCCAAACACCCTAGGCAGCAGTGGCAGAGGGGGTGGCAGGCCTGTATACAGACCACACCTAGGAAACACAGAGGCAACACCCATTGGACTCCAGTGGCCAAAACCCTCTTATACACAGACAAAATGAGAAGGCAGAGAAACGCAACACAAATGAGTCAAGAGAAATCCCAAGAAAAGGACCTGAATGAGTCAGATATAACCAAATTACCGGATGCAGTTTAAAATAACAATTCTTAGGATGCTCAGAGATCTTAGAACAACAATAGATGGCCATAACAAACACCTAAATGAAGACATAGCAAATATAAAAAAGGACATTGAAATAATAAAAAAGAATCAGTCAGAAATGACAAATACAATATCAGAAATGAAAACCACAGTGAAAGGAATTAAAAGCAGGATGGATGAAGCTGAGGATTGAATCAGCGAGTTAGAGGAAAAGATAAATGAAGGCACAGAAACAGCAGAAAAAAGAAAAGAGACTCAATAAGTCTGAGGAAAGTCTAAGAGAGTTCTGTGACTACAAGAAGATAAATAACATCTGCATTATAGGGGTTCCTGAAGAAGAGAAAAAACAAGAGATAAAGACTTTGTTCAATCATATTATAGCTGAAAACTTTCTTAAATTAATGCAGGAAAAAGTCTCACAAGTTCAAGAAGCACAGAGAACTTCATTAAAGAGAAACCGAAAGAAATCTATACCAAGACACATCATAATTAAAATACCAAAGCTAAATGATAAAGAGAAAATATTAAAACCTGCTAGAGAAAAACAGGCTATCACCTTCAAAGGAGACCCCATAAGAATGACATTCGACTTCTCTACAGAAACACTTGAGGCCAGAAGGGAATGGCAAGAAATATTCAAGGTAATGCAAAACAAGAGCCTACAACCAAGACTACCTTATCCAGCAAGGCTATCGTTTAAAATTGAAGGAGAAATAAAAAGCTTTCAGACAAAAAAAAAACTCAAGAAATTCTCTACAACCAAACCAATGCTGCAAGAAATGCTAAGGGGCCTATTGCAAACAGTTCAAAGGGGAAAAAGAATATAGCAAAAGAGGAATACAGCTTTAAAGAATAAAATGGCAATAAACAACTACATATCAATAATAACCTTAAATGTAAATGGATTAAATGATCTGATCAAAAGACATAGGGTAGGTGTGTGGATAAGAAAACAGGACCCATGCATATGCTGTGTACAAGAGACATACCTTAAAACATAAGATGCACATAGACTGAAGGTAAAAGGATGGAAAGAAATATTTCATGCAAATGGAAATGAAAAAAAAAAGCTGGGTAGCAATACTTATATCAGACAAAATGGACTTTAAAATGAAGGCAGTAGTAAGAAATAAAGTAGGTTACTACATATGATGAAGGGAGCAATCCAACAGGAAGATATAACCCTTATAAATATCTACACACCTAATATAGGAGCACCTAAATATATAAAGCAGACTTTGATGGATATAAAGGGCAAGATCAACAACAATATTATAATAGTAGGGGATTTCAATACCACACTAATATCACTAGATAGAGCCTCAAGAAAGAAAATTAACAATGAAACAGCAGACTTAAAGGACACACTAGATCATCTGGATTTAATAGATATTTTCAGAACCTTTCTCCGTAAAGCAACAGAATATACATTCATTTCAAGTACTTATGGTACATTCTCTAGGATAGACCACATGTTAGGGCACAAAAACAGTCTCAACAAATTTAAGAAGATTGAAATCATATCAAGCATTTTCTCTTATCACAATGGTATGAAACTAGAAATCAATCTCAACAGAAAAACTAAAAAATACTCAAACACTTGGAAACTAAATAGCACATTATTAAATAACAAATGGGTTAACAGTAAGATCAAAGAAGAAATAAAAAATTTCCTGGAAATAAATGATAATGAGCACACATCAACTCAAAATTTATGGGACACAGCAAAAGCAGTCCTGAATTGGAAGTTCATAGCATTACAGGCATACCTTAAGAAGCTAGAAAAAGCTCCAATAAACACCTTAACCCTGCATCTAAAAGAACTAGAAAAAATACAGCAAGTAAATCCCAGAGGTAGTGGAAGGAAGGAAATAATAAAGATCAGAGCGGAAATAAATAACATAGAGGCTAAAGAAACAATACAGAGGATCAATGAAACCAGGAGCTGGTTCTTTGAAATGGTAAACAAGATCAATGAACCTTTAACCAGACTCACCAAGAAAAAGAGAGAGAAGACTCAAATAAAGAAAATTAAAAATGAGAGTGGATAAATAACAACTGACACAACAGAAATACAAAATATTGTAAGAAAATATTATGAAGAACTGTATGCCAAAAAATTAGACAACCTAGATGAAATGGACAAATTCCTTGAAACATATAATTTTCCAAAAATTAATCTGGAAGAATCAGAAAACCTTAACAGACCAATTACAACAAATAAGATCGAAACAGTTATCAAAAAACTCCCAACAAATAAAAGTCCTGGGCCTGATGGGTTCACAAGTGAATTCTACCAAATATTCAAAGAAGAACTAACTCCTATCCTTCTCAAGCTATTTCAAAAAAAAAATTCAAGAGGAAGGAAGACTTTCAAGCCCCTTTTATGAGGTGAGCATAATTCTGATTCCAAAACTGGGCAAAGACAACACAAAGAAAATTATAGGCCAATATCCCTGATGAATTTGGATGCTAAAATCCTCAACAAAATATTAGCAAACTGGATCCAGCAATATATGAAGAAAATCATACATCATGATTAGGTGGGATTTAATCTGGAGAGGCAAGGCTGGTACAATGTTTACAAATCAATCAATGTGATTCATCACATAAACAAAATGAAGGAGAAAAACCACATGATGCTTGACCTGTGGTGGTGCAGTGGATCAAGTGTCGACCTGGAAATGCTGAGGTCGCCGGTTCAAAACCCTGGGCTTGCCTGGTCAAGGCACATATGGGAGTTGATGCTTCCAGCTCCTCCCCCCCTCTCTCTGTCTCTCCTCTCTCCCTCTCTCTCTCTCTCTCTCTCTCTCTCTCTCTCTCTCGTCTCTCCCTCTCCTCTCTAAAATAAATAAATAAAAAAAGCACATGATAACTTTGATGGATGCTGAAAAAGCATTTGATACTATTCAGCACCCAGTCATGATTAAAACTCTCAACAAAGTGGGAATACAGGGAACATACCTCAACATGATAAAGGCCATCTATGACAAACCCACAGCCAACACCATACTCAATGGGCAAAAATTAAAACAATCCTCTTAAGAACAGGAACAAGGCAGGGGTGCCCCCTTTCACCACTCTTATTCAACATAGTCCTGGAAGTCCTTGCCACAGCAATCAACAACAAGAAGAAATTAAAGGTATCCAAATTGGAAAAGAAGAAGTAAAACTATCATTATTTGCAGATGATATGATATTATATATAGAAAACCCTAAAGGCTCAGTCAAAAAACTACTGAACCTGATAAATGAATTCAGCAAGGTGGCAGGATATAAAATTAATACTCAGAAATCAGAGGCATTTTTATACACCAACAACGAACTGTTAGAAAGAGAAATTAAGGAAACAATCCCCTTCACTATTGCAACCAAAAATATAAAGTACCTAGGAGTAAATTTATCCAAGGAGATTTAAGACTTGTACTTGGAAAATTATAAAACATTGATAGTAGAAATCAAGAAAGATACAAACAAGTGGAATCATATACCGTGCTCATGGTTAGGAAGAATAAACATCATTAATATGTCTATATTACCCAAAGCAATTTATAAATTCAATGTAATACCAATTAAAATACCAATGACATACTTCAAAGATATAGAATACATATTCCAAAAATTTATATGGAACCAAAAAGGAACACGAATAGCCTCAGCAATCTTGAAAAGAAAGAATAAAGTGGGAGGTATCACACCTCCTGATATCAAGTTATACTACAAGGCCATTGTACTCAAACAGCCTGGTACTGGCATAAGAACAGGCATATAGATCAATGACACAGAACAGAGAACCCAGAAATAAACCCACACCTTTATGGACAATTGATATTTGAAAAAAGAGGTAAGAGCATACAATGGAGTAAAGACAGCCTGTTTAACAAATGGTGTTGGGTAAATTGGACATCTACCTGCAAAAAAAAAAAAACATGAAACTAGACCACCAACTTACACCATTCACAAAAATAAACTCAAAATGGATAAAAGACTTAAATGTAAGCTGTGAAACCATAAGCATCTTAGAATAAAACATAGGCAGTAAGCTCTCTGACATCTATCGCAGAAATATATTTGCTGATTTATCTCCACAGGCAAGTGAAATGAGACTATATCAAACTAAAAATATTTTGCACAGCTAAAGACAATAAGAACAGAATAAAAAGACAAACTACACAATGAGATAACATATTTGACAATACGTCTAATAAGGGGTTAATAACCAAAATTTATAACAAACTTGTAGAACTCAACACCAGGAAGACAAACAATCCAATCAAAAAATGGGCAAAAGAAATGAATAAACACTTCTTCAAAGAGTACATACAGATGGCCAATAGGCATATGAAAAAATGCTCAACATCATTAATCATTAGAGAAATGCAAATTAAAACCACAATGAGATATCACCTAATACCAGTCAGTATGGTGCTTATCAACAAAAGAACACAGAATAAGTGCTGGCAAGGATGTGGAGAAAAGGGAACCCTCCTGCACTGCTGGTGGGAATGCAGACTGGTGCAGCCACTGTGGAAGACAGTATGGAGATTCCTCAAAAAATTAAAAATCGAACTGCCTTTTGACCCAGCCATCCCACTTTTAGGAATATACCCCAAGAACACCATAGCAGTGTTTCAAAAGGAGAAATGCACCTCCATGTTTATGGCAGCATTGTTCACAATAGCGAAGATCTAGAAACAGCCCAAGTGTTCGTCAGTAGACGAGTGGATTAAAAAGCTTTGGTACATATATACTATAGAATACTACTCAGCCATAAGAAATGATGACATCGGATCATTTACAACAACATAGATGGACCTTGATAACATTATACTGAGTGAAATTATTAAATCAGAAAAAACTAAGAACTATATGATTCCATACATAGGTGGGACTTAAAATGGGACTCAAGGATATGGACAAGAGGGTGGTTGTTATGGGGTAGGGGGGAGGGGAAGGATAAGGGGAGGGTAGGGTCACAAAGAAAACCAGATAGAAGGTGACAGAAGACAATTTGACTTTGGGTGATGGGTATGCAACATAATCAAATGTCAAAATAACCTGGAGATGTTTTCTCTGAACATATGCACTTTGATTTATCAATGTCACCCCATTAAAATTAATAATAAGAAAAGATACCTCTGTTTAGGGAAGAATGCAGTGTGTATATATTTGCATTTGTATATAGCTTTGAAAGGAAATATAGACAGTTATTATAAATGAAAAATTATTTACTGAATGTTTTTCAGTAGATTTAGAACAGAAGAGAAAATTTTTAAAATGACATATAAAATTGGATAATGGATCACTTAACTCTATAAAAAAATGTCCCATCAATAGATAACTGGTCAAAATCCTGAGCTTGTACACTCAAGTATTCAGTTCTGAAGAGTAAGACAAATCATTTGTACTAGAGCCAGGAATGAGATAAAAGGACAATTCTTTGCTAAGTTGTGATTCTTATAAAAGTGTTCCTTTCTCAAAATCCCTATGAGATTTTTTAAAGAAATGGAACAAAAAATCATCAGATTTATATGGAACTATAAAAAACCCCGAATAGCCAAAACAATCCTAAGGAAAAAGAATGAAGCTGGGGGCATTACAATACCTGACTTTAAACTATATTATAGGGCCACGATAATCAAAACAGCATGGTATTGGCAGAAAAATAGACACTCAGACCAATGGAACAGAATAGAAAGCCCAGAAATAAAACCACATATATATGGTCAAATAATCTTTGATAAAGGGGCCAACAACACACAATGGAGAAAAGAAAGCCTCTTCAACAAATGGTGTTGGGAAAACTGGAAAGCCACATGCAAAAGAATGAAACTCGACTACAGCCTGTCCCCGTGTACTAAAATTAATTCAAAATGGATCGAAGACCTAAATATAAGACCTGAAACAATAAAGTACATAGAAGAAGACATAGGTACTAAAATCATGGACCTGGGTTTTAAAGAACATTTTATGAACTTGACTCCAATGGCAAGAGAAGTGAAGGCAAAGATAAATGAATGGGACTACATCAGAATAAAAAGTTTTTGCTCAGCAAGAGAAACTGATATAAAAATAAACAGACAGCCAACTAAATGGGAAATGATATTTTCAAACAACAGCTCAGATAAGGGCCTAATATCCAAAATTTACAAAGAACTCATAAAACTCAACAACAAACAAACAAACAATCCCATAAAAAAATGGGAAGAGGATATGAACAGACACTTCTCCCAGGAAGAGATACAAATGGCCAACAGATATATGAAAAGATGCTCAGCTTCATTAGTTATTAGAGAAATGCAAATCAAAACTACAATGAGATACCACCTCACCTCTGTTAGATTAGCTATTATCAACAAGATGGGTAATAGCAAATGTTGGAGAGGCTGTGGAGAAAAAGGAATCCTCATTCACTGTTGGTGGGACTGTAAAGTAGTACAACCATTATGGAGGAAAGTATGGTGGTTCCTCAAAAAACTGCAAATAGAACTACCTTATGACCCAGCAATCCCTCTACTGGGTATATACCCCAAAACCTCAGAAACATTGATACGTGAAGACACATGTAGCCCCATGTTCATTGCAGCACTGTTCACAGTGGCCAAGACATGGAAACAACCAAAAAGCCCTTCAATAGAAGACTGGATAAAGAAGATGTGGCACATATACACTATGGAATACTACTCAGCCATAAGAAATGATGACATCAGATCATTTACAGCAAAATGGTGGGATCTTGATAACATTATAAGGAGTGAAATAAGTAAATCAGAAAAAAACAAGAACTACATGATTCCATACATTGGTGGAACATAAAAATGAGACTAAGAGACATGGACAAGAGTGTGGGGTTACCAGGGGTGGGGGGACGGAGGACATGGGAGGGAGGGAGGGAGAGAGTTAGGGGGAGGTGGAGGGGCACAGAGAACTAGATAGAGGGTGGCGGTGGACAATCTGACTTTGGGCGAGGGGTACGCAACATAATTTGATGACAAAATAACCTAGACATGTTTTCTTTGAATATATGTACCCTGATTTATTAATGTCATCCCATTACCATTAATAAAAATTTATTAAAAAAAAAAAAGTAGTCCTTTCTGCATCCAGTAACATCAGACTTAGTTAGGGCTTGAATTTGATATGCTCATTCATAACTTTAGATTTGGTAAAAATGGAGTGTTTTGACTTGTTGGACAAACTCCCAAATCAGATTCTCAGCTTCATCTTGATACTTATTTTTAAAAATTATCCATTAAAAATCTGACATGGAAGAGAAGACAATAAAACCCACACTGAGAAATAGTCAACTTGGCGTGCACATGTAAGAGCACTTTACAAATGGTAGCATGCTGTCCTGGGTTGGCTTCTCTGGAAAGGACCCTGAGGCAAGAATTTCTGTTCACATGATACATTAAGATAGATTCTCTAGGGGAGATGTAAGATTTAAGTTATGCTTTAAATGTCTCAATTTGGAAGAAAGGAGCTAGGCTTTTACACTCTGGCATCTATCAGTCATTGCCTCAAGGCTGCCAGGAAAAGAGGGATCAGGGTACATGGGGAACATCAGCTCTGGAGACCCCTGCTCTCCGCAGTGCAGAATATGGCTCCAGTTGCCTGTGGGACATCCTCCAAAGAGATCTCCAGGAGCAGGTGTAAGAAACAAAGACACACAGACACCAGAGGGAGCATGTGCTGAAATGGCAAGATCAGATGGGATCTAGATGGAGCACTGAGAGTGTTCATTACAAGTGTCAACTAAACGAATGTGAGATCATATGATGAGGAAAGACTAAGCTTCCCTAACATATTCTTACTGTTCCCTGAGGATTTCATGAGAATTATTAATATCAGTCCAGTAACAGTTGATGTACAATTGTGAGGCTGCTTAAAATCCAAGTCACTTTCCCATAGTTCTCCATTCCAAGAAAAGAGACTCATTATTTCTGGAGCTAAGCTTTTGTCATCCAGCTCAAATACTATTATTTTTAAATCATTGAATTTACTGAGGTAACATTGGTTAATAGAATTATATAGGTTTCAGGTGTACAATTCTATAATACACAATCTGTGTCTTGTACTGGGTGTTCATCACCCCAAGTCAAGTCACCTCCTATCACCATTTATCTACCTTCTATCCTTTTCTACCCTCCACCGTCTTCTCTCTTGCAATCTCCATATTGTTGTCTGTGTCTACTAGTTTATTTTCTTTTCTCTCTCTCCTTCTTATTTAATTAATTAGTTAATTAATTAATTTTTTACTTAAGCCCTTCACCTTTTTTTGCCCAGTCAAAAAATTTCAATTCAGGAGTATTAGTCTCCCAAATATGGCACCATCTGTCGTGACAGAAGACATGGTTCCATTCTTTTTTATTACCTTTCCAATTGCATATTATTATCAAGAACCCTTAGTAATACTAATGGAAAGCCAGAACGGAGAATCTGCTTTGAGATACAACTGAATAGAATTGTGGTAGGCACTTAGACAGCCATGAGCGGAACAAGGACAATTGACAGGCATATCAGGTCACCAGGGCAGAAAGCCCCAAGTGCATAGCAACAGGCAAAACTGGGAAGACAAGGATCTTGCCCTCAGGGTAACTATATCTCCATTAAGCATATCACTGGCTATGTGGTTTAGACCCCCTGATTTCTTATCTCTAGTTATGTGGTTTGGCCCCTCCCTTGACATTTCCTCCCCTGACATATTGCTAGTCATGTGGGTTAGACCCTCCACCCGACTTAGCAGGGGAGTGAACAAGGGGGACAGAGAATAGCTCTTAAGCATTAACCTGATTACATGTAGGCTTCAGTTCTGTTTCAACTCTAGGTTCAGAAAAGCAGCAAAACCAGATAAGCCATGCCACAACTGACCTCAGGACCAGCTGTACTGACTAATGACTTCCTGCCCTGGCACCAACTATAGTGGACACTATGACCCTGAAAGAACACACCCGGAGAGCTGATGAATATTCTATTCAGATCCTCCCCTGGGTCCTCCCCTAAACTCCCCACCTTTAAAAGACTAGGACTAAGTACACAGTACTGCCCACTCTACCTCCCAGGAGCACGTCAGACCCTTCCCCTTCCACTCTCTCCTCCTCTTCCCCCACAAGCATGAATATCCAAAACTCTGAGGGTCCTCACGAGACTTGCAACCAGGGGAGCAGTGGGCAGTGGCAGCTTGTCCTGGCCTAACTCCCAAACCTATCTCTAAGGTCTCCCTTCTTCCGACTTCCTGTGAGCCAAAGCATCCCTGGCTAGGTTCTCCTGTTGCTTCTTCTAGACCCTCCCTTGTTTCACTGTCCCTAGCTTCAGTAAGCTTACTCTCAAAATCACCTGGAATTGTGCTGTGAAATCTTTTCTGCACTAAGTCAAGAACCCACACACCAGAGGCCAGCCCTGGAGAGACCCAAAGGGCCAGATCCCCTGTCCAGTAACAGAATCAGCATTGTAAGTACTCCCATCTAGAATGTAGACTGGCATATTGTGACCATGGAAAATACCCAATACTAGAAAGAGCTTTTTATTAGCATATGATGTCACTTATGGCCACAGGACTCTCTACTTAGGATGACTAAATTGTGCTTAGGTTTTACAAGATTCCAAGATCAGCCAAAGTGGTTTTCAACCTTTTTATGCTTGGGGACCAGTGAAAATAGAATTATTTTGGGGACCGCTAAGGCAGAAGTCACCCTAAGCATACATGAAGTCGACTAAGATCATTGTCTCTAATCTTCATACAACATCAGGGTGGTTAACTCTTTCATGGACTAGCAGGAAATTTCAGGTGGACTGGTCTGTGGAGTGGCATTTGGAAAACGCCGATTTTTGCAGAGAACAGCAGCAGTCAGTCTGAGCCACTTTACAACCACCCTACACAAGTCCTGCATTATTCTCAGTGAAACAAAACAACAGAAAATATGAAGGGAACATTCATCTATCTCCATAACTTCAGATCCCTGTGCTTAGTCATTTAAGTCTCATTTTTGCCAACAACTCATGGTAGCACTACAGATATGATTTCCTTCGTGTTCCCTTGAAGAAACCTCTTTAGTAATTTGAAGCAGTAAGAAATCTAATATAAGGAATTAGTTGATTAGATAACATAGAAAAGAATGGCCCAAAGAATGGCTTCTACCTTCCTCATGCTTTTCATATCTCCAGTGAGTATATATAGTTTGTGTCTAGGTTTCAAAGATGAGAAAGATCCAGATCTTGAGATAGTAAGTTCCTTTAGAGGCATTCTTACATCTTAGATTCCATTTGTGACCTATAGCTTCTTGGAGGGTTTTCTTTCTTATGTCAATCCCTTCTGAATTATTTTTTTTAAAAATTCGGTGGACTCATGTTAATTGTGTATGCTTGGGCTCATTGCTTAATCTCCTTTAGTAAGTAAAAGTAATGCTTGAAAAATATGGCATCCTTGATGACAGCAGTTAAGTGCTTTTCCAAAGACAACTTAAGCCCTGGCCAGGTAGCTCAGTTGCTTAGAGTGCCATTCCACAATACAAAGGTTTCAGGTTCGATCCCTGGTCAGGGCACATACAGAAACAGATGGATGTTTCTGCCTTTCTCCCTTCTTTTCTCTCTAAAATCAATAAATAAAGTTAAAAAAAAAGTCAACTCAAAATTTAGGACACATTTTAAATACTAAAATGGATCAATATGAGGAGGTTTGAAAGTTTTCAGTTTGTAGTACATATGGAACACTCAGTTAAATTTTTTATCATTTAGACAGAAACAGTAGAATAAGATAACAGTTTGAAATTTCAGTGCTTATATATAATAATATACAGAGAGGTTAAGATTGGCCCTTATCTGCTTGTCTTAAATTTATTTCTGTTCAAGCTGGGATCTAAACATCAGTGGAAATTTTCTAATTAAGAGAGCTATAACATTTTGGGCCACAACCTCTACAAGTATCAAGTAGGGAGCATCACACATTTGTTAGGATTAAATAAAGAAAATGTCTTTAAATTTTCTCCACTAATGTACCACAAATGGCAGAAAAATTATAAGGAAACCCACAGAAAATTCAAAACTTCTTTAAAGTCTTCTATTTTACCATAAAATGGCAAGTAGATTATACATTTAAATTCATACTATATTCATTAGTTTCATTATAGAAATATATTAGATATTTTTCATCAAGTAAAATTGACATTTTAAGAGGGTGCACCAGTTTTATTCTATGGTTTCTAGTAGGTTCTAGGATGCTCTCTTGAAAACCAAAGGTATAGTTGGGAAGTGTTTCACCAGTGTGGCATGTAGGAGGCCCCTAACAAGTCTTAGTTGAATTCTGAAGACGTTTTGAGATATAGGGAATTCAGGATATAAATGTATAAGAGTAGGTAGCAATATCTAAAATTTGAGGTTACTATTTTTGTTTTTCTTTTGCAACTTTGCCAGAGAATGTCATTCTTTTGGATATGCTGAGGTGTGCATGAGTCTGCCTTTCTCTGTTCCATCCAGTTACAGATACTGAAAGTGTTTGTCCATTGAAGTCTTCTCTGCCCAGCCACTTAATTAATCCCAATAAAGACTGTTTTTATGCCTTTATATTAGGAGCCCTATGCTCACCAGCTGGTGGTATCTGGAAATGGTCCTACTTCTAAGCTCAAAAGTCTCATACAGGTAGAGTGTGGCCAATGTGCTCAAGTACCACAGTGGAATGCAAGCTATTCCCCCACCACACTGCCAATAAACATTAGGACTGAGCTTACTCTCTGTTTCCATGGATGCATTCCAGGTTCTCCCCTGTTGCAGAAGGTATTTCCTGATCAACAGACTATTCTACTAGGGTATATCACATAGGAACACACACAAACAACTAATTTAATTTACCTTGCAAACATCCTGGTCCTGTTCTGCTCTCCATATGCTGACTAACCAGAAATAGGGGTTTGTATATTTCTCAATGTTGGATAAATGTACTCAGTTTCTCAGTTTTTGCCTACTATACTTTCATACCTTCATGACTTAGCTTGTGAGGATCTCTCAACCTGCAAAAGCTCATTCTTCCTTTGTACTTGGAAAACTCCTTCTCTTCATTTAGGACCAAATTCAAATGGCAAGTGTCTTTTAAGTTTTCCCTTCCTAGATGCCTACTGCTTTATCTACCATCCATTCTCTTTCTCTCTCCTTCTGACCCAAGGTACTCTATATGTCTATTTTAGTATTTATCACATCAACTTGCTGGCTGTTATATGTTGCTGTGTTCAATGTTGGCCTGTGAACTTCATGAAGGAGAGATTGCTATCTCAGCTATTATGAAATTTCCAGTGCCTGCAACTGTTGGGAAACAAATAATGATTGATGAATGAACAAATGGCAGTCTAGATCATAAACAAATCACAATCCAAATGGTTGAAATGCATCAGTACCACTGAGTGTGCTTTCCTTCCTTGTGAAAACAATATGAAGGGCTGAGAGAAGTCTTTACATAAAGTTACTTCATTTGCAAATGAAACAGAAAAGTCATTGGGTTAATACCTTAAATATGTTTTACCAGGATAGTTATTTCTGAATAAAATGCATTGGTCAGGTAACTGCAACCTTTCCCACTACCCAACCTGTTATAAATTGCATAGATAGTAGAGTCTGCACAACTGAAAGTCACCAATGTGTAGCTTGAGTTTGTGAACTGACATTGTATCTATGCTGTCACTTGATTATTTTGAAGTTACTAGATTGATGGTTAACTATAATGTGACAATGACATACAAACTGATTTATCTAATATTAAAGTCAATATTTAATAACTATTTTGCAGATTATTTATATGAGTAAAAGATAGACTTATGGAACCTCCTTTCTCAAGCAAATAAAAAACATTTCTATTTTTAATTTAGCACTGATATTTCTGTTTCTTTGTCATAGTAATTATGGGATTTCCTGCCAGAGCCCCATTTTTACTTCTACTTTTACAACATGGTCATGGCTGAATAGCTTTAATCAAGCACCAATTAGTTCCAAATCTATAACTCATATAAGTCTGGGTCTGTGGTCACTGTGCTTTCTCCTTTCAAACTGGGATGGAAATGTTATAAAAGTTTGAACAAGTGATCCCAATCGCTGATGACCAGTTCGTAGGGAGATATTTCTGTAACCTGCCCAATAAACTGGTTTTCATATTAAACTCATTTTTAGCAGCTTATATTCATTTAAGAATTGCTCCATATGGTGGCTGTCAAAATGTTTCTTATAATTATCATCAGTAAACTTCTCCTGGGCCTTTAAAATTCACTGCAAATCACATGTTGTCTATAATCATAATAAGATAGGATATGTTATTAATATCCTGTTCAGTATTCTGCTACATCAGTTTCTGTAAAACTACATGGATCAACAGATGCAGTTCTTTTCTCCTATGCTGTCTCAAAGGCTGTTAAATGGTAAATGTGACTATATCTAGATATTTTTACAATTAAATACAAAATGAAGACCAGACTTAGAATTCCCTGAGCAAACAAAACCATTTAAGCCACACAAGCAAAATAAATCTAGCTTATTTCATGAACATCAGTGAAACTTATCTTAGGTTATTTCTTGTAAGTGCCTCTGACAATCATAAAAGAAACTTAACTCATCTTCCTAAAAAAGGTACGAGATAATCACTTTTAACCGATCCCCTGCTACCTAGAAACCCCCATTGAAATAGCCAATCATTGAAAAGGTTAAGTAACTTCCTTGTTTTCACTTAGAAAGCCATCCTATAATTTTATGCCTTTGAGCTTCATATCAGTTTTTATTCTTGTAGGCTCCTAGCTTTCAAACTGTTCTTACATGTACAATAAACTCTTACTAAATACCATTTATTGATTTTGTGATTTTTAAATTTTTTTTAAATTTTAATTGTGCTATTTCTGGATTTTGACAATATACAATCTGATTTGGTCTTTTTCATGGAGTTGACTAATCAACTCTGAAATATAAAGACCCACCAAGCCATTTGTTTAGTCAAGTACATAAACTGTTCTGTTCATACTAACATATTCTATAATTATTTGGATCACACCATATTCCATCGAACTGATTTCTCACTTGCTGAATTAATCAGGTCTCTTTCAGTTGCAAATAGCATAATCACTATTTGAACTGACTTATGAAGAGGAAACTGGGTTGAAAGGGCATGGGCATCTTAAACTTCAGAGTATACTAAACAGTCCCACGAATAATTGGGACCAGTGACTCACCTGAATGCTGTCTTAGTTTCTGTTTTTCACGCTCTTTACAGAAATCAGGAAAGGTGTGTGAGAAGCAGGAGAGGGAAGGGGAAGAAGCCAAACAGGAGTGGTATTTCAAGCCAAATCCCAGCTTCAGTCTGATCCTGCGGAGGAGCTCCAAAGTATAAATTATAACTCTGAGTTTGCTCCAAACTGGAGGCAAGAGAGTTCGGTATTCATATGACTGTACCAGTCAGCCATTGACTAAGCCCCCAAGTGCCAGTCTGGGCAACTGTAGTCCCAGGCACTTCTGACTCCACACGTCAAGGCTAAGGAGCTCTGGTAGCCAAAAGGATGGCGGCTTTAGGAGTCACAGGTGTGGAACATTAGAAGCCAAATCACAGAGGAGCTGCAGTAATCGAAAATGTTGTCTTACTAAAGGCACAGGTGTAGACCATTAGAAGCAAAACCACACAGAAGTTGGGGAAGGGGTGCACAGAAATGGTAAAAGGAGTTTCCAGAGGGATCTGCATGGGATGCTGACAATGTCCACTACAAACACTATTGAAATTATTTTTGTCTTCTGTCTTTCTTGTTGGTTTTACTTTTTCCTCTACCAGTCAGGGAATATGGCTGCCAATTGCTCATAAGTATGAGATCTTGTAGCTTTCATTACCAGTTGGGAGTTTTGTGCTTAGTGCCAACTAAAAAAGTTATGAGGAAGAACTTGCATGGTCCTGGTTTGGGTCCAATGCCCATTTCTGGACCAATCAACTCTAGCCTTGGTAATAGGGTAATATAAAAACATGGTGGCCCTACAGTAGCTACATTTGAAGGAAAGAAGCAGTTCCTAAAAGAAGAAGGGGTGTGATGTTACTGAAAGAAACTAAATATGTTGGGGGAGACAAAGGAACATTTGGTTGGAGCATGGGGTTGTCATAGCTAGAGTGATGTGTCCATTCCTTTATGACTTATCAGTGCTCTACATAGCCATCCTATTTAAGATTACATCCTTATGGCAGGGACTGCAGGTGTGTTTCTGTCCAAAAAATAATGAAGAGGTTGTAGATTTTTTGGAAAAGTATCTCAAAGGAACACCCTATAGGGAAAGATGTAAACATGAATTGATAATAGTAAAGAATAGATAATACATAAACATGAATTTAGAGTTCATTATTTTATTCTATTGGATTCTTATACATGAACTTCCCTGTTAAATACAAAAGGAATTTCAAATGCAGGAAATATACAGCTGGAGGGAAATTGAACCATTTTGACCATCTAAATTTATCCCTTAGCCAGATTTTTCTTTGTGAGACTACAGCTGCTTAATAACTGTCTAATCTTTCTACAGCCCCACCATTATTACCTCAGAGGTGAGACACCTGCTTTTATTTCTCCATTTAAAAAAAGATGCCATCTTTGCTCACTTAATATCCCTTTCAACCTATATCCCCTCTTCTGTTTATCAAGTCTTTTCAGGGTAACGTGCTGATATTAGCACAGCCTTGCATGAATATTTCAGTGTGTTGAGGGACAGGGTTGTTATCAAGCATCAACAGCTGCTGTTTATTGGTGATAAATGAGTTTTGTTCAATTGAGAGCAATTTCCCTGGGTTTTACTCTGTTATCTAGGTAGATATGAACATCCTTAAAGTGGTATTCACACAGTTATCTAGTTAATGAAGCACTGACAGCAGGGCTTATGAAGAGAGTCACATAAGGAGAGAGAGGAAAGGAGATGGAGAAGAAAAAGTGAGATGTGGAGGTGGGGGCAAAGAGAGACACACATGAAGGGAGACAGAGACACAGAGACAAGGAGAGACAGAGAGAAACAAAGATGCAAAGAGAGATAACAAACACATTCACAGAGAGGGAGGGAGAGAGAAAGGGAGAAAGATGCAGAGAGATACACAGAGCAAAAAACAGAGGAAAAATCTGAAAATACCATGGATACTCCACCATGTGTCTAGCTCCAGGGTTTCGCTGTGCTATAATTTGTAAGGAAATATTATCTGACAGGGCAAGGTGGAGAATTATTGGTATTTCTGACAAATAAGTTTCCAGGATTGTATTTTATATAAGAGGGGTCCTTCTGTTGCTGTTTGGAGGTAGACTCCCCAGTATTAACAGCAGAGGCTTCATTCAATGGGTAAATTAATAATTACATTTTGGCAGAGGCACTGCTATGTTTACCTCTGTGGGACATTGAATTGAGGGAATTGTGCAGAAACAATTCACCAGCCTGGGCATTCAGAGAAGGTTAACCTGTTGAAGAAATAAGTTTAGAGAAAATGGAGTACTTTGAATGCTGGCTGCTAGGAGTTACTCCAGGATCTAGGACTCATTTAAGAAACAGCACTAGTTCAGATCAACTGAACAAATGTTTCTTGAGCATACACCATATGCCAAACCTCATGCTACATGCTAGGCATTCCAAGGCAAATTATAGTCCCTGCTCTCAGCAATGTATATAGATTATTTCAAGTCATTGTGGTCCATAGTGTGTTTGAATTCAACTCATGATGCTATGGAAATACAAAAGAGAGTGACCTCATACTTTGTGGCTGGTGAGCATGGGCCAGGAACATTTGTATTTCAAAATATAGCAAAGAAGAGGACTGGTCAGGATAGCAACATGGGGACCACAAATCCAATATATGAGTTGCCTGGCCTGAAGGCTAGATTCTGTTTTGTTATTTTTAGTTGTTATCCTTAATGTTAGTCAACAATGGCTATTCTCATGCTGTTCAAAGTAATGCTTATCCTTAATGGTTATCTTAATGCTGGTCAAGTTATGGTTATCCTGAATACACTGGTCAACAGACAGTAGTTACCCTTAATGCCAGTCAATGTAATACTAATCTTTATTGTTATCATAAGTGCTGGTCAAAAATGGTTATCCTTAATGATTATATTTAATACTGATCAACCACTATTTATGGTTCCTCTATTTTCTGGTCATGATAGATATGAATTTCCTGGCACCCTTATAGATGGGTGCTCTCATATGACTAGTTTTGGCCAAGGCATTATAATTAGCAGTTGTGTGTATCACTTTCAGACCAGAGGAGCATTTAATCCCTGGAGTGAGAGCCTCCAGAGCTCTCTTCCCTCTTAGCCAGTGATTAGCAACATCTGAGTTGGCAGTTGCTCTACTAGCATGAATATGATAATCAGATCAGCCTTGTAGCCCTGCAATATATATGTACCACAAAGGAGAAATAAATATGCTTAATTTTAAGCCATTAAGATTTGAGTGTTATTTGTTCCTGCAGCAGAACACAACCTGTCTTGATTGATCTGGGGACAATGACTCTTTGACTCAGTTGCACACTGAACTCATCAAGAGAGCTTTGAAAAGATGTAAATATTCATGTTTCACTGCAACTTGGTTGAAATAGAATTCATAGATCTGAGACCTAAATATAACTTTTCAATTAAGTTTTAATGGAATTTTAAAACACCTCAAGTAATGAGTAGTTAGATATAAACTTCACAAGGGCAAGGATATTGTCTTGGTTACTGCTCTATACCCAGTGCTTGGAATAGTGTCTGGCACAGAGAAGTCACTAAATGAATATTTGTCAAATGAACAAATAAGTGAAAAAAAATACAACCATGTTTAGTTTATTTAATTTTCTTACACCTGTTCCCTATGCCACCTACTCAAACTGTTACCAAGATCCTCTCTAATAGATTGTTTTGCCTACTTTCTAACCTAAATTTTGGTATATGTGTCATCCCACCGTGTTCTGAGACTGCATTTGCTATAGCCCCTGGAACACTGATCATTAAGATGTCCAGATGTCACATGGAACAGACTGACAGATGGCAGAGGAGAAGGGGTAGGGAGGCTGGATGAAAGAAAGTGAAGGAATTAGACAGAAAACAAATGTATATAACACATAGAAACAGACAACAAGGTAGTGATAGCCAGAGAGAAAGGGGGCTGGAGGCCAAGTAGAGGTGAGTAAAGGGAAATTGGGGACATAAATACTTCGCTTGGGGTGGAGGATTCACAGTGCAGTGTGCAGATGATGTTGTCTTGATTTGTGTACTTGAAACCCTTATGGTTTCACAAAGCAATGTCACCCCATAAATTCAATAAAAAAGATGACCGGATGTCTCCAAAAAGGCCATGGACCATTACTTTATTTCCATTACTTGTATTCTGCTTGCTTCTGACTTCTTCCCCTTCCCAAAGACTAGGTTGTACATGATCCTTCTGAGTTATGGGTACCTGCATGATTATATTCTTGTATTTAATAATCACTATTGTTATAACACTTTATATTCCTTTAACAATTATTTTTATATAGTTCTTTGCATCTCTTTTAAAGCATTCAAAAAATCATTACAAATCTTGATCGACTTACGACCTATGCAACTTATGACCATTTGACTTTAGACCACAAATGCTAGCCATGACTGCTCCCCGTCTGGCAGCACAAGCGTTGCCCAGCTGGGCGTACGACAGTGTGGAACAGCTTCCGGCAGCACTACCATCTCCGTGTGCACCATTTCAACTGTTATCCCAGACTCAGTACAGCAATTTGTGTTTTGTGTCTTGGATATTTTTCATCAAACCCCTCCCAAGATGTCTACCAAGAGGAAATTGTCTTTGCAAATATTAAACCAGTTGTACTGGTTAATGCAGTGTTTTACTTAAACCTGACGAATGTAAAAATAAGAAACAAAATGGTGTAGAGATGATACAAACGGCATAAAATGAACAAAAATTATGATATATAACAATAACGAAAGAAAATTATGATAAAATATGACTTAAAGATTTTTATAACATCATTTCACGGTACTGTATATATAGCCTACTCAACTTACGACCAAATCGTGTTACGACCAGTTTGTTGGAACCAATCGTGGTCATAAGTTGAGCACTAGCTGTATTCTATTATATAAATGTTAAGTATAAATTGAAGATTCACAATAGACTTAACATTCCTTTGCCATTGAATTTCAGAGTCATGTCCTTTGCAGCTACAAGGAAGTCATATTGAAACTTGTTTATATTGGGAGGCAAATTTTTAAAATGCTCTCTTTTATTCCATTTTACATTTCCCATCATCTTAGTAATTTTGACTTCTATTTTATTTCTGATCATAGATGTGGGAAAGGAAAATGATACTTAAAACAATCTTTAAGACTGAGCTAAATACTTCCTCTCCTATCAAACTTTTTTCCAGGCTTCCCAAATTACAGATTTTTTTTTACAGGGACAGAGAGAGAGTCAGAGAGAGGGATAGTTAGGGACAGACAGGAACAAAGAGAGATGAGAAGCATCAATCAACAGTTTTTCGTTGCGACACCTTTGTTGTTCATTGATTGCTTTCTCATATGTGCCTTGACTGTGGGCCTTCAGCAGACTGAGTAACCCCTTGCTCAAGCCAGCGACCTTGGGTCCAAGCTGGTGAGCTTTATCTTGCTTAAGCCAGATGAAGCCACGCTCAAGCTGGTGACCTCGGGGTCTTGAACCTGGGTCCTCCGCATCCCAGTCCGATGCTCTATCCACTGCGCCACTGCCTGGTCAGGCAAATTACAGTAAACTTTTAATTCTCTGAGAAGCAAAAGAACCTTTTGTAGCCTGAAGTAATCATCTTGGAACTTGGGTTGTGTTTGATTGTAAGTATGACTGTGTGGATATTAAGTTTATTGAAAAATTAGGAGTTCCTTAGAAATTATTATATATCCTCCATAGAACTTAGCAGTAAAGAAGAGTTGATATTTAATACATTAATTCAGTAATACTTGAATAAATAGATTTATTTAAGTATATTAACTATATGATACTTGGCTGATGGATTGAATAAATAAGAGAATAAATTATATATGTGTGTATATATATGACTATTATAAACTTATCAATTAGAAATTTATTGTTTATATTAAGACCATATTTAGAGAGATATGATTATAAATCTTGAAGTTCATGTGAGAGTAATCACCTATAAAAATTAAGAGATAGTAAAATAATTGGGACTATATTAAATTAAAAAGTTTTTGCATAGTGAAGGTAACCAATAACATAATAACAAGACAAACAACTGAATGGAAGGAGATATTTGACAATAACACATTCAATAAGGTCACATTCAAAGATCACTTCCAGTATCCAAATATCCAACATACATAAAAAATATCTAAATCCAATATCCAAAATACATAAAGAAAAAACTCATGCAACCTAACACCAAAAAATATCTGATTAAAAAATGGGCAGAGGACCTGAAGAGACGTTTCTCAAAGAGAACATATAGATAGCCAACAGATATGAAAAGATGCTCAACATTACCAATTATGAGGTAAATGCAAATTAAAATCACAATGAGATATTAACTCACAGCTGTCACAACGTCTATCATCAATAAATCATCCAACAAGTGTTGGCGATGATGTGGGGAAAAGGGAACCCTCGTGCACTCTGTTGGTAGGATTGAAAATTGGTTCAACCACTGTGGAAAACACTATGAAGGCTCCTCAAAAAATTAAAAATGACCCAGCAATTATACTTCTGGTTATTTATAAAAAAAATTCAAAGCACCAATTTAAAAATATATATGCACTCCTGTGTTCATTGCAGCATTATTTACAGTTGCTAAGATATGGAAGCAACATAAGTGACCATTGATAGATGACTGGATAAAGAAGATGTGGTACATATATACAATGGAATATTTTTCAGCCATAAAATAGAATGAAATCTTACCATTTGTGATAATAGGGATGAACCTTAGCGGTATTATGCTAAGTGAAATAAATCAGACAGAGAAAGACAAGTACCATGTAATTTCACTGATATGTGGAATCTAAAAAACAAAATAAACAAACAAAGCAGAAACAACTCATAGATACAGAGAACAAATTGATAGTCACCATATGGGAGGGGATTTGGAAAAGAGGTAGAAAAGGTTAAAGGAATTAAGAAGTACACATTTCCAGGTATAGTTATAGGGAAGATTATGTATGATCACCTCTCAAGGTATATAAATGTCTAATCAGTATGTTGTACACTTGAAATTAATATAGTATTTTATTCAACTGTAATAAAAATAAATTTTAAAAAGTGAATAACTAGATGAAGAAAATTTACATCTATCATATTTTGTAGCATCTCACAATAACTATTCGTTATGAATTTTAAGCAATGCTCCTAGTAACACTAATGTCCGAAAAATCAAACATAATCAAATATTGCCTAGTTGCACAACCTTGCTAAATACAGGAAAAGCTGCGGGTGTAGTTCTATTAGAGAATGGTTAGTATTCATGAATTTTTCACCAGAAATATAAATGTATAAATCTGGCAACCAGCCAATAATTTCTTTTATTTTAGCAAGGGATATTGTGTTTTAAACCAAGTTAAAAAATTGAAATAAAATAATTGGTTTAAAGATCTTTATTAAAACCCAATTTTTAGACACTTAATATTATAATTGTATTAATATATTAATATCTTAAAATATTATTTTTCCAAATCAATTGTAAATTTACTGATGACATGTGTAAGGGATGGCGCCAGCTGAAACAAAGCACTGGCCATGTGATCTCCAGATGGCCAGCTGAGCGGCGCTGGTGTTTCTAACCACTGAGTCACCCCCCGCTCTCTGCAGGTGTTCGGGCAGGAACTGGTAGCCCTTTCCACTATGACAACATGGAGGACATTTCTTTTATGCCTTAGAGGAAACCTTTCTGTGTCCCTGTGAGGGGTGAAGGATGGTAATACCCAGGTAATTATCAGATTGTTCCAAATGCAGCCTTCAGAATGGAGATTTTGCAGGTGTCCCTTGGCGAATTGCTGCCCAGTGTGACAGTGGCTTTGACAATACAGCACCACAAGAATTCAGGTGGAGTGGATGTCACCTTAAAATAAAAGAAGTGACCCAGGTGATTTGAGGTGTCCTGCTCCCCTCAGTTCTGTGTTTTGACAAACACCCTGTGTGTTTTTCAGGATCTTGAGAAAAAGAGATTTTGACAAACTCACTGGAGGTTAACAGCAAAATTTCTCCTATCCAGAAAAGTGGTGATGTAGACCACAACCCTGACAGACCATCGATATTGCAAGTCCGTGAAGGTGACATTGATGGGCTACACTTGTGCCCACATGGGATTTATTCCAGGAGTTCAGGTGAGCAGTAACTCCATGTCCTCTTCCTAGCCAACATGTTGTTGTACCTTTTCACATTATGAGATTATTTCCTTTTAATCATGGGAGTGAAGAGTGATTTAAGACTGTGTTGGGAAAGGTGATAGAGTTGTGCTTCACAGAGGTGTCTCTAAGAATGTTGTCGACCAGAAGTTGTGTCAGGAACCAGGCAGGTGCTGATGGTCTCCTAGTGATGGAAATAACCGAAAGTTAGCCGGTACCCTGATAGAGGCCATTGTATCTACAACATGCTGGCCACATCTGTTTCCTTAGGTCCCAGAGTGAAGACCACGGGGTATGTCGGAGTATGCAGAAATGGAGGTTTTTGATTAGGGGGCCAAAGGAAACATCACTATTGTTCCTCTCAGCTTCTCAGCTCTGCATGTAGGGCTAATAAACCACATTAGCAGCGACAGATCAACTAGATGGAGACTCTCAAACTTGAATACATGCTCATGGAGCATTATCACGGGCCTGATGCTTCCAGGAAAACTCCAAAGTCAGTGCGGCAGCGTTGCGTCTCCAGGACATTTTTTCTTGAGGAGAAGAGGTGGTAGGGCTGTGTGGGAGATTTCAGAAGTGAGGAAGGGCGCTTTCTAGGTGGAGGAGGACGAGCAGAACACACAGGGCCCGCTGGTCCTTGCTAGGCGACTGGGCAGCAGTGGGCTCGGCGGGTTCTAGTCGCACACATGCCCGAAGGCCTCCGCTGTAGCACACGTCACTGGCAGGAGGCTGAGACAGCATCCGAGGGTCTCCTTCCTGAAACAACTCTAAATGTCTGATCACCCTGGGCTGGGAAGGAGGCTGTGTGCGTGGGGATAATGGTTCTGTGGGAGCCTTGTTTCTTCATAAACGGCTTAACGGCAACATCCCCCATGGAACTTCAGGGTGGCCGAATTTTGATCCCTTCACCATGTATCCGAGTAATCAATAATACTGGCGGTACAACACCGCAGACTCGTATTCAGATGTCAAGAGTTTAGGACTGTGACTCTAAGCCTGTGTCCCCATGTTTTTTTGAAGGTACCCTATAAAGGTGCTAGCTAGGGCACAGGGATGGCATGAGGCTCTGTTTACTGTGTGGGACCTTATTTTGTCAATCGAGATGATACATGATGATTATGCCAGGGTTCTTATGTGAAAGGGGTTGTTGGCACGCATGCAGGTCAAGTTCATGTGGTCTGTGACGGAACTAGGAAGCAATGGGATATGGACCTTGAGCTTGTTTAGGGACAGCGTTTCTTTCGGACTCCGGGAGATAGATGGATACGCGAGCATTCGTGTTTTGTACTGTTCCAGGCTGTGTTATTGACAATGGGATTTAGTTCAGGCTTCTCCCCGCCCAGGAGGGCAGAGCCCTCTTACCAGGATGTGGCCTCCAATGAAGGTGTCCCCAAGTGATGAAGCTGACTGGGAGAATTTTTGCGGGTGCTGAGGTAGAATGGTACGTTCATTGTACATATGTTAGCCGTGTGTTCTTCGTGTTGAAATGCAGAGAGCTTGGGAGCATGTGAAGGGTAGGTAGATGACATGTGACAATTCTGTTCCTCCAGGTGAGCAATGGCGTGGGCCGTCCCACAGCACGGACCATCTGATCTTCAGACCCACAGGTGATGACGGCAGGGTTTCTCCCACTTGTTAGCATGTGTTTCTTGTGGCTCCATAGGCAAGAAAGAAGAGAGTCCTCAGCAATCCTAGAGCCTGTGAGGGCTTCCATATTGTACTTGAGAGAACATTCCTTTTAGCCTCCAAGTGCCAAGAGGGTGCAGGTAGCTATGTAATTATGGGGTCGATCCCACAGTAGTGACCGTGGGGTATTTTATCTTAGGTGTGCGGTTTGCGGACGAAGGTCTTCGCCGAGAACGATGTTGACCTTGGAATGTTGCTCTGGTTCAGGTAGATGGGTGTGTCCTCTAACCCTGGAAGTCAACAAGCTCCCTCCCAGACATCCCGGGAGAATACGCTGTGTTCCCTCACACATATTTCCTGGTACGATTTTCAGGTTTGGATCAAGACATGCTGGCGAAGCTAACAGTGCTCGCGGGTGGGACATTGCTAGTCTGAGGTAAGTAAGGGGTGAGGTGGCCGGAGGCACAGCCCAGGCCGCCGGGTCTTCCTACTGACAGGGAAGCGCTGGCGGTCTACCGACCACGTCCACGTGCCATCATTTTGTTGCGGGTGTTCCGGCAGGGAATAGCCACGAGTGTTCCCTTTGAACAGTTTAGGCCTCACTGACATTGAATCTGAGTGTTTGGGGTGGACTATTACACGCCGGTTGTCATGGAGTCCGCAGACTCGGGCTAACCGCAGGAAGTTTCCAGGCGTCCCGGCAGGAGGGGATGGGGTCCCCTTGAGAAGGCCATTGCCCGGCATTAGTGCAAGAATCCAGGCGGAGTCGCTGTGTGTCATAGTCACAGGAGTGAAAAGGGTTCTCAGCAGGTGTGCTGTAGAACGACTTGTGACCTTAGGCACATTTGTCCCGTGTGTTTCCTCAGTGTTGTCAAGAGAGCCCGGTGACCTGGGCTGTGGTCGTCTAGGGAAGCTTCCCCTTCACCAGCTGGGTGATCATGCGGGTCTCCCACAGTGCTCGTCATGTGACAGTCAAGGTGCAGGTAAGTGAAGGTGATGCTCTCGACACCAGTGTGTTGTTCTCTGTGTTGAGGGCCCATCGCTGGTCCCCAGGCAGCATCTGCCGGGGGCCACGCCCAGCTTGGACCGCCTGAGCGACACCTCATCCAGCTCAGTGATGGCCTGGGCTGGCGCCTCCTGTTCCTGTGACCCCGTTGCAGGCTTTGGGGTGAAGAGTGATGGATGTCTTGCCTTCTCTCTGTGCCACAAGTTGACTCTTTTGAAACTTCACAGAGAGTTTGTGCTTCACGCTATGAATGTGAAAGGGTGGCAGGCACACAGGTACAGGGCGTGACTTCCACCCCATCATACGGCTCCTGGGATTTTCACCGGTTTCCCATCCGCCCATCCAGAAGTGACGGTTTCTTGACATCGGTGAGGACGTGCAGTCCTGCAGGGATCCAGGTGGAGTTGATGTGTCTCAAATGAACAAAGTTACTTATGGGTGTCCTGGTGGAGAAAGCTGTGTCACTGACACACATTGCATATCTGCTGTGTTTCAGGATGGTTGTCTTGAGCCCGTCAGCAGTCGTGTAATGGGGCTCGTTCCCGGAGGACGTTGCTGTGACGTGGGTAAGGGATGGCGCGGGCCTCAAGCACAGCACTGGCCACACGATCTCCAGATGGCCAGCTGAGCGGCGCTGGTGTTTCTAACCTCTGAGGTCATTCTCTTCTCTCTACTGGTCTTCGAGCAGGAACTGGTAGCCCTTTCCAATCTGGCCACAAGGAGGTCATTTGTTTTATGCCTTGCAGAAAACCTTTCTGTGTCCCTGTGAGGGGTGAAGGATGGCCGTAGCCAGGTAATTCTCGAGGTGCTCCAAACGCAGCCTTCAGAAGGGAGATTTTGCCGGTGTCCCTTGGCAAATTGCTGCCCTGTGTGACAGTGGCCTTGACCTTGGAGCCCCACAAGTCTCCAGGTGGAGTGGGTGTTGCCTTCAAACAAAAGAAGTGTCCCAGGTGATCTGAGGTGCCCTGCTCCCCACAGTACTGTGTTTTTACACAATCCCCGTGTGACTCTCAGGGTCTCGCGAAGAGGACACAGTGACGAACCCACTGGAGGTTAACGGCGCACATCGCTCCTATCAAGGTAAGTGGCGAAGAGAACCTCAACCCCGTCAGACCATCGGATAGACCCGCGTCCCTGTAGGTGACATTGATGGGCTACCCTTGTGCCCGCATGGGATTTATTCCAAGAGTTCAGGGGAGCAGTAACACGGAGTCCTCCTCCTAGCCACCATGTTGTCATACCTTTTCACATTATGAGATTATTTCTGTCTAACCATGGGAGTGTGGAGCGAATTGGGACTGGGTAGGGAAAGGTGATAGATTCGTGCGTCACGGAGGTCACCACGGTGTTGGGCGTGACGAAGGTCACCATAGTGTTTGGCGTCCCAGAGGCCTCCGTGGTGTTGGGCGTCACAGAGGGCAGCATGGTATGGGCCTCACAAAGGTCACAATTGTGGTGTGCGTCACAAAGGTCTCCGTGGTCTTGGGCGTCACGGAGGTCCCCATGGTGCTGTGCCTCACGGAGGTCGCCATGGTGTTGAGCATCACAAGTGTCACCATGTTATTGAGCGTCACAGTGGTCACCATGGTATGGGGCATCACAAAGTTCTCCATGATGTTGGGCCTCACGGAGGTCACCATGGTGTTGAGCATCACAAGTGTCACCATGGTATTGAGCGTCACAGTGGTCACCATGGTATTGGGCATCACAAAGTTCGCCATGATGTTGGGCCTCACGGAGGTCACCATGGTGTTGGACGTCACAAAGGTCACCGTGGTGTTGGGTGTCATGGAGGTCACCATGGTGTGGAGAGGTAACCAAGGTGTTGGGCGTCACGGAGGTCACCATGGTGTTGGACGTCACAAAGGTCACCGTGGTGATGAGCGTCACAGAGGTAACCATGGTTTTGGGCGTCACAAAGATGACCATGGTGTTGGGCCTCAGGAGGGTCACCGTGCTGTTGGGCGCGTTATGGAGGTAACCCTTGTACTGGGCTGGAAAGTGGTGATGGTTTCTCTTAAGAATGTTGTTGACCTGAAGTTGTGTCAGGAACCAGGCAGTGCTGATGGTTTCCTAGCGATGGAAATGACTGAGATAGTTGGCCGGTACCCTGATAGGGCCAGTTGTATCCGCACACACGCTGGGCACATCTGTTTTTCTTAGGTCTGGTGTGAAGACCATGGGTATGTCGGAGTATGCGCTAATGGAGCTTTTTGGTGATGGGGCCAAAGGAAACGTTCGTACTGTTCCTCTGAGCTTCCCAGCTCTGCATGCAGGGCTACTAAACCAAATTAGCAGTGACAGATCAACTGGACGGAGACTGTCAAACTTGAATACATGCTCATGGGGCATTATCACGGGCCTGATGCTTCCAGGAAAACTCCAAAGTCAGTGCGGCAGCGTTGCGTCTCCAGGACATCTTTTCTTGAGGAGAAGAGGTGGTAGGGCTGTGTGGGAGATTTCAGAAGTGAGGAAGGGCACTTTCTAGGTGGAGGAGGACGAGCAGAACACACAGGGCCCGCTGGTCCTTGCTAGGCGACTGGGCAGCAGTGGGCTCGGCGGGTTCTAGTCGCACACATGCCCGAAGGCCTCCGCTGTAGCACACGTCACTGGCAGGAGGCTGAGACAGCATCCGAGGGTCTCCTTCCTGAAACAACTTTGCCTGTCTGAACACCCTGGGCTGGGAAGGAGGCTGTGTGCGTGGGGATAACGGTTCTGTGGGAGCCTTGTTTCTTCATAAACGGCTTGAAGGCGACATCGCCCATGGAACTTCAGGGTGGCCGAATTTTGGCCCCTTCACCGTGTATCCGAGTAAGTGATAATACCGGTGGTACAGCACTGCTGGCTGGTATTCAGGTGTCAGGAGGTTAGGACTGTGACTCCGGACTGTGACTCCGAGCCTTGTGTCCCCATGTGTTTTGGAAGGTACCCCTTGAAGGTCTTAGCTAGGTCCCAGGGATGGCGCGATGCTCTGTTTACTGTGTAGAACCTTATTTTGTCAATCGAGATGATACATGATGATGATGTCAGGGTTCTTATGTGAAAGGGGTTGTTGGCACGCATGCAGGTCAAGCTCATGTGGTCTGTGACGGAACTAGGAAGCACACTAGGGATGTGGACTGGGTGCTGGCTTAGGGACAGACAGCGTTTCTTTCGGACTCCGGCAGGTAGATGGATATGCGGGTATTCGTGTTTTGTACTGTTCCAGGCTGTGTCATTGACCACGGGGATTATTTCAGGCTTCTCCCCGCCCAGGGGGGCAGAGGTCTGTTGCCAGGATTTGGAACGAAGGTGTCCCCAAGTGATGAAGCTGACTGGGAGAATTTTTGTGGGTGCTGAGGTAGAATGGTACGTTCATTGTACATATGTTAGCTGTGTGTTCTTCGTGTGGAAATGCAGAGAGCCTGGGGAGCGTGTGAAGGGTAGGTAGGTCACATGTGACAATTCTGTTCCTCCAGGTGAGCAATGGCGTGGGCCGTCCCACAGCACGGACCATCTGATCTTCAGACCCACAGGTGATGACGGCAGGGTTTCTCCCACTTGTTAGCATGTGTTTCCGGTGGCTCCGTGGGCAAGAAAGAAGAGAGTCCTCAGCAATCCTAGAGCCTGTGAGGGCTTCCATATTGTATTTTAGAGAGCATTCCTTTTAGCCTCCAAGTGCCGAGAGGTTGTAGGAACCTACGTCATTATGGGGTCGGTCCCACAGTAGAGACCATGGGATATTTTTTCTCAGGTGTGCGGTTTGCGGACGAAGGTCTTCCCCGAGAACGATGTTGACCTTGGAATGTTGCTCTGGTTCAGGTAGATGGGTGTGTCCTCTAACCCTGGAAGTCAACAAGCTCCCTCCCAGACATCCCGGGAGAATACGCTGTGTTCCCTCACACATATTTCCTGGTACGATTTTCAGGTTTGGATCAAGACATGCTGGCGAAGCTAACAGTGCTCGCGGGTGGGACATTGCTAGTCTGAGGTAAGTAAGGGGTGAGGTGGCCGGAGGCACAGCCCAGGCCGCCGGGTTTTCCTACTGACAGGGAAGCGCTGGCGGTCTACCGACCACGTCCACGTGCCATCATTTTGTTGCGGGTGTTCCGGCAGGGAATAGCCACGAGTGTTCCCTTTGAACAGTTTAGGCCTCACTGACATTGAATCTGAGTGTTTGGGGTGGACTATTACACGCCGGTTGTCATGGAGTCCGCAGACTCGGGCTAACCGCAGGAAGTTTCCAGGCGTCCCGGCAGGAGGGGATGGGGTCCCCTTGAGAAGGCCATTGCCCGGCATTAGTGCAAGAATCCAGGCGGAGTCGCTGTGTGTCATAGTCACAGGAGTGAAAAGGGTTCTCAGCAGGTGTGCTGTAGAACGACTTGTGACCTTAGGCACATTTGTCCCGTGTGTTTCCTCAGTGTTGTCAAGAGAGCCCGGTGACCTGGGCTGTGGTCGTCTAGGGAAGCTTCCCCTTCACCAGCTGGGTGATCATGCGGGTCTCCCACAGTGCTCGTCATGTGACAGTCAAGGTGCAGGTAAGTGAAGGTGATGCTCTCGACACCAGTGTGTTGTTCTCTGTGTTGAGGGCCCATCGCTGGTCCCCAGGCAGCATCTGCCGGGGGCCACGCCCAGCTTGGACCGCCTGAGCGACACCTCATCCAGCTCAGTGATGGCCTGGGCTGGCGCCTCCTGTTCCTGTGACCCCGTTGCAGGCTTTGGGGTGAAGAGTGATGGATGTCTTGCCTTCTCTCTGTGCCACAAGTTGACTCTTTTGAAACTTCACAGAGAGTTTGTGCTTCACGCTATGAATGTGAAAGGGTGGCAGGCACACAGGTACAGGGCGTGGCTTCCACCCCATCATACGGCTCCTGGGATTTTCACCGGTTTCCCATCCGCCCATCCAGAAGTGACGGTTTCTTGACATCGGTGAGGACGTGCAGTCCTGCAGGGATCCAGGTGGAGTTGATGTGTCTCAAATGAACAAAGTTACTTATGGGTGTCCTGGTGGAGAAAGCTGTGTCACTGACACACATTGCATATCTGCTGTGTTTCAGGATGGTTGTCTTGAGCCCGTCAGCAGTCGTGTAATGGGGCTCGTTCCCGGAGGACGTTGCTGTGACGTGGGTAAGGGATGGCGCGGGCCTCAAGCACAGCACTGGCCACACGATCTCCAGATGGCCAGCTGAGCGGCGCTGGTGTTTCTAACCTCTGAGGTCATTCTCTTCTCTCTACTGGTCTTCGAGCAGGAACTGGTAGCCCTTTCCAATCTGGCCACAAGGAGGTCATTTGTTTTATGCCTTGCAGAAAACCTTTCTGTGTCCCTGTGAGGGGTGAAGGATGGCCGTAGCCAGGTAATTCTCGAGGTGCTCCAAACGCAGCCTTCAGAAGGGAGATTTTGCCGGTGTCCCTTGGCAAATTGCTGCCCTGTGTGACAGTGGCCTTGACCTTGGAGCCCCACAAGTCTCCAGGTGGAGTGGGTGTTGCCTTCAAACAAAAGAAGTGTCCCAGGTGATCTGAGGTGCCCTGCTCCCCACAGTACTGTGTTTTTACACAATCCCCGTGTGACTCTCAGGGTCTCGCGAAGAGGACACAGTGACGAACCCACTGGAGGTTAACGGCGCACATCGCTCCTATCAAGGTAAGTGGCGAAGAGAACCTCAACCCCGTCAGACCATCGGATAGACCCGCGTCCCTGTAGGTGACATTGATGGGCTACCCTTGTGCCCGCATGGGATTTATTCCAAGAGTTCAGGGGAGCAGTAACACGGAGTCCTCCTCCTAGCCACCATGTTGTCATACCTTTTCACATTATGAGATTATTTCTGTCTAACCATGGGAGTGTGGAGCGAATTGGGACTGGGTAGGGAAAGGTGATAGATTCGTGCGTCACGGAGGTCACCACGGTGTTGGGCGTGACGAAGGTCACCATAGTGTTTGGCGTCCCAGAGGCCTCCGTGGTGTTGGGCGTCACAGAGGGCAGCATGGTATGGGCCTCACAAAGGTCACAATTGTGGTGTGCGTCACAAAGGTCTCCGTGGTCTTGGGCGTCACGGAGGTCCCCATGGTGCTGTGCCTCACGGAGGTCGCCATGGTGTTGAGCATCACAAGTGTCACCATGTTATTGAGCGTCACAGTGGTCACCATGGTATGGGGCATCACAAAGTTCTCCATGATGTTGGGCCTCACGGAGGTCACCATGGTGTTGAGCATCACAAGTGTCACCATGGTATTGAGCGTCACAGTGGTCACCATGGTATTGGGCATCACAAAGTTCGCCATGATGTTGGGCCTCACGGAGGTCACCATGGTGTTGGACGTCACAAAGGTCACCGTGGTGTTGGGTGTCATGGAGGTCACCATGGTGTGGAGAGGTAACCAAGGTGTTGGGCGTCACGGAGGTCACCATGGTGTTGGACGTCACAAAGGTCACCGTGGTGATGAGCGTCACAGAGGTAACCATGGTTTTGGGCGTCACAAAGATGACCATGGTGTTGGGCCTCAGGAGGGTCACCGTGCTGTTGGGCGCGTTATGGAGGTAACCCTTGTACTGGGCTGGAAAGTGGTGATGGTTTCTCTTAAGAATGTTGTTGACCTGAAGTTGTGTCAGGAACCAGGCAGTGCTGATGGTTTCCTAGCGATGGAAATGACTGAGATAGTTGGCCGGTACCCTGATAGGGCCAGTTGTATCCGCACACACGCTGGGCACATCTGTTTTTCTTAGGTCTGGTGTGAAGACCATGGGTATGTCGGAGTATGCGCTAATGGAGCTTTTTGGTGATGGGGCCAAAGGAAACGTTCGTACTGTTCCTCTGAGCTTCCCAGCTCTGCATGCAGGGCTACTAAACCAAATTAGCAGTGACAGATCAACTGGACGGAGACTGTCAAACTTGAATACATGCTCATGGGGCATTATCACGGGCCTGATGCTTCCAGGAAAACTCCAAAGTCAGTGCGGCAGCGTTGCGTCTCCAGGACATCTTTTCTTGAGGAGAAGAGGTGGTAGGGCTGTGTGGGAGATTTCAGAAGTGAGGAAGGGCACTTTCTAGGTGGAGGAGGACGAGCAGAACACACAGGGCCCGCTGGTCCTTGCTAGGCGACTGGGCAGCAGTGGGCTCGGCGGGTTCTAGTCGCACACATGCCCGAAGGCCTCCGCTGTAGCACACGTCACTGGCAGGAGGCTGAGACAGCATCCGAGGGTCTCCTTCCTGAAACAACTTTGCCTGTCTGAACACCCTGGGCTGGGAAGGAGGCTGTGTGCGTGGGGATAACGGTTCTGTGGGAGCCTTGTTTCTTCATAAACGGCTTGAAGGCGACATCGCCCATGGAACTTCAGGGTGGCCGAATTTTGGCCCCTTCACCGTGTATCCGAGTAAGTGATAATACCGGTGGTACAGCACTGCTGGCTGGTATTCAGGTGTCAGGAGGTTAGGACTGTGACTCCGGACTGTGACTCCGAGCCTTGTGTCCCCATGTGTTTTGGAAGGTACCCCTTGAAGGTCTTAGCTAGGTCCCAGGGATGGCGCGATGCTCTGTTTACTGTGTAGAACCTTATTTTGTCAATCGAGATGATACATGATGATGATGTCAGGGTTCTTATGTGAAAGGGGTTGTTGGCACGCATGCAGGTCAAGCTCATGTGGTCTGTGACGGAACTAGGAAGCACACTAGGGATGTGGACTGGGTGCTGGCTTAGGGACAGACAGCGTTTCTTTCGGACTCCGGCAGGTAGATGGATATGCGGGTATTCGTGTTTTGTACTGTTCCAGGCTGTGTCATTGACCACGGGGATTATTTCAGGCTTCTCCCCGCCCAGGGGGGCAGAGGTCTGTTGCCAGGATTTGGAACGAAGGTGTCCCCAAGTGATGAAGCTGACTGGGAGAATTTTTGTGGGTGCTGAGGTAGAATGGTACGTTCATTGTACATATGTTAGCTGTGTGTTCTTCGTGTGGAAATGCAGAGAGCCTGGGGAGCGTGTGAAGGGTAGGTAGGTCACATGTGACAATTCTGTTCCTCCAGGTGAGCAATGGCGTGGGCCGTCCCACAGCACGGACCATCTGATCTTCAGACCCACAGGTGATGACGGCAGGGTTTCTCCCACTTGTTAGCATGTGTTTCCGGTGGCTCCGTGGGCAAGAAAGAAGAGAGTCCTCAGCAATCCTAGAGCCTGTGAGGGCTTCCATATTGTATTTTAGAGAGCATTCCTTTTAGCCTCCAAGTGCCGAGAGGTTGTAGGAACCTACGTCATTATGGGGTCGGTCCCACAGTAGAGACCATGGGATATTTTTTCTCAGGTGTGCGGTTTGCGGACGAAGGTCTTCCCCGAGAACGATGTTGACCGTGGAATGTGGCTCTGGTTCAGGTAGATGGGTGTGTCCTCTAACCCTGGAAGTCAACAAGCTCCCTCCCAGACATCCCGGGAGAATACGCTGTGTTCCCTCACACATATTTCCTGGTACGATTTTCAGGTTTGGATCAAGACATGCTGGCGAAGCTAACAGTGCTCGCGGGTGGGACATTGCTAGTCTGAGGTAAGTAAGGGGTGAGGTGGCCGGAGGCACAGCCCAGGCCGCCGGGTCTTCCTACTGACAGGGAAGCGCTGGCGGTCTACCGACCACGTCCACGTGCCATCATTTTGTTGCGGGTGTTCCGGCAGGGAATAGCCACGAGTGTTCCCTTTGAACAGTTTAGGCCTCACTGACATTGAATCTGAGTGTTTGGGGTGGACTATTACACGCCGGTTGTCATGGAGTCCGCAGACTCGGGCTAACCGCAGGAAGTTTCCAGGCGTCCCGGCAGGAGGGGATGGGGTCCCCTTGAGAAGGCCATTGCCCGGCATTAGTGCAAGAATCCAGGCGGAGTCGCTGTGTGTCATAGTCACAGGAGTGAAAAGGGTTCTCAGCAGGTGTGCTGTAGAACGACTTGTGACCTTAGGCACATTTGTCCCGTGTGTTTCCTCAGTGTTGTCAAGAGAGCCCGGTGACCTGGGCTGTGGTCGTCTAGGGAAGCTTCCCCTTCACCAGCTGGGTGATCATGCGGGTCTCCCACAGTGCTCGTCATGTGACAGTCAAGGTGCAGGTAAGTGAAGGTGATGCTCTCGACACCAGTGTGTTGTTCTCTGTGTTGAGGGCCCATCGCTGGTCCCCAGGCAGCATCTGCCGGGGGCCACGCCCAGCTTGGACCGCCTGAGCGACACCTCATCCAGCTCAGTGATGGCCTGGGCTGGCGCCTCCTGTTCCTGTGACCCCGTTGCAGGCTTCGGGGTGAAGAGTGATGGATGTCTTGCCTTCTCTCTGTGCCACAAGTTGACTCTTTTGAAACTTCACAGAGAGTTTGTGCTTCACGCTATGAATGTGAAAGGGTGGCAGGCACACAGGTACAGGGCGTGGCTTCCACCCCATCATACGGCTCCTGGGATTTTCACCGGTTTCCCATCCGCCCATCCAGAAGTGACGGTTTCTTGACATCGGTGAGGACGTGCAGTCCTGCAGGGATCCAGGTGGAGTTGATGTGTCTCAAATGAACAAAGTTACTTATGGGTGTCCTGGTGGAGAAAGCTGTGTCACTGACACACATTGCATATCTGCTGTGTTTCAGGATGGTTGTCTTGAGCCCGTCAGCAGTCGTGTAATGGGGCTCGTTCCCGGAGGACGTTGCTGTGACGTGGGTAAGGGATGGCGCGGGCCTCAAGCACAGCACTGGCCACACGATCTCCAGATGGCCAGCTGAGCGGCGCTGGTGTTTCTAACCTCTGAGGTCATTCTCTTCTCTCTACTGGTCTTCGAGCAGGAACTGGTAGCCCTTTCCAATCTGGCCACAAGGAGGTCATTTGTTTTATGCCTTGCAGAAAACCTTTCTGTGTCCCTGTGAGGGGTGAAGGATGGCCGTAGCCAGGTAATTCTCGAGGTGCTCCAAACGCAGCCTTCAGAAGGGAGATTTTGCCGGTGTCCCTTGGCAAATTGCTGCCCTGTGTGACAGTGGCCTTGACCTTGGAGCCCCACAAGTCTCCAGGTGGAGTGGGTGTTGCCTTCAAACAAAAGAAGTGTCCCAGGTGATCTGAGGTGCCCTGCTCCCCACAGTACTGTGTTTTTACACAATCCCCGTGTGACTCTCAGGGTCTCGCGAAGAGGACACAGTGACGAACCCACTGGAGGTTAACGGCGCACATCGCTCCTATCAAGGTAAGTGGCGAAGAGAACCTCAACCCCGTCAGACCATCGGATAGACCCGCGTCCCTGTAGGTGACATTGATGGGCTACCCTTGTGCCCGCATGGGATTTATTCCAAGAGTTCAGGGGAGCAGTAACACGGAGTCCTCCTCCTAGCCACCATGTTGTCATACCTTTTCACATTATGAGATTATTTCTGTCTAACCATGGGAGTGTGGAGCGAATTGGGACTGGGTAGGGAAAGGTGATAGATTCGTGCGTCACGGAGGTCACCACGGTGTTGGGCGTGACGAAGGTCACCATAGTGTTTGGCGTCCCAGAGGCCTCCGTGGTGTTGGGCGTCACAGAGGGCAGCATGGTATGGGCCTCACAAAGGTCACAATTGTGGTGTGCGTCACAAAGGTCTCCGTGGTCTTGGGCGTCACGGAGGTCCCCATGGTGCTGTGCCTCACGGAGGTCGCCATGGTGTTGAGCATCACAAGTGTCACCATGTTATTGAGCGTCACAGTGGTCACCATGGTATGGGGCATCACAAAGTTCTCCATGATGTTGGGCCTCACGGAGGTCACCATGGTGTTGAGCATCACAAGTGTCACCATGGTATTGAGCGTCACAGTGGTCACCATGGTATTGGGCATCACAAAGTTCGCCATGATGTTGGGCCTCACGGAGGTCACCATGGTGTTGGACGTCACAAAGGTCACCGTGGTGTTGGGTGTCATGGAGGTCACCATGGTGTGGAGAGGTAACCAAGGTGTTGGGCGTCACGGAGGTCACCATGGTGTTGGACGTCACAAAGGTCACCGTGGTGATGAGCGTCACAGAGGTAACCATGGTTTTGGGCGTCACAAAGATGACCATGGTGTTGGGCCTCAGGAGGGTCACCGTGCTGTTGGGCGCGTTATGGAGGTAACCCTTGTACTGGGCTGGAAAGTGGTGATGGTTTCTCTTAAGAATGTTGTTGACCTGAAGTTGTGTCAGGAACCAGGCAGTGCTGATGGTTTCCTAGCGATGGAAATGACTGAGATAGTTGGCCGGTACCCTGATAGGGCCAGTTGTATCCGCACACACGCTGGGCACATCTGTTTTTCTTAGGTCTGGTGTGAAGACCATGGGTATGTCGGAGTATGCGCTAATGGAGCTTTTTGGTGATGGGGCCAAAGGAAACGTTCGTACTGTTCCTCTGAGCTTCCCAGCTCTGCATGCAGGGCTACTAAACCAAATTAGCAGTGACAGATCAACTGGACGGAGACTGTCAAACTTGAATACATGCTCATGGGGCATTATCACGGGCCTGATGCTTCCAGGAAAACTCCAAAGTCAGTGCGGCAGCGTTGCGTCTCCAGGACATCTTTTCTTGAGGAGAAGAGGTGGTAGGGCTGTGTGGGAGATTTCAGAAGTGAGGAAGGGCACTTTCTAGGTGGAGGAGGACGAGCAGAACACACAGGGCCCGCTGGTCCTTGCTAGGCGACTGGGCAGCAGTGGGCTCGGCGGGTTCTAGTCGCACACATGCCCGAAGGCCTCCGCTGTAGCACACGTCACTGGCAGGAGGCTGAGACAGCATCCGAGGGTCTCCTTCCTGAAACAACTTTGCCTGTCTGAACACCCTGGGCTGGGAAGGAGGCTGTGTGCGTGGGGATAACGGTTCTGTGGGAGCCTTGTTTCTTCATAAACGGCTTGAAGGCGACATCGCCCATGGAACTTCAGGGTGGCCGAATTTTGGCCCCTTCACCGTGTATCCGAGTAAGTGATAATACCGGTGGTACAGCACTGCTGGCTGGTATTCAGGTGTCAGGAGGTTAGGACTGTGACTCCGGACTGTGACTCCGAGCCTTGTGTCCCCATGTGTTTTGGAAGGTACCCCTTGAAGGTCTTAGCTAGGTCCCAGGGATGGCGCGATGCTCTGTTTACTGTGTAGAACCTTATTTTGTCAATCGAGATGATACATGATGATGATGTCAGGGTTCTTATGTGAAAGGGGTTGTTGGCACGCATGCAGGTCAAGCTCATGTGGTCTGTGACGGAACTAGGAAGCACACTAGGGATGTGGACTGGGTGCTGGCTTAGGGACAGACAGCGTTTCTTTCGGACTCCGGCAGGTAGATGGATATGCGGGTATTCGTGTTTTGTACTGTTCCAGGCTGTGTCATTGACCACGGGGATTATTTCAGGCTTCTCCCCGCCCAGGGGGGCAGAGGTCTGTTGCCAGGATTTGGAACGAAGGTGTCCCCAAGTGATGAAGCTGACTGGGAGAATTTTTGTGGGTGCTGAGGTAGAATGGTACGTTCATTGTACATATGTTAGCTGTGTGTTCTTCGTGTGGAAATGCAGAGAGCCTGGGGAGCGTGTGAAGGGTAGGTAGGTCACATGTGACAATTCTGTTCCTCCAGGTGAGCAATGGCGTGGGCCGTCCCACAGCACGGACCATCTGATCTTCAGACCCACAGGTGATGACGGCAGGGTTTCTCCCACTTGTTAGCATGTGTTTCCGGTGGCTCCGTGGGCAAGAAAGAAGAGAGTCCTCAGCAATCCTAGAGCCTGTGAGGGCTTCCATATTGTATTTTAGAGAGCATTCCTTTTAGCCTCCAAGTGCCGAGAGGTTGTAGGAACCTACGTCATTATGGGGTCGGTCCCACAGTAGAGACCATGGGATATTTTTTCTCAGGTGTGCGGTTTGCGGACGAAGGTCTTCCCCGAGAACGATGTTGACCTTGGAATGTTGCTCTGGTTCAGGTAGATGGGTGTGTCCTCTAACCCTGGAAGTCAACAAGCTCCCTCCCAGACATCCCGGGAGAATACGCTGTGTTCCCTCACACATATTTCCTGGTACGATTTTCAGGTTTGGATCAAGACATGCTGGCGAAGCTAACAGTGCTCGCGGGTGGGACATTGCTAGTCTGAGGTAAGTAAGGGGTGAGGTGGCCGGAGGCACAGCCCAGGCCGCCGGGTTTTCCTACTGACAGGGAAGCGCTGGCGGTCTACCGACCACGTCCACGTGCCATCATTTTGTTGCGGGTGTTCCGGCAGGGAATAGCCACGAGTGTTCCCTTTGAACAGTTTAGGCCTCACTGACATTGAATCTGAGTGTTTGGGGTGGACTATTACACGCCGGTTGTCATGGAGTCCGCAGACTCGGGCTAACCGCAGGAAGTTTCCAGGCGTCCCGGCAGGAGTGGATGGGGTCCCCTTGAGAAGGCCATTGACCGGAATCAGGGCAAGAATCCAGGCGGAGTCGCTGTGTGTCACAGTCTTGGGAGTGAAAAGGGTTTTCAGCAGGTGTGCTGTAGAATGACTTGTGACCTCAGGCATATTTGTCCCGTGTGTTTCCTCAGTGTTGTCAAGAGAGCACAGTGACCTGGGCTGTGGTCATCCAGGGAACCCTCCTCTTCACCAGCTGGGTGATCATGTGGGTCTCCCACAGTGCTCGTCATGTGACAGTCAAGGTGCAGGTAAGTGACGGTGAAGCTCCCGACACCAGTGTTGTTCTGTGTGCTGGAGGGCCCATCACTGGTCTTGAGACAGCATCTGCCTGGGGCTGCGCCCAGCTCGGACCGTCTGAGCGCCACCTCATCTAGCTCAGTGATGGCCTGGGCTCGCACCTCTTGCTCCCGCCTGTTACCCCGTTGCAGGCTTTGCGATGAAGCGGGATGGATGTCTTGCCTTCTCTCTGTGCCACAAGTTGACTGTTTCAAAATTTCACAGAGAGTTTGTGCTTCACTCTGTGAATGTGAAAGGGTGGCAGGAACACAGGTACAGGGCGAGGCTTCCAACACATCATACAGCTCCTGGGATTTTCACTGGTTTCCCTTCCGTCCGTTTGTCCATCAGTTCATCCAGAAGTCACAGATTCTTGACATTGGTGAGGACTTGCATTCCTGCAGGGATCCAGGTGGAGTTGATGTGTCTCAAACAAACAAAGTTATTTATGGGTGTCCTGGCGGAGAAAACTCTGTCTCTGACACACATTGCATATCTACTGTGTTTCAGGATGGTTCTGGTGAGCCCATCAGGAGTCGACTAATGTGTCTTGTTCCCAGAGGATGTTGCTGAGACGTAAGGAATGGCCGGCCTCAAGCGCAGCACTGGCTACGCGATCTCCAGATCGCCCGCTGAGCGGCGCTGGTCTTTCTAAGCATTGAAGTCACCCTCTTCTCTCTACTGGTGTTCGGGCAGGAACTTGTAGCCCTTTCCAATCTGGCAACAAGGAGGTCATTTGTTTTATGCCTTGGAGAAAACCCTTCTGTGTCCCTGTGAGGGGTGAGGGATGGCCGTGTGCAGGTAATTATCAGGGTGTTCCAAACACAGCGTTTAGAATGGAGATTTTGCAGGTGTGCCTTGGTGAATTGTTGCCCTGTGTGACAGTGGCCTTGACCTTGGTACCCTACAAGTATCCAGGTAGATTGAATGTCACATTAAATCAAAAGAAGTATCCCAGTTGATCTGAGGTGTCCTGCTTCCCACAGTTCTGTGTTTTTATAAAAACCCTGTGTGACTCTCAGGGTCTCGCGAAGAGGAGATCGTGACAAACCCACTGGAGGTTAACAGCAGACATTCTCTCCTATCCAGGTTAGTGGCAATGAGGACCTCAACCCCGTCAGACCATGGGATATTCTCGCGTCCCTGTAGGTGACATTGATGGGATACATTTGTGTCCGCATGTGATTCATTCCAGCAGTTCAGGGAAGCAGTAATACCATGTCCTCCTCTTAGCCACCCTGTTGTCATACCTTTTCACATTATGTGGTTATTTCTGTTTAACTCTTCAGTGTGGAGCAAATTGGGACTGTGTAAGGAAAGGTGATAGAGTTGTGCGTCATGGAGGTCACCGTGGTGTTGGGCATCATGGAGGGGACCATGGTGTTGGGCTTCATGGAGGTAACCTTGGTGTTGGGTGTCACAAAAGTCACCATGGTGTTGGGCATCACAAGGGTCACCATGGTTTTGGGAGGTAACCTAGGTGTTGAGCGTCAGAGAGGTCACCATGATATTGGGTGTCATGGAGGTCATCATGGTGTTGGGTGTCACAAAGGTCACTGTGGTGTTGGGCATCACAGAGGTCACAGTGGTGTTGGGTGTCATGGAGGTAGTAACCATGGTGTTGAGAGGTAACCATCATGGTATTTGGTGTCACGGAGATAACCATGGTGTCAAGTGTCACAAACAATCACCATGGTGTTCGGTGTCACAAAGATTACTGTCATGTTAAGATATAACCATGATGTTCGGCATTATGGAGGTAACCATGGTATTGGGTTGAGAAGAGGTGATGGTGTCTCTAAGAATGTTGTTGACCAGAAGTTGTGTCAGGATCCAGGTAGTTCTGATGGTCTTCTAGTGATGGAAATAACCAAGATAGTTACCGGTACCCTGATAGAGCCAGTTGTATCCGCAATATGCCGGCTACATCTGTTTTCTTTGATCCCGGTGTGAAGACCATGAAGTATGTTCCAGTATGCAGAAATGGAGCTTTTTGGTGAGGGGGCCAAAGGAAACATTACTGCTGTTCCTCTCAGCTTCTCAGCTGGCATGCAGGGCTAATAAACCACATTAGCAGTGACAGATCACTGTATGGAGACTCTCAAAATGAATATATGCTCATGGAGCATTATCACGGACCTGATGCTTACAGGAAAACTCCAAAGACAGTGAGGCAGCGTTGCGTCTCAAGGACATTTTTTCTTGAGGAGAAGAGGTGGTAGGGCTGTGTCGGAGATTTCAGAAGTGAGGAAGGGCGCTTTCTAGGTAGAGGAGGAAGATCAGAACACACAGAGTTTACCAGTCCTTGCTAGGCGACTGGGCAGCAATGTGGTTCCGCGGGTTCTAGTAGCACACCCTGCCTGAAGGCCTCTGGTGTAACATAATTCACTGGCAGGAGGCTGAGACAGCATCTGAAGGTCTCCTTCCTGAAACTGCTCTCCATGTCTGATCACCCTGGCGCAGAAGGAGCCTGTGTGCCTGGGGATAACGGTTCTTTGGGAATCTTCTTTCTTCTTAAATGGCTTAATGGCAACATCCTTTATGGAACTTCAGAGTGGCCCAAATTTGATCCCTTCACCATGTATCCGAGTAAGTAATAATACCGGTGGTACAACACTGCAGACTCGTATTCAGCAATCAAGAGATTAATACTGTGACTCTAAGCCTTGTGTTCCCATGTTTTGGGTGGGTTATTACATGCTAATTGTCATGGAATTTTTCATGCTAATTAGCTTAGACTCATGCTAATTGCAGGAATTTTTCAGGTGTCTAGGCAGGAGGTGGTGGGGTTTCCTTGAGAAGGCCGTTGCCTGGAAATCAGTGCTCATCATGTGACAGTGAAGGTGCTGGTAAGTGAATGCGATTCTCCCGACACTAGTTTTGTTCTTGTTTTGGGGGGCCCATCGCTCGTCCTGAGGCAGCAGCTGCCACAGGCTATACCCAGCTCAGACCATCTGTGCGTCATCTCATCTAGCTCAGTGATGGCTTGGGCTTGAGCCTTATTTTCTGTGACCCTGTTGTAGTCTTTGGGGTGAAGAGTGATGGATGTCTTGCGTTCTCTCTGTGCCACAAGTTGACTGTTTTGAAACATCACAGAAATTTTGTGCTTCATGCTGTGATTGTTAAATTGTGGCAGACAAACAGGTACAGGGCGTGGCTTCCACCCCTTCATACAGCTCCTGGAATTTTCACCAGTTTTTCATCTGTTCGTCTAGAAATGACGGTTTCTTGACATTGGTGAAGACTTGCTTTCTTGTAAAGATCCTGTTGGAATTTATGTGTTTCAAATGAACAAAGCTAGTTATGGGTGTGCTTGTGGAGTAAGCTGTGTCACTGACAAACATTGTGTAGTGTCTGTCTTTTTAGAATGGTTCTGGTGATTCCGTCAGGACTCCTCTAATGTGTTTCCATTGATTAAGAGAAGAAAGCAGGGAAGTGGAAGAGAGAAAGAGAGAGGGAGAAGCATCAACTCATTATTACATAAACATTACACTGATTGGTTGCATCTCTTTTTTGCCCTTACTTGGGATTAAACTTGCGACTTCCTGATGCTGGGACAATGCTCTATCCACTGAACTACATGGCCAGGGCCATAAATGGTAAACTTCTTGTGAGCTAATATAAAATTTATTTGTCACCTAAAACAAGGTTTTGAATAATGGTTATGTTGATTAGTTCTATCTTGATCTATTTATTTTAAATCTAATTAAATAATTGAAACCTGTTAAATGTTTTTGCAACATTGATTATACATTATCTATGATAAAATAGAATCTCATTAAATCATATTTTTCCTTGTATATCATGAGCTTCTTCAGCAATGTGTTGAAATTTATGAACCCCTTCTCGGAATCAATGTTTTTTAGTACATAATATAAAATGCATATAATTTTGTGAATGCTTTGAATTCTGTCCATGGGTCCCCTAATCTATGAACTCCAGTTTAAAAATCCCTGCACTAGGGACATGAAAGTCTAACAAGACATATAAATCATAATTGAAAATTAACTGTTGCCACCATGTGCATACATTTTATTGAAAATTCTATATAATTTACTTGTTATACAAATATTAGAGTGGAATTGGTTTTTTAAAAAGTTTAAAGAGCATTATTAAATAACTTTATGATATGAATATTACATATTCTGATGTAAGTAAATTAGAATATAACTAATGAATAAATGATTTGCACAAATTTTAATAGAAAAAAATCACGATAGATATTCTTCCTTGAAGACACATTTAGTCTTTCTCTGTCACATACAAAACAAACAGAAGACATAAAGATGTATCTATACTATTCATACATAGTTGATTTTTTATTATATTGGGTTTCTATTTGTTTATGTGTTTGAAAAGATTCTTTGGTAACTCAATGTATATTTTGTTATGACCCAAACTAAAAACTGATAGTAACCAGTTATAACTCATGATTACTAGCATAAGTTTGTCATTATTTTTACTAATCATCGATAGTATAAGGCACAATATACATATGGTTATGCATGCATGTACTCACACACACAGAGTCAGACACACACATTGAAGACTTTGATAATAAAATGAAGTTGGCTTTGAAATGAAACGGATATGGCTTTGAATCTTGTATCTTCCAATTAGTACTTTTTGTGGCTAAGAAGTCTTTCTCATTCTCTTTTATTTTCCCTTTTGCTTCATTGAGAAATATTCCTGTTATGATTACCTGGGTATGTTGTGAGTAAACAAATTGATTTGAAACCTCTCTCTTTAAGCCTCAATTTCTTCATATTTAAGAAAGGAAGCATCTTCCATAAGGCTGTCAGCTAATTTTTCAACAGAAATACTTCAGACCAGTAGAGATTGACATGAAATATTCAAATTGATGAAAACAAGGGCCTACAACCAAGACTATTCTATCAGCAATGCTATCATATATAAGTGAAGGTAAAATAAAGAGCTTCCCAGACAAAAAGAAATACAAATAAAAAAGGAGTTCATTATCACAGAAATGTTAAAGGGCCACCTTTAAGAAGGAGAGAATAAATATATAGAGAGAAGAACATAGCCATAAAGAATGAAATGGCAATAAGTAAGTACCTATCAATAATAACCTTAAACATAAATGGATCAAATGCTCCAATCAAAAGACTTAAGGAAGCTAAGTGGATTAAAGAAACAAGACCCATATATAAGCTGACTAGAAGAGACTCACCTCAGAACAAAAGATACACAGATTGAAAGTGAAAGAATGGAAAAAAATATGCCATGAAAATGAAACAAACAAACAAAATTGGGTAGTAATACTTATATCAGAAGAAAATAGACTTCAAAACAAAGGCCATAAAAAAGAGACTAAGAAGAACATTACATAATAGTAAAAAGATTGATCCAACAAGAGAATATAACACTTGTAAACATATAGGCACCCAACAGAGAAGCACCTAAATATGTAAAAAGAATCTTGATGGACATTAAAGTAGAGATCAACAGCAATACAGTCATAGTTGGGGATTTTAACACCCCATTGACATCAACTGAAAACTCTTCCAGATAAAATATCAACATGCCAACAATAACCTTAAATAACACACTTAACCAAATTGATTTAATTGATATTTGCAAAACATTTCATCCCAAAGCAGCAGAATATACAGTTTTTTCAAGTGCACATGGAGTATTTGCTAAGACAGACCACATGTTATGACAAAGACAAGCCTTAATAAATTCAAGAAGATTGAAATCATATCAAGCATCTTCTCTGATAACAATGGTATAGAACTAGAAATCAATCATAATAAAAAAACACCTCAAAAACACTCAAACACATTGAGTCTAAATTACATGTCATTAAACAATGAATGGGTTAACACTGATATCAAGGAAGAAATAAAAAATTACCTGGAGACAAATGAAAGTGAACATACAACAACCCAAAATCTATGTGACACAATGAAAGCAGTCCTGAGGGTGAAGTTAATAGCATTACAAACCTACTTCAAGAAGCAAGAAAATTTTAAAATAAACCATTTAACCCTACACCTAAAAGAACTAGAAATAGAAAAACAAAGCCCAGAATCAGTAGAAGGATGGAAATAATAAAGATCAGAGCAGAAATAAATGACATAGAGAGTTAAAAAAATGATATAAAAGAACAATGAAACAAAAATCTGGTTCTTTGAGATAAAAAAAAAATGACAAACCTTTAACCAGACTCATCAAGAAAAAAAAAGTGTACCCAAATAAATAAAATTAAAAATAAAAGAGAAGTAACAACTGATACCAGAGAAACACAAGGGATTGTAAGCAAATATTATGAACAACTACATGCCAACAAACTGGACAACCTGGATACATTTCTATAAACATACAAGCTTCCAAAACTGAATTAGACAGAATCAGAAAATCTGAATAGATCAATTAAAACTAATGAAATTGAGACCCTGGCTGGTTGGCTCAGTGGTAGAGCGTTGGCCTGCTGTGTGGAAGCCCTGGGTTTGATTCCAGGTTAGGGCACACAGGAGAGGCACCCATCTGCTTCTCCACCCTTACCCCTCTCCTTCCTCTCTGTCTCTCTCTTCCTCTCCTGCAGCTGAGGCTCCATTGCAGCAAAGTTGGCCTCAGCACTGAGGATGGCTCCATGGCCTCCACCTCATGCACTAGAATGGCTCTGGCCACAACGGAGCAACACCCCAGATGGGAAGAACATTGCCCCCTGATGGACATGCCAAGTGGATGGTTGGGTGCATGTGGGAGTCTGTCTGACTGCCTCTTTGTTTCTAACTTCAGAAAAATACAAAATACAACAAACAAACAGACAAAAAAAAAAAACACCTGATGAAATCAAAGCAGTAATAAAAAAACTTCAAGCAAACAAAAATCCTGGACCAGGTGGCTTTAAAGATTAATTTTATCAAACATTCAAAGAATTAACACCCTTTTCAAACTATTCCAAAACATCCAAGAGGTGGGAAGACTTCCAGGATTGTTTTACAAGGTCAGCATTACCCTAACTCTAAATCCAGATAGAGACATTACTAAGAAAGAAAACTGCAGGCCAATATCCTTGATAAGCATAGATACAAAAATCCTCAACTAAATATTAGCAAATTGGATCCAGCAATACATTAAAATGATCATATAGTATGATCTAGAGATTCAAGTTTTGTACAATATTCTACAAATCAATATACATACTGTATCACATAAACAAAATGAAGGATGAAAATTACATGATCCTATCAATAGATGCCAAAAAAGCATTTGACAAAATCCAGCACCAATTTCTGATAAAACTCTCAGCAAAGTGGGAATAGAGGGATCATATCTCAACATAATAAAGGCCATATATAACAAATCTACAGCCAACATCATACTCAATGGGCAAAAACTACAAGTGTTTCTCTTAAAAACAGGAACAAGACAGGGATATCTGCTTTCACTGCTATTATTCAACACAGCACTGGAAGTTCTAGCCACAACAATCAGACAAGAAGAAGAGATAAAAGGCATCCAAGCCCTGGCCGGTTGGCTCAGTGGTAGAGCATTGGTGGGTGTGTGGATATCCTGGGTTAGATTCCTGGTCAGGGCACACAGGAGAAGAAATCATCTGCTTTTATATGCTTCCCTTTCTCTCTCTCTCTCTCTCTCTCTCTCTCTCTCTCTTTCCCCCCCTCTCCCACAGCCATGGCTTGATTGGTTCGAACACATCAGCCCTTGGTGCTGAGGATGGCTCCGTGGAGCCTCCACCTCAGGTGCTAAAAATACCTCATCTGTGAGCATAACCGCAGATGAGCAGAGCTTCAGCCCCAGACAGGGATTGCCAGGTGAATTGTAGTTGGGGTGCATGTGGGAGTTTGTTTCTTTATCTCCCCTCCTCTCACTTGGAAAAGCAGAAGAAAAAATAAGGCATCCAAGTTGTAAAGGAAGAAGTAAAATTGTCATTTAAAATGACATGATACTATATATAGAAAACTCTGAAGACTCCACCAAAGAACTACTAGAACTAATAAATGAATTTGGTAAAGTAGCAGGATTCAAAATTAATATTCAGAAATTGGTAGTATTTTTGTATGCCAATAAAAAACTATCAAAAAGAGAAATTAAAAAAGGAATCTCATTTACTATTGCATCAAAAAAATTAATAAGATACCTAGGAATAAATTCAACCAAGGAGGTAAAAGAACTTTACTCAGACAATTAGAAGATGCTGAAATAAAAACTGAGGAAGATACAAATAAGTGGAAGCATATACTATGTTCATAGATAGGAAGAATTAACATCATTAAAATATATCAAGTATCCAAAGTTATGTATAGATTCAATGCAATTTTTATTAAATTACCAATGGCATATCTCATGGATCTAGAATAAATATTCAAGAAATTTATAAGGAACCACAAAAAACCTTGAATAGTCTCACCAATCTTGAGAAAGAAGAACAAAGTTGGAGGAATCATACTACCTGACATCAAATTACTACAAGGCCATAGTAACTAAACAGCATTGTATTGGCATAAAAACAGGCATAAAGACCAATGGAACAGAACAGAGATCCTAGAAATAAACCCATGCCTTTATGTTCAATTAAAATTTAACAAAGAAGGCAAGAACTTACAATGGGGTAAAGACAGTCACTTCAATAAATGATGTCAGGAAAGTTGGACAGATACATGCAAAAAAATGAAACTAGCCTGACCAGGCAGTGGCACAGTGGATAGAGCATTGGACTGGGATGTGGAGGACCCCAGTTCGAGACCTCGAGGTCGCCAGCTTGAGCACGGGCTTATCTGGTTTGAGCAAAAAGCTCACTAGCTTGGACCCAAGGTCGCTGGCTCCAACAAGGGGCTACTCAGTCTGCTGAAGGCCCGCGGTCAAGGAACATATGAGAAAGCAATCAATGAACAACGAAGGTGTCGCGATGCGCAACGAAAAACTAATGATTGATGCTTCTCATCTCTTGTTCCTGTCTGTCTGTCCCTGTCATTCCCTCTCTCTAACTCTCTCTCTCTGTCTCCATAAAAAAAAGAAACTAGACCTCCAATTTACACCATACACAAGAATAAACTCACAATGGATTAAAGACTTAAGTGTAAGACCTGAAATAATAAAAACCCTAGAAGAAAACGAAGCCAGCTAAATCTCAGACATTTCTCGTAGCAATATTTTTTCTGATATATATCCTTTGGTAAGGGAAATAAAAGAAAAAACTAAATGGGACTACAACAAACTAAAAAACTTGTTCACAGCAGAAGAAACCATCAACAGAATGAAAAGGCAACCCACTGAATGGGAGAACATATTCACTAATGATACATCTGGTAAGGGGTTGTTAATATTCAAAATATATAAAGAACTTATAGAACTCAATACCAAGAAAACAAACAATCTGATTAAAAATGGGCAAAGGATCTGAATAGTCAATTCTCCAAGGACATACAGATAGCTAATAGACAAAAATCATCAGAGAAATACAAATTTAAACCACAATGAAATATCAACTCATACCTGTCAGAATGGCTTTCATCAATAAATCCACAAACAACAAGTGTTGGCTAGGATGTAGAGAAAAGGGAACCCTTGTGTACTGCTCATAGAAATGCAGACTGGTGTAACCACTTTGGAAAACAGTATGAAGTTTCCTCAAAAACATTAAAATGCACCTGACCTGTGATGGCACAGTGGATAAAGCGTCGACCTAGAAATGCTGAGGTCACTGGTTTGAAACCCTGGGCTTGCCTGGTCAAGGCACATATGGGAGTTGATGCTTCTGGCTCCTCCCCACCTTCTCTCTCTGACTCTCCTCTCTTTCTCCCTCTCTGTTTCTCTCTCTCTCCCTTTCTCTCTCCTCTCTAAAATGAATAAAAAAAATATAAAAAAACATTAAAATGCAACTCCCTCATGACCCAGAAATTCCACTTCTGGGAATATATACAAAAAACCCCCACAAAAACCAAAACCCAAAAAACAAACAAACAAAAACCCTGAAGCACTAATTTGAAAGAATGTATGCATCCCTATGTTTATTGTAGCGTTATTTGCACAGACAAGATTTAGAAGCAGCCCAAATACCCATAAGTAGATGAGTGAATAAAGCAGCTCTGGTACATTTACACAATAGAATACTACTGATCCATAAAAAAGAGGAAAATCTTACTTTCTGTGACAGCATGGATGGATCTGGAGAATATTATGCTAAAGTGAAATAAGCCAATCAAAGAAAGACCAATACCATATGAACTCACTTACATGTCGAATCTAAAGAACAAAATAATTTAATAAACAAAATAGAAATAGAAGCATGGATACAGAAAACAGATTGATACTATAGAGGGGAAGGGTTTTGGGGGCTGGGTGAAAAAAGGTAAATGGATTATGCATAGACACAGACAACAGTATGGTGATAGCCAGAGTGAAAGGGTTTTGGGGGAAGGTGGAAAAGGGCAAAGGGGGATTAAATGGGGACAGAAAGAGACTTTGCTTGAGGTGATGGCCATACGTTGCAGTGTACAGATGTTTTCTTGATTTGTGTACTTGAAACTTCTATGGTTTAGTGAACATTTGTTCACTCCAATAAATACAATAAAAAAAGAAAGAAAGGCAACATTCTTCAAACATAAAATAGGAAGCATCTTATTTTATAATATTTATGTGAGGAATACAATAAGATGCTAAATGAGAAATATTTTATGGAATTCCTGATACATAATAGGTACTGTCTAATTTCATCATGTATTTAATAGTCCCTATGAATGCTTGAGGCTCTCCACAAAAAGACTTTATGAAAGAAGAGTCATTAAAAGGAGATTCAATACAATATTAAATGACTTTCCCATAAGATATTGTTGTCTTTTTGTCACATTGATCTGGCAAAAGAGCTCAAGGCCTACTCAATTTACTCAGTACTTGTATCCTTGCTACAGCTATTAAAGTTCATTAGAACTAAGATGTGACTAACACTGATTTAAAATAAGGAAGGCTAACATAAATAATACATATCAAAAATGTAAGTCTCTCTAGACCAATGGTTACTAAACTTAAACATGAAACACCAGGGAAACCATAGATTACTGGGCCACATCCTCGAGAGTTTCTGATTTTGCCCAACAATTTGTATTTTTAACAAATCCTAGGTGGTGCTGATCTGCTTTTCCACACTTTTAGGTCTAGACTTTTCCACACTAAAAATAGTACTGTAGTAGAAGGTCTGCTGGAGTTCACAGAATCTTGTAGTTTGCCAGTGGGCCACAGAATGTCATTTGAGAGCTCCCATTTTAAGAGGTCTGGAGAACACAGAATGAGAGTATGCTAGGGAGAATAATGTCCATATCCTAATCTCTGGTCTTTGGAGATGCCATTATGTTAAGGAATGAGATGGGGGAAATTATCATAGATTATTTGAGTGGGCCTATAATCATGAGGTTCTTTTAAGGGAAAGAGGGAGCTGGGAGAGTCTGAGATAGGGAAGAAGATGTAATTACAGAAGATAAGGAAAAGGAACTATGACAATGAAAGAAGAGCTTGGAGTGATGTGAAAAAGTGGCCATGATCCAAGAAATACAAATAACCTCCAGACAATGGAAGAGGAAAGAAAAAACAGATTTTCTCCTAGAGCCTCTGGAAGAAACGCAGCCCCTCCAACACATATTTTAGCCCAGTGGGGTCCATTTCTTATTTCTGATCCCCAAAACTATGAGATAAGCTACCTAGTTTGTGGTAATTTGTTATAGCATCAATAGGAAATAAATACAGCAAGTAAGAGACAATGTAGCACCTTACCCAATTTATCCAAGGAAGAGATTATTATCAATACTTCACAGTGCAATTATTTATTCTTTTCTTTAAGGAAGTTGGTAAGACAGTTTTTAAAAAAAACCTAAGCTATTTAATGGGTCTGGAGATACAGTATCAGTCACCATTCTACTCAGTAGTACTCAGTATCTTCTCATTTTGACTTTTTCTACTTCTGTACCAAGTCAGCTGATACTAGGCTGTTGATTAAAGCACAGTCATATGAGTCTCAATGTAAAATCAGGTATGGTCTGATTCACCAACAATAACTTCAGGTGGGTTGGTCTTATTGCTACAAACCATTAAGATAAATGAAGCCCAAATGTATTGCGTATAGTCAGCCAAAGAAATTGCATATACTGTTCTTGGTTAACTTAGTATAACTGTAGTATAGTGTTTTCTCTCATTTGTCTCTTGTGTCTTTTCTAAAAATGAAGGTAAATCAATGTCATTGATTCATTTTATCATTACTTATTCTAGTGTGGGTGATATTCTATGCAAATTGATTTAATAGTCACTATTTTGAGTCTATAGTATTGTAAGGAAAAGAAAAAGAAAATTTACAGGCAAGTTGGTGATAACCTTAATTTAGAGATAATGTTGATTTCACTATTACTTTAATTTTCCATTTACTTCTCTTGGAAAAGTACATTAAGCCAATAAATAATTTACATGAAATTAATGTTTATTGACACAACAGTACCAAAAGACATATTTGATAGAACTATTTATTCACACATATCTGTTCATTATGGATATGCATTTAGCCTGAGGGGCTCATGAAGGCAAGACTATATATGTAAATTTTGATTTTGAAAAATTATATTTTGCTTCCTACGCTTTTCTTTGCATGACTTTAGAATTATTTTTTTCTATTACATGAATAACACTTTTAAAAAGTTTCATCCCTTGCCCTTCTGTATTGATGTGCATGCCTCCTTTTTATGAGGCCTGTATTTCCTTTCTATTCCTAAATATTTTGTCTTTATTGGTAAACCCTGTGATGGTGAACCTTTTTATAAAAACCACCCACTTTTGCAGTGCTGGTCAACCTGGTCCCTCCCGCCCACTAGTAGTAGGCAGCCCAGCTTTTATGGTGGGCCAATCGTGGTGCCATTTGATTGCTCCACTACCCCCACCATGAGAGCACTAATGGGCGGGAGGAACCAGGTTGACCAGCACTGCAAAAGTGGGCGGTTTTTATAAAAAGGTTGGCCATCACGAGGTAAATCTATTACAGATCCATTCTGACACAAAAATCTTTATATTTTCTACTGTAATGTCAGCATAAACACCTAACTTAATGTCCTTTGTTGGTCAGATATTTTGGAGAACCATAATTAACTACATGTATGCATTGTTCATGTTTACATGCAACAGATGGCTTAGCTAAGAGAAGCAGATAAATTTAGTGTCTGTTGGGCATGTATGAGTAATATATTGGAAGAAAAAATGTGTAGAAAAAAGAAGTTGAATTCTCCTATATTTGGAGAGCTTTATAAACTCAGCTTTGGGGAACTATATCTTTTTATAAAATAGAAGTTTCTTGAAGGTAGAGGTCTGGTGTATGTTTGCCTTGATGAAGAAATAGTATAAGCAAAGGGAAGTTCATGGCTTCAGATTCTAGAGTGGGTCCTCAGCTAATCATGGGCTCTCTGGGAATAGGTAACTAGCAGATCCTAAAAGACAAAAACTACTTATTATTCATCATAGTTAAAATAAGTGTTAAAGATAGGTATGCAAAAACACATGCACCCCCATGTTCATCACAATATTATTCACAGTGGCCAAGACATGGAGACAACCAAAGTGTCCCTTAATAGAGGATTGAATAAAGAAGAAGTGGTACATATATACAATGAAATACTACTCAGCCATAAGAAATGATAACATAGTGACATTTATGAGAACAAGAACATGGATGGACCTTAAGAACATTATACTGAGTGAAGTAAGTAAATCAGAAAAAGCTAAGAACTATATGGTTTCACACATAGGTGGGATATAAAAATGAGACTCATGGACACAGATAAAAGTTAAGTGGTTACATGGGGGGCAGGGTAAGGGGCGTAAAAAGGGACAAATATACGGTGATGAAAAATGGGTAAACTTTGGGTGATGGGCACACAACATAGTCAAAGGCAGAATTGTATCTCTGGAAAATACAAAATTATTTCAACCATCTTCTCGGCTTGAATGTAAACCGCAAAAGGTCAGAGACCATACGAGTCTTCTCCATAAACTTTTCCTTAGTGCTTAGCACCATTTTTGAAACATATCAGTCCCTTAATGAATATGCTTATCCATTCTTATTGACTTTAAATTGCATGTAAAAATCTGACTACAAAGTAAAATTCTTTAAATAAAATATTTGTATTAAGATTAATGGAGGCCTGACCTGTGGTGGCGCAGTGGATAAAGCATCGACCTGGAATGCTGAGGTCACCGGTTCAAAACCCTGGGCTTGCCTAGTCAAGGCACATATGGGAGTTGATGCTTCCTGCTCCTCCCTCCTACTTCTCTCCCTCCCTCTCTCTCTCTCTCTCTCTCTCTCTCTCTCTCTCTCTCCCCTCTCTAAAAATTAATAAAAAAAGAAAAATTAAAAAATTAAGATTAATGGAAAAAAAAGAGTGGGTCCTAGGTTTATGCCAGTCTCTACATACTGGACATTTGAGTTTACAATGCTCACTCCTTTAAAAACTTTAAAAAATTGAGACGTTGAGTGTTTTGGCTGTTATGGATGCCTTGCAAAACTATAGGCAGACTTTGGAAGAGAAGTCATCAACCTTCCAGACTAGCCTGGGATAATTACTTAAGAAGGCAGAGAGGCCTGCAACAGATCCTATACCCTCTACATTAGCTGCTTCTCAAGATGAAACGCCTGTAGTACAGGTAGAATCCTCTCTAGCATCTCCTGCATGTTCCTTAGGCAATCCTAATTCACCTGACCCAGTATTTCCAGCACCTTCTGCAGGTTCTCCTGCCTCTCCAGCTTCCTCCTCCCAATAGGTCACTCTCTTCCACCTTGCATTGCCCTTCCCAGTGTGTAAGCCAACCACAGGAATAAAGGAAAAATTTTAACACTCATTTTTTTTGTAATTTTTTTTTACTATAGTAGAATAGATAAGTGACTTAGGCTAGTGTGTGTTTTGACTTACACCAAAATTCGGGTTACATCACTGTCATGGAAATAGAACTATGTCATAACCCAAGAACCCCGTGTATGCCGCAACCATCCCTACTAAGACCCCTAAATAATTTCTTACAGGTAGAAAAGCATTTCAAATGAACGAAGAAAATAGGCTTTTGTAAAGTAATAAACAACATCTTAAAATAAAAGAAATAAAATAAATGCTTATTCACTTGAAAAAGGTAGAAGAAAAATTTTGAGAGTAGGTGGGGTTTGCAAAGATGGTGTATCAGGGAGTCATTCTTTATAAAGTAGAATTTTTTTCCTATCCAGTTTTACTCACTAATTTTTCAACCCTTTGGGAGGTTATGGTTATTTTGTATTCAAAGTCACTTTAAAAATATTATAGCACAGAATACCACTTATAGGTAAAAATAAAGGCTAATTTATGAGAGGAGTTTGAAACATGGGGAAATACTTCATCCACCCAACAGCTTGAATATCCATAAACAATTTCTGTTACTGAATTCAAAATAAAGCATTTGCATTCATTCCAGTAAATTACACAATTCAAATATGTTCCATATGATTTTCTCTAAGAAACTATTTTTTTTCAAGTAAATTGTGGAATGTGTCTTTTTCTGAAATGGTAATGTTAATATATTATTGTTTTAGTATGTTACTTTGGGGATGAAAACAAAACAAAATAAAAAGAACTATCTCAAAAGTGTAATAATTTTCTAAGAACTCTTAGGAAGACAACTATTAACTGACAGTCACTGTGTGACTAATTGATGAATTTAATCCTGACCTGAGCAAACTAGAAGCTGTAAATTAATTTGGATGGTGCTGACCTCTGTTGAAGAACACACATAGCTTGTTCAAACTTACTAACTTTGCCTTTTATGGAACAAAGCCCAAACCAGTTGATCTGTTCCTTGAAGAGGGAAATGAGGGCACGGTAGGGAAAAGTGTTGGCTCCAAAGACCCCCACAGCCTAGTCTTTCCCCTCTCAGGTCCCATCTGTCTACCCAGATGCCATTCTCCTTACTTCCTTGCACCCCTGTGATTCATAGAATTTTTAGTTTTAAAAGCTCTAAAATGCTTTGAAAAGGCAACCCAAATTTCAAACCTTAGTTCAGTGGTATTTAAAAATCTTTCTCATGTTGGTAAAAATGCACCCAACTTTTCAATTAGAATTTAAAGGTAGATAGATACTCTTATAGGATTTAAGTCTATCTCTATTTTTGCTTTACATAATAATTACTAGTTTAAGTATCTTTTCTCCTAGAATAAGCATAACTTCTCATGGGAAAAACCTTATTCTTATTTATTGCATTATCGCTTATGCTTCACATATAAGAGGTACTCATGTGTCTCTCGAAAATATAAATAAAACAGAAGACCCTCAGAGAGATTGAAAAAAAGGCTATTTTAAAGATCTCTCATTTAGTCACTCCTAAAGTCATTCACTTTATATATATTGATCTCCCAAAAAAGAATCTCAAGTATGTGGTCAGTATCCTAGGTTATCTGGTTGAGGTACATGCTAGAATTAATGTTGTTTCAGTTTTAATCATAGTTCACTGTCTGAGTAGCATGACTCTGATACATGTTTCATAGCTGTGATAATATTTTGTCATACAATTAATTTGTAATCTCTGCATTTATTTCTGTATATATTTACTTTGAAACTTTCCCTAAAACTCCGTGTGTGTGTGTGTGTGTGTGTGTGTGTGTGTGTATATATATATGTGTGTGTGTGTGTATATATATATATATATATATATATATATATATATATATATATATGAATGAGATTTTAGGATCCCCTATCTTTTCTTTGGGTGGTTACAGCTCATCCTAGAATTCTGGGACACTTGTCATCTAGGATTATTCTTTACCATAGTATGCAATAAATTGACCTTTAGTTTTCAATTTTTTGTGGCATTGAGACTGACTCAATTATATCACTTGCTTTAACTTTAACCAATTTAGTTTTCATTCTGTAATACAAGAATTAGACATTAAATGATTCATAAAAAGTTTTAGGAATCTGAAATTAGGAAACTGATAACCCCAAGATATGCATTCTTAAATGTTACTTGAATATTTTGAAGTTGTTGGACACATCCAATGTTCATGTCTTATTTTAAATAAGAAAACATGATTTTTACACAAATAATAATGAATCATATGAACAGAGAAACCATGAAGAATCTGAATTTATAACTGTAGTCTTCAAAAAAACAAAAAAGATATGCTGATATCTAAATAAAAATAAAACAACCTTTGGTATTTGGAAAGAAGATAGAATTCCTGAGATTGTTTTCCTCATCAAAGAAGAACTAGTGAGAACTGATGACTGAGACAGGTAGTCAAATTAACTAGGCCAACCATCCAATCATACAAGCTGACACAAATCACTTGAATGTACTTTTCAGGCTGAAAACATGGGCTTTGAAACTGATCACAATGAATTTTACAGGTGGTTTGATAAGATATCATCATGTACAATGCAAATCATTTTTGTATTTTTTCAATAAATTTTTAATTGATCCTAAATCTTTCTTTTAACTCATAACTCTACTAACCAGAGTTATAAAAATAAATCTATTTTATGCATTCCATGGTAGTACCTGAAAAACACACCTGTACATACACCCACCCATACCTTTTCCCTCATTATAAAGCATGTATATTCATGAAATTGCATTTTAAAGTATTTTGATATTATAGTGTTTTAATGACAGGTTTTAGGGATGCTCTCTCCTGGAGTGAGGAGGTAAATGAGAGTGTAATGGTTATACCTTAACATTGCTGATCTGATCTAGGCCATCATTCTTCTTTGCAATTAGGGTATGATAATGTTCCTGACTGGTCTCATATGCTACCAGGGAGAAGGTTAAGTGTTGACCCCAGGAGAATCAAATATCCCACCAAAGTTCATAGTAGTTACAACCCAAATATATCTGGGCTGCTGTAGGCATAGCCAGTCAACTGTCCCACTCAGACATAATCTGGTAGGCTAATTCCCTAGACAAGAGATGGAGATGGATTCTAATAGGCCTGTGTGAGTTTTCAACATATATCAATCTAGGAAAAGGGTATTGATGTACCCTTTCACAGGGACTCGAGACATTTGGTGAATTGCTCAAGGTTACACTATTATCAAGGACTGGAACTAAGACTCTAACCTAGTGCATTGATCTATGATGTTTTACTTTTCCATGACATTACACATGCTTAACAGCACTGGTGTACTGGTAGATGCTTAATGACTAGGTCTCCAAGGGCAAATGAAAAAGCTTTGATTTGTACTAAATTTTCCCATCATGGTCTCTTGAAGCTACCAATATGATGCCATTGTACAGAGAACTGGGAAGTGATGCATAGTAGCACACCACTGTAGAGTATTTATATCATACAGACATAATAGATACAAATAATTTCAAGCACATGATAATAATAAAATAATTAGGAAGTGATGAGTTTGGGTGTTACCTTTGTTTTTGATAATTTATTTTATTGCAAGTTTGTATAATTTAATTTTTAATAATAGCTATATTTAACCGCTGCCTTGCAAAATTTATGAAAATTTAACAATTGGCTCTCATGAGCCAGTACACACTGGCTCCGATACACTATTCGCTGATATTTGCATAAAGACTAGGGCTAATAAATATCAGCATTTAAAAACTTTATGTTATTTCTACAACCATTTGTTACTTCTTATCTATTTCTGTACCTGCAATAGGAATACTTAGATGACAAAGAAGCAGTGTGGAGTTACTCAAAAAATTAAAAATGGAATTGCCTCATGACCCAGCAATTCTACTTCTGGGAATATATACAAAAACCCCCCCAAAATATTAATTCAAAAAAATAAATGCACCTCTATGTTCATTGAAGCATTGTTTTCAATAGGTGAGATTCAGAAGCAGCCCAATTGCCCATCAGTGGATGAATGAATAAATAAGTTGTGATACATTTACACAATAGAATACTACTAGGCCATAAAAAGAAGGAAATCTTACACTTTGCAACAGCATGGATGGACCTGGAGAGCATTTTACTACGTGAAATAAACCAGTCAGAGAAATACAAGTACCATGTGCTTTAGCTTATATGTGGAGTCTAATGAACAAAATAAACTAAAAAACAAAATAGAAACAGACTCATAATATAGAGAACAGACTTACAGCTGTCAGAAGGCATGGGGATGGGTGAAAAAGATGTAGAGACTAAATGACGAAAAAAGACTTATAGACACAGACAATAGTGTGGGGATTGAAGGAGGAAAAAGGGGTAGGGGAGGTGGAGGAGGGTAGAGGGGGATAGATGGTGATGGAAGGAGACGACTTGGGGTGGTGAACACACAATACAATATACAGGTGATGGATTATAGAATTGTACACCTGAAACCTGTATAATTTTATTAACCAATGTCACCTAAATTATTCAATTAAAAATTTTAGAAAAGGAGAATGTTACCTTCCTTTTGAAACTCTATGAAGGAGAAAATTTGGAAAACTGGGCCAGACTTTGAAGACAGGGCTGGAGAGAAGAACTAGGCGGGAACTTGGAGCTACCCCAAAATTAGGAAGGAGGTTTAAATCCTGAAGCAACAAGCAGGAAGGCCTTGTGCTCCTGGACAGACTCCCAGAAGAATTTTTCTCAATGCCAATCACCAACATGTTTTCCTAGACAACTCACAGATATGTATGCTGTTTTCATTTTAGTGCTATAATTTGCTAGAGACCTATTAAAACTTCACATCCTCTTCTCCCACTTCCCTAGATGACTCAGAAATTTTCATTTCTACGACATAAGATCATATGAGCTTCATTTCTGGATGGCATCCAACTCTTCTCTCTAGCATACAACTCTTTCCTGATACAAGTTCTATATCCTCAAATGCCTGTAAGAACATGTCCACCAGGGCAATTTTAATCCTCAATTTGGCCACAACAACCTCATCATACTTTCCCCAAAGCAGTTGAACCCACCTGACTTTCTGGCTTTTGTTAGTGGCCCTAGTGTTTACCGAGTCATCACACTTACAACTTCTGAGTCATCTGGCTTTTCTTCTCTATCTCAGTGGCCAAGTCTAACCAATTCTATCATTAAAAAGCCTTTCTAATATGTCTCTCTTCCCTCATAAAGAACTTTTCCTTTAATAGTTTTCCAGCTTTATTGAGATATAATTGAAATATAATAACATGTGAGTTTAAGGTATAGAACATGTTGATTTGATACACTTATATCAGAAAATGATTACCACCGTAGCATTAGCTAACACCTCCATCACTTTACATAATTTGTTTCCTAGTGAGAACATGTAAGATTCACTCACTTAACAACTTTCAAGTATACAGTACAGTATCCTTTACTATAATCACTATGCTGTCGTGAATTTGATCTCCAGAACTTATTCATTTTATAACTGGTAGTTTGTACCCTTTGACCAACAGCTTCTTCATTTTCCTCACCACTAAGCCCCTGGCAACTACCACTTTACACTGTTTCTATGAGTTTGGCTTTTTTAGATTCCACATTTAAGCGAGATCATATAGTATTTGTCTTTCTCTGTTTGACTTCTTTAACTTAGCATCATACTCTCCTTCTATGGAACTCTTTCTTTTTACACAACTACATCACACTAACTCAACTAACAAGGCCTTTTTGTGCCTTATTATTGGACACGGAAAAAAAAATCTCCCCACTGGCCTCTTTGCTCTGATTCCTTCAATCTGCTTATTTTTGTCTAGTTTATCTTTCTCAAGGGTCTACCTAAAATCTGTCATTGCCTCCTGAATCTAGCCAAGATGTCTCCTGCTTTTCACAGTCTTACATTCCCATGACTCCAACCTTTACCCCACACTACTTAAAGTCATTGTTTCCTGAGTATGGCTTTCCCTTTCTAACTCTCAACTATTACCCATTTGACAATTTCTGTCTGGAATATTACCTTTTCACTAATTATATCACTATTTCCCTGACCTCAGCTTTCCATCAAGATTTCATCCTTCATCCTTCCTCTGTGCAAACATCTGTGGACTCATTTGTTCTTTTCTTTTTTTATGGCACCCAGAACTTCTATCTTTTATGAGCCATTCAGATAATTGTTTTACCCTTCATACTAGAAAAGAAAGACAATGTATTACATTTATTTTGTATTTTTGCAATGCTCAGAATAGAGATATTTGCTGACTGATTGAGATGGGCAGCCATCTGCATTTTTCAAATTTCTTCCAAATTAACTTTGTTAGGGCTGTGAAAGAAAAAACATGCTGTGGAATGTTAATTGCCAAGGTAGGATAAATAAACAATAACAATAATGCAACAATATTAATAATTATAATTTATAAGTGCCTGCTTTGTTGTCAGACACTTGTCAGGATATATGTATTCATATTCTGATCCTAATTATTTAACAAGGAATGCATTATATATGAGTAAACCTCACCTCAAAGAACCTAAGTGACCTTTGTTAGAATTTTAACTGAGGACTCCCTTTTATTGAAGCTCATATTTTTCTAGTACAGTATATATTTGGGAAGAAGGACACTACTATGCAGAAATACCTGAGAAAGTTGGTGCACAATCCCACCAACTCTCTCTGTGTCCTTTTCTAATTCTTCTGTATAAACATTTAAAGTTTGCCTAAAATTTACACACACACATCACTTTATTTAAATATGGATTTACTCTTGACCTCCTACTGTGCAATGCCTGAAACCCATTGGGTATGCCTAATGTTGGTTCTTTCATCCTGAAACCTTTCACACCTCCTTTCATATATACATGGTACTGCCATCACTTCTGAGAAAGTTTTTTATACTCAGAAATGTGATAAAAGATTAATGTTAAAGGCCAAGAGATATGTAAATATCAAGTATAATAAAACCAAGTCAACCTACATGTGAAAAATTCTACTGAAGTGAAGAACATGGATAAATACCTATAAATAAAATTCTAAAATGTGACACCAAGGGTATACTTCAGGGGATTTTATTTTTTTTTTACTAGATATTAGACCCTTAGATAACCAGTTGCTGGGCTAGTGATGAAAGTTGTAGTTCAAATGACAGCGCTTTCCAATATTGGCTACTGCACAGCAGATTGAACTTTTGCTCAAGGTATTTTGAGATCATGTAAAAGTTGAGAACTCGAAATTTTCTATTTATTTATGTTCTTTTTACCATGGAATAATATGTGCAATGAAAGTTAACAAATTATAACTGCAACAATATGGGTGAATCTCACAAGCATAATGCTGAAAGAAAACAGCCAGACATAGTGAAACGTGTATTTTCTAGCTTCTTCTATATAAACTTCAAAACCAATCTATTCTATTAGAAATCAGGATAACGGTTACAGGTAGAAGGGGGTTCTCAAAGGTGCTTGTTATGTTCTGTTTCTTGAGCTGGGTGCTGTCTGTATAGGTGTATTCAGTTTGTAAAAACTCATTGAGATATACTTTCATGAGTTAAGCGCTGTTCTGTGGGCATGCTTTACATCAATTAAATGTTTCTAGAAGATAGCTTATTTGAAAGTACCTGTTCAGGACAAGCTGTAAAATATTTCTTTCCCCTTCACATTCTTAAAAGAAACTATGTGTATTATATGTTTAACATGAAACAATCAATTATAAATGTGAATGTAAATAAGATACCCAAAGATAATTAGGATAATAGGTGCAATAAAATCTTGCGCTTTTCTCGCCTGACCAGGCAGTGGTGCAGTGGATAGAGTGTTAGACTGGGATGCGGATGACCCAGGCTCGAGATCCTGAGGTCGACAGCTTGAGCACAGGCTCTTCTGGTTTGAGCAAAGCTTACCAGCTTGGACCCAAGGGCGCTGGCTCAAGCAAGGGGTTACTCGGTCTGCTGAAGGCCCACGGCCAAGGCACATATGAGAAAGCAATCCATGAACAACTAAGATGCCGCAATGAAAAACTGATGATTGATGCTTCTCACCTCTCTCCATCCCTGCGTGTCTGTCCCTGTCTCTCCCTCTCTCTGAATCTCTCTCTGTCTCTGTAAAAAAAAAACAACTTGTGCTTTTAAAGTACCCATCCTGCTTGAGATGTGATGTTGGCATTCAAAGAACTGAATCTGGTTTAACGGCTGGGTTGAATACTGTCTGGACAGAGTGCCTCGGCTATCTTCAGTCTTTTTATCTACCTGTTCATATCAGTGAACTCAGAGTTATATCCAATTTTCAGGTCAATACCCTTATTTCCATTCCTTTTGTCCCCACTCAAAAAGCGTATTGGAATGTAAGAAATTAAGTCGAAGTACTACAGAGATAACTGTGTACTCTGTCTAATTTATAGCATAGGGACAAATCATTCCAAACTCCGGAGATACAGTAGTGAACTGGACAGATTATATTCCTATTCCTTTTTTATTGATTTTTAATTGATTTTTAGAGAGAGAAAGAGGGAGGGGGGAAGAAGTGGGAAGCATCAATTCATAGTAGTTGCTTCCCATATGTGCCTTGACTGGGCAAGCCCAGGGTTTCAGTTTGATGCTTTATCCACTGCGCCACCACAGGTCAGGCTATTATATCCCGATTCTAATGGAACTTTACATCATTTATAGTGATAAAATACTTGCAATATATCCATAGTTAATCAGCATAACCAGTATATTATGACAGTAAATTAACATCTGCTAAATCAGAGTGTGGCACTAATGCAGAATGTTAATCTGGATAGTGCTTTGTTGTGGCAAAAGTTATCCCCCAAATTCAGAGGCAAAAAACAATGAAGCTTTGTTTCTTGTTTTTTCCATGGGTTCATTAAGATTGGCTGGAAATTTTGCTCCCTTTACCTCCAAACTGGGACCTGTGTTGACCTGGACCATTGAATGTCATCATGGTATAGAGATAGAAAACATGACAAAGCACACACTTGTTCTTAAAGCTTCCATCTGAAAGTGACACATGTCATTGCTACCCACATTTCATTGGCCAAAGCTCGTCATGTGGCTACTCTTAACTTTAGGTAGGTAGTAAAGTTCAAAATTATGATGTACTCAGAAGAAGAGAAAACCAGACTATTGGGGAACAACCTTAATAAATACCACATATTTGTCAATTTGCAGACCTTAAAAAGCTCTCTTTCATTTTTGCTCACACTGTTTATCTTGATCCATACCCTTCCTACCCAAAATATATCTTGATAATCACAAGAAAGAATAACTGAAAAATTGAACATTAATTAGCATAAACCTACTCTTGTATTATTCAGAAGATATTAGAGCTGAAAGAGACCTCTCATAGCATCTAGTTCAACCCCTTTATATTGAAGTTAAGGAAACTAAATCAGAGGTTACCTGCTTCAAGTCAAAGAGCTATTTATGATAAAATCAGAACTCAAACAAATTTAATGTTTTTAATTCAAAGTGTCAGCTTTGTGTAAAAAGGAAAGAAACTGCATATTGCCAATAGTATTTCAAGCATTTATAATTTTGGCCAATATTCAGTCTTTGTTCACTTAATAAATATATTTATTCAGCACTTTCATGGGTAATGAACTAGATACTATAGAAAATAAGAACTAAAACAGCTACAGATTCTACACTTAGAGAGACAGAGTATTGTAAAATCAAGCACGTCATGGAATATGTATAGGGAGAGTTATAAAGGAAAGAGCTAAGTTCATTTTTGTCCTCTCTAAGATTAACTGTAAATGATAGCTGATCAAGAATTGATATGCAACTGTCAACTGATCTTTGACAAAGGTGCCAAGAATACACAATGGGGAAAGGGCAACCTCTTCAACAAATGGTGCTGGGAAAACTGGATATCCACATGCAAAAGAATAAAATTGGACCTTTATCTTACACCATACATAACAATCAACTCAAAATGGATTAAAGACTTAAATATATTAATAAGTCCTGAACTATAAAACTCCTAGAAGAAAACATAGGGAGAAATCTTCATGACATCAGTGTTGGCAATGATTTCAATGGATATCATAACAAAAGAACAAACAAAAAACCCAAAAATAAACAAATAGTACAGTGGTTCTCAAAGTGTGCACCACGGTACACTGGTGCACTCTAAAAGATTTCCAGGTACACCCTATGGTATTCCAGAGAAACATGTGCCTGTTGGGGACCAAAAAACCAACAGGGTTTTGGGAGTTTAGATTTTTGGGGGACAGAGGTGTGGGGAATTGTCTGTAAACTGACAGTCTGCCCAAGCCCCACTTACTTGCCTGATTAGGTTGCAAAAGGCTGTTAAGCTGTGGTGCTGGATTGTTTACACTACCTCCATGTTCCCCGGAAAGACTGGAGGCAAGTTTCTCCTATCCTTTGTTTGGTGTAAAGTTAAAATGATATGTATGGTGGGGGTTTTCTTCACTCAACACAATTAAGAGTAAAAAGAGAGGAATTCTTCAATGTATTGATGAGGAAATGAGAGTTTGCCTTTCAAATATATGCCCAAACATTGAAGAAATCGCTAGGACACATCAGGCTCATGTTTCTCATAAACACAAGAATGAAAAAACTTAACACATTCATGCTGGGACCTGCCGAATTGACTAAATCTTACTAAGAATGTAGCTATATATATAAAAAGATAAATTTTTTGTCATTTAACCCCTCTTTTTTACAACTTCTAAAATGCATAACTCAAAAAAAGTAACATAAGAATGTTTTTTAATGTCAGAATAAATTTAACTTCGTTGTATTTATTTCATTTAATTACCATAAAAGCACACTTAGACTTTATATTTTTTTCTTTAATATTTGACTTAATTATTATAACATATTTCTCAGAAATTTGTATATAGTGTGCCTACAATGATTTGTAGGATTTTAAATGTGCCCTGACTTCAAAAAGTTTGAGAACCACTGAAATAGTACTACATCAAACTGAAAAGCTTCTGCACAGCAAAGGAAACAGTGAAAGGCAATTAAATCTAGAAATACTAGCTAAAATCAATTGAATCCTTTTGGTGCACCGCACTCTTTTTGAAGACTTCCTAGTTCCATTTTTTCATACAAATTTAGAAATAATTGGCAATTTTATTTATTGATCTCTTCATTGACTCAGGTCTTCCTTTATGTCATTCTATGATATTTTGTAAACTTATTCAAAAAGGATTTGCACATGTATTGCTGAATTCATTTCTAGGTATCTTCCAGGATTTTGTTGTTATTGATCAAAACATTTATATATACTGTTTAATTGGGTATTGCTGATGTACAGGCAATATTTTGATTTTTGTATGGTGATCTTGTACCAACAATCATGCTGAATTCTTTTACTAGTTCTAATAATGGCTTGTTGATTATTCTGGATTTTGTGTGTGTGTGACAGAGACAGAGAGAGAGACAGATAGGCACAGACAGACAGGAAGGGAGAGAGAGATGAGAAGCATCAATTCTTTGTTGCGGCACCTTAGTTGTTCATTGATTGCTTTGTCATATGTGCCTTGACCAGGGTGGGGGGTACAACAGACCAAGTGACCCCTTGCTCAAGGCAGTGACCTTGGGCTCAAGCTGGTGAGCCTTGCTCAAACCAGATGAGCCCGCGCTCAACTTAGCGACCTCGGGGTTTTGAATCTGGGTCCTCCACATCCCAGTCCAATACTCTATCCACTGCGTCACTGCCTTATCAGGCTATTCTGGATTTTTAAAAAGATGATCATATTATCTACAAATTAAGATCAGTTATCTCTTCCTTTCTAATCCTATACCTCTTTTGTTCTCCTTTTGTAGTACTATTTTATTGGCCAGGGCCCCCAAAAATGTTCAGGGATAGTACACAGCACAGGGTACATAATCTTTTTCTTGTCCTTAGTGGGTAATTTTTAAGGTTTTACTATTCAATATGGTGTAATATATAGGCTTTTAAAAATATTTTTTATGTTAATGAAGGTCCTCTTTCAAATTTTCTAAGAGTTTTATCTTGAATGGATTTTAAATTTTATCAACTGTTTTCTTTTTATTTATATTGAGATTATCAAATGACTTTTCTCTTGTAAATTATTTATATGATAGATTACATCAATGCATTTTTTAATATTTTATCAATCTTGCATTCCTGAGCATAAGCAAACTACTGAATTTGATGTATGAATTTTAAAAACCATTGTTGGATTTTATTTACTAATATTTTATTTAGAAAATTCTTAAAAATCTATGTGCATCTGTGATTCATTTTTCTTGTACCCTTTTTTCGTGGTTTTGCTATTGTCTATGGTAACTTTGTAACATTAGTTTGACAGTGTTCTCTCCTTACTGGTATCTGAAACATTGTATATATTGAAACATTGAAAGCTCAAGACCAAATGTATACACTACTGTTTGGAAAATTTTTATGAGCCAGTCCACTGTCCAGAACTCAGTCGTTCTCCACATGTAAATAAGTGCAAAGGAGTTTGGGAAACAGAGTTTGTAAACTCATTTAGAAAAGAAGAATATGGCCTGACCAGGCGAGGGCACAGTGGATGGAGCATCAGACTGGGATGCGGAAGACTCAGATTTGAAATTCCGAGGTCGCTGGCTTGAGCATGGGCTCGTCCAGCTTGAGTGCAGGCTCACCAGCTTGAGTGCAGGGTCACTGGCTTGAGCACAGGATTATAGACATGACCCCATGGTCTCTGGCTTGAGCCTAAGGTTGCTGGCTTGAGAAAGGGGTCACTCGCTCTGCTGTAGACCACCCCCCACCCAGTCAAGGCACAAATGAGAAAGCAATCGATGAACAACTAAGGTGCTGCAAAGAAAAAAAAATTGATGCTTCTCATCTCTCTCTCTTCCTGTCTGTTCCTATCTGTCCCTCTCTCTCTGTCTCTGTCCAAATAAAAGGGAAAGAAGAATACAAATATTGATTAGCACTAGTAGTCTGCTACAGTCATTTATATTCAAGAAAATTTCTATTGCATCTACATTTTTATATTTATTGCATAAGTTTATTCATTGAATTTTTTATGATTTTTATAAATCTCTGTTATCTTTGGTTTTGTGATTATAATAGCATTTATTGGTATAGCCTGTATCCATTCATTAGTCTTACTAGAGGCTTGTTTATCTTGTTAATTTCTTTTATAAAGCTAGGTTTTTGTTTTGTTGAATCTTTTTATTGTTTATTGTCTATATTATGAATTTCTGTGTTTGCTGTTTTCCTTTTATTTTCTTGAATTTACTCTATGGTTTATTTTCTATTTCTTGAGCCCTTCTGTTGATATTGAATCATTGATGTTTTTAAAAGTTCTCTTTTCATAAATTCCAACACGCTCTAGCTCTATTCCCCCTTTTGTATCAACAGTGGTGCTAAAAAGAGCTTCTAACCTTCCATAACAGGAACTTATCCCTGGCTAGCACAAGGCATATACTAGCAGGTTATCTGTGGTAGCAATAATGGTAAGAGGACTATGGACCCCAGACTGACTTACTGTACCCTAATCTCAGGAATTAATCGGTATATATGGCTAAAACATAAAATTAAAGCAGAAAAGAAAAGGAGTCTAAAGCTCACAATCTTAGTTACATTACACAGTTCCTTTTACTATGTTCAACAGTAACATACCCAAGGCATTCAATTCCAAGTTATTATTTCTTCTTGTTCTTCATCAACATAAAACAATTACACACTTGTATTTCAAGTATACTTTAGTTCCTTTGTCTCCAACTAAGTTGTGCATGGAGTATGTCCACACCCATAGACATTTAGAAGGGTTTAAATTGTCTTGCCAAAAGTACAAGATTTAAACACAATACATTCAAGAATAACTCTAATTGTATCGAGATACACAACAAATGTGCTAAACCGTTACCTAGAGAAGAAGGTAGGACATGTGAAGTGTAGCACAAGCATGGAATTGTCTTGAAGGAATTCAAGAAAGAGAAAAACTGGAAGACAAGAATGTGTATATTGGCAAAGGATATGTAGAAATAAATTTCTGGTTTGGAGCAGCTGTGGAAACCGTGATCTCACTTACATATGCATTTATTCATTGTGATCTTGCATTTTGAGGCTGATAAAAAAATCAGCAGTGAAGAATGGGAAATATTTGTGTGGTCAACTCTAAAATAGCTTGTAAGTTACTATACAGGGGAAGGCAAAAGTAGGTCTACAGTTGTAAGTTTGGAAAATAATTCAATCATTAGTAAATAATGATACAAGAATCGACCCTGTGTTTGGCGTACTCACAACAGTAAACCTACTTTTGCCCACTTCTGTTTATGGTCAGAACTTTGAAATTATAGAATTGGAGAGAGTTATACATTTTAGACTGGAAGATAATCTAGGAGTAGTAGAGTCTAGCCCCGTATTTCACAAGTGAAGAAACTGGTTTATAAATATAAAGCATAATTAAAATGAATAATTATAGAAAAACTCAGACCTTTTGGACCATTTCATGGTTATCGTGTCTTTGCATACATCCAGATTTTATGTATTGTGAGCAAGCTTGCTTTATGTCAGAAGTTGGCAAATGATGACTTATGGGCCAAATCCAGCTGGACACTTGTTTTTATAAACAAAGTTTTATTGGAACACAGCCATGCCATACATATTGTCTATGGCTGCTTTCACCCACAATGGCAATTTAATAGTGTCCAAGATTATATGGTCCACACACACAAAAATGGTCCTTTACAGAAGAGGTTTGCTGACTCTGATCTAGTTGTATTATTAAAGATATCTTTTATGTCACAGTTGATCTAGGAGCTTGTATTTTTTTTCATTTCTCAAGCTAAAATTTATTTGACAATTTATTATAATTTAAAGAGTGACACCACATGTTAATTTTGAGATAGAAAGGCATTAACGGACAATTTAAGAGCCCCTGAAGCAACTTCTAGCAAGAAAATATTCTTTCATGTGTTGGGGCTTGAGGGTTTTCCTTTGTGTAAGAGAGGTGGGTGTTAGGAATAGGGCTGAACCAGTAAAAGCCATTATGAAAGTAATTTGAAGCAATTCTGTAACATTTGGAGTTTATTTCCTCAAGAGCTGCATTGCCTCAGTGCATCTTTAGCCGCTGCTCATTCAGCCAGATAGCCCTTTTGGAAGGCAATGAAATTTGCCCTTCTTAAAACAACCCTTAGCAACTGGGGATATGGAGCTGGCTATGGGTGAGGGCTCACTGGAGGCTTACCATGTAACCCATTGGCAGGAATGCTGCTTGGAGGAAAGAAAACAGAAAGCTCAAGACCACAGCCAGTTTAAAATGTTACCTCATTAGTAGCAATTAGCACTCAGTCATGCCTGGGAGACTGTCCCCATAAAGCAGGTCAAATCAATTACTGGCTGCCTCTTAGACAAAAGAGGAGGCCATTGCAGATTGCTATAGCTAGTTCTGGGCTTTTGTGTCTGAGACCAGGAACAGATTTGATTACACTTTAAAACCTTCTCCCCAGAGGAGGGCATCCCTCTTTTTTCATGCTGTGTGTACAAAGAAATACAGCTCTGTCAAGAAAGGCCCATTAGTGTCTTTGAGGATTTGGTTCAGGAGAATTGGGAAAGACTTCAAGGATGTTGGAAACTTTGTGACTTTGTGAATGGATGCAGGCACCTGGAGGGGTTTGCTTATGGTGAGGGAGATTGAAAGAGAATAAAGTTTACACGTGACATGGATGCTAATTCCTTTCACTAACATTTCTAAACCAGCCCTACAGAAAATCAAAGAATTGATTGTGTCCCTACTAATGGCTAAGCTGGTGACAGCATTTTTGTCTTTTTAGGAGGTGATGGAAAAGGGTCAGCCAAGGTTCTTTATGGACTTCTGGGGAAAAAAGACATGTAAGGGCTGGACAGGGCCTAGTGTGGATTCTTAACAGCCGGTGAGTGTGCCCAGAGGCGCTCTCTGTCCTCCTGCACTTGCTGGAACCCAGAATAGCAAAGCAGATTTCTTGGGAAAGAGTTGGAGATTTCGGCTCTTTATGTAGCATTTTGTGTCAATAACAGTTTGGATAATTTTCAGTTGGTGTTCAGAATAAGGGGTTTTCAATTCATATTACTTTGAATTTATGGTTCATTTTATCTGATGGTAACACACATTACAAGTGCCAGGAGTTGCTTTTGTGGGGTGTGGCTATGTCCTGGATAAGACGAAGCTTCTCTTCATCTGCCCTCTGTCAGAAAAGGAGAAAATTCCAGAGGCGCCTCCCCAAAGTGCCCCTCAGTGGCATCGTCAGCTATAATCAGAGGGGCAGGCTGAATTACAGTGGTAAGGGTAGAGACACCCTGAGTTGTGCCTGTGGTTCTGTATCTGTCTACTTCCTCCATCTCATCACCTCAAGCCTCCTCCAAAAAACAAAAATAAACAAAACCCCACAAACCATGCTGTCCCAGAACAAATCCAGTGTTCTTACTATACTAACTAAGCTTTATGACAGGTCCCTTCTCTGGGCCAGATTGCTGTCCCTAAGTCTCTTCAATATTGAAATCCATTGGCAAAAAGCTTAGAGTGGCATTTCTCACAATATCTGAAACTACCCATATGATAATCACTGAGGGTGCCTGTTAAAATGCAGATGACCAGTCTCCTCCAAATCCTACTGAATTGAAATCTGAGCATGGGTATTCATGTAATTCCTGTATCCACTAAAGTCTGAAATGTGTGTGCTTGATTTCTAATGGCACAAATTTTTACCCTTAGTTAGTAATACTGGGGATACAAGACTTGGTATGTTCTGTGTGTGTCACGCAATTCATGGTTTTCCAAATTCCCACTATTAAGCATGAACTTTTCTGTGATTTAACCTTTTTTTTCTTTGTCCAGTGTTCCCAGGATGGGGGAGTTGACAGTCTAGGGGTGGTCTTGGGGCAGTGAAGAGACCTGAGGAGTTTTTAAGGTGCTAGTTCCACTCCAAGTCATGGAGATTTCCAAGGGAAAGAGAAGAGAAATTGAGATAGGCAAGGTATAGAGAAATGGACTAGGAGCTTTGGTCAGAAACCCAGTCAGTTAAGTCAAGATGCCAGCATCCAGAATGCTGTGATATGAAAATGACCCTGAGATTTGCAACAAAGCTCCCTGAAGGAAGACTTCACAACACAGACAGAAGGTCATACTTCCTCCATCACAGGCCCTGTGTTTGCCTTCACCACTGCCCTGTTAGCACCCTTGACAATTTTAATAGTTGAATCCATACCTGGTAATCCATGCAGTCTTTCATCCATTCACCTACCACATATTCTGAGAGTCTCTCTATGATCCTCGTACAGAACTCCAACACAATGATTTAAAGATGAAGAGAAAGGGTTCCTGCACTTGAAGGACACTGGAAGAGAATAGATGGGTGCATGAAGAATCAGGGAAATATGGAAGCTTCCTTTTTCAGTACCTTCACTTTCCTTCCCTTATACCCAATCCTGAGTGTAATGACAATTTGAATGTCACCATCAATCAGAACAGCCCATATTCATGACCTCCAATCTACACCTTTGCCTCCTTAGACCTGGTACTTTTATCAGTCATATTTCTCACTCTCACCTATTCCCCAACTTCTTGCTGGCAATGGTTCTTTATTTTTCATGACTGACTGGGGCCTTGCTTATCCTCTTACTCATTTCACTCTGCAAGCATACTCTCAATACTTCCTTCTTAAGCTTTAGAATTTGTTTTCTCCTTGCACTAATGTGGACTTTGTCAGGCCAATTCAAGCGCCTGAGTTCCATTTTTGTGCTTTCTCCACTCACATGCATTGGGCTGGAGAAAGTAAAGGAAATGTATCGGTTGGGACTACTCCAGATCCATCCTCTCTGCCTCTCTTTGGCCCTTGCCGTGGCTCTGCTGTTATTTTATTTAAGTTTCCTTTCTTGCTTTGGCAGACATTTTCTTCACCTCTCAAGAACTCAGTTTCGCTCCGGTCTCCTTCATTCTGAGCTTATGAGATTGTTTCTGATGTTCTGTGGAATATCTAGAAGACTCAGCTGAACATTACAGTTCCTTCTCCTCCAGGCCATTATATCCTCTCACTGCTCCACATCAATGTTTCTACTCATCTCATCTCCTTTGTCTCAAGAACTTAGCTCTTCCCCTCCAGGCTAACTATTGCATCTAGGTTCAATAAGGAAAAATTATAGCCAAATAATTTTTTAAAGTCCAGTATATTCTTTTTTTTTTTTTTTTGGTGATTTACATGTTACATTAGCATATTACAAACTTTGAGAAGTTGTGCAGTAATAAAAAATGTTTATCTTTATTGAAACAAATGTTTCACATTTATTGTAGAACAATTTCTTTGAGTAACACCTGTTAATACACTGGGCAACAAAATTTGGAAACTGTTATCTGAACATTTAGAAGTTTGAGAACTTGTTTTCATAATCGTTTTATCCTATCTCACAGGATAAACCTCTTTCACTATGTTCTGATGTATTTTGAAAGTAATTAACTATCAATAAATGTTTACTAAAGTGATAAAATAAATGAATATGTCTATTTAATCATGAGTATTTACTGAGCTATTACTGTGTGCTAAGCACTGGACATACAATGATGACTAGAGCTTCCTTTCTGGTGGAGGAGGCCAACTATAAAGAGAAAAATGAATATAGACTATAATGTCAGGTGATGATAGAATGCTTTGAAGAAAAGGAAAGCAAGAAAATAGTACAGAGAGGGACTTAGATACTATTTTAGATGGAAAGGGAGTCAAGAAAGACCTCTTTCCAGAGGTGATGACATTTGAGCCAACGCTTGAATAAAGTGGAAGATTGAAATATTTGAATATTTATAAAAGGGGAAATTCACATAGAAGGAAAAGCAAGTCTGTTGTGTTTGTGCAATATATCCACAAATTCTCTGATATCCTCTCTTCAAGAAGTGAAACTTTGTTTCCTATTCCCATGAGTATGAGTTGACTTACTGGCTTATTTCTTACATAGAGTATGTAGCTGAAGTGATGGTATATTCTTTCTGGGAATAGGTCACAAATGGCATTGCAGCTTCCTCCCTGATTTTTCTCTTGGATCACTTGCTCTAGAGAAAACCAACTGCCATGTTGTAAAGACACTAAAGCAGCCCAGTGGTAACATTTCTTCCATTCTCATCCAACTTGGTTTATGTATAATCCTGAGCAAACCGAGGTTATTCAATCCTTCTAAACCCTGCTTGGTGGACACAATTTCTTGTGTTGAGTCTATTTCAGTCTGCGAAATCAAATCAACCTAAACCCAAAACCCTTCCAAAGCAAGGGAGATAAATCTATGTAGTATTGACAGAATCTGAATTGAAGGGCAGGCAAATAGCAGCAAGGGATTATAAATCCCTGCTCACTTCATCCAGAAACCAATCTGTCCCCAGTGAGAGAACATTTAATAAAGGATTTCTTACTACTGTAGGAAATAGAAAATTATACTTTGTGAGTGACTGGTCTGCCAGCAGCAGTCTGGAACCAGCAGCATGGGCACCTTCTAATAGTTTCTAAAAATCAATAACTTTAGTCTTTTTAATTAAATTGCTATAATGGGGAACAACACTTAATTACAACTTTTCTTCCTTCATAAAGTACTTTCCATGAAGAATATGTATAATCAGATTTGGATTCTTCCCAGACAATACACAAATATATTTTTTCGTTATGTTAGTAGGCTGAATTCTGTGCTTTTTGTGGCCTAGACATAAAAATAAGAATAAATAGGAAAACATAACAAAATGGAAGCCTACCTAGACGCATCTGTGACACTGTAAATCTTGACTTGGACTCTAAGAAAAGGATGGAAAAAAGTCAAGATTTAAAATAGCAGACATAGCACATCCTGTTCCTATTCTAAGCAAGAGCAGGCGAGCATTGGCCAATGTCCAATCTTGAGAAAGCACCTAGAGACTTTTAATATATTGGTGAGAGTGGTGGTGTTTTCAGAGATAAAATGCTAGCATGGTACTTCTAAAAATATTCTTAATGCAGTAGAAGTCATCTCTTCAGTTACTCTGTTTTAATTAGATTCTCTTCTCTGTCCATTTCTTATTTGTGCTGCTTTCTTTTGATTTTTCTCATTCTCCTTCTGTCCTGGGGGCTCTTCGACATAGACACAGGCAGTGATTTCAGTGGTACTGCTCGGCTGCCAGACCTGGGTTGCTTTTCTCCTTAGGAGCCTAGCTTACCCCAGCCTCCTACTCTGACTCATGATCTAGGAAATTCCCTCTGCTCAGGCATAACAGGCTTTACCCTGCACAGATGCTGGCCACAGCTTAAACACTCCCATCTTTCCTATTACTTGCCAATCATTTCTAAAGATACAGACTTGAAAATGAAGTAATATAAAACCTTCAAACTAAAAAAAAATCTTCTTTACCTTACACATGAGCAAGATCAGTTTAAAAGTCACCTTGCCATGCTATAGGGGATGAAATAGCATGCATAGTGGGAAGCCATCCCTTTCTTTGATTGCTGTGCGAAGTGATGTGATTGTGTCTTGTGGTATGAGAAGCCCAGGAATCCAGCACAGTTCAACATGCTCAGTAAGTAAATTTAGACACACTATAGCAGTTATACAATGTGTCCATAAAGTCATGGTGCACTTTTGACCGGTCACAGGAAAGCAACAAAAGACGATAGAAATGTGAAATCTACACCAAATTAAAAAAAAATGTTCTCCCAGTTTCATACCTATTCACTGCAGTTCGATGTGGGCTCCATTTGTTGCCCTACACACATTCAAACGATAGTGAGGTTCTTGCCACACACGGGTAAGGACGTCTGGTGTAACAGAGTGAATAACGTCTGTGATTCTCTGTTTTAAGTGAATGTCGTGGCGCTTTGTTATAACGTGCTGATATTCAAGTTGCAATTTGGTCACGGATTCAAATTTTGCAAGCCACAGAACACACTGAAATTTCCTCTGTACCGTCCACATCTTGACTGGCATGGTCGTGGGCTGCTCCGCTGTATACACGGTGTTACATCATCATCTGTGCATGCACACATGCTGCCGCATCATTCTACAGAAACTGGGAGGGTTTTCCTTTTATTTGGTGCAGATTTCACATTTCTATCATCTTTTGTTGCTTTCCTGTGACCGGTCAAAAGTGCACCATGACTTTACGGACAAAATGTATATAAAATCACATAAATCAAATAGTGTTGTAAATGAGCTGAGGAACATGGATTGAGTATATGTGTGTATATATATTTATAAATACAGAGTGGGGCAAAAGTAGGTTCATAGTTGTGAATATAAAAACACAGAGTTTATTCTTGTATCATTATTTATTATTGTATTATTTTCATACAAAGAACTGTAAACTTATTTTTCCCTATCTTGTGTGTATGGATATATATATATATATATATATATATATATATATATATATATATATATGAACATGGCAGCCAACCCTTGCCACTGTCTCAGTACTTTTTATTCTGGAAGATGTGCTTTATCTCACAAAAGACTGTCTTATTTTATTATTTTAGGTCCTGCCTTCCATGCCTAAAAGCTTATAAATAGGCTTACAGGAAAGGCACCAATATGAATACACCATAAGACAAGTCCTAGAAATGAAGACTCTAGCTTGGAAAAGAGTAACATTATCATAACAGGGGAGGCCTTATTTTTCTTACCCTACAAATATCGAAGGAATGCTCTTTGAATAGCAATGAAGGGTTGGTTCATGCAATGGAGTCCTCCTCTGAGTGTGTCTATACTTGGCAGCTGGGGAGGGGCCCTGCTTGCCCACAAAGCTCACCCTTTGGCAAATGGTCAGAAGGGGCCTGTCCTGGCTCGATACTTTCTTCTGTCTTCAGCTTTCCATAGCCCCTTATAGTTTTGCCATATTGGGGTTGATTTGGGATCAAATTCTTGCTTCTGTAAGTCTTTTGAAAGAATCATATTTATAATATTAAAAAGGAGTACTTTTTGTGATGAGATTTGAATTTTCTTTCCTGGCATGTCTCTGTCAGTCTTTCCTATGAGATTAGCATAGAAAGACCATGTACTCTTTACTTGGTGATTCTCCCAAAGAGAGTGATCTAGGTGAGAGGTCATCATTATTAGACAACTGCCCTTGAATTTTGTCAAAATATGAATTAGACAGACTTATAAAGGAGTGATATGGTAGAATCTCTCTGATGGAAATATTGGCAACTCAATTACCACAGACCCAATGGAAAGGAAAGGGCTCACCTTCCCAAACCACAGCTTAGTGTGAGGGAATCTGGTTGATATGAAAGAATTTCTTTTTAATTAAGGAAAGAGAGCATACACTCAGGAACAAGATCATAGTTGCAAAAGTCAGAGGAAGAAGGAAATATGAAAAGGATTGGCCCTTCCAAGAAATTGTACATGATAAAATTCAGAACCTGCCATATGACACAAATCTATTTTAGACACCTTCTGTGATTCTGTGGTAGTTAAGTGGCTGTGTAGCCAACCTTGTCATGGCTAAAATGTATGTGCTGTGCCCCTTCCTCCATACCCTCATCAAGCACACACTCTTAGAGCAGTGGGTAGTATGACAAACTTGTTCCAGTCTGCCTTGGACTTGCTTTTAGCACTGAAAGTCTCACATCCCAGGGACCCCCTCAGTCTTGGGCAAACTGCGATGGTTGATCCTTCTTTTTGGCTGCACAATAGAGTCATCTGGGGAGCTCTAGAAAATCCTAAAGCTCATGATACATTCTGGACCTACTACATCAGAAACTCTGGGTGACAGACCCAGATAACACCAATGTATGGCCCAGGGTACCAGAAGCTGAGAAATCACACGAACTTTCTGTGCTAAAGCCAGAGCCTCCAAACGTAAAATGACACATATATTTATCTTTCACATCTTATTTGTGATAAATAGTGCCTGTATTTTAACTAGAATAAATTTATCAGAACTATTTCCTTAGACCCCAAGATTGAATACCATTTTCTATAACAAAGCCATCCCTTGAAGGAACAGTATTGTAAAAAAGGACAGCTTTCTAACAGTGAGCAAAATTTGTGCAGAACTTTGGAATATTGCTCTCCCATCCTGGTCTCATTTTCTTTTAACTCACTGAGACAGGAGACTAGAATTAGCCTTTTGGAGCTTCTCATTTCAAGTGCTGGTCACCATTCATGGCGATCTTAGCACTCTGCTGCCTTTCCCAGGCTTTGGGACTGTCACCAGTGAAAAATGTCACTCATTCACTTGAGCCATCTTATCTTTTTTGGGTTTGTTCACCTGCACTTATTCTTAAAAATCTCCAGAAGGAGATAATGACATAGCTCTCACTAGTAGCACGGAGGTGGAAAGTTGCACAGGTGTCCTCAGAAGCTCTACACCCCTTTCTTTTTTTGGGTCTTAATGATGACCAGATAGGTCTTTTAGGGAAAAAGGTAATCCAAAATCTCACTCACCCTGAAGGGCTAAGAATATCATGGGTTGACATCTACAGACCATTTGCATGTAGAAGGTAGCGCTTTCTCTTCATTTATACAATAAACAATTGAGTCCTTTCATGACAGGCACTGTGCAGTCGACTGTGAAAATACTGGCAAATGAGGCATTGTGGCCTCTGACTTCATGAAGGTGACATTCTGATGGAGCTATCATTACCAAAAGCAATTGAATTATCAATCTTAAGAGTTTCAGGCATTTATACAGACATTTTTGAGTCATCTTGGATTTCTTTATATCATTTTATTTAGGATACCAAATTATTTGCTGATACTAAGCCTTGGCCCAATCACTTTCTTTAACACAATCTGATTGATATTTATATAAATATAGTTGTATTCACATGCACAATTGTGCTTGACTCATATTTAATTTGTAGGCTACATACTTACTGAAAACTAACTACAAACCACATGCTACTTGAACAGAAGTGGTAAAATTGCTTTAAAGTCAAAGATCATCTTATTTTAAAAATTACTACCAATACCATCACCTCTCATTCTCATGCTTTTCTATCACTGGTATTTAGTTGAGCCTTTTAAAAAAAGAATCACAGAGGCCCCTGCCTATATTTGTTTTCACAAGAGCCTTAAAGCCTTGAACCTTTGGCAATCAGCACACTCCAGGCAGTTTGACTCAAGAGGTGGCTAAGAAGCATTTGAAGAAAACAAATCTTAGCAGTTACAGAAGGTAAAAAAAAAACAAAACAGAGACGCAACAAAGGAAGACACAACGAAGGGCATGGAATATCAAGGGCTGGCTGTGCCCCCTTGTCCTGGTGATGCTCCAGTCACATAGACTAATATTCATATTTATCATTTAGTAGGATTATTGCTTGGCATTTCAAGACTCTCTACTTACAAAATTCTATAAGTTCTATTTTATTCTTTCTATTGTTTGTTTTAATCTTTGAGAAGATGAAGTTTTACTGAATATACTTTTTATATTATTGGTTTTAACACACAGCAAGAATACTGTCTAAAATCATAAAACTTAAGATAGGTTATAGAGTGTAATTAAGGAGAAAAGTCTTAATAAAACAGAAATCATTTGGGAGAACAGAGATAGTCTTGAGGCTATTTTAGAACCTTAGTAATTTCATCTATCTATCTATCTATCTATCTATCTATCTATCTATCTATCTATCTAGTTTATTTCTTTTAGCATATATCCTTTTATACCATACTTAATATAACCAGGAGTTATGTAGGAATGTGAGGGTTACAAAGGTGAATAACTTCCTTTGCTATTCTTCATTTTAATCTAGTTCAGTATTTTATCTAATAATTATCAGATCTATTTTGGTGATGTCATTTGAAGGCAAATCCTGACCTACAGGATGCACATAATAGTAGCGATATAACTCAAGTGCTCTTTTTTTCTTTCCTTTTTTTAAAGACACAGAGATAGAGACAGAAAAGGAGGGAAAGACAGACAGGAAGGAAGAGAGATGAGAAGCATCAACTTGTGGCACTTTAGTTGTTCATTGATTGCTTTCTCACACGTGCTTTGACTGGGGGCTCCAGCTGAGCCAGTGACCCCTTGTTTAAGACAGCAACTTTGGGCTCAAACCAGTGACATTTGGGCTCAAGCCAGCGACCATGGGGTCTTGCCTATGATCCCATACTTAAGACAGTGACCCAGCACACAAGCCAGCGACCTCGGGGTTTTGAACCTGAGTCCTCAGTGTCCCAGGTAGACACTCTATCCACTGCAACACCACCTGGTCAGGCTCAAGTGCTCTTTTTTATTTTTTTTTTACATTGACATAGAGAGAGTCAGAGAGAGGGACAGATAGGGACAGACAGGAAGGAAGAGAGATGAAAAGTATTAATTTTTTGTTGCAGCTCCTTAGTTGTTCAGTGATTGCTTTCTCATATGTGCCTTGACAGGGAGCTACGGCAGACTGAGTAACCTCTTGCTCAAACCAGCGGCCTTGGACTCAAGCTGGTGAGCTTTGCTCAAGCTGACTGAGTCCACGCTCAAGCTGGCAACCTCGGGGTTTCGAACCTGGGTCCTCCACGTCCCAGTCCGACACTCTATCCACTGCGCCACTGCCTGGTCAGGCTCAAGTTCCCTTTTTAAAAGTAAACAAATGCACTAGTACCTGAATTAGCTCTTATGGACCCCTCTGGACAGTGTTGATCAATGAAACCATAATTACTAATTAGTTGCTCTGTGCAAGGCCCTCACAAAATATATTACAAGAGATGGACAAATAATACTCCTCCCAATTTCTAAAAGAACCTATGATCCAGGTGGAGACAAATGAATAGAAGAGGGATCAGGCATGACTCCAACCACAGTCAGGGGACTCTGAATGACACGGACATATGTACCCAGGATCTTAGAAGTTGAGTAGAGGATTGATAGGTGCAGAGGAGCTGGAAAGACATTCTAATTGAGCACGTAGTTGCCATGGAAAACTTGAGAACCATATTTTTTTTCTGGGCTTTGTGGCTGATGCCCTAATGACTGGCACCATGCCACATTGTAGTGACAGACATCTGCTCCTCTTCTTTGTCAGGGGGCCATCAAACTTTTGTAAAAGCCCAGAAAGTCAATATTTTTGGCTTTGTAGGCCATGCAGTTTCAGTTGCAACTAAGTACTTGATTATGCTATTTTTGTGAAAGCAGCAATACACAATATGTGACAAATGGGCATGACTGGATTATAATAAAACTTTATTTACAAAAATAGGTGGCAAGCCAGATTTGGTCTGTGAACTGTTATTTGCTGCATCCTTATTTAATTTACATATCTAGTGTCTAATTGCATCCTTTTATTCCTTTGTATTCAAAGGTAGTAAAGTGGACACTTTCTAAAAAGAAACTAAACTAAGAAATAAAAATAAACTAGTTCATATAAATTCAGCTTAGGAGATAAATGTTAGAGAACAAATCATGGACCAAACAGAAGCAAAAAATGAACTTGTCTCTATTTCACTTCTCCCTTTTGGGGGGTAGGGGTGGCTCGAACACCATCTCAACAAATTCCAGTTTTTAGCTTATTTACAAGGATAAAGTGACCTGTTACCCTGGGTTCAGTGAAAGGATAGATGTTACTGATTTTACATATTGTATCTGACCCTCATCTTTTGGGGATAACCAGGCTGGGGTGGGACGTCCCCTAGTGCATGCTTACAACTTTGAAGCATACACAGTTGTAAACACACAGTGAATTCTTTTTCATTAATTTCCAGCAAGAGGAAAAGAGACATTTCCTCAGAAGTCATGATCCATATTATGCATAGTGACAAAACCCATTCTTTTATGTAGAGCATAAATAAGGCATTATTAATGAATATGTAGGTAGATTATATTAGAGAGAGCATAATATCTTCACATTTAACATTTCATTTCCCACACAACAGTTTGAATCTATCAATCTTTGTGGAAAACAAGATACAATGATAATTTATAATACCTAAGCCCTTTAGTAGACAATAGTTCACACACAAACAAGAGATAGAAACCACACCAGTAATATTAACAGAGAGAATTTAATATAAATAATATTCCTAGGCATAAGACAACTAAAATGGCAGAAAGGAATCATGTACCATGGAGGTAGCAACTGTAAGAAGTAGTATCACCTCTATGGTTCAGAAAAGAAGAAGAAGAAGAAGAAGAAGAAGAAGAAGAAGAAGAAGAAGAAGAAGAAGAAGAAGAGGAGGAGGAGGAGGAGGAGGAGGAGGAGGAGGAGGAGGAGGAGGAGGAGGAGGAGGAGGAGGAGGAGGAGGAGGAGGAGGAAAGTGAAGGAGGGTGAGGAGGAGCAGGATAAGAAGTTGACATTAAAACTTAGAAGTTTGAAGGAGGGGACCCATACAAGTGAGACTCAGGCCTCAGGGAGGTGGCAAAACTTGGCTGGTGTTGCTGTCTCTGAGGTTGCCGAAGGGGCCCAGCGGGCTGGGATGTAGACCTCTAAGGAAATGATGATGTTTCCAAGGGTACACAATGAGGGTGGTTCCAAGAGTGTCAGCAAAATCTCAAAGGGGAATCAAGTGTTACTACTGGAATGAACTGTCACTGCTAGGACAAGCAAGCATTGCTAGGATGATGCTGATAGAAATAAAAGCAAACAGGAAGGAACAAATTTCTTCCTTCTCCTCCAGGCTTGAAAGGTTCCACTAGCGCCTCCCATTGGCAAGGCTTACTGCAGAGCAGTTGGCAAGCTGAACTGTGGTTTGCAGAGTCCCAGCTCCAGCACTACAGAGCTGAGTGTGGAAGGCTGGAGATTCAACTGAGAGTCGAGGGCTTAATAACTTGTTTACACTTTAAGCTCATGCTCCTGAAGTGCTGCATGTAAATAAAATTTCATTAAATGAAATAAAAAAAAACTTCACTAGCTCTTAGAATAATTCCAATAGCCACTTTATCTATATTCCTGAAAAAAGAAAAAAACTGCAGACAATTGATTGCTGGACATTTTAAGTTTTCCATGTCCCTTCTCTCTTCAAATAAGGGGTTGGCAAAACTTTTCTATAAAGAGTCAGATAATAAATATTTTTAGCTCTGTGGGCCATATGATCTCCATCATACTACACAACTATGCAGTTGGTGCAACTACTCAAGTATGCCTTTGTTGTGTGAAAGTAGCCATGCCAATATATATAGAAATGGCTGTGTTCCAATAAAACTTTATTAACAAAAACACGTGGTGGGTAATATTTGACCCACTCTTGCTCCAGTACAGTGATTCTCAATCCTGGATGTACATTTAGATTAATCCTGGAAAGGTTAAAAAATATTAATGGTCAATTCTAACTTCCAGAAATTGTTATTCAATTGGTTTGAAATGGGGCCTGGCCATTAGTATGTTTTGCAGTCTTCTTAAGTCATTCGAATGTGTCACCAGAGTTGAGAAGCACTGCTCTGGACTCCCTGTGATCCCTTAACCAAGTGATCAGTCATCAATAAATTCTTAAATGCCCTGGCCTGACCTGTGGTGGCGCAGTGGATGGAGCGTCGACCTGGAAATGCTGAGGTCGCCGGTTTGAAACCCTGGGTTTGCCTGGTCAAGGCACATATGGGAGTTGATGCTTCCTGCTCCTCCCCCTGTCTCTCTCTCTCTCTCTCTCTCTCTCTTTCCCTCTCTCTCTCCTCTCTAAAATGAATAAATAAAATTTTAAAAAAAAGATGAGCATCTAAAAAAATAAACATAATAATGGCACAGTGTTCGCTGTGAAATTATTTTAAAAAAAATTCTTAAATGCCCTGAGAGCATTCGCTATCTGAAAGAAACCAGAGGTAAATTAGTTAATGAAACTATTTTAGAAACTGGAAACATCATTTCCTCATTTATCGTTCTGGTTTTAATATATTAATTTTTAAAAAATTGGAAGAAAATGTATACATGCAAATAAAGCCTTTGTGCACAAGATCTATGGCAAGACACTGGTGTTTTATTCATCTTGTGTGTTTGACATCTGTTATATGTCTGGAATGCAACAATGGTCAAAAGATATTTATTGAAGGAATGAACAAGTGAATAAAGAAATAGAGGAATTACCATAGAAATTTTAACCATCATTCAATTGAGATTGTGCTAAGGCTTAACTACTACTATAAGGCTACCATTGATAATTTGTCATGGATTTAATGGCCTTTACTTTTGTACATAGATTAATTTCTTTCAGGATACTGATAAAGGCAAGTTATATGATACTCTTAAGTCAGGGTAAGACTTCATGGCTATTTCATTTCCTTAGGCCACACTTGAGAAAGTCTCACTATTTTTATTTATAGTCTCACATGCAGAGTTCTCAAAAATCCAACAGTGTTTTGGATGATGCAATAGCTTCCAGGAGAATCGTGTTTATAGTACTTTTAGTGTTATAAGAAGAGGAAAAGGGAGAGATATAAATACTTAAGATGGTAATATTATTTTATTGGACTGCTCCAGGAACCAAGACCAATGGCTTATGTATAGTGGGAGACAGCAGCCACGACTGCAGTGGGGATAAGAGCTGGATCTCATTATTAAGAAATCAGCACTGCCATAGTTTATAGTCCAAGGCCCCCCTAGTACCTTACACTGGATGTCTTAATTACTGACAAGCTACCCTCTTGTAGAAACACTCAGCTATTTAGTCCCACTTTAAAAAAAATAACTTTATTTAATTTTCAGAGAGGAGAGAGAGAGAGAGAGAGAGAGAGAGAGAGAGAGAGAGAGAGAAGGGGGAGGAGCAGGAAGCATCAACTCCCATATGTGCCTTGACTGGGCAAGCCCAGGGTTTTGAACTGGCAACCTCAGTGTTCCAGGTCGACACTTTATCCCACTACGCCTCCACAGGTCAGGCTAGTCCCACTTCTGAGTAACAAGATTTTAAAGTATTTTGAATAGTTTTGATATTTTAAATTGAAGTCTAAGTGGAGATAAATCATTGTTAACTTCCTAATGTATTTTCCTCATTACAATGAGTCTGTAGGTATTATCAGACCACAGAACAGCTGCCAAATCACATACCACTTACTGTGAATATTATATGTTTTATACACATGTATATTTGAACAGCTAAGTAAAGACTCCTAGTACCTTATAGGCTTTTTTTTTTTTCCTCTGTGGAATTCCAGACCTCTAGTCTCTAGGCCAGTCCTGACTTTGTTTAGAAAGAAGAAAGATGTATAACTTATCACCCAGCTACTCATCTGTTCTCAGCCTTGATTTAACACTGGAAACACCTTGAACAATCACTGTTGACTAGGTTCCAACCCTAGATGATTTACGGTAATTGGTCTAGAAGGGTCCTTTGATAAATTCCTCCAGATGATTCTACTGTGTATCAGTGCTGGATAACCTTTCTTTTTAATTCAAACCATTTCATGTTTTTCTCTATTTCAGAGGTCTTTCTATGACTGGGACTTTGCCTTTTATAAAGACCAAAAAGCTATCTTGGAGTGCTGTGCAGCTGAAGCTGTTTACTTGCTTGTTAACCTTTATTCCATCTGCCTATCATTTGAGTTTGGGATCTTCATGGAGTCTTTGCTGGGCCTGCCTGTTACATGCAGTCTGTGCTGGACTGCCAAGCACTGCATGCTGGGCTGGATGGCATCTATTATTTTTCTTATTATCACCACACACAGGCTATCACACACTGCCTCCCAGCCCTTGCCTACTTCCCAGTACCTTTTGACCACCCCAGAAAACAGATCTTATTCATTCTAGGCACTTGCCTTTCTCAGCCCATTTCATTATATTGCAGTTTCCTGGGCTGTATCTGCTTGTGTCTAAGGATCTGAAAAACAATAAAGAATTTACATAAACCTATATATTTTATATACAAAAGTAATTTTGCTCAAAGTCTCAGGTATGTGAAAATGATGCCAGGATTCTTCTTAAGTCTTTTCAAATCACATGGTTAGAAAAGGAAGTAAAAGTTTTCATCAAGTTCTTAAAGAAAGAAAGGTATTCACTTGAAAGAAATTAAACAAGGCTCACTATTAAACCAAAGCAATCAGAAATCTTATAAAAAAATTAACTTTATTGACATCTTTCTTTTCCTTAGTCTCTACTTCTTTAGCAGAGAAAAAGCTGTCTGTTTATAAAACTGCTTCATTTTCCTACTCCTGTGCAGAAAGGAGACTTATTTCCCTGGCTTCTTCATAGTTGAGACCACATAACAGTTCTTTTCACTGGGATGTAGATGGAAGCTCTCTAAGCCATTCCCAAACCAAGTCCTTAAAAGTATTTATTCAATTGTCAGCCCTCCATTCTCCTGCTGCTGCACCCTTGGAGGCCATGTGCTCCAGGTGACACAGCAGGCAGATGGTGGAGTCTCTGCCACCCTGTACCCCTGAAAAAGAGAAGAGCTTCTCTGACCACTAGTGTTGGACTTTATTATTATTATAATTATTATTATTATTATTATTCAGTGAGAGGAGTGGAGGCAAAGAGAGAGAGAGACTCCTGCATGCACCCCAACTGGGATCCACCTAGCAAGCCCACTAGGTGGCAATGTTCTGCCCATCTGGGGCATTGTTCCATTGCTCAGCAACTGAGCTCTTCTTAGCATCTGAGGCAGAGGCCATGGTGCCATTCTCAGTCTGCTGGTGCCAACTTACTCCAATCGAGTCATGGATGCAGGAGGGGAAGAAAGAGAGAGAGAAGAGAGAGAGGGGGGGGGAGGAGTGGAGAAGCAAATGGGTGCTTCTCCTGTGTGCCCTGACCAGAAATCGAACACAGACGTCCAAAGACTGGGCTGACACTCTATCACTGAGCCAATTGGCCAGGGCTTATGTTGGATTTTTAATGAGGAATTAATATACCCTGGTTAAGGTGACCAAATTATTGAGAGTTTTGCTCATCACAGAATAGCCTAGCTATCCAACCAATACATCTTTTTTCTATTTTTCTTATATTTTGCTTCAAGATATAATTGAATAAACAATAAAAAGTTTGATGTAGAACCATTTGTTGAAGACAAATGCCCAAAATCTTTTACCATAGCATAATGATGATAATCTATAAAATATTCCTATTACCATAGGAATTCATTATTTTTATAATATCTCTATAGGAAATGAGTAATTGACCTATTTTATACCACACATACACATCGAAAATTCTTACAAACACAATTTAACACAGAAGACAGGTCTAACTACTTCATGTATGTTTCTATACATCCATAGTGTTATGAGGTTCTGGAATGGAAATTACCACAGTATAATTCCACCTTGTAACTTGTTTTCACTTGGTTTCTTGGACACTGCATACTTCTAATTTTCCTCCAATCTAAACAACTACACATTCTAAGTCTCTTTTACTGCTTTTTTTCTTCTCATCTCCTCAACCTCTAAAGGTCTGGCTATCCTATCCTTCAATCATTTGACCTGTTCTTTTTTCTACATAAAACCCTCATTTGATCTTCTAAATTATTTTCATGGCTATAAATATTATATATACATCAAGAACTCCAAAATTTGCATCTCCAGCTTTGATTCTCCCCTGAATTTCAGATTTTTCCAGCTGACTTCTTGACATCTCCATTTGGTTGTCTAACAGGCATAACAAACTTAACAAAAGTGAAACTGATTTCATGATTTCCCATGGAAACCCATTTCTCCTACAGTTTTTCTTGTTTCAGTAATAAGCAATTCATTTTTCCAGTTGCTCAGTCTAAAACTCAGGGATTCGTCCTTAGCTTCTCTCTCATCTCACACATTCCCAGACTGATTGTATGAAGAAGAGCCTCCTCGACCATCTGTGGTGGAACTCTATCAATGAGCACAGAATCCAGTTACTGGTTTCCCCACTGCTTTCCCTATAGTCTCTATTTAGATTATTGCCTTTTAACTACAATACCACAGTCTATTCTCAATACAGAAGCTAGAATAATCTTGTTAAAATATAAGTCAAGTCATGTCATTCCCCTGTTAAAATTCTCCCACTGGCTTCCTAGCACACTCAAAAGCCAAAGTCCTTCTAATGGCATATGAAGATCTACAGGATCAGTCCTCCACTGCCTCTCTAACATTCTCTCCTACAGCTCCCTCCCTGGGTTCAAGTCCAACCAGATTGGCTTCCTTCCTGTTCCTTGAACAAAGCAGGCATCTACCAACTGAAGGCCTTGAGAGAGAAGCCTTGCTGATCCCTATGTCTGGAATACTCTCTCCCTGAGATAGCCACATGCCTCTTCCTTCATCTCCTCTAGCAGTTTGTTGAAATGTTGCCTTGATAGTGAAGTCTTTCCTGACCAGAATATTTTAAAATGTACCCCTGAACTCAGCCCTCCCTATCTTCCTTCCATTCTTTGAATTTCTCCATACCACTATTAGCCATCTAACACATTTATATTTACTTGTTTAACATATTGCTTCCATTACAATATAAACTCTATGAGTATTAAGATTTTTGTCTATTTGGTTTTTACTGTTATCTCACCAGTATCTAGAATAGTGCCTGGCATAAATTAAGTGATAAATAAATAATTATTATGTGAATAAATCAGTGAAGGAATGATTTTTCCTACAGAATGTAAGTGGTATCGGCCTTAAACCATTCCGGACAAATGCTTAACATATTATCTCAGGATGGCCACTCATTCACTGGGTTCCAATTAAATCCTGTTACTGACTAATAGGATATATGCTGATGTTTAACAGCCTTCATTGTACAAGAATTATTTCTATCTGCCTGCTGAGGTTTAAAGAGATTTCTATTCCTTGCTCAGTGAATATGGATGAACTGATTATAATGCTTCATATGATTATATTATTCAGGGTGTAGTCAGAAAAACAGAAACTATCCTAGGTACTTCAACTGTAGAAACTTAATGCAGGGAGTTGATCACATAGTCATTAGATCAAAACAGGATCATTGAGATCATCTAGTGATTACAACTGCAGGAAGGAGTTGCTACTCCTGGGGTTATGAAACTAAAATAAAAAGATAGAGATGGTCAGAATTAAGAACCTTGGAAAACATCATATGACCCAGATTGCATTTTTAGGTAGGTATATACATACCCAAGAGAAATGGAAATATAAGTTTACATAAAACTTGTACACAATGTTCATAGAAGTATTCATAATAGCCAAAAAGTAGAAATGGCTAAAATATCTATCATTTGATGAATGGCAGAACAAAATGTGGGTAGCCACACAATGGAATGCTATTCGTGCATAAAGAATAAAGTGCATGCTACAACCTGAATAAACTTTAAAAATTGTGTTAATTAAAAAACCACACAAAAGGCCATAAATTGCATGATTTCAGTGATACAAAATGTGCAAAATACGTAAATCCATAGAGACAGGAAGTAGATTAATGGTTGCTTTGGGCTGGAGGTCGGGAAGAAAGTGACTGCTAATGGGTACTGGGTTTTGTTTGGGGATGATGAAAATGTTCTACAATTAGACTGTATCTATGTTTGCATAACTCTGTGAATATGCCCACTGAACTATAAACTTTAAATCAGTGAACTTAATGCTATGTGAAGTATGTCTCAATAAAGCTGTCAAAAAAATAAAGCTCCACTTCTGCACAGCAAAGAAATATCAACAAAATGAAAAGGTAAGCTACTAAATGGGAAAATATATTTTCAAATCATATATCTGATAGGGGTTAATATTTAATATATATTAAAAAAACTCATATACTTCAACATTGACAAGAACAACAACAAAATACCCAAATAACTAATCAAGTTTGTAGAGGATCTGAATATACATTTTTCGAAAGAAGACATACAGATGGCCAACAGGCACATGAAAAGACTTTTAATATCACTAATTAGCCTGACCAGGTGGTGGCGCAGTGGATAGAACATTGGACTGGGATGTGGAGGATCCAGGTTCGAGACCCCGAGGTCCCCAGCTTGAGCGTGGGCTCATCTGGTTTGAATAAAGCTCACCAGCTTGGACTCAAGGTCACTGGCTTGAACAAGGGGTTACTCAGTCTGCTGTAGCCCCACAGTCAAGGCACATATGAGAAAGCAGTCAATGAACAACTAAGGTGTCGCAATGAAAAACTAATGATTGATGCTTCTCATCTCTCATCTCTCACCATTCCTATCTGTCTGTCCCTATCTATCCCCCTCTCTGACTTTCTCTCTGTCTCTGTAAAAAACAAAACAACAAAACACAAATATATATATATATATATATATCACTAATTATTAGGGAAATGCAAATTAAAACCACAATGCAATATCACCTCATACCTATTTTTGTGTGTGTGTGTGTATAAACTATTTATTTAACAGACAAGGCCTACAGATTTATTTCTTCTTGGACACACCCACAGTGCGACCCCGGCGGCCCATAGTCTTGGTGTGCTGGCCTCGAACACGAAGACCCCAGAAATGGCACAGCCCTCTGTGGGCCCGAATTTTCTTCAGCCTCTCCAGGTCTTCCCAAAGCTTGTTGTCCAGACCATTGGCCAGGACCTGGCTGTATTTTCCATCCTTCACATCCTTCTGCCGGTTCAAGAACCAGTCTGGGATCTTGTACTGGCGTGGATTCTGCATAATGGTGATCACACGTTCCACCTCATCCTCTATGAGCTCTCCTGCTCTCTTGGTGAGGTCGATGTCTGCTTTCCTCAACACCACGTGAGCGTATCTTCGCCCCACACCCTTAATGGCAGTGATGGCAAAGGCTATCTTCCACCGACCACTGATGTTGGTGTTGAGTACTTGCAGAATGTGCTGGAACTTCTTGGGAATCACTAGAGACATGGCACCAATGGCGTGTAGGCCTCCTGTGGAAGAGCACCTCATACCTATTTGAATGGCTATCATTGAAAAGACACCAGAAAGACAAACAATCCAATCAAAAAATGGGCAAAAGAAATGAATAGACACTTCTCCAAAGAGGACATACAGATGGCCAATAGGCATATGAAAAAATGCTCAACATCATTAATCATTAGAGAAATGCAAATTAAAACCACAATGAGATATCACTTCACACCGGTTAGAATGACGCTCATCAACAAAACAACACAGAATAAGTGCTGGCGAGGATGTGGAGAAAAGGGAACCCTCCTGCATTGCTGGTGGGAATGCAGACTGGTGCAGCCTCTGTGGAAAACAGTATGGAGATTCCTCAAAAAATTGAAAATCGAACTGCCTTTTGACCCAGCCATCCCACTTTTAGGAATGTACCCCAAGGACACCATAGAATGGTTCCAGAAGGAGAAATGCACCCCCATGTTTATAGCAGCATTGTTCACAATAGCGAAGATCTGGAAACAGCCCAAGTGTCCATCAGAAGACGAGTGGATTAAAAAGCTTTGGTACATATATACTATGGAATACTACTCAGCCATAAGAAATGATGACATCGGATCATTTACAATAACATGGATGGACCTTGATAACATTATACGGAGTGAAATAAGTAAATCAGAAAAAAGCTAAGAACTATATAAACCAATGCATAGATGGGACATAAAAATGAGACTCAGAGACATGGACAAGAATGTGATGGTAACAGGGAGTGGGGTGAAGGGGTGGGCAGGGGGCGAGGAAGGAGAGGGAGGGAGTGGGGGGAGGGGAGGGGCACAAAGAAAACCAGATAGAAGGTGATGGAGGACGATTTGACTTTGAGTGAGGGGTATGCAGCATAATCAAAGGTCAAAATAATCTGGAGATGTTTTCTCAGAACATATGTATCCTGATTTATCAATGTCACTGCATTAAAATTAATAAAAATAAGATTAAAAAAAAGAAAAGAGACAAGTGCTGATGATGATGTGGAGAAAGGGAACCCTGTGCGCTGTTGGTGGGAATGCAGACTGGTGCAGCCACTGTGGAAAGCAGTGTAGAGATGCCTCAAATTTTAAGAATAAAACTACATTATAATCCAGCTATTCCACTTCTGGATATTTATCCAAAGAAAAGGAAAACCCCAATTCAAAAAGATATATGCACCCCTATGTTAATTGTAGTATTACTTATAATAGCCAAGAAATGTAAACAATATGTCTATTGATGGATGATTGGATAAAGAAGTGGTGAGATGTATATATACATACATATAATAGAACATTACTCAGCTATGAAAAGGTGAAATCATGTCATTTGTAACAATATAAATGGATCTTAAGAATATTGTGCTAAGTGAAATAAGTCAAACAGAAAAAAAATACTGTGTAATTTCACTCATATGTGGAATATAAAAACAAAGCATATAAATAAACAAAACAGAACAAAAAGCAAACCTATAGAGGCAGACAACAGAATGAGGGGAAGAGGGGAAGAGGGAGGGAGAAACTAGTACAGGGGTTCAATTGCATGGTGATAGATGGGCCCTGGACATTTGGTGGTGAGCATGTTGTAGTGCATACAGATGTTGATTTATAATGTTGCATACCTGAAACTTATATAATGTTATAAACCTATGTTAATTCAATAAAACACACACACACACACACAAAGGAGTTTGCAAGAGGCTCTGTGGCTCTAGGTCTCAGACCACTGATGAAGGGCCCAATCTGACTGCTTCCAGTACCTCTGAGGACTGTTTGGGCGATGGACTCCCCAAAGGGGAGGGGAGGCTAGAACCAGCTGCACTGCTGGGGTTAAGCTCTATCACTGCTGGGATGACAGTCACAGAAACAGCAAGAAGAAAGGTATTCTCTTTTTCTCTCCTCTAGCCTTTTCATCTCTGTCTGGATCTCCCTACCATCTGAACTTCACAGGAAGCCAGCTGGCAAGGAGAAATCTAATTTGTTGCGATTCAGTCGCAGAGTATAGAAGTGTGAACTTGAGTTATCAATAGCCTAATAACTGACAGAATTTAGACCTGTGGACCTCAGGAATCATGCAAATTCTTTTATATATATTTTAAATTCCATTCAACTAAAATAATATTTTTTACTCTGCCTAACAATATACAATACCCTTCTCATAAACAAAGATGCTTTCATCTTCTCTTCAAAAAGGGGAAACACAAGTCCCAACTATCACAGTAGTTGTCTCTCTGGCAGTCCCTATTTCTCATTCTGGAGAATTTTACCCTTTCTTGTGTTTAATCACATTCACATGTGAGTATTCTGTAAGTTAAAGGCTAAATTATGGTACTTTTTTTTAATTATGGTACTTTTTGTGGTAACTAAGTGAGTCCAAAATTACTTTAAAGTGAAAAAAAGACTAAATTTTGAAGTTAACTACCACCAACAATACTAATATACAATAATAAAGGAAAAGAAGAGAGAAATATGTGTGTTATATACATACACACATATATGCATATACACACTTACACATATAGCAGGAGACAAGGAGAAAATATAATTACTGAAGAGTCCGTAACTGAAGATATATAACTGTTCACAATATCATCGCTGATATGTGTAACTGAAGATATATAACTGTTCACAATACCATCACTGATATCTGTAACTGAAGATATATAACTGTTCACAATATCATCGCTGATATCTGTAACTGAAGATATATAACTTCACAATGCCATCACTGATATCTGTAACTGAAGATATATAACTGTTCACAATATCATCGCTGATATCTGTAACTGAAGATATATAACTGTTCACAATGCCATCACTGATATCTGTAACTGAAGATATATAACTGTTCACAATACCATCACTGATATCTGTAACTTCCTTCTTCCAGTAACCACTCCATATTCCTTTTTTCTGAGCCAGCCAGTTGCTATTCTTTTACCTGTCTTGGTGGTTCTACCTGTTTTTTTTGGGGGGGGGGATGAGTGGGTAAGAGGGGGCTGCTGTTACCATTAACTTTTAATCTTGGACGTAGAAAGTACCAGAAATTTTCCCAGAGAATCTCTTGGATTCCAGATGTATTTTACTCTGACCCTACTGAGTAGAAGCAACTCAGTCTTCCTTTGGTCACCTGCATCAATCATCTCTGAATAACAGGACAGGTATTCATCCCTCTTCGTCTCTGAATCAGGGGCAACAAGAGTCCAGAATGGCCAGTGCCAGCCTCAACTTCTAGTTCAGTGAAATGATGGTTGTGTCCCCTGCTTGGAACTGAGTCTGCCAAACCAGTAGTTCCAAAGTAATGGATTTAAAATCATACCTTATATAAGCATGATATTAGGTGTGATGGTGAAAGAAGCCACTTCCACTTCTACCTATGATTCCTGGGCCCATGATTTCTGCTTATGGGAGCTAGACATGGATACTAGCCCCTCATTTAAAGAAGATTCCACCTCCTATGAAATAGTTGTCAACCTTTTTTGTTTTATTTATGTCCTAAATTGTCATAACTACACCTTCAGTAGAGCTTTCCTTCTTCCTATTAAACCAAATGCTTCTGGGTGATGGGGTGTGGGATAAAATTAATAAATTCCATGGGCATGCACTTATTGCCCCACTTTGGGGGGAGGCTGTGAACTGAACTTTTGGTCAGAAGCAATGATTTGTGGGACATCATAATGGTGAATAAAGTGTTCTATATGTGCACAGATGGTGGTACTATCAACAGGGAAGGCAAATCAATATCCACAAAACACATCTGCTCAAGTGAAGAGAGAATGCTACTCCTTGGGTGACAGAAGAGATTTAGTGTAATTAACCTGCCACTAGGTGGCTGGTTGGTCTCCTGGGAGAATGTTGCCATACTGAAGACTTAGTGTTGGTTCCTGCAGTTACTAGTTTATGTGCTCAGCAGTAGCAGTCACTGGATCAGCATATAGGAAAAGGGAACTCCCTCTCCCCTCCTCCTGCTTACCAACCTTCCTCTAGTGCCCCCTATTGGCAAACCCAAATAGGAAGGAGACTGGCAAAGGAGAAATGTAGTTCAATTGAGTCACAGCCAGAGCTTCATGACGTGGAATGGAGACTGGTGGATATCTGGTTTTGCTCAATCCCTTCACCTTTTTCACTCATCCCCCTAAGCCCCTTCCCCTCTAACAGTTGTCAGTCTGTGTTCTGTATCTATGAGTCTGTTTCTATTTTGTTTGTTTATTTTGTCCATTAGATTCCACATATAAATAAAAAAAAGCTTCATAGACATGGACAACAGCATGGTGATTACAAAAGGGAAATGGGGGTGGGAGAAAGCAAGAAGAGGGTCGGGGGGATAAATGGTGATGGGGGGAGACTTGACTTAGGGTGGTGAACACAGTACAGTGAAGAGATGATGGATTACAGAAATGCACCTGCAACCTATATAATTTTATTAACCAAAGTCACTCTAATAAATTCAATAACAATTAAAAAAAGAAAAGATGAGGGGGAATATTTGTGATTAAAAAAACGCTGGTGGATTTTAATAACCATTTGGGCTTGGTAAATATAATTCTCCTCTTCCTGGGCAAAAGGAACTGCATGGTGAGGCTAAGCCTTTTCTGTTTGGCTTTAGAATCGTGAAGGCATAACAGAATGAGCATGGGCTTGGTTGTCAAGTCTCCATCCCACTACATATGGAGAATTTGGTAAATCACCTGATTCCTCTGAGTTTCTGTTTTCCCATCCATGAATGTAGAACAAAAACTATCTCATAGACCTATTGTGAAAATTACATGACCTACATCAGGTAATATCTGTCAAAGCACTTGCTGTTCAGTAAAGTTTCTTATCCCCTAAATTCTTCCAGTTTGAATCTACGATCAGTTATTGTACGTATAAAATTACTCATTACCTTTTAGGAATGTTTCTCTGTGGAAGTGATTTTGCCCCCCAGGATTCACATGGATATATCTGGAGACATTTTTGGTTGTCACAGCTTGGGTGGGGTTGCTACTGGCATCTAGTCGGTAGAGGGCAGGGATGCTGCTAAACGCCCTACAGTGCACAGGACAGCCTCTACAACAACAAAAAATATCATGCTTCAGATATCATTAGTACTGAGGTTGAAAACTGTGCCTTATTGCCAGGGCCACTCTAATTACTTCTATGCTAAAGCCACTTTCTCAGATGGGTTGCCCAAAAAGAAGCAACTATCAAAATGGTTGTACTGAATTAACTGACTCTGCCACATTGCCTTGATTCAGCTCCAAGCCTTGCTCCCAGATGGGTTCATAATGGCACTTTTAGATTATATTGCAATGGAATAGCACAAGAGTACTTACAGAAGATAAACAGCTGCCAAAATGGCCAGAGACCAGCCATCTTCCTTTATGAGTTTATACCACTCTGATATTTTGCTTCATGGAACAGGGGATGAGCCAGCCACATATTTTCTTCCCTGGGTTAAACAGTTACATCTAGGAGGGCTTCACCAGCAGCAAGAAGAGCTAACATTTATGCAGTGTTTGCTGTGCACCAGGCACTATGCTATAAACACTTTCCATGCATTATCTCATTTTGCTTTCCTTTAGAGGTTCAACTCTTATTTCTTTTTTTCACATTTAGCCATTATACCACATCAGATTGAAGTGTTAACCTTTTCAGTGGAACTGCGGAGACAGTCACTGGGCACAGGCATTAATGACTCAAGTGGGAAGTGCTTTGTTTTCCTTCCCTGGAAAACAAACTGAATGAGTCACTGACTTTCAAATAATCATTCTGATGAAAGTATTATCTACATATGATTGAGTGAAAAACAACAACCACATCTCACAGTTTTGTATTTAGAAAATTACTTTGTACTTGTCTTTCAGCTTCTATATTACAATAACCCAAAAGAAAGTAATGTCACAAATCTTGCAGAGGAATGATGAAAGGCAATGTGAGTTTATGTAAGATGGAGAAATTTTCCATAAATGTAGATCACTAAATAGTTGACTTTGTTAATCAGTAACAAAAGACTACTTCTGAAAATATGACTCAACAGACCTCTACCTTGAGGAAAACAAACTTGAGAACCAAACTCTAGAACAGTAGCAACTCACACCTACATGTGCTTGGGTTTGCTGCTAATGGTTTTTCATGTTGAAGAAATGCTTGTTCTGAGTGGGGTAAACACTGACTTTGGAATCAGAGTTTTATGACTTTGGGTAAGCTACATAACTTTTAATTTATTTTAAAATTTATTGATTGCTTTTAGAGAGAGGAATAAAGAGAGACAGACAGACATTTTGTTGTTTCAGTTTACTTAATAATACTCTAATGCTAATTTCCTATTTTGATAATTGTGCTATGGTAAGGTATAAACAGGAAAAGTGGGCAAGGGCTAGAGGGAGAATCTGTATTATTTTTGTAATTTTAATGTAAGTCTAAAATTAGTATAGAGTAAAAGAAGGCAGATCCAATAATTTGTTGGAGTGAAATAAATTTATTTATGAATTGTGTTAATTGTATTATTACATTAACTCCCCCAAATAGTGAAAGTTTCCACAAAGAATATTTTTTCTTCTCTAAGGACTAAATACATATGCTCTCTCATACTCACATAAACACATATACAAACATACACATATTGGCAGGACAATTTGTAAACATACATCAAATGCTTTAAAATATGCATACATTTTGATTCTGCTTCTGTAGAAATTTTTCCCAAGAACATCATAGTATTCTTTTTTAACAGGTGCTCAAAAATATTAGTTAGGTATTTGAATGGATTGAAGTATATAAAGATGTTTTCTACAGGATCATTTATCATGACAGAAAGAAGAAATAGCCTCAATCTATGTCAGGAAAGAATTGCTTAAATAATGATAGCTTTCATAGAATGTAATGGCTTTAAACTGTTAAAAATATTGGTGTAGAGATTTATTGACATAAAGAGATGCTCAGAAGATGTTGTTAATTTAAAAAAATTCAGGTTACAAAAATCATCTCATTTTTGTTCAGAGAAATATACTTTATGATATGTATCCAAATGTTTTCAGTGATTGTCTTTGAATGATGGAATTTTGCATGTGTAACTTTGTTAAGACTGAAGTCCAGGCCAGACAAGAAATTACAATAGATGTTAAAGTACAAAATGAGTCAGCAAAATCATCATAAGTGATTTTAAAGAGAATGAATCTAAGATCTTTTTCCAGGATTCCTAGACCTGTCAGCCATATCAAAGCGATAAAGAGAAATCAGAGTGGACTTTGCAAAGGAGGTTGTTAAGAAATTTCTCTGAAGAGGACTGGTATAGAGCTGTGGGTTCTTGCTCCCCTAACAGGTGGGGTGTGAAGGGCCTACATTCTAATTCCATCCTAGTTGGGGAACCATGCAGGAAAGCACTGATAGTTTGAATTATGTCTCCTGTTCTTGGGAAATCCGGGGACTGGTGTCTGACTCTTGCCTGAGAAACCTTCAGAGGCCTGAGGACTGAAGTCAGAATCCTGCCCAAGAAATTAAGTAGGATTCAGGAAGGGCTGAGAAACTACCTTGTTTCCAGAGTGAAGAGAGGGCTTCTGTATATAAATTTCCAGTTTGTGAATGTAACACACACAAGTAGGAGTGTTTCCTGTGGACCATGAAAGAAAGGGAGGGAGAGGAAGAAGAAGAAGTTGTACCATGAAATGTTCAAGGTCTAAGGGAGAGGATCCCCTGATCCTATAGTCAGGGGAACTCAGTAGAGGGTAGAGCAGCAGGGAAACAATGAAGAGGCCCTGACATGTTCCAGAAGATAGCTATAAACACCTTTGAAGCTCAGAAAGCATAACAGTAACTTAAGATGTAAGATCAACTATGAGCATTCTACCCTTCTCCTCTTCTCTCTCCTCACATCCAGTTAATTTTAAAGGAGTCATATACAGGCTTTAGTATAGCTCATTGGTATAACGTGTATTTAAATAAAGACCAACAATAGGTCAAAGCTCAAATTTAAAAATCAGAAGAATTTCCCAAAGGGTCAAACCAGAATTGTGGCCCCAGTCAGAAGCTTTGATGTTTAAGTGTTGGTCCTTTTCTTGTTAATGATCTCAAATTACATTAGTACTAAGGATAGTAAAAAATAGGATGATCCCCTCAGGTAAGAATAAAGATAGCATCTTTCAGATAGTAGTAAGGTTCAGGAGAAATGCTGGACATGTATTAAAATGGAAGCTAAAAGCCACTTGTTCTTTCATTCCTGAGAATAAACAAGGATTAATTACAAAAGAAGTTCATATTCTACTGGAGAGATCTTGGAAGATACACACAAATAATTCACATATGGTATATGAATTAGTTTTCATCAATACTATGCTCATTGGAGGAGATGAAAGTATTGGGATTTAATCACTAAAGAGATGACATTTATTTTGGGGAAACGTGGCAATTCTTCTGTTGGGGCTACCCTTATTTTTCTTCTTTCTTAATTCCCTTTTGGCTCATTTGACTACAGTTTGACTATCTTTTCATGATGATTATGCTCTAATCAGCTTGACATTCTTTCAACAGCTGTGCTAATTTCCATCCATAAAACTTACACCCACTGCTACTCCAAGCGGAGCATGCTTATGAGTATGGTGGAGCACTGAGACCTCCTGGGAAGATTCAATATGTACATTCTAGATAATGGGCAAATGTATTCAAACTGGTCTTTTATCTTTGTTAAAGAAGAAACTGACAAGTTACATTACTTCTGAGGGGAGTTACACATGTTCTTGCTTTAAACACTGGGTAATGCAATTCCACTAACTCCTTTCAATGAAAAAATGTAAAATTCTTGTACTATTTCCCCTCCCTACAGCCAGTCCAAGCACTGGAAGAACCCAGTCAGGAAGCAGGATACTCCACTCAACTTACTGTGAAATTAATGGACACTACCTTCCTTCAATGGAAGGCAAGACTTGATACCTACTGACCACTAAATGTTTGTGTCTAGCAAGCTATCTCAATTACACATAAAAACAACACAGACACCTGTTCCATCCACAGATTTTGTGCTTACCGAATGTCCATTGCATTTGCTTTTACACTTATTAATGCCACTTTTCTTTATCTTAGCAATTATACAATTCAATAAGGAAGAAAATTGCTATTCTAAGAAAATCAGTTGGGTGCTTTGGAAAAAGAGCTTGTAAAGGCAAGTTTCTCAAACATTGCACTGCTGTAAAAACGTGGGCAGGGGCACAGCTTAAATGATTGGGGAAGCTTGTAAAAATTAGAAGCATTCCCTTAAATGAATTTGTAAGAAGCTTTAAATTCTCATTCCACTTGAGACAAAACTGAAGTAGGCCTTAGTGAAAGTACTAAGGAAGGCCATATGAAATCTAATTGGCAGACTTCTTTTTTCTGTTTTATTTATTTCCTTACTTTATTACTGAATTTATTGAGGTGAGATTGGTTAATAAAATTATATAGGCTTCAAGTGTACAATTTTATAACACATCATCTGTACATTGCACTCTTTTGTTCACCACCCCAAGTCAAGTTTCCTTCCATCACAATTTATCCCCTCTTTATACTTCTCTACCTCCCCAGACGTCTTTCCCTCCAGTAATCACTGCACTATAGTCTGTTACTATGATGTTGTTTTTTTTTGCTTAATCCTTTTATTTATTTTTTTTTACAGAGACAGAGAGAGTCAGAGAGAGGGATAGATAAGGATAGACAGAGAGATGAGAAGCATCAATCATCAGTTTTTCATTGTGACACCTTAGTTGTTCATTGATTGCTTTCTCATATGTGCCTTGACCGTGGGCCTTCAGCAGATAGAGTAACCCCTTGCTCAATCAAGCCAGCAACCTTGGATCTAAGCTGGTGAGCTTTGCTTAAACCAGATGAGCCCGCACTCAAGCTGGTGACCTTGGGGTCTCGAACCTGGGTCCTCCGCATCCCAGTCCGACGCTCTATCCACTGTGCCACCGCCTGGTCAGGCTTTTTTGCTTAATCCTTTACACTTTTCACCCAACCACAGAATCCCCCTCCCCTCTGACAGCTGTCAGTCTATTCCCTACTTTGCTAAAATAAAAAGTCATGGCCCTATATAGAGAAAACTGGTAAGTACATATATATGGATGTATTGTTATTTAAAGCAGTATATTAAAATAAACATTATTTTTATGATTCCTTACTTTAAGTTTTTCAATTTAACAATCAACTTCCAGTCATGAATGAATTCAAGAAGAGAAATTCCACCTTATGACTTAGAGCAAGGTTTGGCAAACCTTAGCCCATGGGCCAAATCCAGCCTACCCCCTGTTTTTAGATGGCCCATGGGCTAAAATTATTTCTTCATTCCTAAATGGTTGAAACAGATTTAAATTTTTATTTACACATTTTAATATTTATTAAAATTTTAATATATATTAAACTTAATTTTAATTATGCATTACCTATTGAAATAAAAAATATTTTGAAATATATTAGTTATATAAAATTCAAATTTGAGCCCATTAAAAAAGTTTTAATGGAACGCAGCCATGGCCATTCTTTTAAGCATTGTCTAAGGTTGCTTCCCAGTTGCAGAGGCAGAGGTTAGTAGTTGGGACAGAGACGGTATGGCCCACAGAGTCAGAAATATTTTCTATCTGTTGCGGTTTGGAAAAAGTTTGCTGACCTCTGTATCACAGCATTACTGAGAACTTCTCTTCCCTGCTATGGTGAAAGGCATTTAAGGCTGCCTTTTTCTCTTAAAGCAGTCTGGATAAATCTTACCTTTCCATAGGGTAGAATTCACACTTGGACAAAATGCTCTTCTTTGCAATCAGACATTTTTCTACGTCAGAAGTGAGTGCAAAGAATCGAGAGTGACCCTTTGAAATGCATATAATTTTTTAATTTCTTTTTTATTTTATTGAATTTATTAGGGTGGCGTTGGTTAAGAAAATTTTATAAATTTCAATGGTACAATTTTATAATGCTCATCTGTACATTGTATTGTGTGTTCGCCACCCCGAATCAAGTCTCCTTCCATCACCATTCATCCCCCCTCTACCTGCTCTTACCTCCCCCACCCCCTTTCCCTCTGGTAATCACCACACTGTTGTCTGTGGCCAGGAGTTTTGTTTTCCTGTGCTTAATTCTTTCATCTTTTCCACCCATCCCTTCAACCCTCCTCTCCTCTGACAGCTGTCAGTCTGCTCTGGGTCCATGAGGAACGCACATCATTTACTCACAGAAAGGCTACATTTTAGTACAAACAACTCTGAGTTCATCTTTTTTCTTCTGCTTCCTTTTGGGCCAGTTGTCTGTTAGCACAAAGCAATTCCTTTGCTTTGTTTCTGTTCTGAAGCAATGATGTAGGTGAATGACCTGGAGAAAATTGATTCTTTTTGTACCTGCGCATCTTGATTTGATTTTCCTTTCAGAGTTGACAGAGAATCCTCCTTTATGATTCACTAGAAAATACTGGTATTCAGAGTTAAGTACTGAACAGCCAAATATATGATTTAAAAAGGGAGAAGAAAAGGTAAAAATAAAATCACATTGATCTCTCTCCTTTTTGGTGGGAAGCAATCAGACAAAAGAGAAAATAGGGAGCATCTAAAATTGCAAGCTTTTTTTTTTTTTTTTTTTTTGAGGCAAAGCAGTGCCTTAGCGAAGATTAAAGAATGTTCAGGGGGACTTCATTATTGTTCCCATGGAAAAGGACTAGGCTAATAGAGGATAATCAGCATGTGGGGCAACAGGTGTTAAGTGAAGGTGCTGACTGAGGAAGGAACGCTGGTACAAGTAGCTCTTAGGTTGCGTTCCCTAGAAATAGAACCGGAGACAGGGATTTTGTGTAAATAACTTATTAAGAGTGCTTAGAGGAAAAGTCTGTACAGGGGTGGAGAAAGCAGGATAGGGAAGGGGACAGATTGAGCAAGAATTGGTTTCATATAATGTGGAGTGTTGGCTTGACCTTTTGGGAAGCTTTGAAGCATGAATAGCACCACAGATGCTCCCCGCCCTGAGGCAAGGATCAGGGCTTTGGCTCCTCTGCAGGAAGCCGTCCTGAGGCAGCTTGCAGCTTGGGTGGGGGAAATCCCAGGCACCTCTAAAGAGGCCACGCCACTTGCAGGAGGCAACTCTTCAGAGGTGAGAAGGTTGCAGAGGAGTGAGCAAAGGGATTCACTGCAGCTAATCAAGAGACCCATAGGACAAATACCGAAAGGCTATGGGATTAGATTCCAAATTAGGTTGTGAGGTCAACCATCATGTTCAAAGAGTAAACAACTCTTAAACCTCTTAGCATCAGCCGGAGATCAAGGGTGTTGGGGCAAATCTTCACCAGCAAGACAGAGCCAGCAAGGCCCTGTCATCTGTTTTACAACAGGCCAGACCCAGGGGAGGGGAAACAAGAACCTTCAAATGAAGATTGAACTGTTCATTATTAAATGAAACTGACTGCTCTGATTGGAGATTGTGTTCTGAGATTTAAAGTGACCATAGACTTTGTATTACCTAAGAATAAATAAAAAAGTCATTGGCAAGGGAATGAGGAGCCACTGAGCCATTTCACCTGCAGATGTTGTAAAGTACCAAAAGGCTACAGAATTAATATTAATATTTTAGGAGGCTTGGAGAACATTTTATTAATTTGGGTTAAAGTGTGCAGAGAAATTGTGAAAATAGTCTCTGTACTGTGTGATTAGCATAACCAGGATGGCTCTTGCCATTGTATTATAAATGAAAAGGGAAGGAAAGCATAGATTCCCTGACATTCCACCACACCTATGGGGAAAGGAGTGAATGGCTAGCCAGGTGCAGGAAGGGAAAAGCCAAAATAAACCTTTTCTTATAACTATGAGCCATTTGCGGGCATTTGTCCCCACGGAAACTACCTCTCTTAGGTAAATGCATGTGGTTAATACGTCTGACTCTGGACAGAGAGATGGCGGATGAACACTAGAAAATATAGGAAGGCCTTTTAATATGTAAAGAGATATCTTTCTACCATTGTTTTGACTTGTAAATTTTGTTTTCTCCAAAATGATGTATGGTTTGCAAATTGAACGTGGTCCTATCATGTTAAAGGACATATGACTATAACCAATAGCGGTAAGGAGCTCTTAATTGCAATTTTTGATTCTGTACTTCCCACTTACAAAACTATAAAAACTAAGTAGAACAAAGGGCCGGCGCGCTCTCCGTCAGATTTCTGTTGGAGTTCCCCCGCTTGGCCAAGCTAGACAATAAAGCTTTAATGTGTAAACGACGGACCTTGCTCCTGTTTTCCGTATTTCAGGTCCCTCCGAATTTGGATTAACAGGAAAAGCTAGTTCCACCTGGAGAAATTGAAAGAGGGCAATGGGAGACAAAAACGTGCTTGCTTTCTGAGAGCATCATACTAGCCTTGATGAAGAGTGTGTTACTCTATGTAGATGACATTTGAATTGTCTACTTAAAATTTGTGGCCACTGTTTCTAGAATTAATCAGAACTCTCAAATCCAAGGAACCTAATTTTTCATGTTTATATTCCAAAGTTTGTGATCTAGAGCCCTCTTTTGATTTTAAAACATCACATTTGAAAATATATATGTAGAGAGAGGCAGGAGGAAGAACTCTGAGACTCATCAGATTGCTGAGAGTTTTCTAGTTCCCAATTTCGATCATCTGTAGGCTCTAAGAGATAAACTAGTGTTCCTCTAATCAACTTTCACTTAGTTGGTTAAAGGGAGTTGCATAATTTACAACCAAAATTTTTTAACTAAGACTTGTTAAATGAGACAGTCTTAGAAGCAGTGATATAGTTCCATGTGGGCTGATACAGAAATTGAGAAAGGAGAGTTTGGAGACTTAGTCTGAAGCTTGTTTTCAAGGTAATCATACTATTTTTACTTAGTTTATCTTTACCCGTGGTGCCTTTGGGCATGGGTGGTTAATGGAAATTTTAGAGGTCCTCCAGGTATACTTTTCAAGCCACTCTTGGGAGGTTGCTTTGGGAAGACTGTATCATTTTCCTCCTTTTTGCAGATGAGGAAAAACAGATCCAAAAGTTCAAGTAAATTGCCAGAGATCACCCAATTTCCAAGTGGCAAAGCCTGGAAGCCTAGTCTGCTGGAGAACGGACCTTCTTCACTCCTTTCCAAAATGGTGGAAAACACCCAGCTCTGGGGAGAAGTCACTTTGGATATGTCTGCCGATCACATCATGGAACAAAGCTTTTGTTTTGAAAGATCTGAAAGGATTTGGAGGAAAGTTATTTGTTTCTGTTCATGTAATGCAATTAGCCTGTTGAATGTGAGATGAGAAGAAAATGTTTTTCTGTGCTCAGTCTATCCATTTTTAAAAGCACAGAGAAGCAAGTCTACTGGTGCTGATTCTAATGTGCGTGGGGGAGCTCACCAGAAATGAAAACATTAATTTATCTCAGTCTAGTTATTACTTTGGCTCCTTCTTTCCCTTAGTGTAAATTGCCAAGAATGTGAGTCTATATCCTGACTGGAGGTTTGTTATCATTTTGCTTAATTAAACAACATTTTCTGAGGCATGGAGTTATAATTATTTCCTTCCTTTCTTATACCCATTAGTTCAAATCTTCACATTTATTTATAAAACGTGGTAGGATTTTCTCCCTCTTCCTGCTGCTGCCAGTGTGGTACATATTCCATGTTCTTTGATTTTCACTGTATTAGAACAGATTTTTATTAAATTTTATGGCAATTATTTGTACAACATTTATAGGACTCTCTATAGATGATAAGATTCTCATCTTGGGCAATTTTCTCGGAAAGAGATTTGGATCACATAATTTTAAATTTCTACAAAATGCAAAGGGAATAAATTATTATAAAGTTTTATATTAAAAAAAACCCAAGCAGCTGGTTTCATTACCATTTTTTTCCTTTGAGTGTATGTTGATGTCAATAGTAAGCTTTTGCATTCAAGAAAATAACAGTTTTACACACAAGGTTCAACAGAGAAACTAAGGATAATGGTATCACTATCACTATAAGTTCATGAAGGGAGTAGAGGACCTGAATTTACCCTATAGATACCTTATTCTACTTGAGATCAATTTCTTTGGACATATTCAACATCAAAATCTGGGGCAATAAATTTCCTTCTATTAAGTTCTTTATAAAACATCAAAGTTACTTTTCAAGATAGAAAGTACAAAAATAATACCTAATAATATTAGTAAATATTTATGTTTGACCCTGTGCCAAGGTTGTTATAAGGACTAGTCATATTTTATTTATATTTTTAAATGATTTAATTGAGATATGATTGACATATCAAAAACTGCACATATTTAATATATACAGATCATTGAGTTGGAGATAAAAACATACTTAGAAAACTATCATCAATATCAAGGCCATAAAGATCCATCACTTTCCAAACTTTCCTCCTGATCCTATTAGTATTATGATAATGTATATTATTCTATTTAATTTTTATAAAAATTCCTATGATTTAGGGATTTTTTTTTTTTGTAGTTAAATGTTTTTTTTTTTTTTTTTAATAAATTTTTATTAATGGTAATGGGATGACATTAATAAATCAGGGTACATATATTCAAAGAAAACATGTCTAGGTTATTTTGTCATCAAATTATGTTGCAAACCCCTCGCCCAAAGTCAGATTGTCCTCCGTCACCCTCTATCTAGTTCTCTGTGCCCCTCCCCCTCCCCCTAACTCTCTCCCTCCCTCCCTCCCATGTCCTCCCTGCCCCCCCACCCTTGGTAACCACCACACTCTTGTCCATGTCTCTTAGTCTCATTTTTATGTTCCACCAATGTATGGAATCATGTAGTTCTTGTTTTTTTCTGATTTACTTATTTCACTCCTTATAATGTTATCAAGATCCCACCATTTTGCTGTAAATGATCTGCTGTCATCATTTCTTATGGCTGAGTAGTATTCCATAGTGTATATGTGCCACATCTTCTTTATCCAGTCTTCTATTGAAGGGCTTTTTGGTTGTTTCCATGTCTTGGCCACTGTGAACAGTGCTGCAATGAACATGGGGCTACATGTGTCTTCACGTACCAATGTTTCTGAGGTTTTGGGGTATATACCCAGTAGAGGGATTGCTGGGTCATAAGGTAGTTCTATTTGCAGTTTTTTGAGGAACCACCATACTTTCCTCCATAATGGTTGTACTACTTTACAGTCCCACCAACAGTGAATGAGGGTTCCTTTTTCTCCACAGCCTCTCCAACATTTGCTATTACCCGTCTTGTTGATAATAGCTAATCTAACAGGGGTGAGGTGGTATCTCATTGTAGTTTTGATTTGCATTTCTCTAATAACTAATGAAGCTGAGCATCTTTTCATATATCTGTTGGCCATTTGTATCTCTTCCTGGGAGAAGTGTCTGTTCATGTCCTCTTCCCATTTTTTTATTGGATTGCTTGCTTGTTTGTTGTTGAGTTTTATGAGTTCTTTGTAAATTTTGGATATTAGGCCCTTATCTGAGCTGTCGTTTGAAAATATCAGTTCCCATATAGTTGGCTGTCTGTTTATTTTGATATCAGTTTCTCTTGCTGAGCAAAAACTTTTAATTCTGATGTAGTCCCATTCATTTATCTTTGCCTTCACTTCTCTTGCCATTGGAGTCAAGTTCATAAAATGTTCTTTAAAACCCAGGTCCATGATTTTAGTACCTATGTCTTCTTCTATGTACTTTATTGTTTCAGGTCTTATATTTAGGTCTTTGATCCATTTTGAATTAATTTTAGTACACGGGGACAGGCTGTAGTCGAGTTTCATTCTTTTGCATGTGGCTTTCCAGTTTTCCCAACACCATTTGTTGAAGAGGCTTTCTTTTCTCCATTGTGTGTTGTTGGCCCCTTTATCAAAGATTATTTGACCATATATATGTGGTTTTATTTCTGGGCTTTCTATTCTGTTCCATTGGTCTGAGTGTCTATTTTTCTGCCAATACCATGCTGTTTTGATTATCGTGGCCCTATAATATAGTTTAAAGTCAGGTATTGTAATGCCCCCAGCTTCATTCTTTTTCCTTAGGATTGTTTTGGCTATTCGGGGTTTTTTATAGTTCCATATAAATCTGATGATTTTTTGTTCCATTTCTTTAAAAAATCTCATAGGGATTTTGATGGGAATTGCATTAATTTGTATATTGCTTTGGGTAATATGGCCATTTTGATTATATTTATTCTTCCTATCCAAGAACAAGGAATATTTTTCCATCTCATTGTATCTTTTTCGATTTCCCTTAACAATGCTTTGTAATTTTCATTATATAGGTCCTTTACGTTCTTTGTTATGTTTATTCCTAGGTATTTTATTTTTTTTGTTGCAATCGTGAAGGGGATTATTTTTTTGAGTTCGTTTTCTAATATTTCATTGTTGGCATATAGAAAGGCTATGGACTTTTGTATGTTAATTTTGTATCCTGCGACCTTACTGTATTGGTTTATTGTTTCTAATAATCTTTTTGTGGAGTCCTTCGGGTTTTCGATGTATAGGATCACATCATCAGCAAAAAGTGATAGCTTTACTTCTTCTTTTCCGATATGGATGCCTTTTATTTCTTTGTCTTGTCTGATTGCTCTGGCCAGAACTTCTAGCACCACGTTGAATAAGAGTGGAGAGAGTGGACAACCCTGTCTTGTTCCTGATTTAAGGTAGAAAGTCCTCAGTTTTATGCCGTTTAATAGGATGTTGGCTGATGGTTTATCATATATGGCCTTTATCATGTTGAGATATTTTCCTTCTATACCCATTTTGTTGAGAGTCTTAAACATAAAATTGTGTTGTATTTTATCAAAAGCCTTTTCTGCATCTATTGATAAGATCATGTGGTTTTTGTTCTTTGTTTTGTTGATATGGTGTATTACGTTAACCGTTTTGCGTATGTTGAACCATCCTTGAGATTCTGGGATGAATCCCACTTGATCATGATGTATTATTTTTTTAATATGTTGTTGTATTCGGTTTGCCAGTATTTTGTTTAGTATTTTAGCATCTGTATTCATTAGAGATATTGGTCTGTAGTTTTCTTTCTTTGTGCCATCCTTGCCTGGTTTTGGTATGAGGGTTATGTTGGCCTCATAAAATGTGTTTGGAAGTATTGCTTCTTCTTCAATTTTTTGGAAGACTTTGAGTAGAATAGGAACCAAGTCTTCTTTGAATGTTTGATAGAATTCACTAGTATAACCGTCTGGGCCTGGACTTTTATTTTTGGGGAGATTTTTAATAGTTTTTTCTATTTCCTCCCTGCTGATTGGTCTGTTTAGGCTTTCTGCTTCTTCATGACTCAGTCTAGGAAGGTTGTATTGTTCTAGGAATTTATCCATTTCTTCTAGGTTGTTGTATTTGGTGGCATATAATTTTTCATAGTATTCTACAATAATTCTTTGTATTTCTATGATGTCTGTGGTGATCTCTCCTCTTTCATTTTGGATTTTATTTATTTGAGTCCTGTGTCTTTTTTCCTTAGTGAGTCTTGCCAAGGGTTTGTCAATTTTGTTGATCTTTTCAAAGAACCAGCTCCTTGTTTTATTGATTTTTTCTATAGTTTTTCTGTTCTCTATTTCATTTATTTCTGCTCTGATTTTTATTATCTCCTTTCTTCGGCTGGTTTTGGGTTGTCTTTGTTCTTCTTTTTCTAGTTCCTTAAGGTGTGAAGTTAAGTGGTTTACTTCGGCTCTCTCTTGTTTGTTCATATAAGCCTGAAGTGATATGAACTTTCCTCTTATTACTGCTTTTGCTGCATCCCAGAGATTCTGATATGTCGTATTTTCATTTTCATTTGTCTGTATATATCTTTTGATTTCTGCACTTATTTCTTCTTTGACCCATTCATTTTTTAGAAGTATGTTGTTTAGTTTCCACATTTTTGTGGGTTTTTCCCCCTCTTTTTTGCAGTTGAATTCTAGTTTCAAGGCTTTATGATCAGAAAATATGCTTGGTACAATTTCAATTTTTCTAAATTTGCTGATATTGTCTTTGTGGCCCAACATATGGTCAATTCTTGAGAATGTTCCATGTACACTAGAGAAAAATGTATACTCTGTCGCTTTGGGATGAAGTGTCCTGTAGATGTCTATCATATCCAGGTGTTCTAGTATTTTGTTTAAGGCCACTATATCTTTATTGATTCTCTGTTTGGATGACCGATCTAGAGCCGTCAGCGGTGTATTGAGGTCTCCAAGTATGATTGTATTTTTGTTAGTTTTTGTTTTAAGGTCAATAAGTAGCTGTCTTATATATTTTGGTGCTCCTTGGTTTGGTGCATATATATTAAGGATTGTTATGTCTTCTTGATTCAACTTCCCCTTAATCATTATGAAATGACCATTTTTGTCTCTGAGTACTTTTTCTGTCTTGTAGTCAGCATTATTAGATATGAGTATTGCTACGCCTGCTTTTTTTTTGGGTGTTGTTTGCTTGGAGTATTGTTTTCCAGCCTTTCACTTTGAATTTGTTTTTATCCTTGTTGCTTAGATGTGTTTCTTGTAGGCAGCATATAGTTGGATTTTGTTTTTTAATCCATTCTGCTACTCTGTGTCTTTTTATTGGTAAGTTTAATCCATTTACATTTAGTGTAATTATTGACACTTGTGGGTTCCCTACTGCCATTTTATAAATTGCTTTCTGTTAGTTTTGTATCTAGTTTGATTCTTCTCTTTTGTTTTTCTATCATTTGTTTTTGTTTGTTTGTGTTCCATACTTCTTTCCTCTGTTGCTACCTTTTTTAAGTCAAGTGTTTTTGTGGTGGTTTTTTTAAGGGTGGTTACCATTAAGTAATGAAAAGGGTACCTACCATATTCATTGTAGTACCCTATCTTATAAGTATTTCTGCACTTCATCATCCTTTGCTACTGTTAATCTCCATCCTCTCCCCCCTATTTTTCCTTTGTTGTCACAGTTTAAGTTTGGTTTTATTGTGTTCTTGGTGGAGCTGTTACTTGTGGTGTTGTTTTCTTTTGTTCTTTGAATCTGGTTGGAAAACCCCCTTTAGTATTTCCTGGAGTGGGGGCTTTCTGTTGATAAATTCTCTCATCTTTTCTGTATTTGTGAATGTTTTTATATCTCCTTCATACTTGAAGGATAGCTTTGATGGGTATAGTATTCTTGGCTGAAAGTTCCTCTCTTTCAGGGCTTTAAATATTGGGGTCCACTCTCTTCTAGCTTGTAGAGTTTCTGCTGAGAAATCTGATGATAATCTAATAGGCCTTCCTTTATATGTTGTACTCTTCTTTTCCCTGGCTGCCTTGAGAATTTTTTCTTTGTCATTGGTTTGTGTCATCTTTATTATGATGTGCCTTGGAGTGGGTTTGTTGGGGTTAAGAAAACTTGGTGTTCTGTTTGCTTCTTGAATTTGAGGCTTTAGTTCCTTCCACAGGCTTGGGAAGTTCTCGTCTATTATTTGTTTGAGTATATTCTCCATTCCATTTTCTTTCTCTTCTCCCTCTGATATACCTATTATTCTTATGTTATTCTTTCTGATGGAGTCAGACAATTCCTGTAGGGCTTTCTCATTTTTTATTATTCTTGAGTCTCTTTCTTCTTCTCTCTGTTGTGCCTCAAGTTGTTTGTCTTCTATTTCACTAATCCTATCTTCAATCTGGGCTGTTCTGTTAGCTAAGCTTGTTACCTCGTTTTTCAGCTCGTGAATTGAGTTTTTCATTTCTGTTTGATTTGTTTTTATAGTTTCAATTTTCTTGGTAATATATTCTTTGTGTTCATTGAGTTGTTTTCTGATCTCCCTATATTGCCTTTCTGTGTTTTCTTGTATATCTCTGAGTATTTTTAAGATTTCTAGTTTAAATTCTCTGTCATTTAGCTCCAAGGCTTCCAATATGTTAAGTCTTTTCTCCATAGATTTTTCCACATCTATTTGTGTTACCTCTCTTTCTTTTGTATCCATAATATTCGATTTCCTCTTTCTTATCGGCATCTGAGGGTGGTCTTATTGATAGCACTAATTAGAATTAATAAAGAGTAAAAAGAAAAAAAAAGGGTAAAACACCCCACAAAAAAAAACAGTAATAATTTATTATTTCCCCCTTTTTTCTCTCTTCTCTTTCCCTCCTCTCCCCTCCTCAGGGAAATATCGTGCCTATAATGGAGGTCCTGATTTGGGGTGAAGAGTTCAAGGGGCAAAAAAAGGGAGTAGGGACCTACTAAATGCAAAAAAAAAAAAAAAAAAAAAAAGGAAGAAAATCTTAGACAAGCATAAGATGATTTGCTTGTAAGTGATGGTCAACTAAGAGATATAATGAGAGGGATAAGAGGGAATCAGAAAAAAGGACCAAAAAAGAATAATAAAGAAGAAAAAATAAAAATAATAAGTAAAAATCTGTTGTATTAAGTGGAGCGAAGACTAAATACAATGGAGACCTTGGGTTGGGAGGACCCAAAATGCCACAAAAATAAACAAACAAGAGGAAAAAATAAATAAAAACAAAAGCAAAAAAGAGAAATAAAACCAAAAAAAAGCCTTGAGTCCCAAATTAACTAATTTGTTCGTGATTGAGGATTATATGGGAGGAAAGTAAAATGAGAAAAGAAAAAACGAGTAGAAAGGAAAAAATAAGAAAAGGAGAAAAACGAAGGAAGAAATAAAATAGGAGGAGAAAAAAACAAAATAAAGCAAGACAAAAAAAAAACAAAAGAGGAGAGAGTGAGAGTTAAGTGTTTTGGAGTATAACCTTAAAGGAGGGTGAGGATGAAGAAGAAAAATAAAATGCAACACTCATGGGTAGTGTAGTTCAAGAAAGGGGAAGCATAAGATGGGCAGAGAATAGAAGGACCGAGGTGGAGGAAATAAAGGCAAAAAGATAGAAGAAACAAGCAACAACAACAACAACAACAAAAAATTAGTGGATCAAGTTGTAAAGTCTGTGGGTTTTTCTTGATTTTGAGAGGTTAACTTCTTCCTTTTTCTTTTCTCTCCCTCTTCCTAGTCGGTGACTCTGTACCCCAGGCTCTGCCCCTGTGTCACTCTTAGTTAGGGATTTGCAGTTGATGGGATTCTATGGCAATGTCATATAATTGGCTTTAGTCTTGCTGGAAGTAAAGGCTTGTTGGCGTTTGCCGGGTCCAACGATGAGAGAGTTTGCTTTCCTGGATTCTCTCTCCTAGTCCCCCCTTTCTGAATTAGCAGCCTGGTGATCCAGCTATAAGGCTGCAACTGCTTCTGCCTGGGGAGTAAGAGGCTCAAAGAGCTGGGAAATCCCCACTCTATCCCCACTCAGTGCAAGGCTTTGGGAAAGGCTCTGAGAGTCAGGGCCTCCAGTGTAATCAGGCGGGGGTGGGAGTCAATTGTTGTCAAGGTGACTGTTCAGCGCCTATCATTTAGTTGGACCTCTCAACCCAGGCTTTCCACACTTTGTAGCCTGTTTTTGCAGGGAAGAAGAGGCACTAGTCTCTGCTTACGACTAGTGTAGTATAGACCTTATTATCTGCCAAGTCCTTCTTGTTAGCGTTTATCCCTGAATATGGAGGCTCTATCAATCAGAAGTTGCCCCCGCCCCTTTACGGAGAGGCACTAAAAAATATCACGCCTCTTGTCTTGGATCGCTGAACTGAGAGAGATCTTATCAATTAGAACCGAGGGTGCGCAGATTTTATGGGTTAAGCTAATTTCAGTGATTGGGTCGCAGCTGTGCTTCCGAAGGTATTTTAGGCTGCCTGCGCGCGCCCCTCCCCCAACGCTTGATTGTTAGCTTGAATGGCTGGGTGAGGTGCCCCGCCCACGGAGAGAATCTCCCAAGCCTCTCCCGATCGCCCCGCCACTGGCGGCTGGACCGCACCAGGCGCAGGATAATGGAGCCCCCTGGGTGTGTGGGCCAGTAGGGCGCCCTGGGCGCGTGGAATGCCCAAGGCACGCGCGCGAATGGGGCGCTCCGGGCACCGGTGGCCGGCGACCCCCACTCGCAGTGTGCGGGCCGCTGGGAACGTCAGCAGTGCTCAACCGGACCGGGCGCGCGCGCGGCGGCTCGTGGCGGCCGCTCGCGGTGGCGGTTCGCGGGGGCTCGCGGCAGCTCGCGGTGGCGGTTCGCGGGGGTTCGCGGCGGCTCGCGGGCTCACGGCGGCTCGCGGTCGGCCGCTCGCGGCGGCTTGCGGTTCCCAAGTATATGGGCTGACTCACCGCGGGCGCACTCCCTGGCGGCTTGAATGAGCGTCGATGCGGTAGCTTCCTCCACACCCTCGTCTCTCAGATTCAAGTGATAACAGTCCTTTTGCTTTCAGTTTGTGTGGAACTCCGGAATGCTCCGAGGATAAATTTTTCTGTTTCTAGTTGATAAATTTGTTGTGATTTAGGGGAGAGCTGTCGGACGCGCTTCTCACGGCGCCATTTCCGTGACGTCACTGATTTAGGGATTATTATTATTTCCATTTTATAGGTGAGGAAATTGAAGATTGAAGATGGCTCAAAGTCCTATGCCTTTTAATAGGCAGAATTGGGATTTAAACCTTTACCTGTCCATGTTCAGATCTTAATTTCTTTCTTATGCTACCTCTCATCTAAGCATAAGAGAGGGGAATCTAAGGAGTCAATTAATCTTGGAACTAGAAACCTTTCCTATGGTGTTATCCAATTTCCAATTAGAGACTGAGGTAAAAGGGGGAAGACAAAGACCCAATTTGAGCTCCTCTGTTTGAGAGAGGGTCTAGAGGTGCTAGTAATTTCATATGAGATAAATTCTCAAGGTTAAAATTTCTTAATCCAGAAATAGCTCACAAATGGTGACAACATGTATATTGCTACCTCAGGGCCTTTGCACTAGCTGTTTCCTCTCTGCCTGAATACTCTTAACTAAGGTATCAATATGAAAAACTTTCACCTCCTTGAAGCCTTTACTCAAATGTCAACCTCTAAGTGGGCCTAACCTGACTACCCTATTGAAGACTAGAAGCCCCAAGCCCCAGAATGTCTGATTCCCTTCTGCTTCATTTGTTTATTTTTATTAAATTTATTGGGGTACCATTGGTTAATAACATTAGACAATTTTCAGATACACAAGATTTTAATTCAACGTCTGTTAAAAAGTGATGTGTTTTATATCTTACTAGCACTTATCAACTTTTAAGACACTACCTAATTGACTTAAATATCATCTATTGTTTATATATCTTTCCCCACTAGAATATAAACATTCTAAGGAAAGGGATCCTTGTCTATTTTGTACACTGATGGAGCCTAAGTTCTTAGAACTGTGTCTGGCACACAGTAGACATTCAATACAATTAGTTTGATGAATAAATCAGGAAAATACAGTCTCAAGAATTATAAACAAGCAAATAGGAAATCTGGGAGGCCAAGCTGAGAGCTTCACCTGAGGAGGAGCTCAGAAATTTCATGCATATCACTGAATTCTCTCTCTTTCTCCCTCTTGCTCCATCTCTCACACACATACCCCAATAGAAACTCTCTCTCTCACACACAGCCCTTCCCTGCAAGGTAAGGCCGTTGGTATACTTTAGGAGTGGCAATTCGTTTTGGAGAAATCACTTTTACATTTGATGTAAATGAACATGGAAGTCATTTTCTTTGCTCTGTAATGCAACTATAAGATGCCCAGTTGTCCTAGTAATCCATGTTGGTCAACATACCAAATGTTCAAAGTAGGGAGGGGTGGGAAACACAAACTAGAATTGGTTTTCTTATTAAGAAATCCTGCCTGGCCAGGCGGTGGCGCAGTGGATAGAGCGTCGGACTGGGATGCGAAGGACCCAGGTTCGAGACCCCAAGGTGGCCAGCTTGAGCGTGGGCTCATCTGGTTTGAGCAAAGCTCACCAGCTTGGACCCAAGGTCGCTGGCTCGAGCAAGGGGTTACTCAGTCTGCTGAAGGCCTGTGGTCAAGGCACATAAGAGAAAGCAATCAATGAACAACTAAGGTGTCACAACAAAAAACTGATGATTGATGCTTCTCATCTCTCCGTTCCTGCCTGTCTGTCCCTGTCTATCCCTCCCTCTGACTCTCTCTGTCTCTAAAAAAAAAAATGAAATCCTGCTCTTTGTGAGTTGATTGGGTCTTCCAAAGCAAACTATAATTTCTCTATCACTTCCAATGGTTCACTCAGCCATTACCACTGACTTTACCTTAATGCACAATGTAGAGCAGGGGTCGGGAACATTTTTTGGCTCAGAGAGCCATGAACACCACATATTTTAAAATGTAATTCTGTCAGAGCCATACAATGACCCGTGTACATTACGCATTATCCAATAAAACTTTGGTGTTGTCCCAGAGGACAGCTGTGATTGGCTCCAGCCACCCGCAACCATGAACATGAGCAGTAGGAAATGAATGGGTTGTAATACATGAGAATGTTTTATATTTTTAACGTTATTATTTTTTTTTATTAAAGATTTGTCTGTGAGCCAGATGCGGCCATCAAAAGAGCCATATCTGGCTCACGAGCCATAGGTTCCCAACCCCTGATGTAGAGCAACTAACAAAGACATCTGGGAGGTAACTGGGTTGTAGGAAGGTGTTGTGAGTTTGTAAGTAAACCCCTGAGTTTGGGTGTAGAAGGTGAACGACAGATGAGAGAAAGGTTATAAGGGAAATAGGCATCATCATTTCAACCAGACCTTGAGATTAACAGAAAACAGGTAGGCTAGTGAAAACAGAGCACTCCCTACAGTGGGTACCTGCGAGAGTACCTGCAAAATCCTAGAGGCAACCTGCAACAGGTCTTCAAAAATCAAACCCTAGAGAACATAGGTGAGCAAACTACAGCCCACTGGCCAAATCTGACTTACCATCTTTTTATCTTTTCTTTTCTTTCCTTTCTTTTTCTTTTATTCTTTCCTTTCTTTCTTTTTCTTTCTCTTTCTTTCTTTCTTTCTTTCTTTCTTTCTTTCTTTCTTTCTTTCTTTCTTTGATATGGTCTACAAGCTAAGAATGATTTTCATAGTTTTAAGTGGTTAAAAAAACAAAAAAGATTAATTTTTTTTTTTCTGAAGCTGGAAACAGGGAGAGATAGTGAGACAGACTCCTGCATGCCCCCAACCGGGATCCACCCAGCACCCCTACCAGGGGCGACGCTCTGCCCACCAGTGGGCGATGCTCTGCCCCTCTGGGGCGTCGCTCTGCCACGTCCAGAGCCACTCTAGTGCCTGGGGCAGAGGCCAAGGAGCCATCCCCAGCGCCCAGGCCATCTTTGCTCCAATGGAGCCTTGGCTGTGGGAGGGGAAGAGAGAGACAGAGAGGAAGGAGAGGGGGTGGAGAAGCAAATGGGCGCTTCTCCTATGTGCCCTGGCCAGGAATCGAACCTGGGTCCCCGGCACGCCAGGCCGACGCTCTACCGCTGAGCCAACCAGCCAGGGCCAAGATTAATATTTTGTAACACATGAAAATTACATAGATTCACATTTTGGTGTACTTAGGTAAAGTTTTATTGGAACATAGCCATACTCATTTGCTTACATATTGTCTATGGCTGCTTTTGTGTTACATTATTAGAGTACAGTATTTGTGACAGAGACTGGATGGACAAAGTCTACAATATTTACTCTCTGCCCCTCACAGAAAAATTTGCCTACTCCTGACTGAGAACTTTAGTTAATTTGCTATGTTTTTTCATTAGAGATGCAATAAGGTTTCTTTCCTAGAGATACTTTTTCTTAATAAAGTAAATCTTATAACAAGATATTTATTGTAATAATATATCTTACAGCTTTTCTAACTTTGCTGCTGCGCAACCTTGTTAAATGCCTCTTGTCTTGCAAACATCTCATCATCGGAGAACCGCATATCTGTCAATAAGTAATAAGCATTATTCATTAATTGAAGTAAGATTCCAATCTTATTGGGTTTTCCTTCAAATTGTTTTCAATTTAATAAAATTGAACTGCACCTAATAGAGAATTAAATGTCTCAAATGTCAAAACTGCCCTTCTCTTCCTGACTTTTATTAGAACGTGCTGATTTTTTTCCCCTAAGCCAGCAAGAGGTACATATGCTGCAATACCTCTTCCAAATGAATCTGAAACTTTTGGGTCCCTGCTGTGGGTATAGGAGAAGGTAGAAATTGTAGGTTCCATCCTGAGGGCACAGCAATCAAGATTTTGGCCTTGTCTGGCTGTAAGTACACCTAAGTGTTCCCATCTCTACCAGTTATGAGGACAAATACAGTTTTATTAATATTGACTATAAATATGGACCTATCAATATTAATACCAGATTTCCCTTAGCTTCCTGCTTCTATCTGCTTACAGAAATGTCAATACCTTGCAATTTTCCCCTCTCTAGACATTTTGGGGGTCCTCACATATTGTCTATGGGGGTCCTCACAGCTGCCTTATAGGTGCCTTTTTATCAGACTCAGTCATGGCTGGCTGTGGCTTCCAGCCACATGGGTCTCCAAAAGAGCAGGTCCCCAGTCTCCTAGGAGGGCTGTGCAGTGGTATCATTACACCAGTTACAGCTGCCTTGGCCACCTCAGTGTTGCTGACCTGTAGATTTGCTGCCTCTGTGGGACCTCACACAACCCAGCTGGCACTGACAGCCCCACAGAGGTGTGTCATGGCTGCTCCCATGTCACAGAGATACAGCTGCTGCTTTCAAAACCTCATTCCTGTGGCGCTCTTAATGGAAGCAATCAAACAGGCCCTTTCAAGGTGAAAAGAAGACTCAGTTTGGGGCAGTCCATTTCAAGGCTGCTTGGGAACTAAGTGTCACATGGAACCCACAGGTCCCACACACACTCATGGTCTGCCTTCCTGGTTTCATCATACTACAAGGGTGATGAGTTGCCAGAAAAGCTAAAAGTACTATTTCTTCTCACTGTCAGGTCTGGCTGGTTGTTCTGGAGTTGGTCTCCATCATCACAAGCTCACTCACATGGGACTGGTCATCCTTGCCTGTCATCAGCCTTCTTTGGGGCTTCGCCAGTGTGTTGAACTCAGTTACACATATATGAACTCTGGCTGTGGTCAGGGTTAAATACACTATACCACTACTGCCCAATTCCCAAGAAAATATGTTTATACAAACAAATAAATGTGTGTATATGTGTCTTATTTATCAAACTTTGATATCTGACCTAATCAGGGACCCCTATTAAAGAAAATCAAAATTTTTTGTGTGAATGGAAGGTTAGATTATGCTCTAACATGACAAAAAAGCATATATAACTTTTATATAAATCTTTTATTTTGAGAAAATTACATAGGATTAGGCAAAAGTAGCTTTATATCAATAGTTGTGAGTCTGCAAAACAGTTTATTCTTGTATTATTTTGATTAATTATTGTATATTTGCCATGAAAACAACTGTAAAAGCTACTTTTGCCCTACCCTGTATAATTAATAGATGGTTTTAATAATGATTTTAATAGATTCTTTGAAATGGGTAAAAATTGCTGCATTTAATAAGTATTTTAAATTTTTCATTCATTTATTTAAAAATGTGTTGTGTATCTATTATGTGCCAGGCACTGGGGATACTGTGGAGACACAAAATGTGCCTTCCTTGTTGGATCTCATAGTCTAGTAGGGGAGTAATAAACAAGTAAAGGAATAAATATATAATTTTCAATTGGTGGCAATTTTCACACAGTAAATTAAAGCCTGGTAAGGGGATAGAGACCAACAACTGGCGAATGCTTCTGTAGAGAGACAGGATGCAGAGAGAAGGCCTCTATGAGGCTGGACATTTGAGCTAAAACTTGAAGGAAGTGAGAAAATAAGCCTTGCACTAGTCTGGGAGAAGACATGCAGAAGAAAAGCACGTGCAAAGGCACTGGAGTAGGTTAGGATAGAGGATGGATGGAGCTTCCTGGCTAGCACAGATGAGCATTCCTTTAGGTAAATCTTGAACCTGAATCATGCTCTCCTCCATTTCTCACTCAGAAAGTTTAAGTATGCTGTCTGAAACTAATCCAAGACACCCTCCAACAACAACAAAAATCATCATTTACAAAGATCTATATGTTCCAGAGATGTTTACATAAGTTATTGACAATATTTAAAATGATCCTGTGAAAGTGGACATACTTATCTTCATTTCAGATTAATCATGTTAACCTGCCCAAGACCACACAACCAGTAAGTGGTTGAACTCAAGATTTTTGAGGTCCAAAGCCTGGGCTATTTCCATTACTTACAGTTTTCAGTCTTTTCCAACCTCAGCTTCTCCCTTCATATGAACTATTCTGCACTAGTTGGACTCTGTGACTCAAATAAAGACTCAGTTGGCAAGAATAAGAAGAATGAAAACAGAAGGCTGCGGGGCAGGGAGCTGAGTAAGGCCCAAGTGATTGTATTGCTTCCACCATTTCTGAAGGCCTCTGCCCAGGGCCTGAGAGTGATCACACAGTGGAAAGCCTTGCAAGCAGAAGTAGTGGAAGCTCATATGCCTCACTGGCCTGTTGGTATCCAGGAGATTAGGGTTTAGAGACTAGGTCTTCTGGCCTACAAAGAGAATTTCCCTGGAGAAGACAAATTATGATAAAGGGCCCATGCACTTAATGATCAGACATACTTTCTACCTCTACAAATTAGGGTTCCTATGTCATTTGTTCTGTCACCTTCACTGTTTATGGTAATCAATAGCTGAGTATACCTTCTAGTATAGTGAGTCTATCAAGACCAGGGACTCAGTGCCCTGACCTTGAACCAGAAGCTCTTCCCTGTAACAGAGAGGTGGTTCTCCCCCACAAAGTAACCTAGGCAGAGCTGGAGGAGGGGCTTTTTTCTTCTAGATTCCCTATAGTGAGAGTTTATGGTTATACAGGTCCTGACTACTCATCAATTCTGCTTGTATGGAATCCAATATTCTCTTTCTTAACTCCAGTTTAGAAGGGTGGGGAGTACTTTCCTTACTGCCTTCCTGAGGACAGGAATCTGATTTATGTTTGGGAAATACCAATCACTCTCTTGAAATTTCTTAAGTCCTTTGCCTCCAAATGGGAGTGCTAATTAGTTATGTACTCATTATTCAATGAGTGTAATTGTTCACAAATCCAATTGTATATTTATTACTCTTTTCATTCTTTTGCCCTTTGTGACATCTCATTCAATTATCTAATACAGGGAATGTAATTTAGCAATTCTCAGCATCTGCACATGGCTGTTTAGCATTATTAGAAAAAAAAATCACACATTTGTGAAGATGAATACAAGGATAGAGTAACTGCTATGACAAACTATCCCCAAATTTTATCAGGTTAATATAGTAAAAAGGAATGTCTCACTTACATAAGAGAGCATCATGTGCATTCTCACTCAGATGGTTCTCCAGGAAGCCTCCTCTCCAACCGCTGTCTCAGGAACCTAGGCTACTGCCCTGTTGTGGCTCCATCTTTGCTGAGTTTTGGGAGTCTTTTCTATTCAATCATCTAATGGGAAAAGAAATGGAAAGACTATATACATGAGGATCACTGAGTCGTGAAGGGGCTTATATCCTTTCTTTCATCTTACATTCTTCTGGTCCATACTCAATTATTTGGCTGCATCAAAGGCTGGAAAATGCAGCCTAGTTGGCTACTCTAGAGGAAAGGGAAGTGATCTGGTGAACAGTTGATAATCCCCTGTAAATTCATGGTCTCTAAAATCAATCAGGGTTCTGCCTGCCCAGCATCCTATGTCACCCTAGCTAGCTATTTCTCCTATATCAATTATTTCAAATCTTAGTTTCCCCAAAATATTAGACTCTACTATATTTCACACTACTCTTTATAAAAATAAAATATTTCAGACATATGAGGAAGTATAAAGAATGAGGTTCACTTGCATATCCACCACCCACTCAGGAAATAAAATATTGCAAAGAGAGTTGCTCCTTCCACTTGCTCTCTCTTTCTCATTATCAGATACCTCTTTTCTTATCCCTTCTGTCTATTCAATCCTTTCCTTCTCATCAACATTTAATGAACTCCAAGTCTCTTCCAACTTACTTACAAATACAAAAGCAAAACCTCAAAGCAATATTTGACTATTTGTCTATCTCCATGCTCACTCTCCTCTTCATGAAAATTCTTTGTGAAATATCTTCCCCTCACACTTTCATCCACCGTAATCTGGATTCCATCCCACAGCTTCAGGGAATCAATTTTATGCCAGCCCATTATGACCTTGGACTCAAGCCAATGAACATTTCTCGGTCCTTATCCTCCTTATGCTTTCAGCACATAAATATAAATATAAAATATATAAATAAATGTAAATAACACACTGGACACAGACAACAGTATGGTGATTTCTGGGGGAAGCTGAAGGAGAGTATAGAGCATAGGGACAATATATGGTGATGATCAGAGACATGCCATGGGATGCTGAATACACAATGCAGTGTACAAATGATGTGTTATGGAATTGTGCACCTGAAACATATCATTTTCTTGACCAGTATCGCCCAGTAAGTTTAATTAAGAATAAATAAATACTGGCTCTTTCAAGACTTGATCCTAGGAATCATTTTTTCCCCTTAAAATCCCCCCACCCTTGACTTCATTTACTATTTATTTCCTGATGATGATCAAGTTTATTAAATGTCCTGTCAGATTTCCCTTCTGAGTCCCAAACCTGTATATCAAAATTCCTCCTCAACTTGCTACTTGGATATTTTAAAGGCTTCTCCAATTCAATATTTCCACAAACTGCTATCTTGTGTTTCTTTCTCTAAATCTAGACCTAGTCCCCCAGTGTTTCCTGTTTCAATGACTGGTACCATTATTACGCATTTAGATACACAAACCAATACTCTCCCAAAATTATTCTCTATTTCTCCTCTATCTCCCTCTTCCTTTATTTTTTAAAGACTTTATTCATTTTAGAGAGGAGAGAGAGAAAGAGAAAGAGAGAAGGACGGAGGAGCAGGAAGCATCAACTCCCATATGTGCCTTGACCAGGAAAGCCCAGGGTTTTGAACCAGCAACTTCAGCATTCCAGGTCTAGCTTTGTGTTATGCCCTGTATTAACCTTAATAATCAGTAATTTGTCTAAATAAGAATCTGATCATATATCTGCTTCAAAGCCCAGGATAGTTCCTCATCACCCAATAAGGCTTAGAAAACTCTGAAGGATTTAATTCTTTCTTGGCTTCCCATCCTCACCTTTCAACCATCTCTTTCTATATTCCATTCTCCATTCATCCTAGATAATTCCCCTTCTATTGAATGGGTTCTCTCTTATACTTTTAGATTTCCTATATTGTTAATGTACTACTGCATAACAAATCATTCGACAACTTAGTGTTTTATAACAACTATCATTTATTATTTCCCATGAAGCTATGGGTCATGGGATCCATACAAGCTGATCTCTATCAAGCTAGCTCAGTTTTCTTTGTTCAGTAGGCCAGTTGGGGGCTGGCTGGCCTAGAATGATCTAGCATGGCCTCATCCAGCTCTTCTAAACATGGTCTCTCATCCTCTAGTAGGCAAGTCCCAGTTAATTTTCATGGGGGTGGCAGAGTCAAAAAGAAAAATGAGAGCAGAAACATGCAAAGTCTCCTGACATTAGGTGTGAAACTGACATATGATCATATTTGTTGTATTCTCTTAGGCAAACAAGTCTCAAGGTCATCTCCGATTCAATGAGTTAGAAATAGACACCACGACTTAATGGGGGAGCTGCAAAGCCACATTGCAAAGGAGTGTGTACGTAAGTGGACAAAGAATCTGGGCCATTTTTGCCATCACTGTATCACATCACCTTTCCTTTTGCAGAGAATACCTGTATCCCAGCCCTTCTTTTTAATAAGTCATAATTATCTCTCTGGTCTCAATTTTGATGTCATTTCTGGGAAGCTTTCATAGATTCCTCTAGATGTCTCTCCTCTGGACCTCACCATTATAGCACATATATTAAATATCTGATCACTTATCTGATTATCCAATTAGAACATGAGTCCTTGAGGACAGAAACAATGTCTTATTTGGTCATCTCCTGGCACAATGCCTAGTAGCAGCAGGTGGCGGTATAAGTAATTTTATTTATTTATTAATTATTTTTTTAAAGTGACATCAGAAGTATTTTTTCTTTTTTTAAATTTTATTATTAATTTTAATGGGGTGACATAGATCAATCAGTGTACATAGGTTCAGAGAAAACTTCTCCAGGTTATTTTGACATTTGATTATGTTGCATATCCATCAACCAAAGTCAAATTGTCTTCTGTCACCTTCTATCTGGTTTTCTTTGTGCCCTTCCCCTACCCAACCCTCTCTCTCCCCCCCCATAAATTTAAATTTAAAATGTACGATAAAAATCCATCAAGTGAGGTCTCAATAAGTAAATTCAAATGTAAAATGCACAATAAAAATCAATCATTATCAACATATGCTTTCCCTGCCATTTAAGTCTCTGATTAAAGATAAAACAGCAGCAGATATTTTTGCCAACTCACATTTCTCCCTTTCTTTTCTTCTTCTTCTTCTTCTTCAAGAGAAGCAAGGAAACAGGGTTTGAACTTTACTGTGTGATTCTACTCATGCAGAGTGATCACAAAGATGTATTATAAACACAAGAGCAATAGGCATGAATCTACCTTATTTTCTTAGTAGGACAAAAGTATTTATTTCAAGCCCCTTTTTTAATGCACTGTTCTCTAGTCGTCACCCATCTGATAAGAAGTATTGCAGTGCTTTATCTATAAATTATTTTTTGTTAGGGCTCAGTAATTTTCATCACTAGTCTTATATCTTCTGCAAATCCTCAATGTCTCACATCAGAGGTAATTCGGTATTCATGGAGCAGTGTCTAGAGCAATGAGGCACAAGATGACTCCAGCCTTTTTCACTCAGCTGACTTCCCTTTTGTCATCTTATCACATTCATTACCAAGTTGTTGACTTTTCTTAATCACCACTCTCATTTTTAAATTTACTTTCCTCTTGCTGTATCTGCTTTCTCGGCCACACCTTACCTCACCCCATACACATATTCTCATGTGTTGCTGGATTTTTGTCTTATGACATGGGAACTGACAATTTTCTAGTTGTGTTTCTTTTGCTTTCCCATCTACATTTTTCTCTTGCAAATTATTAAGTATCTGTCAAACAGGAAAGGTTAATCCCCCACCCCTATATAATTCATTTTAACAGTAAGTTGTGATGACTTGGACAGTTATCTCTTTCATGTCTTTAAGTGCATCAAGGTTAATATTGTCCTCTCCCAATATGTACCCTTTCAGATGGTTTCCATCATTGCCATTGTAATACATTTTCCTGACCTTTTACAAACTGCCCTGAGGTTAACTCCCATTTATCACATGGAAGACAGGATTAGCAGTGAGGACAACCCATACAAAAAATATTGCTCAGAAACTCCCTATAAATAACATTTTAATTGGGGCTCTAATTCAGCAAGATAACTCTTAGGTTAAGTTCCTAAAGTGATAAGATGAACTCTAAGATAGTCACTATTCTCAGCTAGTAGAAGGATCAGTATTCCAAAGTCATGCCAGAGTAGCCCCACTTACCTTTTTGACAAGTTTCCAAGACCAGAACTTCAGTAAAATACTTGGCAAAGTTTCCCTGGTAGTCTTAAGAACTATAGGGAAAAATATAGACAGGATGGTCTTGTGGCTGTACAATTATGTATATGGCCAACCATTCCTACACATAAAAAGCTGATTAATGGGGCTGGAATCCATTTTTTAAATAAAAGGCCAGGTAGTACTTATTTTAGGTTTTACTGGCTGAACTACTCAAGTCTGACACTGTAGTTCAAGAGTAGCCTAGTGTTGGGCGGATGGAGTGTATTATGCTCACTTTGTTAAAGAGGCCGTTGCCCAGGTGATATTAATGTGTGTTGGGGTGGGCTAAAGGCAGGGAGAATCCTTGTAGCCTGGGGCTTGGTTTTGGGATTGAGCCTTTCCTACCCTTTTTGATGTAGGGTGGTACAATCCAATCATGCCTCAGAGAAGTGACTTTGTATTAGAGACTTCCCTGTTTTGTATATTGGATTAAGAGTTTGGATTGCTACACTATAAAATGGGGACGAAGTGGGAGCTTGGGCTCTTGGTTCCTGAGATAATCATTAGAAGAGAGAGCAGAGGAGAGCAGAGAAAGGCCACGTGGAGGAGGCCAGGAGAAGCAGCCAAGATGGCAGAATGTTGAGTGAGAAGCCAATTTGGGCAGAGTTTGTATCTGGGATAAGGAAAGGAGATGGGGAACAGAGGTGAATAAGTCTGGTGAGCTAGAAACCTTTGATTCTAGGAAACTCGGATAAGTCAGTAGCTTTGTGAGCACTGAATGTGACTGGGTTTTGGAGCCCAGTGTGTATTTTTACTTGCCCGCCGGGTGCAAAGCTAGAATTAAAGACTATGGCCCACCAGTTTTTGGCTCCGCTGTTTCTTTGCCGACTGTCCGAATCCAATGCGAACCTGCATGAGCCAGGCAGCTCTGATGCTGGCCATGGCCCTGCCTCCTGGCTTTACACCTAGACAGTATGTGAAAGAATGAATATGGCTGTTTTCCAATAAAATTTCATTTACCAAAGAGGCATGAGCCAGATATGGATCCCAGATTGAAGCAACTACATCACACTTGAATTCTTAATATGCCGATTAGCTCAGCTGCCTACAAAGTATTTGTTAATAAATATTTCATAAAGGCTTCTGTTAAATGAGAGCACAGCAGGTTTATAAGATGTAAGTTTATATGGTCTTGAAAAATGTACTTAATATGCTTTCTTTTTAGAATCTCTAGCAGTGGCAGCTTCTTGAAAGAATTCCTGTCCCAGCTACATTTCAAATATTTTTTCCCTTTCTGGAATGACACACACACACACACACTCACACACACACACACACACACACACACTCACAAGCTATACAACAGTGGCTCTCAAAGGGTGGTCTGCAAACAAGCAGTGTCAGCATCTCCAGGGAAATTGTTAGAAATGTCAATTCCTGCGCTCACCACAGACTTACAGAATCAGACACTCTGGGGTGGGGCTCACAAATCTGCATTTGAATAAGCCCTTCCAGGGTTTAGGCTGGGGCTCAAGCTTGAGAACTACTGAAGGTGAACTGCAAGGATGGTTCAGAGGTTTTTGTTTTAGACTGTGTGTATGGGGCAGTGGGTCATACTATGTCTGCACATTGGAATCACCTGGGGTACTTCATAAACACTGATGCCTGTGTCCCACCCAGAGATTATGATTTAGTTGGTTTGGAGCATAACCTGGGCTTTGGGATATATAAAAAATTCCCAGGTGATTTAATCTGCAGACATATTAGTAAATGCCGGAGTAGAAGCAGCCACACTCCATCCCAAAAGTGGCAGAAAAAACTACCTTTGTGTTGGGCAGATAAAATATGTTATGCTCACTTTGTTAAAGATGGCGCTGCCCACGTAGAGGTCCATCACCCAGGTGATGTTAATGTGTGTTGGGGGTGAGCTGTGGGCAGGCAGGATCCTTGTAGCCTGGGGCTTGGTTTTGGGATTAAGCCTTTCCCACCCTTTTTGCTGTGGGGTGGTACAATCCTATCATGCCTCAGAAAGTGACTTTGTATTGGAGACTTCCCTATTTTTTATATTGGATTAAAGGTTTGGATTTCTACACTATAAAATAGGGGCAGAATGGGAGTTTGCTCTCTTGGTTCCAGAGATTAGCATTAGAGAGCAGAGAGCAGAGAGAGGCCACGTGGAGGAGGCCAAGAGAAGCAGCCAAGATGGCGGAGTGCTGAGTGAGAAGCCAGTTTGTGCAGAGTTTGTGCAGGGAGAAGGAAGGAAATGGGGAACAGAGGTAAATAAGTCTGGTGAGCTAGAAACCTTTGATTCTAGGAAACTCAGATAAGTCAGTAGCTTTGTGAGCACTGAATGTGAGTGAGTTTTGGAGCCCAGTGTGCGTTTTTACTTGCCCGCCGGGTGCAAGCTAGGATTAAAGATGATGGCCCATCAGTTTTTGGCTCCGTTGTTTCTTTACCGACTGTCCGAATCCAATGCAAACCTGCATGGGCCGGGCGGCTGTGAAGATGGCCGTGCCTACTGGCTTTACACTTTGATAATATGGAGAAGGACTGTCTGCTTCCTAGTTTCCTTAGAGGTTAGAACTAGCTCTATTTTTGGTTAAAAAGTGGTTTGTTTGCTATGTTTGTGTTGGGCAGATAAAATATACTAAGCTCACTTTGTTAAAGATGGCGCTGCCCACGTGGAAGCCATCACCCAGGTGATATTAATGTGTGTTGGGGGTGGGCTGTGGGCAGGCAGGATCTTTGTAGCCTGGGGCTTGGTTTTAGGACTAAGCCTTTCCTACCCTTTTTGATGTGGGGTGGTACAATCCCATCATGCCTCAGAGAAGTGACTTTGTATTAGAGACTTCCCTATTTTGTATATTGGATTAAAGGTTTTGATTTCTACACTATAAAATGGGGGCAGAACGGGAGCTTGCTCTCTCGGTTCCTGAGATTAGCATTAGAGAGCAGAGCAGAGAAAGGCCATGTGGAAGAGGCTAGGAGAAGCAGCCAAGATGGCAGAGTGCTGAAGGAAAAGCTAGTTTGTGCAGAGTTTGTGCAGGGAGAAGGAAGGAGATGAGGAACAGAGGTGAGTAAATCTGGTGAGCTAGAAACCTTTGATTCTAGGAAACTCAGATAAAATCAGTAGCTTTGTGAGCACTGAATGAGTGGGTTTTGAGCCCAGTGTCTGTTGTACTTGCCTGCAGGGTGCAAGCTAGGATTAAAGATGATGGCCCACCAGTTTTTGGCTCCATTGTTTCTTTTTTTTTTTTATTAAATTTAATGCAGTGACATTGATAAATCAGGGTACATATGTTGAGAGAAAATATCTCTAGATTATTTTGACATTTGATTGTGCTGTATACCCCTCCCGCAAAGTTAAATTGTCTTCTGTCACCTTCTATCTGGTTTTCTTTGTGCCCCTCCCCTCCCCTAACCCCTCTCTCCTTCTTCACCCCATCCCCCCTCTCCCAACCCCCCACCCCTGTTGCCATCACATTCTTGTTCATGTCTCTGAGTCTCATTTTTATGTCCCTTCTATGTATGGATTCATCTCAGTTTTTTTTTTTCTGATTTACTTATTTCACTCCGTATAATGTTGTCAAGGTCCATCCATGTTATTGTAAATGATCCGATGTCATCATTTCTTATGGCTGAGTAGTATTCCATAGTATATATGTACCAAAGTGTTTTAATCCACTCGTCCTCTGACGGACACTTGGGCTGTTTCCAGATCTTCGCTATTGTGAACAATGCTGCCACAAACATGCGGGTGCATTTCTCCTTTTCGAGCAGTTCTATGGTGTCCTTGGGGTATATTCCTAAAAGTGGGATAGCTGGGTCAAAAGGCAGTTCAATTTTCAGTTTTTTGAGGAATCTCCATACTGTTTTCCACAGTGGCTGCACCAGTCTGCATTCCCACCAGCAGTGCAGGAGGGTTCCCTTTTCTCCACATCCTTGCCAGCACTTATTCTGTGTTTTTTTTTGTTGATAAGCGCCATTCTGACTGGTGTAAGGTGATATCTCATTGTGGTTTTAATTTGCATTTCTCTAATGATTAGTGATGTTGAGCATTTTTTCATATGCCTATTGGCCATCTGTATGTCCTCTTTGGAGAAGTGTCTATTCATCTCTTTTGCCCATTTTTGGATTGGGTTGTTTGTCTTCCTGGTGTTGAGTTTTACAAGTTCTTTATAAATTTTGGTTATTAACCCCTTATCAGATGTATTGTCAAATATGTTCTCCCATTGTGTAGTTTGTCTTTTTATTCTGTTCTTGTTGTCTTTAGCTGTGCAAAAGCTTTTTAGTTTGATATAGTCCCATTTGTTTATCCTGTCTTTTATTTCACTTCCCCGTGGAGATAAATCAGCAAATATATAGCTCCGAGAGATGTCGGAGAGCTTACTGCCTATGTTTTCTTCTAAGATGCTTATAGTTTCACGGCCTACATTCAAGTCTTTTATCCATTTTGAGTTTATTTTTGTGAGTGGTGTAAGCTGGTGATCTAGTTTCATTTTTTTGCAGGTAGCTGTCCAATTTTCCCAACACCATTTGTTAAAGAGGCTGTCTTTACTCCATTGTATTTCCTTACCTCCTTTGTCAAATATCAGTTGTCCATAGAACTGTGGGTTTATTTCTGGGTTCTCTGTTCTGTTCCATTGATCTATATGCCTGTTCTTATGCCAGTACCAGGCTGTTTTGAGTACAACGGCCTTGTAGTATAACTTGATATCAGGAAGTGTGATACCTCCCACTTTATTCTTCTTTTTTAAGATTGCTGAGGCTATTCGTGTCCTTTTTTGGTTCCATATAAATTTTTGGAATATATGTTCTATATCTTTGAAGTATGTCATTGGTATTTTAATTGGTATTGCATTGAATTTAAAAATTGCTTTGGGTAATATAGACATTTTAATGATGTTTATTCTTCCTAACCATGAGCACGGTATATGCTTCCACTTGTTTGTATCTTCCTTGATTTCTTTTATCAATGTTTTGTAATTTTCCGAGTACAAGTCTTTAGTCTCCTTGGTTAAGTTTACTCCTAGGTACTTTATTTTTTTGGTTGTAATTGTGAAGGGGATTGTTTCCTTAATTTCTCTTTCTGACTGTTCATTGTTGGTGTATAAAAATGCTTCTGATTTCTGAGTATTGATTTTATATCCTGCCACTTTGCTGAATTTATTTATCAGGTCCAGTAGTTTTTTGACTGAGACTTTAGGGTTTTCTATATACAATATCATATCATCTGCAAATAATGATAGTTTTACTTCTTCTTTTCCAACTTGAATGCCTTTTATTTCTTCTTCTTGTCTGATTGCTGTGGCTAGGACTTCCAGGACTATGTTAAATAAGAGTGGTGAAAGGGGGCACCCCTGCCTTGTTCCTGATCTTAAGGGTATTGCTTTTAATTTTTGCCCATTGAGTATGATGTTGGCTGTGGGTTTCTCATAGATGGCTTTTATCATGTTGAGGTATGTTCCCTGTATTCCCACTTTGCTTAGAGTTTTGATCATGAATGGGTGCTGGATTTTATCAAATGCTTTTTCTGCATCTATTGAAATTATCATATGGTTTTTCTCCTTCTTTTTGTTTATGTGATGAATCACATTGATTGATTTACGAATATTGTACCAGCCTTGCCTCCCCAGAATAAATCCCACTTGATCATGGTGTATGATTTTTTTCATATATTGTTGGATCCGGTTTGCTAATATTTTGTTGAGGATTTTAGCATCTATATTCATCAGAGATATTGGCCTATAATTTTCTTTCTTTGTATTATCTTTGCCTGGTTTTGGAATCAGAATTATGCTCGCCTCATAAAAGGAGCTTGGAAGTCTTCCTTCCTCTTGAATTTTTTGAAATAGTTTGAGAAGGATAGGAGTTAGTTCTTCTTTGAATATTTGGTAGAATTCCGTTGTGAAGCCATCGGGCCCCGGACTTTTCTTTGTTGGGAGTTTTTTGATAACTGTTTCGATCTCATTTGGTGTAATCAGTCTGTTTAGGTTTTCTGATTCTTCCAGATTGATTTTTGGAAGATTGTATGTTTCAAGGAATTTGTCCATTTCATCTAGGTTGTCTAGTTTTTTGGCATACAGTTCTTCATAGTATTTTCTTACAATATTTTGTATTTCTGTTGTGTCAGTTGTTATTTCTCCTCTATCATTTCTAATTTTATTTATTTGAGTCTTCTCTCTCTTTTTCTTGGTGAGTCTACTTAAAGGTTCATCAATCTTGTTTACCTTTTCAAAGAACCAGCTCCTAGTTTCATTGATCCTCTGTATTGTTTCTTTAGCCTCTATGTCATTTATTTCTGCTCTGATCTTTATTATTTCCTTCCTTCTACTACATTTGGGCTTTACTTGCTGTTCTTTTTCTAATTCTTTTAGATGCAGGGGCTCCATTGTTTCTTTACAGACTGTCCGAATCCAATGCGAACCTGCATAGGCCAGGCGGCTGTGATGGTGGCCACGGCCACTGGCTTTACAGATTGTCTTTGAGAAAATCCTAGAATCTTAATAGCATCAGAGTATACATGATCTTTGTGATAGTGGGACATAATTGTATAAATACACCTATTCTTGTTTTGCATACATTGAAATATAGTTTCTTGTATCTTTAAAATATCTACACACACACATCTATGATGCAGAAAGTTCATGGTGGCATATACACCATGACCTTAGCATTAGTAAATATGGGGAAATGATCTAGTTCCATACTTTGAAGGATAATGGAGATGAAATGAAACAAAAAATAAAGAGCAAAACCAGACACAAAAACTTCAACAACTTAATGACTTAAAACTATACTGAAGTAACTAAATGCTAAGATTAGCAAATGTAGAACCTCAAAAAGAAATTAAAATATTGATTTGACATATAGGATATTACCAATATTGTTTCCAGATTACAAGCCATTTGCCAAACAAGCCAAAATGAAATAAATAAACTTAGCAGTCATTCAAGAAGCAAATAATGATAAAAAATAAGGCAAAGGAAAGCATAAAATTTATTAAGAAATATAGAAAGACACAGATAAGTGAAAACGCAAGAGAATGGCATGCTTTCCTTTAAAAAAAAATAGATGAACCACTCACTAGTCTAATTAAGAAAAAAGATGCAATTCCACAAACAAAATTAGGAATAAAAGTATCATTTATAGAGAGGAAACAGAAAATAATTATATAAAATACTCTACATACTTCTAGGCTAATAATTTTTAAAATTTGGGTAAAATGGAAAAGTTTCTAAAACTACATAGTTTTTTTTAAAGAATCAAAAAAGTAAAATACTTAAATAGATCAGTAACTATAGGAGAAATTGAAAAAAACGTTTTCACAGACACATTTGTTCAAATTTCAAGTTTAGATATTCCTAAACTATTGAGACTGCTTCAGGGAAGAGAAAAAAAGGAGAATATTTCATCTTTTTACAAAGTTAGTATAATACTGACAAGCATACCTGACAATCAAAAAGATTTTCAGACTAAAGAGAGAAAAGATGAGGGGCGGAGAGAGAAAAACCGGCAATTTCACAAGAACTTCACAAAATGGATCTAAGATAAACTCAATTTTGTTAGCTGGGGTGTGAGGCCAGGAAAAGCTTCAAGCTTTCTGGATCTCCCTGCAGCTCAAGGATGAATGACCTGGGGTAATTAAGTATTTTCCTGGTTCAAAATCTTTATTGACTATAAAACCATCAATTTAACTGTAGATATTTTAGGGATAAAACAAACTATATCTCATGCACCTAAAACAAGAAAACAGCCTGCCCAGGCAGTGACGCAGTGGATTGAACATCAGTCTGGAACACTGAGGACCCAGATTCAAAACCCCAAGGTCACTGACTTTGGGATTAGCGCTAGCTCATCTGGCTTGAGCACAGGGTCGCTTGCTTGAGCATAGGATTACAGAAAGGATCCTATGGTAGCTGACTTGAAGCCCAAGGTCGCTGGCTTGAGTCCAAAGTCACTGGCTTGAGAAAGGGGTCACTCCCTCTGCTGGAGTCCTCCAGTCAAGGCATATATGAGAAAGCAATCAATGAACGACTAAAGTGCCACAACTATGAGTTGATGCTTCTTGTCTCTCTCCCTTCCTGTCAGCCCATCTCTCTCTCTCTCTCTCTCTCTCTCTCTCTCTCTCTCTCTCTTTCTCTCTCTTACTAAAATAAATAAATAAAACAAGAAATCACACATTTATATACTTATATACCACTTTCTTTTCAATATCACAAGATTGCATCTAAGCCTTCTTTACACTGCACAGTCTAAGCATTCCTGGGACTCATCTTTGGCGGTTGTGGTTATGCATAGCACACAGTGATGGGCTACTTTTCAAAATCTGAGCTGCTGGACTTGACCTCTTCACCAGCTTTAGGATGACAGTATGTTTGCAGGACTATTGTTATTTCGTTAAACTCTGGTTTCATTCTTTTCTTTAATCAAATCACATATTTAATCGAGGAGATTCAGTCTTCTTTGAAAGCTAGCCAGATGCTTTAGACTAATAGGTTGTTGATGCCTAGGTAATATGGTAATACTCCTTTACACATGTGTATGAGCCACACCAACCACTCCTGACTTTTAGAATGCTGTGGTCTCTTCTGAGATTTTTATTTCTACTGCCTTTTTTTTTTTTTACATGTTCTAGTATTTCACAAGAAATGTTTCTTGTGTGTGTTTGTTTTTTTTCAGTATTATTTGTATTAGTTTCAGGTGTACAGCATAGTGGTTAGACAATCACATACTATAAAAGTCTGTCCCTGATATTTCCCGTACCTACTTGGCACCATACATAGTTATTATAATATAATTGACTATATTCCCTGTGCTGTACTTTACATCCTCGTGACTATTCTGTAACTACCAATTTATACTTCTTAATCCCTTTACTTCTTTTACCAAGTTCCCCAATCCCCCTCCAATTTGGCAATCACTAGTCCAGTCTCTGGACTCTGTGTCTATGAGTCTCCTTCAATTTTGTTTTTTCATTTATTTTGTTCTTTAGATACCACATGTAAGTGAAATCCTATGATACTTGTCTTTCTCTTACTAGTTTTTTTTCCCATTTAGCATAATACCCTCTAGGTCCATCCATGCTGTCCATCCATGCTGTTGCAAATGCAAAGATTTTGTTCTTTTTTTATGGCCAAGTAATATTCCATTATATACTTGTACCACCAATTTTTCCCACTCGTCTATTGATGGGCACTTGGGTTGCTTACAAATCTTGACTGTTGTAGATAATGGTGCAA